>NW_019394437.1:744188-1488376 GCF_000612105.2 Orussus abietinus
TCGACTCGGGGGTGCCCGAGATGGTATTGATCCCCCTCCGACGTGCGAGAGTCACCCACCCGAAGTGGTCGGCGCGGCGTCCGCGCGCCGACTGGCCGCGCCTCCTCGGGGACGCGGAGCGAGACTCCCGGCCGCGGGGCGCGCTTTCCGACGTCGCCGGCCGCGGCGCTGATTGGCCGGGCCTTCCCTCTTCGTGCGATCCTCTCCTAAGGAGATCGGACCCCGAGCTTATTTCCGCGGCCGAGAGCGCCGCAGAAGCCGTCAGGCCCCGGTGGAGGCGCCATCGAGAGAGGTCGCATCGAGTCTAGTCCTATCTGTCTGAGCCACCCCTCGCAAGACCCTCAAAAGGGACGGCTTTCCTCCCCGAGTTATATAGTTGGAGCTTCTCGAGGGTGTTTCAAGAATTCTCAAGAATTAAAAAAAAAAAATAATTTCAAGATTCTCAGTGAATCTCTCGATTGACAAGAACTCTTGACGCTGGACCTCCTCCCCTGAAGGGGTTAAATTTCATTTCTCGAAACTAGTCAACGTTCAACATCCTCCATGAACATTGTCAACGGGTCTCTCCACGTACTCGGGAGGAATAGGAGCGATAGGACGAAGAGGAGGAAGGGGGTGAAATGAAAGGACGGTGGCGGAGGGTGCCTCGCGGCGGGTGACGTCGGCGAAACGCTATTTCGGAACAACTATTGGGAAACTCGCGATATGAGTAAATATAGCAGCTCCGAGGTTTGTATATGCGTGGCGGCCGCGTTTTCTTGAATATACGCGAGCCCCCTCCCGCCCCCCCAGGGACGTAACAATCCTCGGGCACTCGGGGGGAACTTCCGGGGCGCCGGGAAGAGAAGGCGGACTTCCTCCCGGCTCTCGGCTGAGGCTGACAGATCCGAGAAAAGTTCGGGAACGTCGTCTCCCCAACCCCCTCCGGCAGTCTCGCGAACTCTCGAATCGTTTAAGTAACGGCTGGCGGGGCGAGGGGGGAGGAAGAAGGAAATTTACGAGAAAGTGCCTCCGCGCAGGTTCCTCGTCCCCGAATCGTGGATTTCGACGTTTCGGTGCTCCCTCCTCGATCCTCCCTCTTCCTTTTTTGAAAAAACCACTTTCAAAGGCTTTGCGAGGTCTTGGTCCAGTTCCCATGGTTAAAAAAATGTTTATTTGGTTGGGAATCATCAGGGATCGGACGACTAATGGATTCGGAGTGGTCAAGGGTGCGCTTTCCGCTGGAGCGCCTCCACTTTCCCTTGGAGCGCTCGCCTTGGCGCAGTCCCGGAGGGAAATGCCTCCCAGCGTTCTCGGGTTCGTTTTTCATCAGGAATACGGGATCTCCTCCCGAGGCGACATTTCCGTCCCGGGGTCCAGGTTAAGTGTCACATGAAACGCGGCGCCGCCCCCCTGCACTGGGAATTGCACCCGATGGAGAGCCCGTTTCCGGCGGCAATGCGTGCCCGTTAACGCACGCAATGAAACACGCGAGGGAAATGGGGGGGTCCCAGAATTAGCGAGATTTACACGGGGCATAAAACCCGCGAGCGCCCTCGTAAAAGTTTCCACGGTCGCGCATCCTTCTGGTTGCCTTCCGCCGGGGCGGATCCAGCGGAAAGGGGTGCGCCGATGGGCGCGATCGCGGATCGACCGGAAAGTCCGCGGCTTCTTCGGGAACTTGCTAACCACCCCTTTCCGACTCTTCTCAAGGGGGTGAAAGTTTCCTCGCAGAGTTTAATACGTCGCGGGGGGATGATCGCGCGTGTCAATGGATCCGACGAGGAATTTCATCGGTTAAGAGATCTCTATATTTCGGAATGATTTCTTCCCGACGATGGGGATGTCGAAATTAAAAATCAGTATTTAACGAACTCGTGATCCAGGTCCTGGATTTTTGGCGGGAAACGTCGGGAGCTTTCTTCCAGGGGTGGCTTTCGATTCTCCGGGAAAAATGGCCGCCCGCGAGACTAGCGCAGTCGATAAAGAAGTCGAGCCACGGCGGCCTCGGGTATAAAGGAAACCGAACGACATTGCGCGTTTATGGTTCCCATATCAGCCGTATTTCGCCTCACCCGCGGTGTTCCGCGGCTATATCGGCCCATTTGTTCCTGCCCTATCTGCATCCTGCAGGAGCAGAGGCTCGGGGGATGAAACATGGCGGCGGCGCCCCGAAAATGGCGCCTCCGTGCCGAAGCCGCCCTCGAGGTGTTTGCTCGCTCTCCCCGATCTTAAGCATCGGTGCGATTGGCCACGCAGGCTCACCAGGAGAATCCGAACACCCCGATTGGTGGGAACGAAGGGGTTGGAGGGAAAATGACATTTTCCCGGGAATTTTTCCCAAATTATTCCGAAATTTCTTGAGTCGAACGCGGAGGATCGAGGAGGGTTCATTGAATCCGGCACGTTCGACGCGTTGTAAGGGTTGCGATAGGGTGGTAAATTCAGGGGTGGGGAAGGAAGCCTCCAAGGGAGACTAGCCTTGTTATCTTCCTTATCACGTCCTCCTTATACAACCCTTTTCGCATCTCCCGGCCACCGATAGAGCGGGCAAACGACACTAAGGGCGCTATCAGGGGGTGTGGGGCTCAGTTTCCTTTCCATACGGGGAGATTATCAATATTCAGCCCCCCGTCATCATCCCCTGGACCGTGGTGGGGGTGTCAACATCCTCGCGATAAACGGGGTAAGAGTTAACTTTACTGCGAGCCCCTCGGGGATTCGATCGAGGAATTATCGAGAAAGAGCTCGCCGGGTCTCTTCTCCGAGAGTGTCGATATCATTTATCGATGACCTTATCACTTATCGCCGATGAATAAAATTAATTCCACGAGCTGTCGGGGAATCAACGTCGGATTACACTTTCGAGGAAAAGGGGGAAAGCTTTTTTCTTCAATTTTCATCTTTTTTTTAAGGGGAAGTCAAGGGCGCCTCGCCACCCCCTTTTCCTCGGAGCTCTCCGAGCTTCCGTCGCATGAGTTCGCCCTCTCCTTGCGTCGTGGAGATAAGGGTGGCGGCCGATCTTGAGGGATGGTCCAAAAGGGGTGCCTCGATGATAAATCACGAGGCGATACATTTTGCGACGCCCTAGGAGGGATCAGTCAAAGGCTCGCCGCCAACCCCTGGCTCTCCACCCCCAACCCTTACCGAGTGAACACGTAAATCGAACACCGAGAATCAAAATAAGAAGCCGCGAGTCCATATCGATATCAATGACCTTCCGCAGGTGAGTGAAATAATTCTCGGGCGTGAGATAAAAATTTCATGAAACTCGGAAAGGAGACCGCTGGCCTCCGAATTTCTATCTCAAGGATCTCTCGTAACTCTCATCTCTCTTGTCGCGAGTCTTCCTCACTCCGGAAATAAATGCAGTGTACATCGGGCGAGGGGGTGGCCAGGGGGTGGCGGGAACGTATTATGCCCTCGATAATAAATCACGCGATGATACGTCCTATCGTTCCGTCGCGCCCCGGCACCGCGGCGAGCTTTCTCAAAACCAGATCCTGCGGGAGGCTGGGGCTTTCTGGAGAGAGATCACCGCCGGTGGGAAAGCGTCTCGAGGCAATCTATCACCCCCACCCTCGGGGGGTTCATCCCCCCAGGCCCTGGTCCAGGCTACACCCCCGGCCATCCGATACACGGATCCTCGAGTTCTTCGCCGCGACGTCGAGGATGCGTTTCATTAATAATTTATCCCGGGCAGGAGCCATTAACTCCCCCTGGGGGTGCGCACTTATTGCGAGGAACTACCCCGAAGGTGGAAACACCTTGAGAGACCTGGAAATGAACGCGCTCGAAAAAATTCCTCATACAGGTGGCGACGTTTATCGTTAATCACTCGAGGGTGGAAATCCTTGAGAAAATGCCGCAGGGGAGGAGAGTTCCTTTATCTTTCGCCCCCTTTTTTCTTCCCCCCTCTCAATAGCTTCCGAAAGTGCAGACTCATACGTAAGCTCACGGCCCCGAATCCCGGTTTCCGAAAGTACTTTCGAGGTGCTCGCATTTCGAGGGGTTCGACTGGCACTAACGACCCTCTTCCGGGGTTCCTTCGGTCCGCTTTTTACAGGGCCGCGTCGTTACGCGTTCGTTATACGCTTTCCACGTGCGTGCCCGTAGTCGTTCGAACGCCCGTAAAGAGTGCCTCCTATACGGCTACATACGGATATATATGTGTATACGCGTACATATAAATACGGGAATATATATACCAATATTCCTGTATTTCGTGGAGAAATGTAGGTGGACTCGCGTGTGCGTACATAGGTGCACACACTCGTGACCGGATCCTCGTATAACGACGACTCGCCCCGTCGACGTAACGACGGCTTAAGGGTCTCCGTTTTTCCCCTTTCGAGGCGACGCTTTTCCGTCCCCCTCTGCCCACCCCCTCTCGGGGACGAAAAGCCGAAACGCGAAGTTTTCGCCCTCTCGAGTCGGGCTGCATTTCTGGACAATTACCGGATTCCGCGAAACCCCCGTAGGATTGGATGTACCGGGGTATACGCGGATATTTTTAGGGTTTAAGGGGGTGGGTTCCGAGGGGGTGTCGTGGGAGTAGGCTGAGATGCGTTTCCACGGGAGATTCTCCGGCAGGAGCGAGAAATTCGGAATCGCTGAATCGGGCACCGGGTAAGCCCGACAAGGGTTGAAGGGGGTGGCGGTCCGCCCCAGAGTCGGAATTTATAGTCGGCTCTTAGCGGCTGAAATTGATTTGCCGGGTAAACTGATATGTAATGGGATCTGCCTTTCTCTCTCGGCCCGAGCGAGGGGGTGAGCACACGAGTGCACTTACGCGTGAGTACGTGCACCTACGCGTACCCTCCGTCTCTTTCCCACCCCCGGGGACGCCGTCGCGGCGCGGCTCCTTATTTAACCGAGGGATTTGCTCAGATTTCCCGAGAAGATGGCAATAAGGGAGCAGCCGCGACGGGGATGAGACAGTGATCAGTGGGTGGTGCGGCCTGATCCTTCGTCCACGCCACCCCCAACTCCCCTTTGCTCTTTCTCCCCATTAAGAGGCGATTCCACCCCGAGGGTGTCGATGGACAACCCACGTGATTTCCGCCCAGAATCCCCCCTTGGGCAGGGGGGAAACATTAATCCGGGAATTTCGAGAGGCCGTCACCCCCGGAGTGCCGGGAATTTTCCAAAACTCCACTTTTCACCCCCTCGCTGCCCCTTGAAGATTACTTCCCCAAAGGTTTCCAGGAAGCGTCTCTTGTGCGCGTTGCTTACCCGAGGCCCTCTTCTGGACGAGCGCCCCCGAATGCTCTTTTCTGCCAGGCCAAGGGCGCAACTCGCGATTCCACCCCCTCATTCCGGGCCATCCCTTTGTCCCTCTCCCGCGTGCCGGGGACGAAGCCAGTGTTTCATATCGCCGATTTTCCGAAAGGCTGCCTCGCAAGCTCCCGGTAATTTCATAAGGGCTTTCCTCTGTACACGAGGCGAAAAAAGGGGGTCGGGGGGCGACATCCCCGTGTCCGATCCCCTTCCCCCGGCATGCCACGGGGGCAACCACTCGCGACGTGCGTGTCCACCCCCGAAACTCCGCTCAAAGGGGTTGGATTTTACTTTGAGGGCTCTCGCCATCCTCCCCCACCCCCTTTCCACCCACATTGACGCCAGATCTACACTCATCTTCTCCTGGTATTTTTTTGGCTGGAGGGGGTGAGTGTCAGAAGGGTGTCCGGGGTGATCCGTAAAATATTAGGCACCCCTCGCCTGCGTGAACCCGAAGAGCTCCTCTTCACCTGCATTTCGAGGTGTCTTTGGGTATCCTTCCGGGAGGATCCTTGAGGGGTCTCGCACCCCTTCCCGCCCATTCGCCACCCTCTTTCCTCCCGCCCACGCACAGGCACCCACCCCGCACCCCCGCCGCGTTCCCCGAGTGACGTTTCTCTTATTTGATCGTTGATTGTCATGCTAAACCCCGCACTTCCTATTGATTGCGAGCTCCCGTGGTTGCCCGTACACCCCGTGGGTGTGCGCCCCAGGGGGGGTGCGCGCGTGTGTGGCCCCGCAAGGCCGGGAAAGAAAGAGGGTGGCGCAAAGGGGTTGGTATCCGCGAATCCCGGAACAAATTTAGGGACCCATCGAATGGAGTTGCCTCGTAGACGTTTCTCCCCCCGTCCTACCCCCTACCCCCGGTCGTACCTCGCGATTTGCACGCATAAAGAGGCCGCCCTTTGTGCCCACCCCCCGCAGACGTCTCGAATGTCGGGATATGTATCGAGTAATTTCTTTTCCCTCGATGAGCGCTCGTCGACCGCGGCGAACGAGAGGGACGAGGGGGGCTTCGCCTTTTTCCGAACAGGGGATGAAGCTTGGAATAGAATATTCTTGAGAGATTTCGGAGCGAGGCCGCCCTTCCCGGAGATTAGGCGCGAGGGATCGGAAGGGTTGAATCGCGGGGAAGAGGGATGAATCGCGAGATGGATGATAAGGGTGGCTTGGGGGAGCGGGGGGCGCCAGGAGGGGTAAAACTCGGAGTGATATGTACGGGGGTAGGTATGCGGGGTGAATATTTCACGAGGAAAATTCAGTTACGACCGAAGATTCGCGAGACACGTACCACCCCCACCGAGGCCCCGCGCCCCCCGCACCTTCGCTCGCTACTTTCTCACCCCTTTGCTCTCCCTCCTTCGGGAGGGGGGCTCGAACCACTTCGGACTTAGTTAGAACGTTTGCCTTCCCGTTTAACGTCCACCCACCTCCGACCTTCGCGGGGGAGGAATGCAAACCAAGGGGGGTGTTTTCCGATCTCCAGGAGGCATTTCACCCCTTCCTGCGGCGCTCTTAGAGATTATTTCGGGGTGGAGATTATCCCGAATTATTTTTAGTCCGGGGGTGGATATTTCGATGATCGTTTTGTTCTTGGAGAAAAAACGGGGGGAAACGAATTAGGGGTGGAAGTTGCAAGGGGTGCAGGTGGAGGTATGCAGGCATGCAGTTGCGGAATGCGACGGCAAAGGGTGGGTGGGAAATGGGAGACACCCTTCGGAATCTGGCTCGTATCTAATCCGTCCGTCCGCCAGAATCATCCCCTGGGTCCGTCCGTAGACCCGGGGGCACATCGGGGTGTTCGTCTTGCCTGAAGAGGGACTTGGCAGAGTGACGAGTCGGGGGCGTCGGGGCGGGGGGGTGCGGAACGTGACGGGGCGGAGGCGCCGGTGACGGCGGCCCCCGGGGGTGGGATTGGTAACCTAATAGAAAGGGGTTGAGCCGACGTCATTGGCAGAAGGCAGAGCCTGTCGGGGTCGGTTCGTGGCTTAAAGTCGAATTCGGAAAATGCCAAGTGTCTCGTCTCTTTCGGCTGATGCTCCGCGACGCCACCCCCGGCGACCCCGAGCGACTTGAGCCACCCCCGACTCCCGGTTTCCGCCCACCCCAGACCGCGACAACCCCCCGAGCCATTTCCGGACGTCTACCGACCCCTGACCCTAGACTAGGATAAGAGTCACCGAAAAAATCCGGCAGTAACTCCCAATATGATAAATTCGAGGAGGGGGTTGCCTCCCCCATGGCCCCTATTAATATCATTAAAAAATAATAATTTTCCTTCCTGGATATTCTTGAGTTTTCCATATTTTTCCTATATTTTGAAACGCAGGGGGAAGAAGCAGGGGACCGAGGCGCCGCGGGGGGTGTGACTCGTCCCCTCCCCCTTGGGGCACCGTTGGATCCGATTTGGAGGCGCTCTTTTCTTCCGGCCTCCACCCTCCCAGTCACCCCTCTCCTAGCGATTCCAGGAGACGACTTTCGCGTCACCGAGGCACCCTTAGACTCCATCCTATTCCGCGAGTCCTCACACCGAGGGGCCACGCGTCGTGGCGCCACCGCTCACACGTGGGGAATCCCCCCCCACGGTGTGCGGCTCACCCCTGGGAGAGCGGACTCCCGTTCCTCCCTCCTCCTCCTCCGCCCCCTGGAGTCCCGAAGCTGACGTCTCGACATCCGAGTCGCCCCCTGCCACCCACCGCCACCCCCGGGTCCCCTTCGTTCCACATCGAGTCTCGACGAGGATGGAACCCCCGCCTCCTCCTCGTGCAGACGTCAACCCACCCTCCGTCGCACCCCTCTCTCACCCTATATCCAATATCGCGAGGATACGTCCTCGCCGAACTCGGAAACCCTTTTTGGGGACCGCCGGGTCGATCTCGCCCTCTTCCAGGTCGACACTTCGCCGGCGCTCGGCAATCTGGGGGTAGGGGGGTGAAACCCGATTTTCCCGACTTTTCAAAATCAACCCCTACACCTATCGACTTTGCTGCATTTCAGATTCTCTGATTTTTAGAAGCGGGTACAGGATTCTTGTACGCGACGCGAGGGGCTGATTCCCCCCGATCTTAAAACCACCCCTAGCTGGGGTCGTTCCTCGGGTTGGAAACGCGGTCACGGGGTTTCGCCGTATAATTAATGTCCTAAGGTAGGTCAGGGTGTCGCGCGCACCCCCCCCAGCGGGAATGAAATTACGCCGCTGGGGAGGGGGATCGACCCCTCGCCGTCCTCCTTGAACACTTTGAGTTGGGTGGCCACTAGTTACTCCGGCCTTTGTCCTAGGGGTGCCACGGTTCACCGGAGTGGGCGCCACCCTCCGCCTCCGATGTAAACGAGCCCTCCGAGGCGACTGGGGGGTGGTCGCCCCCGCGGCGGGCCTCGGGATCTCGGGGGATCCGATGACACGCCGAACTTGTCGTACTCGGAGAGACCGGCTCGTAAACGCCTATCTCGCCTAGGTCGGGGGTCGGGGGCAGGGGTGGGTCGCCCCCGGCGGTGGGGCGTGGGGCGCGCGTCGGTAACAATGTCGGATAAGGAATAAAGCTCGGGGGTTGCGGGTCTCGGGGTGCGGCGGGGGTTGTACGGAAAATAGAAAGAATTCAGATCACGGGATGTGCCGCCGCCCCGCGGGGGCGGGGGAGGACACCCCCGGTAGGCGAGGAGGAGGGTCTTCGGAACGAGAATAGAATCGATACGAGGAGCGTGTGTGTCTTCGGACCCCACACGCGTTCCCGCTTGGGGGCGAAGGTCCCGTGCGATCGCCCCCCCCCATAACCCCCGAATGCCATATACGGTCGCGAGGTCGCCTCTTCTTTTTTCCTTTATCTTTTTTCTTTCTCTCTCCGATTCGCGGTCGACTTTCAGGCCTCGACATTTTTCGAACCTCTCCAAAGGGGTGACACGGGAAATGGGATCCTGGGGGGTGGGGCGCACTCGCCAGTCGAATCACAGGCCAGCGAGCGCGGATCGGGGGCGAATGCCCCACCGCCCCATCGTAGGGGCGAAGGATGCTCCCCGACTCCTCTGTCTCTCCACCCTGCCTCGCGGTTCCTCTAGGAGGCTTGGGGGTTGATGAGGGAACGGCGCCCCCCGAGTCGGCTGTGCGAATCGATCATGCGTGATGGGGTTTCTTTTTTATTGGTAACAATGGCGGAAAGACCCAGCTTCCATGGAAAAATGCGGAGCGCCTCCGACGTTCTTCCCCCAGGTGCATCCCGGGCAGGGGGTGGTTTCCAGGCCCCTGAAACGTGGGATTCAACCCTTATGTCACCCTCTTTTAATTAATTCCCACCTTCCGTGTAGTTTTTGCAAATCCACGGGAAATAGGGCTCGCTCGGGAGATTATTACTCGGGAGAATTCCCGATTTCGAAATTGGGGCGACCCCTCACCCCCGCAGAAATTGGAACTTCCGAATCGAAATTCCACCCCGTGATCCACCCTCGTGTCGAGCCGCCAAGGAGATATGGGGTTGTCATGGCGACCGAACGAAATTCCCTAGACCCGCGGCCTACCCCTGGGGACCACATGCGACCTACGTTTCTGATTGGCCGCTATTTTTCCCCATAGGGGTGCATCCTGGGAGGGGTGCGTCAGACATTTCGACATCCGCCACGTCGTCGTCGTTCTCTGCGAGTATCGACATCGGTGAGGGGAGGAGGAGGGAATTCGAAACCCCCCCTAGGGACGTTTCTTCGCCTCGGTCCCAAAATTCCCATTTTCGGCAATTTTCCATGGGCACTTGGAAGAATTTCAGAAATTCCCCAGGTCGGGGAGTTTCATTAATCGCCCGGCGAAACGCCCTCACCCCTCCCGGATCCATCAATCAATCCTTCGGTATCAGACATCATTTATTGTTCGGCGAAGAGAGTCGGGTGTTGTCACCAGAAATTCCGGGACCCACCCCCGCCCCGCGGCATCAATCTCGCCGACCCGGGAGGGTCCATTTCGCATCCTGTCGGCATCCCGCGTTTCCCGACACTGGCCTCCACTTTTTCCCCCATTTTTTATATATCCGCGACATCCCGCGACGAGATACAACCCCCACCCGCGTCGCGTTTCTCCCTATAAATAATTCCCCCCCCAAAGTGGACTCCACATTAACCTCTCATCGTTTCAGAAAATTCCCGTCCCCTCGAGACACCTCCCAAAAAATCCCCAAAATTCTCAGTAACTCCCCCGGAGGGTCGGGATAATCGACATAATTTCTCGGATCGGGGTGATTATTTAAAATCCAGGATTTTGGAATTTCCCCCCCGGAAGCGTCGCCGGGGGATGAGTTTCCCTAAACGCGCGGAATTCCCCTCGCCCCCTCTTCCCACGGAATCAATCCCGTCGATCCTGGAAGGTCCATTTCGCATCCTGTCGGCGTCGCCGAGTTCCCCGAATACCGAAACACATCCGGGCGTGTTTATTTGGCCGGAAGTCCGCTCGTAAATCTCGCTGTTTTCGAGTTTCCCACGTGAAATATGATAATAGATGTGAGAGCGATGGGGGCCCCCTGGGCGAAGGGGGAAAGGGGGGACGTTACCGGGGGTCGGTAAGGTAAATCCCTGCGGAAGAGCCCGCGGAAAGTTCCGGCCAACCTTTCGCCCTCGTCCTTTTTCGCCTTCTCCCCCCTTTTGCACCCTTGGAGAGAAAGAGAGGGAGAGCATCCCGTGACAGCGGTACTCCAACATGGCCGAGAAAGTACCCGAGTACTTGGCCCCGAGTTGGCGGGATCTCCTCGAGTTTCCCCGGTGGAAAAGTTTGCGGATTACTCATGCGGCCGCCGTGCCCCCTTCCTGCGTATTTTTTTTCTCTCATAGTGAACTCCCTGAATAAATATGTTCCCCGGTTCCCCGACACTTCCGAGGCCCCTTTAGCCCCCGCGGCCTCGAAGGGGCGTTCTCGCTTTCCTCCTTTTCCCTTTTCTTCCCGGCATTGTTCCCCCGGAAGTGACACGGGAATTCCGCCACAGGTCTCGGTAAACTTCCGGTTAAATTCGAGGTTAAAGTGAGAGGGGTCTCATTATCTTCGGAAAAGGGTTCCGGGGGATGGATTTTCTTCACCTTGAGAAGTTCCCCCGGGCGTCGCCGGATGACCTGGGGTCCGCTCGGAACTTTGGAAATTTCCCGGGGGCGAGGGGATGAAACCGCCGAGAGGGCGAGCGAGAGCGAGAGTGAGGCGGGCTCCGTTAAATACAGAGGGAACTTCCGGGGAGAAAGTAATGGGAATTTAGAGAGCGAGAGTCACGAGAGGGCGCGCGAGGGAGGGCGGGAAATGGCTGCTACGAGCCGGGGGAGTAGGTTAATTAATTCCGGGACGTAACCTCCCCTCTATCCCCGCCATGGCGGGTCGCGCCTGGACCAAAATCCCCCCCCAACCCCCGAGCCACCCACCCACCCTCGAATCCTCCCCCGCCGCCCAGGAGCCAAACCATCCCCCACGCCGGGCCACTGCCTCGTTCATAAACTATTATCAAGAGCAAGGTCGTGCTTAAACTGTGCCACCCCTTGCTTTAAAGGGACCGACCTGGAAGCTCCTCTCGGCCGGGAGCTTAATGAACTCCTCGAATGCACCTACCGCTTTAAGGGAGGCTCGGGGCGCGAACGACGCGCGCCTCCAGGGGGTGCCACCCCCATTTCCATTTCCATTCCGACCGGTTTCCACATTGCGGCGCGAGATTGCACTTTCTCCCGGACTCTTCTACTTCTCTATTTTTTTCTCCCTCCCTCTTTCTCCCCCGTTGATGCACCCCCGGGGGGAGGATTCGATTGCGAGGTTATGGGTCTCGTTGGGGTGGTTAAGTTTGTTTATTCATTTCTTTGGATATCTTTAATTTAGCTTTGCGTTGTGGGGGGCGCCAGGAAACGATGAGTGCCGACCGTTGCAACCCTGTCGAGAAACGGCCCGAGGTGAAGGGGTTGCAATAATAGCCGCGCGAAATTTGCATAGGGGAATGAGCGATTATTCTTCCGCCTGTCGGATCCTCGATCGATCGAGGCTTCTCGGGTGGCGGCTTTTCAGGGTCCCGCTTGGTCCGCGGGGGGCGGCCGCCTTTCTTCGCCGCATTTGCATACGCTCGGGCCGAGGACTCGCGGAGGACTCGTGGACCCTTTCAATAAGGATCTTTCTTTAACGCGACAAATTGGACCGAGGTCGCGCCCGCCACGGGGGACGCTTCCGACTGGGACTCGAGGGCCTAACCACCGGCTTTCGAATTATAACGACAAATTGTACGGATTAATCGGACAGTTCTTTCCTTGCGCCGCCATTATAGCGCTTTCGCCCCATTCGAAGCACTCCTCGACTCCTCACGATGCCGAAGATGTATCTTGATATTCCCTTCCGCAAATTGTCCTACACTACCGTAGATTGATTTTCGATTTTCACGAATAAAATCGGAAAACTTGCAAATCCCGTGAAAATCATTCATCGTTTCTTTTTTCTTTTTCAGGGCCTTCAAGTGATACAAACTTGAGTCGCCGTGTCATCACCGGCGCGAAGACCGCTTTTCATCCCGAAATTCCGCAGCCATAATTTTCTTCGTGACGCGTAAGTCGATCCATTTTTCAATTGTCGAGGAGGTGATTCATCCCACCCGTCGAAGTAGGCAACCCTTTATGCCCTCGGGAGCGCCTGCGAGTCCGCAGCACGGCATGCACGGGTGCCCAGTAGGCCACCGTTCATCAGGGGCCGGGAGTAGCTTGTCCGGGTCCTCTTCCAGGTCTCGATGGTTACTATGATCGGAAGAGGCTATTCCGGGTCCCTGGACAGGTCGCCGTGGGAAGACATTGAGGGTCCCCTCTATTTTCTAGGGGGAAGGGTTAAACCTCGGGCTGTTGCATCCGGCCTGGAAGGGTGGCTCTCCAATGGCGAAGAGGCACAATCTTGCGGGCACGCAATTCGGTTAGTCCTCCGAGTCGCGAGGAATCCTCGATTCGCGTCGTCCCTCTCTCGCCGACGGTGTTCCCCATAGCTCTCGCTCTCTCCCTCCCGCGGGACAGAGGAACGCCCCGAGGTCGGAGGGGATGTTAAATCGTGCAGTAAATTCCCTCGCGTTTCTCGGCCTCCTTCCCTCCCCGTCTTTCCTCCTCGGCATCGGCGAGGTCGTGGCGTCTCTCTCGCCCTCGAATCTCCCGGATATCGTCATCTCGCTCCCTCGCCGGTCTCGTTCTCCATCACGCTCGAACGGAGCCTCGAGTAATACGTCGCGCAGGGCCGTAAGAGGAGCTCGAGTATTGGAACGGAATTCGCGGGGGGTACCCGGACCCAGTGCCGGGAGTCTGATCAGTTTATAAGCGCACATTGAGTTATTGGTAGCTCATCCGCCGAGACGATATCCGCGAGGCGTCTCCCCCTGCCCCGTGCCCCCTCCCGACTACCGCGTATCCAGCTCCTGGAGAACCTCTCATCCGGACCTCGCGACAACTCTTCGACTTCCCCATGAAAATTGGACTCCTTGCCAGGACTGGATTTTTCGACTCCTCGGATTCCTTCCCATACTACAAATGGACGTCCTCTTCCCCACTCCCTGCTCTCCCGAATTTTTTTCAACCTTGTCGATATTCCGGCTCCTTCCTCTCGATATCGCTAATCTACGAAAGGACGAGACTAAGTTCTTACGAGAAATGGCCGAGTTTTTGCAAGTTGGAGGCCTCGCAAAAACCTACATCAGCTGATTGGCTCCCGCGTCGTCGGATAAGTAGTCCCGTAATTTCGGGATTCGTTCCCTGTTCGGTTTGCCACGTCCTCGGGACGGGAGGAACCTGCCGTTAGAGAGGAACAGAGGGTGGAGGGCGAAAAAAGGGGCGCATTAGGAGATTGTGTTCGATGGTTGTTTACGAGCAGGGCTCTCGCCATCGGGACGCCCAGCATCCCTGGTCCTCCTCCTCCTCCCCCCCTCACGGTGGAGCCTCCTCCTCCAGCTCTTCTCCGAGCCCTCCTAACTCATGTCGCCCTAAGGGAGGCGAAATCTTCGACGCAGCCGGGTATTTACGTTAGTGCGCTCACATAACTCCACCCGACAAACTGGCGAGCTTCTCCTCCCGGTAATCTCCCGGGAGCACTTCGGCCCCCCGTCCCCACCCCCCTGGCACCCTTTGGCACACTTTACGGAATTCCCACAGAGTCGCCCTTCTCCTGGAGTTCCGCATACGAGGTCCCGTACGTGAGTTCGATTTTTTTTTTCACGCCTTACCCTCTCGGCCTAACCTCCACTGGTTGGGAAATGTCCGTCGAGGCGCCTATTTTCCACTTTCCTGGGGTATCCAGAGCGACCGGGGCCCCGGGATCGTTGCGATCGTCTCGGGATCTCATCTCGAATCGGCGATCTCGAAGGTCTCCCTGCAATTTGAGACTCGCGAGTCCACCTTCGATTGGCACCTTTGGGGATGGCCGCGAGGATGGTGGCCGAGAAATCGGCGCCTCCGCGCATCGCGATCCCGACTATCGACGCCTTGGCGTCGAGCGACGTCGAGAAATGACGTCGGCGTGGAATGGTTCGCGCGCAATCCGGCAGATGGCCGCGCCGCTCCCGGGTCTCGCGAGCGCGCCGGCAAGCTGGGCTCGCCGTGGCGGTTTACTCGGTGTTCCTCTTCTTATTGCCACCGATCCCGGGCGAGGGCGTAATTCCTCCGCGTCCAGGGTCCTTTTTGACTGCAACCGATGCTTAGAGAGGGGGCGGCACTGCACCAGAGATCTCTCTGCATCGCAGCGAGGCGCACCCTAGAGGGGGCGAAGTGCCATCCACCAGCTGACGATGCAACCAGATCTGGGCTCGCAGACAGTTTTCGGATTTTCATTTTTGAGTCCGGCCCTCCTCGCGGGGCACTTCTCCTGGAGAATGCCCTCCGCGGTGACCGTGGGTCCTTTGAGGTTACGAGGGGACCGGGAAACCGGGATGAATCGTTAAGGAATGATTAATAATTAATAATCGACCGGGGGTGCCGTTTCTCCGGGGGCCGGGCCTCGCCGAACATGCTGCCAGTCGAGGGGGCGCCCGATTCGATTATCGGGCGAATGATTAAACGAGAAAAAAGGCCCTCGGAGATCGTCCTTCTCGGATGCAACGTCCGCCTCGGAATGCAATCCGCCAGCTGACGAGGGGCCTTCCTCTCCGGTTCTTCTTTCTCCTCTCTGTCTCCTCCCTCTCCGCGGCGTAATTTTCGAATTTAGATTCTTCGATTAGCATCGGTCACTAATGACCACGGGGAACGCGCCGAGGAATCCCTAGCCCTTTCCTTTCCCCGGATGGGGACTATTTTATTACCCGCAGGGGGAGGTGAAAAGGTGGAGGCGAAACGCGCCTCTCCGGACGGATCCAGGAATGCCACTCGAATCGGTCCCGAGGCTTTTTGCGGAAACCTCCGCAGGATCGACGCTCATGCGAATTAGAGACGCGTGCGTTATTTCCGCGGAATTAACGGGCGGGTATCGTTCGCTCTTATGGGGGTCTTAACGGAGACCCCTAGGCGTCCAGGAATCCCGCTGGCGCTGCGCCGCGGGTGATGATACCAGATAGGCATCTATCTGCGTTTCCTGTATCACGGATCGATGGGAAAAATCGATGGATAAATGACACGCGATGGAGACCGCGTTTTTTTCAACATTCCCAGAGAGGAGGGGAATTTAATTTCTGCGATTTGCCACCTGCAGCCCATTGCACAGGATGGATGCACCGAGAGTCCTGGGTGCGTACCATTTTTCTGCATCTCGGACCGACGGGCAAAAATCGATACAGCTGACCCGCGGTGGATTTTCCGTTTTTTCCAAATTCCCTCAGAGGGGAATTTAATTTTTGGGATTTGTCCCCTGGAGCCCGATGCACCTGATGGATGCACCAAGAGCCCTGGGTGCGTCCCATTTGCCTGCATCCCAAATCGATATACATGACCCGCGGTGGAATTTGCGTTTTTTGCAAAATTCTCTCAGCGGGGAATTTAATTTTTGCGATTTGCCATCCGCAGCCCGATGCGTCGAGAGCCCCGGGTGCATCGAGCGCGCCGGGTGCATCGGAGCCAATATGCACTCCTCGATCCGCGGCTTAGGCCCGTCTATCTGATTTCCCGGCGGGGGCGACTCTCCCGGTCCCTCGGGAGTCCCGCGGGACAGGTGAGCGGTCCAGGGAACGAGGGGTTCGATTCTACCCTGGAGAACGGAGTCGACGTCGCGCGTCTCGAGTGATGGGGACAATTTCATGGCGATTTACCTCGCGTCACCGGCCACCTTAATCGCCCGGGATATCTCCTATCCCGCGCGAGTTCGTTTACGACTTTATTTACGAGGAGACTCCTGGGGGACGGGGTGAAGGGTTACCCGGGAGAGATCCGAGAGACGCATCACCTGCCAGGCGACTGTCAGCCCGGAGCATTATGCACCTGTAAATGCACCTGCGCCGAATTGCGTCGACCTTGTGCTCACTTTCCACCCGACATGGCGCACTGTCCCGATGCACTACAATTCATCTCTCCCGAATTCCCCAGAATTCCCTAAATTCCATAAAAACCGCATCCCCCCTGCACTTCGCGTAAAAGGAAAAAAAAAACATATATACATAATTATAAAAATTGAACGAAACGGAAAGGGAAACCGAGAACGGACGAATCATCAGCATCATCTTCAGGGAATCGGGTCCCGCTAATTAAGAAACGGGATTTCCATACACCGAGTCCCCGTTAATTAGCGCCGGCTAGAGATGATGAGGAAAAGGTGACTCGTTAAGACGGATAACTCCTACGATAGACATTGTTATCAGGGCGCTATCGCGATTGCCGATTCCCCCCATGGACTGGGGGTACCTGAGTGTGAAGAATCGCGGAAACGAATAGAAAACCCGGCGATGAATTATCGGCCCCCCTGCACCCCCCTTGGAGAGTCAGGGGACGCTAACGCGTGCGTCGCTAATTATCGGCGATTATGCACGCCATGGGCGGGTAATTAGGATTTATGCCCATCACGATAACTCGGGATGGCTCGGCTTAATGCAAAAGCGGTTTCTATTTAATTGTTATTTACGTCCACGGATCACGCCATTGGCAGAGGGACCTGCGAGTGGGAGGGAGATAGAGCGATGCCGGAGATAGGGTGAGCGAGAGAGAGGGGAGCACGGAAGGGCGGTCGAGTTGATTTATCGGGCTAATTCGCGACGATTATCACCCCCCCTAGGGATCGCCAGGTGGAAATTACCCCCGAGTCCGAGTGCTTACCCGGGTAGAGGGATGATTAGGTCGAATCGTCTCGTTAAACCTGGTAGACTTCGCTTATGGAGAGCAGAGAGCGATGGCAGGCAGTCATCTCGAGGGCGCAGCATCCGCAGGGATCGTCTCGAAAATCGTTATCATTTTGCATCCCACATTCCGAGGGTTAGGTGTGGCTCACCATACACGGTCTTCTGATCTCCCGTGATCATTCGATCGCGAGATGAGGCCGGGTCATGCAACGGGAACCGAGGATGATCCTCGGAGGCGGATGCTGCGCGGATCCACGTCCTTGGGGCGATCCTGGCGGGTCGTCGTACTCGGCCAACTCGACTAGAGGTTTCTTGGGCCTCGGAAAAAAATCTCCCGATAACTTCCACCGACGGGATAATGACGGGGAAAAGGACTTCACGCAGGGGTCGATTAATCAGCGACAACGCGCTCGTATTTCTAATTGGACGCGCGTGCCGCAATTAGTGCGCGATGTCCACCACGCGATACTCGCTCCTCCTCAGAAGGAAGTTCTCTTCCTTGAAGTGTCTTCAGAGATCCTAAAAAACTCCGCCAGCAGTCCGACAAACGTACCTTATACTCGGAATAACCCTGAATAATTTCCCCCCAAAAAATGTACAAATCATCTGGATAAATTATCTTACTTTACCCGAGGCCTCGCGGTAATCGGCTCGTTTTCAAGTCGGCGAATCGCGATGGAACCGCCATTCCATATCGAGGAATATAATGACACTCCACAGGAGGCACTCGAACGTTTCTGCTGCGTCTACTCGGAGTTTTACGAGATTCTGAAATGATCTTGGAACCGTCGACATCTCTCCAGGAGGTTCGCCGCAAATGTCCCCTCGTATCGCCGTTTCAGCTGTCGAAGGTCGCCGCGTCCTGCAACTTTGTGCGGGCCATTTTTACCGGGCAACTCGATGGAGCTAAACCTGGAGCTATCGTGTCTTGAAAGGGGGACGTGTCAACGATGTAGCGGGGGCAACATTGCAACGTAGCGAAGTGCATCCGGCGAGGTGCGCGCGGGCGACATCGCCTGTGCAGCCGGGCAGGCATCGAAGTCTCCGGTCGGCCGGCCATAAATCGCTTTATGAGGCTCGGCGGATCCGCGCCTCGACGCCGATTTTATTGGCGACGTCGCCGGGGAGATCACCGGGTAGGTAACTTCCGTCAGTCACGACCGCCGCGGAGAAATCGCGTTGAAATTCCGAGACGTGGGCGGCCGCGGGTCGCGACCTCGCGGCGCCTCGATTTCCGGAAATCAAAGCGAGAATTTACGCCCAGACCCCCAGGGGCTCGTTATCCCGAGGAACGTATCGGCACTTAGACGACGCGGAATGGACGTTCCTTTGTAATTGCAGGACGCGGGGGGGTCTGCAGGGAAGGGGGGTCTGGCGTTAATTGGCGACGCGCGACGTCGCGAATTGGTCAGGAGGTTATTCATGGTCCATTTCGCGGAGGACTGCGGGGGTGTGTGTGGGTATTCTATGGAGAGGGCTTCTCTTTGTCTCTATGTTCCAGTGCGAGTTTTTCCTGGGTCTTTCGTCGCCATGGTTATGGCCGAGGGAAACTCCGTCTCGGCTTGCGACCGGTCGGAGGGATGTATCCAGGGAAGAGAGAGGCCCGGCAAAGCGTCTATCTCCGAGGAATCGAGCTTCGTAGGGCAAAGGAGAAACGGTTCACAAAGCGCGGTGCAATAGGGGAAAATTGCATCGGTGCACAAATCTCGAGCGGAGGCGACCCGAGGGTCCTCCTAAGCACGGCTTCCAATCGGCGCGATTGATTCCGGCTTTCTCTCTCCCTTGATCTCCAGGATCTGCGAGAAGCTCCGCGACGAAAGGGACTTCTCACCTCGTTACCTTCGACCTCCTCCTCGTCCCAGAATCCGGAAACCCAGAATTTCAAGTGCCTCCTTGGCGGGTACCTGCTCGACCCCTCGCTTTCAAAATGGCCCTCGCAAACATCTTTCTCTCACTCACCTAGGGGAATCCGTGTCCTCGTAGCCTTGCAAGCTCCGATTCTCCTGCAGGTAGTCGAAGAGCTTCTCCAGCTCGATCAGCTGTTCGTTTCTTGCCGCCACCGCCTCCTTCAGCACCTGCGGCATCAACCAGGGTATTAATGGAAGGACCGAAATTTCTAGGGCTACATTAAATGCATTTCTTTGAAATATCGGCTTTTTTTAAAATCCCTGGTCAGGATTTCTTCTAATAGACCCACGGGATTGGGGACGTTTCGATCGGCGTCTCTCCAGGAAGGGAAACTGCAAACTCGGAGCCGGGGGAGTAGTGAACAGAAGTCGTTGAAAGTCGGGCCAAAACAAATCTGGCTGGTAATGTCCTCGCAGGGTAATGGCGCCCGATTCACCTCGTACATGAAAACGATCCCAGTGCGACGCCCGCGACGCCTCGCGACGCCATGCGTCACGTTTTAGGGGCTAGTTCTCGACGGCGCGACCGGTTTATGCGTTCGCGTGGTCCCAAGCGCGCATGCCCACGTTTTTGGGAGGATTCATGACAGAAAGGTATCGAGTTTTCTCGCGCCGATTTTTTGGGACACCCGGAAGTCCCTGAAGATCAACCGGGATCGGGTGCACGAGGCCGGTGAATCCGGGAAATGTTGAAAAAAAATATATATTTTCCAGGAATGCCATCGAGTAACTCGGCGAATTTTTGGTATTTTAATTATCTCCTGTTTTTTCTTGTAACTCAAGGATTTAGATTTTTGGACCCTTCGATTTTTCACGTTTTTCGGGCCTTTTATGGAAGTTGTAACGTGCACGTTAGTGGCGGATGCGAGACGGACTCTCGGCGGACTCGATCGATAGAATCGAGACAGCCGGGCATGAGTATAATATATCCTGCGATTACAATATGTCGGGGACGGAGGAGCCAATATCAACCCGACTCGGCTGAGCCGACGCTAATAATCCCCATTGTCGAAGGATTCGTGCCTGCCCCGCGACTTCGACGGCCATTTTGCATTTCGAGTCCGCCGGGAAAATCGGAAGAAGTGCCGAATCGCCGGGATTTCTCGGCGCCTCTGCATGCCCGTTACATATCCTCGGAGTTTATCGCTATTCCTTGACTCCCTCATCCTTATCACCTCTCCTTATCGGGTAAATATCACGGCCAATCGGTGGCCGCCTTTCGGACGTCCCACGCGAAATGCAAGGCCCGCGTTTCAAGGCGCGCGAAACAATCGCGCGTTCTTCGACGTTCTCCCACGTGACCGGCTCGCAATCCTAAGAGGCCAGACCTGGAGAAGGTCTCTAACTTTCCTCGCGGCATTTTCCTCGGCCTCGAGATTCCAGGTGGCGATCGATCATCATCGGCCCCTCGGATCAAGAATGCGCGGAGTCCTCGGGGAGAAGGTCCCCATGGATCCTCATCAAGGTCTTCACAGGACCCCGAGACCTATCTACGATCTAGACCCTTTCTTCGGGGCCTCTCCCCAGAACTCGGTCCAAAAAGTCCATAGCGCCATAATGAAAAAACCTTCGAAATCTGCAAAAATTCAGGATCTTATCGAAAGGGTCGCGCTCGTCGTCGTCCTCTTCGGGGCGACCAGCTGATGACGCGATCATGCTAATGGTGCCATTCGGTCAGGATAGTCACGTCGAGATCGGGGGTAATTATTAAAATGAACCATCGATCTCTTCGGCTTAGGGGTGTCAGGGTGCACCCTCGTCCATCACGCCGACCGATGGGCAGATTCCGGGCCGGGATTTTCGGAGGCTTCAGGTTCTCTATGGGGTCTTCAGGGAAGGAAAAAGAATTCCCTAGGGACATTTAGACCAGGCACCTTCTTGGGTATTTGGAATTAACTTTGATAGCCGTTGATATCTGTCGATGCGAAAATCCAGGGCGTCGCGAGACAGGACCTCGTGCAGAGCGAGAGATCCAGGAGAAGAGACAGATCGAGAGTGGCAATTTCCTCCGTTCCTCTTCGCGGTCGTTTCTTCGAGTCTCACCCCTGAAGAGTGCCCACGGAGGTGTCGGAGGTGTCGGGGATTTTTTCCCCTGTCCCAGATCGACTGGGAAAATTGCAGGAGCAGACCGCAAATCAAGATGGCGTCGACGGGCCCCGCCGTAAACGGTTCCCGGGGCGAATGATGCACGAGGACGTCGCCCGGCTCCTGGGTACGCGAATTGAGATTTACGAGGGATCATGCGGCGGGGATTAATTACGATCCTGGGGTGATCTACGCCCGGAAGGATCTCGCGGTATCGCGGCCGAGTATGCTAAAAAGAGCGACGCGCCCGGAATCCGAACTCCATGGCGCCCCTGGCTTTTTGTCGTGCGGCCCCTCCTTTGCGGAACGGTACTTAATTACAGGGCCATTCGTCATTATTCAACGATCGGCAGGCTCGATACATATTTATGCGAGTGAGGCAACCTGCGTGGTCGCGACTCGCGCGCGTACCGAGAGGTGCGCTGCACCTGGAGCTCGGGGCCTGAGTAACGAGCAAGCCCACGGGGATTTTTAATACACCCGGTAAGACCTGTTAAGCCGGAGCTCCTGTTAAGTCGGCCATTTTTTTGCGCGATTTTTTTCAACGTCTTTTTGAAGAAAAAAAAAAAAAATTGGAATTAGGTCCTGGAGACCTCGTGCCGGCGCGTCGTGGTGGAGATGCCTGAGAGCTAGGTTCTTCGGGACTTCTTGGAGGTTTTTCACGGTCTCTGGATGGTTCTTCTTGGTCCTCCTTCGTGGTCTCGACACGGCACGTACCCGCTGCACCCGCGCCTACGTGTCCTCAGGATTCTCCGGCCCTCCGGCCGGCGATTACGTTATTACACGCGTGAATTATCGCATCGGCGGCCACTTATGCGACATTATGTGCACACGACCTCAGCGGATCTCCGTTTTGCGTAATTAATAAGCATAATGTGGGACGCCGGCACAATGCAAGGGTGTGTACGACGGCCCGAGAAGGATGGCCAAAATGTCACGGTCTCTCGCGAGCATTAACGAGCACGCATCCCCGAAGGCCGCGAAGGATCGGCATGCGAGATGAGGTTTCGAGAGGCCCCGAGAGTCCTCCTCTTCAAGGTAGGTACCTCTTGGCTGGAAAAAAACTCCCCAGGAAAATTCTGCTCCGATTTTGAGGGCCCCGGAAAATGAGGGAACCTCTTCGAGGCCTCCCGAGACGCTCTTCGAGTTCTCCTTGTGTCTTCCACTATCCTCAGAAATTCCCATCCGCTCCCTGCGGTGGTCTCACGGCTCGAGGTTTACGATTCCCCATTCGGGCGACGTCCCATCCTGGAACCAGACCCCCGGTTCCCGAGGGGCAGCGAGGAGGCACGTCCACCTTTCCAGGAAGCGCCGGTGCGCCAGGAAGAGTCGATGGATGGATCTCCTCGCATGCGTCCAGCCGATCCTCGGAGGGGGGGCATTTTGTGTCTTCTAAGAAGCAATCATCTCGAGGAACGCGGCGAGGAGCGTTGCTTGCAGCCTCGATATGCAACTGCCAGATGATTCGACCCGATAGCATTAATCAGGCACGACCTGCGCGGATTAAGTCGCACCTGCGAGGACCGTGGTACCGTTTCAATTTATCCTGGCCCCATGAGGACGCTTCCTCGGGGACCCCTCGACGTCGATCGACGTCGAGGTGGAGCCTGGGCCCTATCGACGTCGGTCTCCACGATCTCATCGACGTCGATCTCGTCGAGGTGGAGTCGCATCTCCTCTGGACTCGAGATCGGAAACCGAAGCGCGAACTCGAGGAAATTAAACGCCCACGCGGAAGGATTTCTGCGTCTCAAGGTGCGGATCCTCCGTGAATCTTAAACGAGATCCCCCCGATCGGAATGCGAAGGTCGCCATAAATTAATCCTTCCTCCTTGTCCCGGTGAATCACATTTCCGTGAGTCACCGCAGGCCACGCGTCGGCACGCCGCGAGGAGGGGCCTTACGTAAGCTTTTTGCGTTTTCTCGCCTCGCGTGCGGAGAAAATTCACCGCGACCCGGGAGGTTCCGGAAGAGGGGGCGGACCGTTCCCAAAAGTCGGGCCAAATGGATCGGAAAATTCGGGAAGAGAGTAATTCCGAGCAGAAGCTGAGGTTACGACGAGGAACGGAGCCCTTAAAGAAACGATTGGAAAAGTCAGATCCTCGAAGTAGACGATGGTCATATCAATTTTCCGCCGTTGTCTGGATCTAAGGTAGGTGCCTATTTTTTCCAGGCAACTTGGCGGCTTAATTAACGACGGGACCGTTTAATTAGCGACAAGAGCCTCCGCTGGTGCATTATTCCGCCGCGTTAGGAAGCGCATCGCGCGGCGGTTCCGCGCCTGTCCGCACGCCTGAGCCTCCGAAGGCTATCGGCTGCTTTGTAATTCCTCGGGCAACATTAATAATGCGTATGCAAATCGCATTACCACTCGGCTATTTAAAGAGCCTCGCCGGGTCACGCGATTCCCGTGAAAGACTTCCGAACGGGAACGACGTCTTTCTCTCCGCAGGGTTTATCGGAAGTGTTTCGTCCTGTTAAAAAATTGATCATGAATTTCCCCCGTCACTCGGGATTTCGAATTGCCGACGTCAGTGATGGGTTTCGCTGGGCCTTCGATCCGTCGATTTTTACCTCTTTATCTCTTCGCCCCTTCGGCGCCCACCTCGAGGTGTCGATTCCTCTTCTCGGTTCTTATTTCGAATTCAGGGTACGGCCACTCGGTCATCCGGTATTCACAGACGCATCACTCACCGCGGGGCGATTGTCTAGGAGTTGTAGGCCAAACCTGGAAGGCTGATCGAATTCCCGGCGCCCATCGGCGATCATGAACTGCATCCGCAATGGCCGCCGATGAGCTCGCGACTGCGATCTTGGTCCCCTTTAATAGACCCCTCGAAGACTAGTTTCCCTCCCCGGCGTAAAAACCTAATTCCCCATCGAACCGGGACAATAAAAATGTGCGTCTCGTTAGAGCCGATCGCCTCGAGTCCCGATATCGAGCCGTGGAGTAATTTCGCAAGGGGCCCGTTTTAATGCCGCGGTAAAATACGGTCCCGGGGATAGAACCAAGATGGCGGCCGCGCTGTCAGGATCAAGAGGCCCGCGGTAAAAAGGGACTCCATTAGCGGACATGGGCGACTGGCTTCGACATCGGAAGCCTCCTTCTAACGTGTCGCCGAAGTCGCGCATCGCCAAGCCGCGGCTGTTACGAGGTACTTTTACGAGCGACGGGACGAGAGTCGCCGATCGTATAACCGCCGCCATTTCCTCGCCGGTCGTTCGTACCGGTCCGGGATCGTGTACGTCGTAACAACGCCGAGTGCACTTCCGGTATGCGCCTCCCCCCTCGAGCTACGACTTCCGCCGGCCGTTCGACGCAACGATCGTTCGCGAGATCTTCGACAGCTCGGATTTCCACCTCGGTTTTCCTCGGAAGAGTTTCGCGGCTTCTCCAAGAGCCATCTTGAGCGGTACCAAAATGGCCGCCGAGAGGAATTCCCTATTTCGGGGTCATTTTCCCGGGTGTAGGCACCTCCGCGATGGCAACCCGGGTAGGAGTGGATTTTTCCTGCTCGCGTTGGAGGTTTTCTCTGGATAGAAACTGGAATTCATCGACGGGTCTGGATTCTCCTTAGACCTGCGCACCGTGTAACGGGCATTAGGTCCCACGTACCTCGGGGCCCGGTTTGGTGGGTTTCCTCCTTTTTCTCCCTTTTCTCCCGTTTTCTCTCCCTTCCTCGTCCCTTTTTTTCTTTCTTTCTTCCCTACTTGAGCTCTTCGTGGTGTGTGGGCGTGTGCGTCGTGCGTGGGTTCTGGGCGTGGCCGACGTGTGCGTGGACTAACACGCGCGTGGGTGTGCGTGGACGTAAGAGGGTTTGTGGGGAAAAAAAAAGAGCCGAAGAAGAAACGTCTACGCGACTCGGGGTGCAGGTCAGTTTCGGCGCAGCCGCGACCGAGTTCCAGGCGAGAGGACCAAGTGGACCGAAGAAAGCTCTTCGGGAACCTCGACGTCCTCGTCGAGATCATCGCCTCCACGTCAAGGTATGTCAGAGAATACGAAGAACCTCTTGGAGTATTAGAAAAAATTTTCAGGACTTTTTATTTCACGAGTCCTGCGATTTTTTTCTAATTTCTTGTTTAAAGACCCTAAGAGAAAGCGCAACGAAAGCGGAGATATCTCGGTAGAGTTTGGAATTTTTAATTACGCGTAATTACGGAATTATGAGGTTGTCCTGTTACGTGCTTCGGATCGGCGTTTTTTGACGTTTATGTTTCGGTCAGGCAGGTTTTCAGGGCAGGTTGGACGGATCCTTTTTTTAATCCCGTATCCGAGGGTCCCGCAGATGCCTGGAACGGGCCGGGGCTGCAGGGAACGATCTAGGTCCCACGGGAACAGGTGCATTTTCCGAGGGTCTCGAAAAGTCGGGCGAATCCCCATAAAGCGTAGCCAGAGGGGCGTCGGGATCCGAAAGTCAAGGATTGCCACGGAGGGGGATGGTTTTCGAAATCCTGAGAACGGTACAATGGGCGGGTATACCATCGCGATGGGGACGTCGAAAATTACGGCCTCACCTGTCGGGCCGTTTCGAGGGGAAAACTCCGGAAAATCAGACGGGATCCCCTGAACGAGATCAGGTGCAGCGATTCTCCCCATTCCCGCCCGGGATGTATTTTTTTTTAATTCCAGATATATTTTATTAGAGGGGGATTTTTTCAAGTCGGATTATCTGGTTTCAATTAATTTCCCATTTTGTTTTTCACCCAGGAGATTATTTTCCGTCTCCACGCGAGGCGCGTATCGAGGGAATCGTGTCGAGTTAGGTATTTAAACGAAATCAATTACTCGCGGGGGTAAATCACGGGTAATCCTTAGGGGTAGCGGCGCATCGGCGTCGAGACGCTGCGGGGCGTCTGATTGGCCCTCAGGTATTGCGACGCCCCGTCGGCGGCCAATCAAAACACGGAATGGCTCTAAGCCCTCGGTAGTTACAACGGAATTGGCGGATAATCGGGCTCCGCGACATTTCGCGCGAGTCACTTCCCTCCAATAAAGCGGAGCCGCTTCGTCACGTCACTTGTCCAAACAGAGGGTGGCTCCCCGAAAAATGTCATCCTCCCAAAAGCGAAAGACCACTTTGAAATCTCCACGGAGGGAAGGCACTGCGTTAATCATTAAACCGGCAGATTCCCTGGCGAGCATGCGCCAAGTGTCTCCCTGCCAAAAAAAAAAAAAAAAAATTGCGCGACATCTTCGAATTAAGTATATCGAATTAAACATGTCGAGTGTCTCGAAAATGAGATACCTCGAAATGATTCGTAAATCGAGTCTTCCGGATGCCGGTCGATCGATCAACGACCTTTCCTTGTGGTTTTTCGCAGAGTCAGTTAGGAATAAGACCGCAACGGTTGTAAATCTTTATTGATTTCGTACAGAGTATGGATATGTACAGGTGGGGTTACATTTCTTTACCGATACTCCTCTGATCTTCGGGGGAGTCGGAGGCTGGAGGCGATGTGTACAGGCGGGCGGTCGGAGGGAGAGTGAGGCGCGCCGCGCCTCGCGCTTTCACGGTACCGCGAAGTCAGCGCGGAGCGCATGCGCGAGGCCATAACCCTACCGGAAACAGGTCGGAAATAATAATCGTTACGTGTTTCCAGGAGAAGGGCCTTAAGACCCAAGTTGTGCAGGACCTCGGGCGTGCCTAACACGAGGCGAGTCGTTAGAGAAGAGCGCCACTAGTCACGGTTCGACCGACTCCTCGAGCGTCCCGACGCGTAGCTGTCGAACCCCTCGGCTGTGTCGCCCTCTGGCGTGCGTAAACGTTACGACTTCCGGCGCGATTCGTCCCCTGGAAACGGAGTCTCTGCGGAAACGAAACCACCGCGAGCCTTTTTTTTTTGTTAATAATGGCCGCGCTTACGCGTCTGTAATTACGGTTCGAAACAAGATGGCTATCCCGCTTAGGTTGGCGTCATAATTATTGCCGAGTCGCTGGTCACCTTTGCGCGCCGCTCGTAAAGCATTACGCACTCCTGTGACTCCGAACTCGCGGCCGGAGAAAACCGTCTCCAGGAATCGATCCCTTTGGATTGTGCCTTTCTTACCGAGCCCCCTGAACATGGGACGCACCGAGACCGTTGAAGTTAATTTAGGGTTACCAACCGAGACTCATAGTACATTTACAGCGCAAGAATATAATAACTTCATCCGAGAGTAGCTGATACATGTTCGCCCTCCGATATTCTTTGCGAAACGGGATTTGGGGGAGATTTAAAATGGCGGCGCGAAAAAAGGGGGGCCGTAACGAAGCGTGCGGGGACGACACCCGTGGAGGTGGTTTCTGGCAGTCCCGAGGTCTAAACGTGCGGGATGCTCTCGAAAATTTGCATAGCAATGTCAGCTAACTTCGGCCTGAGGGTGGCGCGAGAGGGCGGGGAGGGGGGGCGAAAGAAAGAGCTTCGGTTTCCCGTAGTTAGTCGCACGATCCGCCAAATTGCCCCAACACGCGTACCGGCCTCGTTTGCACCTAATCTCAGGTTAATCGACTGGAACCCTCCTTGATGGTCACGCGGCCTCCCCCATGAATATGAAAAACCGACGGCGTTAAGACATTTCCCGGTGAAAGCTCGTTAAATCTTTAAGCGCTTTCTCGCGTGGCTCGTTAAACCCCGCAAACCTACGGGTTAATAGCGCCGATATTTGAGGTTAGGGGTTCCTTTTATACCCAGACGAAAGAATTCGCTTTGGCTCGATGGGGTCTGAAAAAAAATGTCGATCTCCTCCGCGTATTCTCCGCTAAGTTCGAGTCAATAAACCCCGGAAAGCCAACCCTTAGGGGAGTGCGTCCTCTCGCCGCCGAGTGGCGCCACCGTCCGACGTTTTCCCGAGAGCCACGTCGGTAACCACGGCCCTACAGGCCCCTGTCTTTCCCGCGCTCTGCCGCGGAAACCTCCGTTACCTCCGCCCGAGATGTACCGAATTTTCCAGTGGCGGATAAATAATCTCGTCGACTCGCTCCGTATATACATTACCTTCCAATACTCGTCCTAATCCCTCCCCTACTTCGCGTAACCCTACAGGTAGACGTTTAATTTCCCTCCCACATTTCGATACCAAACCGAGGATTCTGGAGAGAGTATCCGCGCGAACGTCGGGGAAAACTGCTAAGAGCCAAGTTTTCGGAACTCGTTCCACCCCAAGTCGAAGCTCGATGCCCGGTCACCGCGGCGATGTCGGCGGATTCGTCGCGGCAGTTTCCCCTTTCGAAGTAGCACAGCGCCTCGCCGTTGCTGGATTTTCCACCGGCAGATGGCGGCACTCGGCGCGCGGCGCCGCCATCTAGCCGGAGCTCGGGGAACCCAGTCGTGGCGCGACCGCCGACGGGGTCGCGTCAGGGGCCGCGGGGCGGGGTCTGGGGGAAAAGCGGGAGGGGGGAAGCGACGAGTTTTTCCCCGACGGCGGGTCGCACGAGGGCGAGGCGGGGTTTGAAAAAAAAAGCCGGCAGCCCCCGGAGGGGTGGAGCGACCATGCGCCGTGACGGAAGCCGCCTGGATTCCCCTAGTGGGCGCCGGGTGGGGGTGGCGGCGGCGCGCGCCGCCTGGCGGGGAACGGCCGAAGCGTCGCAGGGGAAACACGCCGCCAGGCCGGACCCGGCGGAAATTGCGGCAGCCAGTTGCACGCGTGCCAACCCTCTCTCGACACTGGACACCGAGCTCGGCCTTCCCGCTCGCGCTATTCGCCGACGTAAGCGCGCGAGTTCTCCTTTCTCCTCGGGGAGAGAGGCGGAGAGAGAAACAGAGGGAGAGAGAGATATCCCTCGAGAGAGAGAGAAAGAGAGACCGCGGAAAGTCGAGGAACCGTCGTCGGTTTAGCTCCCTTTGTTCCTCGACGGAATTGTCGCGAAACGGTCGCGCTCGTTTCCCCTTTCCTTACTTTCGATTTCGTTTTTTTCTCTCTCTCTTTCTTTTTTTTTTCACCTGTTCCTTTCACACTTCTTTTTCCTTCCTCTTTCCTCCTCCCCCCCCGCGCGCGAGGAAATTCTTCTCGACGCAGTTCGCGCCCGGTCGACTGGTTCTCGAATTAATTTACCGCGGTCGATTTATTTTAGTTGCCGTGTTAATGTGTCGTTCTCCGAGTGGTGGTTGCCGAGGCGAGCGGACGTGGCGAAACACCCGGGAAAGTGGCGCCCGGGGGAAACGGACTTTCGGCTAGGTGATGTATGCGAGAAATCCAGGGTTGCGGCCGCGGATCCGCGGGTGATCCTTCCAACGCGGTCCTGGAGGTCGCCGGACTCTGCGCCGACCTCTCACGACTTTTTTCTCTATTTTTCATTTTTTTCCCGAGCCCCTTACGTAACCAACTCAGGGAGTCTCGTTTTCAGGAGTGAACCCCGCACCCACGTGACCCCACACACCCACCTCTGCATCCTGGTCGATTTTTTATCCTCGCATCCCTCTCCAAGTGCACAACGAGTGAGAGCTGAAAACGATCGCTAAATTCGCCGACGGTAACTAAAACGTGACCTTTGTGCCGCGCGAAAATCTCCGGGTTATCAGAATGAGAATTAAATCGTGAAATTGAAAAACGTCACTCGACAC
Source organism: Orussus abietinus (assembly GCF_000612105.2). Classification (NCBI taxonomy): domain Eukaryota; kingdom Metazoa; phylum Arthropoda; class Insecta; order Hymenoptera; family Orussidae; genus Orussus; species Orussus abietinus. Next base: position 774,187 of record NW_019394437.1, read on the forward strand.
GGCTTACGTACGCCTGAATTCACGTCCCCTGATCTCATGACGCATGACTAAGTGCGCCCTAAGTGAGCCGAGTACATGATAGCACTTGCTGACGATAACGAGAACTCGAAACGTATGGAAAAAAAAAAAAATGCGGCGAGCAAATTTCTGCTGACGGTATTTTAAAGGCGACCTTTGAGGCTTGTAAAAAAAACGCTGACGTACGATTGCGCGATTTGGTATGAAATTGCGAGTGGCATAGGTAGGTCGTTCCCGTTTTCCGCGGGCGTTAAGAAAATCGGAATTTCCCTCGGGATTCGGGGGAATGGCCCGGTGAGTTTGGAGCGGTCGAAAAGACCGACCGTGGAGGAACGTCCTCGATAATCCCGCGCATCTCTCTTGGCGGGTAACGACCGGGCAAAAAGCACCGCCAAAGGGGTAAACGAGCCCCCAAGTAAGACCAGGAGTTACCTTCGAGGTCTCGCGAATTGCCCGGTAAAGGGACCCGGTTGCGTTCCCAAGTGGGCCGCCATTTCGGGACAGCCGAAACGCTGCGTTGGCACGCGATTCCGTCGGGACGCTAGAATTCGAGACGGCCGTCGACGGAACGGCGGCGGAATCCATTCCGCCTGCGAGGTCGAGGCAAGGCACGAGGACCGAGGCGCGGATTTTAGCGCGGCCGTCGTCTCGGCGAAATTATTATAATATTATAAAATTATTATAATATCGAAATATTCGATATAGATCGAAAATCGAGAACGCGGACTCTGGAAATTTGCATACCTCCCTCAGGATGTAAGGATATCCCGAGGTGGGAAATGTCGCTTTAACGGTCTTAATACAGAAGTCAGGAAGCTTGGAAATAGTTCTCTTTTTGATAACGATATCTAGCGATTGGTCGTAATATAGAATTTAAAAATCGAGGGAGGGAGAAAAGGTGGAGGTGAACGTCGCCAGGGGTGAAAGACCCTCGAAGGAGTTGCTTCAATTTCCATGTCGTCCGTCTCGAGGAGGTTGCTCCTTTTTTTTCTTTTTTTTTCTTTTTACGGTGCATCAATTCACGGGATTTTTCGAAACCGAAGAGGACCTCCTTCCTCGCTTAGACCGCTTAACTACGGCGCGAGTGCTTACGCGCACCTTGGGGTCCGGGGACGATAATTGAGTTATCAGTTGAAAATAAGCCGAGTGATAAACACTCGCGCCGACGATAACACCGGCGATAAGATAGAATCCTATGGGTCGTCTGTAGGTTAACCGAGGCGCGAGTGCGTTGCGCCCATGCCGATGCGTGACACTCCTGAAATTTTCGACATTCCAGGGCCGCTGCCGTCGCGACGCCCGCCTCGCCGATCGGCGCAAACACTCTCATAAATCTTAATCGACGATGGCGCGTGATTTCACGCTCGATCGCAGGCCCGCGGCTCCGTTAGCGGAATTCATTGCGGAGGGGCGGCGAGGAGGTCGACTGGGTATCCCCTAACCACCAGTATCCGATAAAAATGAAACCAAGATGATATTAAAATTCCGTTGAAAAATTAACTTAAACGAATTCCCCCCCCCCTCAAAAAGACCCTTAAACGTCTTCCCGCCTCCTGAAACGTTAAAAAAAAAGAAAAGAGAGGAAATTCTCTTGAAATTAATTTCCAAGGCTCTCGGTACCGAATTTACAGTCCACGTTCTCCGGTCGACCCGCCGGGGTCGAAGGAAAGAAGTGACGGATATTCGGGATGAAAATCGGGTAATTCGGGATCTCTGGGAAATTCGCGTCCTCGTCCGGGCGCGCCCGCGTGGCGTCCGCGTCGTCCCCCCTCCGCTCGTCCCCCCACTCCGCGGCGAGCAGTCCCCGCCGCGCGCGCCGCGTGTGGCCCCCACTCCGCGCTCGGCTCAGTCCCCCACCAGGCGGCGGAGCGCGAGGACGCATCGGGGCGGCGGGGGCGCGAGAGAGGGCGCTGCCGGTTCCCCCCACCGGGCTCGCCTGCCGCGGCACTTTCTACCGCGAGGGTCGCTCCGGCGAGCAGTGGCGCCGGCTGGCGACGAGTGGTGGAAGTTCGGCGGTACCTCGGTGGCAGGGGCCGCCATGTCCATTGGCGGCGGGGCGGGGAGGGGGCGGACGCGCGCCAGGGACGAGGACGGGAGCGCCGCGTCCAGGAACACGCAGAGCGCCAGAGTAGGTCGGAAAGAGCGGTTCTGCCGGGCTAGACGGAGAGGGACGCGCCCTCCTCGGCGGGAGAGAGAGAGAGAAGGAGGGAGGGACGCGCGGCGGGGAGGGGGGAAGGGACCGGCTACAACGCGGCGAACGCCGTCGCGACGTTCAGTCGACAGCGATCGCATCGCCGGGACGAGTTGGCTCCTCTTTTCTGACTCCGGGGACCCGGTCGGGACCGGAAGTGAAGGCAGGCCTCCACTGGCGCGGCAAGAGTTCGGACGAGTTCGGACTCCTTCCGGACTCGGCTCCGAGTGACGAGTCACGAGTTCAGGACTCGTCCGTCGCGGACCGCACTGGGTTGGGCATCGGGACCGCGGTCCCCGTTTCGACCTGGGTTAGGGATCGGCCTCCGCACTTCGACTGGCTTCGGCCAACTTCGGACAGGTTCGGGATCCTCGGCGCGGTCGCCGCTGGACCCGTCGGCGAGGTGTCCCACCGCGAGGTCATTTTCTCTCCGGACTGTGCTCCGATGGAGATCGACCTTTCCGGGGGAAGCTCCGGCTTCCTCGTGCCGGGCTTGTGTCTTGGAAGAGAAGGATTAAGTGCGCGGGAGCAGTGAGTCGTACGGAGGTATCGATGGGAGGGTCCGCGTGCCGTGGGTCGGGGTTTGGTTCCCGAAGAGGAAGAAGAAGAGGATCGTCGCGAGGATCGCTTCCAGATGGGGAGGAACGAGAGCACAGGTAAGAGGGTTCAACTTACCTCCGCGGATGCAGAGGACGCTACGGGATCGGCACTGGGGTCGGTACCGGGCCTTAATCCCTCCACCAGATACCTTAATCACCAGACCCTTCTTTATTTCAAGACGAACCCGCAATTACGCTTAACCCCCACCGCTGCAGTTCCACTAACAGAGGTGTCCGGTGTTCCCTTGAATTACCGAGGATTCCCGAGATTCCGAGAAAACTCCAGAAACTCCCGGAAGATTTTCGGAGGGATAGTAGTCTACTCCCGTCGCCGATCCTCTCCTCCTCGAGCTAGGATATGGAATTTGAGTCCTAACAAGAGGACGCCATTCTTGGGGTGGCTATCCAGATCCTTGGGACGTCCGCTTTGGAGTCGATCGAAGTCAGGGTTATCGGGGTCCTGGCCACTCCTGGACGGGGTAACATGCCAATGGTTTAGTCTAACTTCGCCGCAGGCAGAGGACCTTTTCGCTCCCGGGATCTTCGGGATTTCTTGCAGCTTCTCACCGGGTTAGTCAGGAGAGCGATCCTCTTTCCCTCGGGGAAGAGGGACTCGGCGATCGGCACCTAACCGCCGCTCATCGGGCCGACAAGGGTGATTACGGTCACCGTCGGCCGGGCGGAACGACGGTCGGACATCAAAGGCGTCCTCCGGGATTCCCGAAAAATCGCCCCGGGCCCCCTTTGCCGACAAATCGGGGCGGCTCGGCCGCGTTTCAGGATGCCGACGGGAGTCGGGGAAGACCGAAGACCTGTTCTCGGGGTTGACTTTTGCGGCCCGGTTTTTGGGGACAAATCCGGATAATCCGTGGGACGATCATCCGGCTACCGAGCCGAGGTGTCCCGGCACCTGTTCGAGGTCGCAGCACCCTCCGGCTCTCCTGGCAGGTCCTCCGACCTATTGCCGGTATCCCTTACAATCCGGACAATGCTCTGGTCCTCCTACCGAGGACGATCCACCTGTTCGCTCCTCGGGGGCGTACCTGGGCGCCAGTGGGAAACGGCCCGGCCAGGATTTTGGAAGGCGATCCCTGGGGGCGTCCGACCCCAAATTTGGCCCATTTGGGCCGGCCGGTTACTTTTGGGACCCTCTTCTCCGGATTTCGGAGGCGGACCCCCGAACTTATCCCGCTTTTTCCCTCTGTTCTGGGAGCATCGACGCGTGCCGATCGCTCGGGTCTCCGAAAGCGATACGGCGCCTAGAAATCCTTGACTTTTCTCGTAGACAGGTAGGTAGGGGGTCGGGACCTAATGCCCAGGGAACCTGGGCCCGGTTTGGGGCCCCATCGGATCGTTCCAACTCTCCTGGGCTCTGCTCTTCTATCCCGCTTCGAGAAAGAATTCAACCTTGAGGAGGCGCGGCTTCTCCGCGCTCCGAATTAACCGCTGGATGGCTCCTTCTCTTCCGAGCTCGTAATGCCCTCTCTAACGCGGTTCGCAGGATGGATAGGATCAGCGACGCCGGAATCGCGCTCTCTTTCTCTATCTCTGCTTCTTCTTTGGACGCGATCGGAGTCTCCTGACGTGGCACCAGCCGAGATCGCCCACCATATGGTACGCGTTGATTTCTTATCCACCGCTCGAGTTTGGCCCCTCTCTGGCGCGCAACTTTTAGAAAGAATCGCGCTTCGCTATGCCCCGTGGAGAATTTCTGCAATTTCCCGAGGCCGATCTTCCCTTCGAGCGCGAAAGTGCCGGATTCAAGATGGCCGACCGGCGCCGCCGCCACCTTCGCCGTCGGTCAGTGGCCGCCGAGTCCAAAGACCTCGGATGGCTCCCAGGGTCTGTCGGAATTCCCGATCTCCTCTTTCATCTCGGCAACTCGACTCGATTCTTCCCGTGAACCGGGGGAAAAAGATATTTCCGAGGGTGCAAACGTTTAGATATGTTCTCTTTTTTAACAATCTTTTATACTTGATAGGAGGTGACGAGGTGAGTTCGCGGCATCTTAGGCGAGGGATGACTCGAGAGGGACTTTTCTCATATATTTCATCTCGTCTCGTTTCCTTGATATGTGGGAGCAAGAAATATTTTTCGAAGGGTGGAAATGCTTGGAGAATTTCCTCTTTTTTTTTTTTTTTAATTTTTGGAGGCGCCTTTCGTTGCGTAGGGAGTGGTTAGTGGTGTTAGTGTTCTTTTGGGGGGTAGCTTGTTGCGGGGGATTTTTCGGGATTTTTCGAAAGGAAATACCCTTCCCGATGGAGTCGTCCCTATTTATCGCCCGATCGGGACGCGGTCAGTTCTCGGCTTTTCCTGCGGGCCTTTGGGGCCCTCTTCGGGGCCCAGATCTCGGGCCGTACCCCCGGCCATTTCGGGCCCATTATACGATCCTGGAATTTGAGATGTGGCCCTTTCAACCGCGCGTCAAATTATCCCCGGGCACAATGTGCCCGTTGATTGATATCTTCAGTTGCCGCTGCAGCGGAGCCCTCTTCCTTCTTCGTCCCTTTTCTTTTTCCCTCCCTCTCCCTCCGGCCGCCACTCTTCTTCACTTTTTTTCTCTTCTCCCCCTTTTCTTTACGACCGCTCCGTGCACCGGCCTGCATTAACCCGGCCCCGAAAATTCCCTCCCGCGGCTCGGCAGCCCTTCCACGTTGATTTATCCTCAACCCTCCCGTCCTCGAAGAGGAGGCTCGATGCACCCGAGATGCGTCTCTAAGTTCGAGCCACGGTCCGATATATCTCACCTCCCCAGGTGCGTGGAAGGAAAACTCTTCTCTCCGGCAGTTCTTCCGAAAGCTAACCGCAACGACGGGACGGCCGAGTCGCATGTCGGCATCAATTTCCCTCCTCCTTTAATCGTTCTCGCGCTCTCTTTCTCTCGGTGCCGGGCTAACAAACGAGTTTTTAATTGTCGACAATTACGGGCCCCGCCTGAATTAGGTAATTACCGGGGGCAGTTTGCACCGTTAGTCGGCTCTTATTAGTGCAAGTTAGGGCAATTAGCGAGCCGCCTATGGCGGCCGGGGCCGCGTTACCATCAAACGGGATTTTCCTTCACACTCCTCTCGCGATCTAGAAGAGAAAGATCCGCGTGGCCGCCGTTCCGGATCTACGTGAAGCCTCCATTTATTTTTATTTTTTTCTTCGGCCAACTTTTCTAAGTCTCTAAGTCGGACAATTCGGGCAACGACGCGTCGAGGCGCCTCTAGTCGGTGCTTTTCGATCGGTCGACCTCTGGATAAGCCGATGGCTCGGAAACCAACTGGCTGAGGAGATTTCGGCATTCGACTTCCTCGCCTTGGAATCGTCTCAGGAATCCAATAACCGGCGGCTCCCGGTAATTCGGAGGTGCCCGAGTACGCCCGGAGCGTATGGCAAACATGGCGGGGCCGGAAGGGGACGCGCTGCGTCGGGACGTCTGCTTTCCGAGCTTTTCCACCGGGTGGAGGAGTTAACGAGGTTACGCCTTAAATATTTGCCCTTCGACGATTCGGAAGAGACGGACCCGGAGGAACCGGGGGAAAGCGGAAGAGCCTATGAAAACGGGGACCAAGAAGCCGAAGAACTTCGTTTCTTCCCAGATGCGACTTCTTTTTTTTTTTCTCTCGATCTTATATACATATATTTTTTTTTCTCAATCATATATATTTATTCCCGATGTCATGTACCTTTTCTTGGCGATCTTGTGTATCTCTTTTTTTTTTTTCTCTCGATTTTCTCCGACTTTCCCTGTTCCTTTTCTGGAATCGCCGCGAGATGGATCCTTTTCTTTATTTTTTATTCTTTTCTAGTTTCTTCCCAAGTTTTGCTCAGTTCTAGGGAGGTGTCCCTCGTAGGTTTCCGCGCAAGGAGGCCCATTGTCCCGCGCCATTAGGGTGGGAATCCTTTGACGTCTCTCCCGCGATATCGATCCCCCCGGTAACCCTTTTCTACGTATTTAACGTGAGGTCGATCGTTTGCGTATGCTAGCCGCGTTTGCGCAGAAGGGACGATCGGCTCCTCTCGGGATCTCCGTCTCTCTCTCTCTCTCGTTCGGGTTAGGCCCGGCGTATAAATATTGTGTATAAATAGGGCCGGACCCGGCCGCGGTTATTTATGGGACTTTTATGAAAATCCCTAGGCCTCCTGCCACGAGGAGAGCGACCGGGCCCGCCTAGGGATATTTCGTGAGACTCGAAAGAGAAAAGGGAGAAGAAGAGATATATAGAAACCGTTGCCAGGACGGTAGCAGAGGACCCCGGGTGAAAATAAATCCTGGCTCCTCCAGGAGGTCGAGGTTCTCGGAAATTCTTTAAAACAAATAGAGGAGAGGGAAACGGAGAGGCGAGGACTATTACGAGACCGGGTTCGAGGGAGGCGGGAATTATTTCCGGAATAATTCCGCCGAGATGAGAAGTTTACCTCTACCTTCGAGGTTAAGATGAGAAACTGCCGATTCTCAGGTGGGGGATGAAAATCCCCGATTTTCGAGTGGTACGTGAAAAGGTTACCGACTTTTAAGTGGATCATGAAGGATTTCCGTTTTTCCGGGGCGAGATAGAGAATATCGATATTTTTTACCGTAGAGGGGGTCTCGATCGGTAGTCACGGGTCGCGTGACACTTAACTTTCCTCCATGGGGTAACGATAAGAAAATCATTTTCCGATTTCTCGGGGAGTTCTCGAGGGTGCCCCTTTTAGCGGGCCCTCGTGAGAAAAAGGGTCCTCATGCTAATACAGGAAAAAGTGCATCCCGCCTTTCTCACGGTGCGGGAATACGGAATATTAATGGGTTAACCCGTTCTTCCATAAAAGCAAGGACGCCCGGAATCCTCGCCGACGGGGGAAAAGGGTTAAGGAATAAGGCACCCATTTGTATCCCCGGGCACGTATGCACCTTTCCGTCGCGGCGGATTGTCGCCCTAGGAGACCCATTAGTATACCGACGCCATTATAATATATAATGCACCCCGTATTGCCGTAGAAATGTATCGCTATCCGTTATGGACAGCCCTGTCAGGACAGGCCGGCACCAACGGCATAATCGTCCCGACTTGCAACATAATCACCCCGAGTGCAACGTAATTTACGCGTCCCACGTGGCGGCATTTTCCGCAATTAGTGGGGAGGTGGGAAAAAAAAAAAAAAAAGAAATTGAACGAAATCGTACGAAACTCGAAACGGGCCGCTCCTCGTACGAGGGGTATTAATTTCGCCTCTCCCCTTCCTCGTTTGTTATTAAAAAAAGGAGACTCGAAGGAGGGGCAATGGCAAAACGCAGTATAATGATACAGTCGGTCCCGAGTCGCGTTCTGCGGGGTTTTTACCGCGGATCTTCATGACATGGCCATTAATTTTCGAAATCACGCCCCCGGAGGAAAAATTTTTGGCTGCCCCCGGGCATCCAGAATTACACGGAATAATTTGTGGCCTCCTACTGATGCGATTATAATGGCCGCTCGTGTTACCGACTCGGTGTGGGATTACCCTTAAGTTTTGCCTTCCACTTCTCGGCCGTCGGTCTTCTTCTTCGTCTTATTTTTTTTTTCGTCATTTCTTTCTTTATTTCACCCGGCTCCGGGAATCGGACGGAAATCGGGGATGATTGAAGATGGTGGAAGAAGAGCGGGTTGGTGATTATGGGCGGTTTTCGGAGCGAGGGGTGGCGGGGAGATTGGGAAAAGGTAGGCGGTGGACGATGGGTCACCGTTTTTGGGACCAGGGGGAAGTAGGAATTTTTCCTCGGATTTTTTTAGACATACCTTTGATCTTCGGAGAGGGGAAGCGAGGCGATCGAAACCAGGACCGCGTTAAGATACGGCCAGGCAGGTTTTCCGAGATGGTAACCGCGCTCAGGGTGACAAGACATTTTTCAAAGGTTTTTGTCCCGAGGGCCCTTCTTGGTCGGCCGATGTCGAGGAAGGTATTCGAGGACCCTTGATGGGCCCTAAGAAAAACACGCCCCTCTTAGAAAGTGACTGCTTCCCGCCGCTCGTATGAAAAAGAAAAACCTCAGGGACCTCCGGCTCCTCGGGAGATAAATCTCGACTCGGGCGGGGACGGGAGAGAGGATGAAAATGAGGAAAATTACGAGAAAATTACCCGAATTATGAGGAAATTCTTTCTCAAGGCCCTGTCCGGATGTCACTCCACGCGTCGTGACACACGTTAGGGAGTGATCCTTAAGTGGCGGAATTTTTCTCGAGAGGATCTCTTCTGTCTGCTTCAGGAAAGGCCGAGTGGAGTCGTGGGAGTCGGACGCCCTCGAGGCTGGAAGGACCCTAGGGCTCCTGGAGGAACACCGGGTGAGTGGTTCTACGGGGATATTAAAAATCGGGGAACTAGGTGCGAGGAAGAAAAAAGGAAGAAAATTAAATATACGAAACAAAGAAATCGGGGAAAAGTGGGGGAGGGCCGCCAGGGTGGGAGCCGCGGGGGAGGCGAGGCATCTCGAGGGGGCCGAGAAGAAGAGAAGACGTGGTCCGACATCCGAACATCTGCCGCTGTGGGGAACCTCTCTGCCCACATGTTGGCCACCATACGCAAACACACGCATAAACAAACCCCGCGTGCGTATATAAACCCGCGAGATGGGAAGGGAAACGAGAGGGCACGACGCCCACGCGGGCCTCGTGTAAATCCTCTCCCCCGGGGACCTCCTCATGTAAATCCATGGGGAACACATGGCAGTGGGTGATGAGCTTTTCACGACGCCCAGGGTCGATCTTGGGACCCGGGGAAAAATTCGGGAAAGATTCCGCGGAATTCTCCTCGCCGCGCTTTCCAATTCGGAGCCTCGGTATTTTTAGACCCGCGAATTGTTCCTCGACTCGTCTCGAGTTTGCAATGTCGTTTTATACCGTCTAGACTCACGTAGTCCTGACTGCGAGTCCTTAATCCAGGAACCAACGGACCCCTGGAGGTGCGCAATAATTAAGATTGCATTGTTACCCGTGGCAGGCGCGCCTTTGCAAAATTCCCGAGGGCACTCCGGCCTCCTCCCTGGAAACGTGCCAGTCGCTGCTTAGTCTCGGGAGAATCGGCACTTTTCTTCGGGGTTTTTCTCCACTTTCTTTTACAGTCTTTTTATCCTCCGCGACAAGGAGTCGAACAATGGGCCGCAGAAGTGAGCTAATGTCTTAGTCAAGGAAATCGCCACCGCGAGGGTTTGAAAAAAAGGAAAAAAGTAAAAATAAAAATAAAAAAGGAGTCCCTTTCTTTCGCGGCATATGGCGGCCATTGTGCCGAGCTGCCGACGGCTCAATTACGAAACAATGGAAAATACGTCGCGGACGTTTAGAAGGCACTAAGACGTTAGCTGGCGCATAAAGATAACAATTTACATCGGTCTTTATCACCGGAGGGGCCAACGACTCCCGACTCTCGAGAGCGACCTCGTCCCTGGGGGGTTATTATTCTCGGAGAACGTGCAACTCCGCGGCGACTCTGCACGCCTTTAAGGAGTCAAATCGCGTAGAGGCCGAGAAATTTTTACTCGCGAGTAATCCCGAAACACTTGGTCGTTAATGCCTGCATTTAAAAAAAAAAAAAAAGAAAAGAAACATTTTCCTATTCCGACGATAGTAAACGAAAATCGCTCAAGTAGTTTTGAAAAAATCGCAAGTATCGAAGATTCACCTCGATCTCGACTTTCTGTAAACATTTCTCCGTGGAAAACTTCGAATGAATGAGAGTGCATCTCTGAGTGTGACGGAGAAACGGGAGATCTCGCGACTCCGCCGATGCGGTGGCGTCCATCGTGACGACCGTTGCCAGGGCGACGGCGTCCCTGGCAACGGTAACTAGGACGCCGGCGATCCGAAAACGGAGACAACAGGTGGGATAAAAAGTGCGTAAAAAAACGTATACCTCGGGGTGGGGGGATGAATTACGGCTTGTCATAAACTACTTAATCGGACTGTCAGAGATTAGCGGAGGCGATTTACCGGTATCCGAGTATTTTTTTCGGGCCCGGCCCGAAGGTGGTAAAAAACGGAAGGCTGAACGTTTTCGCCGGTCCTGGAGCCTTGTCTCGTGTGCTCGGGGATAGAGGGCGTTAACCGGTTCGCGTTTCGTGCACGAACCGCATTTAAATAACAGACCGAACGTCCAACCGCACGTTACGAGGGGTTGGCAGCAATGATTAGGATAGCTAGCATCCCCTTAATTAAGTCCCTGGGGCTTGGCCCCGAACTTTTCGGGCCACTAAAAGTTTCAGTCGTTACGCCGCCGGGCCGTCGGTATGTTCTCGAAAGCATAAAACTCAACGGTTAGCGGGGGGACCCCGGGAAGTAAGACAAAATGTCTGCCCGCTCGGGATATGGCCGCTGCTATTTATTAGCTGGCCCTTAAAACGATAACGATACGTGGGAAACGGGCGAAGAGGAGCACTCGGCACCGCTCTCCGTTTTTAGTGCCGCTCCCGACGCCCGCCGTTTCTTGTCCCGCGTCTTTCCCCCACGTTACGACGGCCGGTACAATGTTTAAACATCGGCGAAATCTGTCGAAAAAAAATTAAAAAAAAAAAATTCAAACGATGCAAAGACAATATTCCATCGGGACTTTTTCCGCTGTACCCGCTCCCGGGAGAAGTCGGTTCTTTGTCCGTTCATTACGGCGAGTGCTCCGGGAGGCTAGACCTTCGGCTCGGGGCACGGATTCCCCGATTCACCCGGGGGTAGAATTCAGGCGGAAGGTTAAAGAGCGCGACCGGGGCTGGGGGTACGAGATGAAAATTTAAACGCGGAGTTAACGACGCGACACGCTGAGCCGGTAACCCATAAACGCCGGCTATCCCGCGGGAGAAGGGAGGGGAGGAGAATCTGGGAGCGCCGGCTCTTTCGTATGCAAATCCGGGGACACCTGGGCCAAAGGCCGCGAATGCAAATCGGGGGCCCCACGAAACGGCCCCGGGGCCCGTCGAGCTTCCCGGGTCCCCTGGGCCCCTCGGGACCCCGGGGGCCCGACACCTCTCTCGCTACGACTCGTCCTACTCATTAATGCCGTATATTCCGCGCATATCCTATCGATACTCGTAGATGCTCATCGATGCTCATCGACGCCGTCGACCCCTGATCGTTTATCCAGGAGAATTCAAGGGACCGACGAGAGCATCCCCCCTTTCGTCGCCTTGGACTTTTTAACAGGGAAGAAAAATCGAGGACCCTTTCTGGTGCCCGTCGGGGGAGGGCCTGCTAATTGCGGGGGTCAGAGGCACCTTTTAAAGGCCCAGGTTGGGGTATTCAGGACCGAGGAAAGGTGTACCTTCCCTTTGTCGGGGGTCGCGACGTCTCCGACCGGGTATTTACAGACGCCGTTAAAGCAGGTTGGCTTTATTGGAGCAATAAAAGGCGATTCTTCCAGCAGCCTTTGCGAACCGTCGGGCCCTCCCCGGACGGCTACCGGATATCCAAGGGGTGGAGGAAGGGCGGGCGAAGTGTCAAAATCAGCTGTTCCTTAAACGGAACCCCCTTGCATAATTCCTACTTGCAGAGGGTCCTGCCAAGAGGCTACTTCTCGAGGCGGTCGCTCGCCGCTCCGAGGTCGGCGGCCATCTTGGCGCCGCCTCGAGAGAGTCCTCTCCTCCACGTGGCCATGGCAAATTAACAATTTGTATCGCTGGAGTTATTAGCGGCCGGCAGGCTCGCGTGGATTATGCACTGCCCGACTGTTACATGTCTGCCTTTACTGCCGAGCTACTGCGTACATAATATGCTAATGGTGGAGCTGCCTCACCCCGTCGACTCGGTCCGGAAACCCGGACGACCGCCTCCCTGAGGGACGACTCGGGCCGCGGAAATTCGGGAATTCTCATCCTAATCTGGTAAATTCGACGGAGAAGGAAAAAAACCAAAAATATCTAGAAATCTTTTCTAACGTTTTTCCTAAAGAATGGTTCATTCATAATGGGGGTGAAAGAGGAGAAAAAAGGAGAAGCCGACAATTAACCGGTCCAGCTGTCGCGCGATCGACGGGATCCCTCGGCGGGGCAGGAATCCGTGCCGAATCGCAACTACCCCCCTCCCTCTCCTCGTAATCCTGGGGTGGGGAGCCACCCTCGAGTGACCGGTGTGTAACCGATCGCGGGTTCGGTCGAAAAAACCGCGAGCGAGGGGCATACCGGCGAAACGGGGTAAAAGTGGCGCGAGATGGGTGAATAAAATCGAGCGTGGAAACGCGCTCAAAGGTCGCGGGGGGTGGGGTGGGGGTGGGGGGTCGATTTCGGCTGGTTGCGGGTGGAATAAAAAAATCGGGGGGATTGAATGAAAAAATCCGGGGGCCGGGGGTGAGGACGCCGGGGAGGGGGCCGCGTGTTTGCGCGACCCCTCGCAAACGCGGCTAAACGGGGCGAGGGCGAGGGCGAGCTGGGGTGGGGGTGGTTACGGGCGTGGTACGCGATAAAAATGGCGCGGCCCCTCCCCGGGACCCCCGGTGGGGTGAGGGGGAACCTTTTTATCCGCACGTAAATGTCGTGTGCGCGATGCACCCCCAACAGACCGCCCCTGCAGGCGGCCTCCCCCACCGCGTGCAGTCCACGTGCACGGCCTCCCGCCCCCACCACCCCCCGCGCGCACCCCCGCTTAACCCTAGGGACTTATTGTCCGGAAGCCGACCCGGACGCCTACCTCCCAAGGGGTTGGCCCTGACGGATCGTGCTACCCCTTCGTATATCTGTCACTCAAAATGGGGAAAAATCTACCGAGGCTGATAAGGACAGCGAGAAATGGAAATTAACTCTGTTAATTAGCATTAAAGAATGAATTTAAATTAGACCAGGATGGGATTTGGAAATGTCCTCTTGTTGCCGGCCAATGGCGATTTTATACGTCATGTGTCCGGGGTCTGATTAGTTGTGGGTTTTTATTATTATTATTATTTTTTTGTTCCGTTATCTAGCAGAGGTTACTCCGTTTTATCGGACGACTTGGAATTCGAGCGACCGGGGGCCAATTAATTTTTCGCCCGGTCGCCCCGTAGCGGGTCCCGGGACGCGAAATGTCCGCCGATTTCACGGTACCGTCGGTCGCAGTCGACCCAACCGCCCGCCGGGCGGAATTGCAGCTGCACCCGCGCCGCCACCCTCCCGCCGAATTGCGCCCGCCGGGGCGCGCCCCGGACGAGAGAGGCGAGCTCTCGCCGGATTTCGCTTTATTGGAAATTTCCGCGATACCATCCGCAAATATCGGGGCTACCACTGCTACCACCGCGGCCGCCCACCCTACCTGGTGATTTATCCCCTGGGGGCCTCTGGGGGATTTGTTTTTTGTTTATTACCAGGTACCGCTGTCGCGCTCGGCCGCGCCACCCCCCGCCCGCTCGTCTCTTCTTTCTCTTTCTTTCTCTCTCTCTCTTTTTTCTCTCCCCATTTTTTTTGTTCCCTCCTCTGTTTTTACCCGCGACCTGTTCGCGCGTTTCACTCAATTTTCCGCAATATTTCCACCGGCGATTCCCGAGGATTTGCAATATCGCCTGTGACCCTATGCTCGAGTTTCCCTCCCCCCTCGGATTTCGCGGTTCTCCCGTTCTCCCTTTCTTCGGTATTCTTTTTTTTTTCCCCCTTTCTCTCTCCCTACTTTTTGTTTTTCGCTATAATCAAAACTTCCACCTTGTCGACCGATCGCGAGGGGCGGGGGCTATCGGGCCAATTCGACTTTTTGGCGATTTTCGAATTTCCTCGTTCTTGGGGGGGAATTTTTCATTAAGTGAGTTTCTTCGGAAATACATTTTAGAGATAATAGGAGGGAGGGCGGAAAAATTTGCCTGGGTAATGGGGTATTTGGTTTTTCTTTTTTTTTCGACGGAGCATGAATTATTAGCATGGGAAGGAAAAACCGACACGTAGAGATGGCAGGGAGCCGAATTAAATTCAATCAGGGAGGGGCGCGCGTCCTAATTGATTCGATTTCGAGAGGTTTTCTGCGCGAAGCAATCCATGGGGACTCGCGGATTTGGCCCCACCCCTGACAGCGACAACCCCAGGACCCCCCGACAAAGGTCGGGGGGTTGCGCCTCCACTCGATACTTCATATTCGGGATATCGTGACCTTTCGCTGACGTCACGATGCGCCCCCGTAAAGCCGTCCCTCGCAGTCGGGGATTTGTCCTACAGGTCTTTTCAGGAAGCAATTTCAATATCCACCGAGCATTAACCCGGCATTACGCCCTACCCGGAGAGGCCCGGCCACCCCGACATTACGCAGGCAATCCGGAGAAGACCTATCCCCTTAATTCGTGGCCCGCGTAATGGTTTCACGTAACTTGTTGCCATTTACGATTTTCAATAGATATCAGCGGTTCCCGAGACCGGCGATGTAATCAGGGTGAATCTTTAAAAGAAATTGAACCGACTCTCTCTTTTCAACATTTTTCTACGAGCAATCGTTCCGGAGATATCCGGCGTCGAAGTCGGCCAATCACGCTCGGTGGGCGTGGCTCGGCTCCGGACCACGTGACGTACCGCTCGGCGTCCGATTGGCCGACACGTATTCGCCGGATATCTCGGTAACCAGGGACCTTAGAAAATTCCGCGATACATCTTTTCCGTTCGGTTTTTTACGGGAAAGCTGTCGGTTCCGTCGAGATCTCGATCCGCCCCTGGGGAGTCGAGAAATCGGGGAAAAAGGGGAGAGCAGGCTTGAACGTAGGAAACACGCGGGATGCGAATTCGCAAGCGGGCCATCCTCGAGTCCCCTCGAGGCGGAAGTAGGAGCGTAATACCCTCGCCCTCGTTCCCATCAACCCCCCGTGCTTAAGGGTCGTAGTGTCGACGTATTAAAGCCGTGTTTTACGTGCAGTTTCGCGAATCCTAAAGCCCCGTCCCCGGTCCCATCCCTCCTCGAAAAGTCGAAGGAAGTAATGGCCGCGCTCGAGGAGTTCCATCATTTCGACGGATGGGAAGAGAGAGAGAGAGAGAGCCACCCTGGCTCTTCGGCAGCGCCGTCACCCTCCAGCCTTTCCTCCCCCTATTTCTCTCAAGTTCGATTGCCACCCGAAGCTTTCCGCTCCTCCGGGAAGCGGCGATGACTGATCGTTAGCGGCGACCCAATCTGTCCGCCCGGGCGGGAAATCTGGGGAGATGTCCTCCCTCCGGTTCCTCTTCCTCTTCCAAAACCCTTTTCCCGCTTTCCCAGGGGCCCCGCGACGTCGCGGCCGAGGCGTCGGGACGCCGAGCGCGGTCGGCCGGCAATTAGACGCCTCCGGATGCAGCTGCGGCCGGTTGCGTCACCGCGGCCACTCCGCAACCTTGATATCTTTCCGCCGTGGTCCAGCTCGATCTTTCCCCGACCCTCCCAGCCTCCCCCGCCTATGGTTCCGTCATCTCGTCACGTTTTAACGCTCCTCACCTTCCACCTCCGAGGTCCCAAGTGTTCCGCGGCCTCCTTGTATCCCTCTTATCGAGATCATTAGATCACCCTCGGTTCGTAGTAGTAAAAAAAAAGAGAAAAAAAAACACGTCGGAAGAAAATAATCACCGCGTCGCGCATACACGTGCGCTCCTCCTTCCGCGAGATCCCTGTTATCGCGACCTCGTCGGCTCGACTGGAATAATTAATATATTAATCTTAATCACTCCCGTGGAACGCCGGAACGTGTCGCAGGCCGTCGGATTTGGACCCACCTCGGAGGTTAAAGTTCGATCGGGGGCCAAAAGGGATGGGTGCTCCCGACAGGAGAGACACGCCGAAGAGGGGGCCCTCTCTTTCTCTCCGCGGCTGCGAAGCTCTTCGGTCCGGCTAGTTGGATCGGTTCAGCAGGAGGCTGATGCCTGCAGCTGCTTTGAATAATTAACCGGCCATTGTGATTTTAGCCCCATCGGCTCCTCTGATCGATACCCTCCGGAGGATCCTCCGCGTCCCACTTGGACCTGGTCCGAATCCCTCGTTAATTAAACGGCTAACCCCTAAGATCCCCTCATTAACTCCCATTCCCCCCCCCCCCCCCGGTGGAGGCACGAAGGCGGTTCCTCTCTTTACCTTATGAAATTTCCCCGTTTCCGCGCTTTAATCGCTTCCCTCCCGCCCTTCCTCTGTTTATCATCGAGTGATCTCCCATACTCGTCCCGTGGGACTCCGTGATACTCGTAATTTCTTCCATTTCCCACTTAATCCGTGTGGTCGGGTGTGGCCTTACTCGGGTGTCTCACTCGGATCCGAGTCACCGCTCCGAGGGGCGAGGAAGAAAAGATGGCGGGAGTGCGTGGCGGGAAAGAGAGAGGCTTTTAGAACGAGATAGAGAGAAAGGGGGACACGGGGAGAGATGGGGGGGGGGATTCCTCCTTTTTCGTCCTCCTCCTCTTGCCGTGATGTCGCGTGTCACTCTTCTCCGCCAGGGGCGTCACTGTCGGGGGCCGCGCGGTGGGGTCGAGTCACGGGGGCCGTGGGCTCTCTTCTCGTCTCCTCTCTTTCCCTCTCTATACATATATCTCTCTCTCTCTTCCTCGCTCTCCTCGCGGCTGCGTGTGTGTCCACGTCGCGGCTCTTCAGTCCTCACCAGACCTCCGTCGCGAGCGGGCCTCCGTGCGCTCCGCCTTCGGCGTTCCTCCTCGAACCCGGAATTCCGCCCGGTTGAATTTCGGGAGGCCGATATAAACTCCTCGGCGTTCTCTTTTCTATTTTTTTGTTTGTTTCTTTTTCCCTCCCCAGTACTCCCTTTCCCCCGGGACTCGTATTTTTTTTTTCCCCCCCCGTTACCTCGAGGTCTGGGGAGCGCGTCTTGGATTTCTTTTCTTTTTTTTTCTTTCTTTTCCCTTCCCGCGTCTTCTGGGCCACCTCCGATGGGGGCAAAGCGTGGCGCGGCGGCCATCTTGGTTCCGGTTGCCGCCTCGTCGAGGAGGCTCCTCTGAAATGGTAAGACCGATTCTTCGTGTTGTTCTTTAGGGCGGTGGTGTTGTCGGGCCCGGGTGAGGGGCCTTTTTTTACGCTCGATAACGAGACCAGCGTTATCGAGCTGTTCCTTGTCTCGGCCGATACCGCGTGCCACAGGTACACGTGTCTGCGACGCGGCGGCCATCTTGGTTCCCTCGGTGGAGGACCCACTCTAGGCGCGATACTTCGAGGATCGTTTAGGACTAGGTACTCTCGGCGGCTGGTTTGATCTAACTTTTGGCAACACTCCCGGCAATGCTCGCGAGTCGAAGGAACGAGGAGAAGAGAAAACGGGGGAACGAGGAGCCTGCCCGAAGAGCCATCGACGGCCAACGACGCGGATCGCTGCAGTCTCTACGAGAGCTCTAAGTCCCTTAGACACCCACGCATTTATATGGTAGAGATCCAGCAGCGAGGTATAGAGTTCCTACGTAGCATTCAGAAAGTAGGAACTTCATACCGTGCTCTTGGACTTGCCGAAAGATCTTCGTGCGTACCCGGGACGGTCTCGGCCGAGCAGCTGGCCAAGAGACAGGACGGAGGAGCAAGCAAGCCAAGTGAAGAAACCAGCGAAATCGCCGCCATTTTCGAGATCCCACCGCGCGTCGTCCCTTTTAAAAAATCCGTCCGAAGAAAAAGAAAAAAAAATGATATTACATGCGTCTGGGATTAATTCCCGATACCTCTTCAGGACACTTCTCGCCGCTTTTCGTCTCCTCGATCCCGCTTATTTTTCTGTTCCCGTCCTCCGGACTTTTATTATCCCTCTCTTTATCCCCCGAATTTCTCCTTGTTTTTCAGGACTTTTCCCGGATTTTGTGCCGCGTTTTCCTGCCGGAAATTCGGCCCGACGGTGCGTCGGGGGGATTTTTTTATCCCGCCCCACCCCCTCGGCAAATATATTTGCCCGGACATTATCCGACCCCGGATGCTGTAACTCGGGGGGGTGGGTAATTAATAATTAATAATTGATGATCGATCCGCCGGGCGCGGGCTCGCCGACCCCGACGTGCCGTCGCTTCGATGGAGATAGGCTTTTCCCCCCGGTGAATTTGCATAGGGGAAGATGGCCGCGGCCGGGCGACTCGCATGCGCGGACATTACGCGTACACGCGGTGTAATGCACCTAGACGGTGCCGGAAAAGTAGCCCGATGGAAAAATCCTCGGTACACGGGAAAGCACTTGAAATGCAAATTTCGGCCCGGATGCATGCAGGAGGTACAAGACGCCGAACGGGGACCTCTCCGCAATTACGCGCGATCACTCCCTATTGCAATTCTTCCCAATTGTTCCCGAAGTAGTTGGCATTTCGGTAGTCGTATGGAGGGACCATTTTATTTTTTACGATTTTTTAGAGCGTCGCCGAGACGTCCCTTGGGAGCTATCGTCGATTGCAAATCGCAGGTCGCGCAGCCTCCGGTCCCCATATATCTTCCTTCGGGTGCCTCCCGAAGGGGACCAGGACCCTGGGTCTGCCAAGTCGTGTTTGCATGCGGCGACGGGGATTACGTTTGAGTCACCGAATCAGTGCCAGGACCATTTGTCACCTCGAGATTAAATAGAGAGCTCGAGTCGCGCCGAACGGTTACAAGGGTGACGAGACGAGACGAAACGAGACGGAGCGTTATCGATAACCGAAGTTCCCTCGAGTTTTCCCTCTCCTAGGACACGTAACGTTCCCGGTTTTCCTTGAGACCCGGCCGAGGTGCCTCTTATCGCCGGTCGCCTTATCACTGGGAGTCGCTCCGATAGGGACGAGGTCCCTGGAGAGCAAACACATCTGCTCGGAGGTGCCCTAGAATTTTTCGACTTTTCATCGACAGGCTGTCCTAACCTTCATCTTTATTCATTAGGAAATGTGCAAGATATACCTAGGAGTTCCATGTCTAGTTTTTTTAAATTTAACTACCCTCTATCGGCACTAGTTTAGAGATTAAGAAATACACCACCAGGAGAGGTCAGAGGTTAGAGCGAATTGCGCTGGGGTCAGGTTGGCTTCGGCTAGGATTTCGAAATTCGGGGTCAGGGTGGAATCCGCCCCTGGGAGGCGCCGGGTCATTCTGCCCTTTCCAGAGGGAAGGAGGAAATTAAAGGAAGAGGTGGAGGGAAAGGTGGAGAAGGAGAGGTCAGGAATACCTACGCGGCATCTGCGCGGCACGTCGTCCTGCGTGGACAGCCTCGACAAAAATCACGCACGGCGAAGGGGTGCATAAATTACCATGTTCGCCATGTTACGCGCGATGCCATTGGTGAATAGGGACTTTCCCCCCACAACCCCCCCTTCTCCTCTGGTCCATACGTGATCATCGTGCGTGCCCGAGTCTACGCACCGGAACGTCGCCGCTCCATTTTGCTAGAAAATCATCGCTCGTTCCTGCTCTCCTAGACTCACCTTGAAGATATCTCCCCCCCAGGATCGGGAGGGATGTTTTTTAACGCATCCTGGAAATGATGTCCCCTAGGAGCAATAAAAATGGGTTATTTACCCTCGATCTTAAGTACTGGAATAAAAGCGATGTCCGAGATTCGGTGATTTCAGGAATGGAGATGTCGATTTCTTTTTTCCTTCTTTTCTTTTTTTTTTTCTTCCAGGGATTTGTGTAGTTATCAGAGGGAAGTGCACCTCGATGCACCGTGAACCGTTTACGTGCACTTCCTCGGGGAAGAGCGACGGCGGGATTCTCGGTTTATTAACGGAATATATACATTTTGAGGCAGTTCCAGGGTAGAGGCAGTCTCGTAAATTCGATCGGCTCGAGTCGTAAGAATAAATGATTTGTCCGTGGCAATAAATGTTTTTACCCGGGCGGGTAGTTGGGAAATAATATAAAAGGAGGAGAGAGCCGGATAAAAAGGGAGGACGGCCGAGGGAAAGGAACCGACGTAAGTCGAGAGACCACCGTGAAATAGACTCGGGTTTATGCTCGCCACGTTACCGGAATGGCTCGTAAATGTTGTTGCGTTGGCATTGACCGTTCATGGTGGATCCCCATACGGGCACCCTAGGATTCAATCGTTCGAGCACTTTATCGGCTGGTCTACGTTCCCCGGGGACGAGCTAAAGATACCCGGAATCGAGTGGAGAACTTGGAGAACCTGGAGAACGCGATGAGTCCCCTCTACGTACTCCAGATACGGTGTCGTAGGTCATGGGCTCCCATGAACCCCGTGAACACGGTCATCCGAATTTGCCCCTTGACGAGATAACCGAAAGAAAAGTCCTCGAGGACCCTTGAGTAAAAAATCCATTCCTTCGTCTTGCGAAGGCACCTAAGAAAAAATGGGTAAAAATGTAATTGAAGGTTATGCGAGATGGGAAATGGAATTACTGATATGTACGATTATCGGCAGGTCGATGATGTGGAGGAAAGGGTTGTCGAGGAGAGCGATGACGTCTATGGAAAGATGGTAACGGAGGCTTTCCAGTAATTCCCGCTCGGAAGAGAGACCATGTCGGTAGTCATGTCCGGGAGAGGTAATGCCATCCAATCCGAGGCCCATTTACCGGGACACACGGTAATTTGCTAGGTACTTTTCACATAATGTAAACACGCGGCCCGATCTACCAAGGACAGGGTGTTTAACGTCACTCAACGTGGCATTAGTACGCGGAATTAGAAATCATACTTTCAGCCGCAATTTCCATACCGCGTACCGGCTACCGGGTCTCTTACTCGTTCCGTCGGGTTTCCATCGGCCCGGTCATTTTTATCCGTCTCTTATATACGCATAACGACCGCCCGATGAATTGGAAATTGTAATTCCAGGGCGCAGCGCGTGTGTCGCGCCGCGCTGTAATTTACTTTAACCTCGTCCATTAACATTTGCGTTTTTTAACCGGCCCGGAGGCGGCCGTTAAATTCTCCCTCGGATCGGTCGCGACAAACTCCGTCGAGGGATTTCAAAACTCTGGTAATTAATTAGGAGGAATTATTACCCCGCGACGGATATTAACTGGACCGAGGTTTGGAAATTCGGGGCATTAATTAAGAGGACTGGGGTATTAATTAAAAAAAAAGAGAAAAGGAAAAAAAATATTCCGGGACACTTTCCGAGGTCGTCAGCCTGGTCCAAGATGGCGACCTTGTTCGGGTGCATCCACCGGCTCGGCACGATGCAACTGCAGATGCAAACCCCTCTAGCGCGATGACGGACATGTTGGCTCCCTTCTCGCTCTCACGATGAAAGCCCCACGTCGCAATTGATGTAATTGCACGGCAAATAAATCGAGTTGCGTCCGCTGCGGCGAGGCGGGTTCGCGGAGTTGGTTACCTCTCTCGGGCTTAGAGATTTCGGCCGCGAGGATCGGGACGTTCCTCGTCGCGGATGACTTTAAGAGGCCCGCCGACACCCGGGGAAAATCCCCAGGTTTCCCTTGGTCCGGACTTTCCGCCCGTTTATCCTATCCCTGGCTCCCCAATCAGGCTAATTGCGCGGTCTGGTCCAGGGAAGATCGCGGGAGTTAACTCGAATCCGCCGTAGAGGGAGGCTGCGGCGAGTCTACCTCGCCCCCTCTTGCAGGAAGTTGGCGACTGCGGTTGCGTCGCTCTAATGGAAATCGTAAACATTAATTAGCGGAGTGCTCGGAGCACGCACCGAGAAATGGACTCGGTCGTCAGCGCGCTCTCAAAAGCCCCTTTATGCGAGGCGAGGCTCGCCGAGGCCGGTCCCCGGTCCCGGTTCCCTTTCTTCGGCTATTTCTCTCTTTCTCTCTCTCCCTATCTCCGTCTCTCCCGCGAGCCGAGAGCCGCTCTCGGAATTCGCGCGATCGCGATTTAGAGATCCCCGCTCCCGGAGATGATTATTTTTCATTTGGATCCGCTCTCCTCGAGGCGCCGACGTCGGCTCTTCGGGGAGGTCGACGCCCGCCGAACGATCCTCCCTCTTCGCCCCGACGCTCGCATGCAGATCGAGCGACTTCGGCCCCGGATTTATGCCGGGACGTCGATGATTCCGAAATTGCACCGTTTCCCGGAAATCCATTCCTGGCATTAGAACCGCAAAGGAAATCCCCCCTCGCCGTTTCCCCGTTTCTCTAGGTCGCGTCGCCTTAAGTCATTTCTTCTTTTGGACGCCATGTCCGATTTTTCCATTTTTCTTTTCTTTTCCTCTGTCAATTTTTTTACCCATTTTTCTCACGGCTCAATGGCTTGACCGTAGATATTAGATAGGTATCGCGCTTTTATTTTGGATTTTTGCTTTTTATGGCTATGGGGGGCGCAGGGAAGGAGGATACAGGTGGTGTAATCAGGCTCCACGTGTGGATGGAAAATCGGGGTCAAAGGGGAGCTGCGTTTTTTCCCCTCTGGCTCCGTTTCGAAAGCGGGATGCATGTCCTTTCTAGCGCGCCAGGATACCTCGCCGAGCGTTACTAAGGACTGATTTATTTTAGAGAAATGTCGGCTAAGGTAGCGGCCCCGGGTAGCACGGAAGATCCAGGCGGAGCGATCGTTCGGAGGATCGGTGATCCATGAAACCCCAGGTACAGGAAAGTCGTTGTAAATCCTTGATACGCTCCATAAATCTCCCGTTCGACATCGCTATCCCGGACTCGCTCCTTTCGGGAACTTCCCCCCCTGAGTCCGGAGTTTGCATGCATCAACTATGCCGGTAAAATCACTTCCGCCAATTCCGACCTCCATTCCGGCGACTTTATTGCCGCGGCGAATTTCCGTGTCGTATAATGTCAAAAAGCCGAAAGACAGCCTCCACTTAAACGCCGGATCCTGGATAATGTATCCATATCCATATCTCGACGGGCGGGGAGTTTTTGGAAACCCTACGTTTTCCCCCAGAATTTATTTTTAATACCTGCCTGACGGAATGAAAACTCGAGAGAGAATTTAAATCCAAACGCGATGGATCATTTCACCGTCGACTTTGACGGATATATTTATTTAATAAATACATATGTTTTTATCTTAACGATGTCTTTCGTTATCGATGTCGGTTTGATAAAGGAAATCTTTTTTCTCGCTGAACCCGGCCGTTGAGAAGAATCGCATTTGGCGACCGCTTTTCGAGAGCCCTCTCGCGTGCGAAGGGGGTAGAATAATGACGGAGAGAAGAGACGGCATAAAGGGGTGGTTAGGGCGTCGAAAGGAGTAGGATAAAAAAAAAGAAAAGGGAAATAACGGAGGAAAAAGAACGGACTTGGCGAGCCGAAGGAGTCTGGGGATTAGGCCGACAGAATTGCGGCTACTGGGACATCCGGTTTTGACCGTTCCTTCCGGTGGTCCGACACGTCCGTCCACATGGCCGGATCTCTTTCATTGTTTGCCGCCGGTTGTGCCGAGCGACAATGCTTTTCCCCCCGCACGCACGGTCCACGCCTCGAAACCAGTAATTAGGGGAAAAGGGGGATTAAGGTGAGAAAAATCGAGGGAGTGGAGGAATCGACGAGGACGCCGGAGACTGCGTCTCGCGGCGCTTATCTCGCCCTGGTCTCTATCCTCGAATTGCGGATCGACTCGGTCGATAATTCGATAATTGAAGATTTTTTTTTCCCGGGGGAGCCAGAGGTAGTTTGGCTCGGATAGGCCTTCAGGAATGGGAACAGGATCACGGGCCGTGGGGCAACGTTGGGACTGTGGGCAGGGACACCAACGTGGTCTCGGCCCGAGAGAGCCAGTCTACGTTCGCCCACACTCCGTGGTTTCTATCAATAGCCTCTTTCGTCAGGTCGTCATGCGACGTCGGATAGTTACGCGCGCTGAATTATGCAGTTCTTGCATACATGCACCGGGAAACCGGGCGACGCTTAGACCCCAGGGACGCGCCGCGTTTGGTCAGGGCTCCCTCCGATCGATCCGTCAGCTCCGACTCTTCGACTTCTCTTCCTCTCCCCCTCTTCGGGAAAGAAATCGCCCCTTATTTCGGAACCAGAGGAAATCCGCCATCCAACCTTCCCGGGAACTTTTGAAGATCTGCCGGCGCCTGAGTTCCGCGCCAAGCGCAATTCGAACCGACTTTCGTGATCCTCTTCCAAGGGTGCAATTCCCTTCTTCCATGGTTACCCTGGTATCGTGACGCGATTCCTCGTCTAGGGGAATTCCGCGGACAATTCTGGATTTTTATTAGACCTTTTCCTGGATTTCCATCGACGATGTCCTTCGTTCATCGCCGTCTCCGTCGTCGACGTCACCGTCCTCATCCTTCGGCAGGATCGCGAACCGCGTTACGCGAACCTTGCGGCGGTTACGCGACGGCGCATTAGCGGCTTTTATTTATCGCGATCCTTGCGCCAGGGAGCGAGCTCGTACAGATCGGTTCCATCGCCGATCACAATGGCCGATCGTTACCGCGATTACGATCTCAAGTCTCGCGGATGACGCACTCCTTAATGATCCGGAGATGGAGCTCTCGATGCGGGGCCGAGGGAATAATTAAATGATTCCGCGGCTCCGTAATGCGATCCCCGGCCGATCCGCGGCGACTTCGCTCCCTAATGGCCGGATGGATCGACCACGCGATCGCCCACGTCTTCGAGGAGGATCGCCATCTTTAAGGAGGTGAAGGAGACTTCCAGGATCCCCCCGGACTCGAGTCACGTGGACCTGCACGGAGATCGCTCTTTTTCTCTTTTTGTCCCCTCCCCCCACCCCTCGATCGACGCTATCGGACCAGATATCAAGAACGTCGAGATGCCCTGATTAGTTTTCTTTTTGCCTCTGAACTCGAGGAGGCAGGAAAAAGTGCAATTTGAAAGGCGTCGCGGAAGACCGCCAGGGAGATTCATTGATGCCCTTGCGGGAAAGTGCGACCTACGGGAGGAGGAAAAAAAAAAAAGAAGGATTTTCGCGATTAAGGAGCGCGAGCATATCGGAAGTAGAGGGAGTTCGACGACCGCGCGGAGAGTCATGCAGTTAGGCACTGCGGAAACATGTGACTTGGGAATTGACATCGGCCGCGCCCTGGCCGGCAATTACGAAGGGTGACCTGCGGTCAAGCGACTCGCCATTACCCCCGGGGTCGCGTCGTTACTTTGAATTAAAAAATCATAAAAAATCGAATGCCCTGAAATTTCATTATTTCGTTGATTGCCAAAAACTTTATTGAGATACCAGACGGAAACGCAAGGGTCAGGGTGCGATGATCGCCTTGAAGATGCCAGGAAAAGCGACTCGGCATTACCCCGGGGGTCGCCTCGTAACTTTGAATAAAAAAATCGTGAAAATTGGATCGCACTCGATTTTAATAATTTTATCGATTGCCAGAAATCTTGTCGATATAGTAGATGAAGATGCCACGCTTGTAGCCCGCCGGGAATATCGCTTCCGAGCCCCGTCTCCTATTTTGTCACGACCCGGCGACCTCGCCACGTGCTCGCCGTAATGGCCGGCGACGTCGGCGCAGTTGCATCTGCAGGAGTCACCGAACCCTGTAGTGGTCAGGAGCGCGAACACGCCTCCGGCTTTATGCGTGCCGTTGGCACCACTGCACTTAGGCTGCGCCGACAATGGCCGGCCTGACTGCCAAATTGTTCGCCGAACCGAGCCCGGGTCACTGACACAGGATGCACTCGGTGGCCGAGGGTCAAGCGCGCGACATCCGCGGAAAAAGGACTCACCCCTCGCCCGGAAGGCGCAGGTGCACCAGGACTCCGGGTAGAACGGAATCGAGAAACGGGAGGTAGGAACGAGGAAACGAAACCCTGGACGGCGAGAGACGCTCCTTATCTATTTCCTATCATTTTCACTTTATCGCCGCACGCATTTTCCATTTTGCGCAACCCTAACCCCTTGCTCTTAGGGAAAAGAACGAGGCGAGGTAAAACTCGACGAAAGAGAGGTTAGGTCGTCGAATGGTCGTTATCGGGTTATCGGGCGGCGTTTCTTAATTTCGTAAGATCCTAACCTCACTTCCGCGGATCGGAGTTCGCCCGCGGGGGTAAGTTTCGACTGGAGTGAGTCATCGAAAGAAGGTCATTGGGCAATTCCTCCGGCGCGTTTCGGCCGCAGTCGTGCCGACCTCCCCGTTGATTCCTGCCGCGGCGACGCGCCTGCGCGCTCGCGTTTAACGATCCGCGGCCATCTTGGACGCACGGCGTCGGCGTCGCTCGTCACGTCACCCTCGCGGGCTGCGGCTTATCTGGCAACCCTCGAACGAAACGTATCGTTCTTATCGGCGCCGACAGATGGCGGTGGCGGTCCTACCCTCTGGCCTCTCGGTCGGCCATCTTTCTTTCCGCCCCGCCGAAAAGGGGTGACCACTTCCTTGAAAAGGAGTCCCCAAAGTTTCACACGATTCCTTGAAAAAAAAAAAAAAAAAAATCCTATAAATTAACATCGGGCTTCGTAAAGTAAATTCCACGCCTTAGAACGAGCCATTAACGGGTAATGGGGATTTTTATAGGTTCTTTAAATAGTCATATCAATTATCAGAGAAACTTTTCGCGACCGCGGGTATATCGGAACCCCAGCTGAGCGGGCGATGGTACAGATCGCGATATTACTCATCCTCGACGAGGAGTCCACGTCAATGGGGTCGCGGATATATGGATATATCAATGGCGGAGTATCGACCTCCCGCCGTCTCGTCCCATCGCGTCCAATTGGATCGGCAGTGTTTATTGATCCAATTGTCGGTCGTCTCAATTGTCCCCAGCGGAGGGTCGAGGCGTGGCCTTGAGAGACAGCGGAGACCTCGAGCTTTACGGAACTTCCGTGAGAGGAGGTAATTACGGAAGTGACCTTCCCTAACCTAGAAATTCCATGCCCTCCCCTGCGCCCCGCGATTCCCATTTAGTTCCTCAATGAAGATGGCGACCCGAGTCGAGCCCGAACTTCGGCTTGTTCGCCGACCTTGAAGTAACTCCTTCGATAGTCCCGAATTAACCTCCTTCGAGGTTCCTATCCTAGGGGAATAACCCCCCGTAATTCCCTACGGACCTTCTAATAATTATCAAAAATTTAAATGGCATGGATTTTCAAAGGGACTTTTATTGGTTCTTGCAAAAAAAAAAAAATCCAGGGAGGCGTTCCGACCGGTTACGGGGGATGATCGAGTTATCGTTTCACGTCGGACGGGGAAAACGGAGCGGAATGGCCATTGGCTGGCCCGACGACGTCCCGGCACATTTTATTCCGAGCCAATTGGATTTATTTATGGGGTTGCTGGGGGGTTGTCAAGGCTGAGTGTCTCGAAGGCGGTCGGTAAAGTAGTTTCCTCGTCCGCCTCTCTTCCGCCCTTTCGATGTTCGGACCCGGGATTTATGGTACATTTAATTCCCCCCCTTCCCCGGCGCTTCTTTTTGCCCCCCAGTCCCCTCTTTCGCGTGTTCTTCAAATTATTCCGGCACATTTTCCTAGGGGAAGGTCTTTCACCGATCCATCCCAATTAATCGCCATTTAATATCCCGTTGTCGCGATAACAATCATACCGTAATCTGCGGCCGAAAGGCACCCCTTTATTAAACTATCGCGTTTAAAGTTGCGTTTTTCTTTCCTTTTCTTTTTTCATTTTTCTTTTTATTAAAAAGTGCCAGCCATCGCTCGCGGGGCAGCTACTTCCGGCCGAGTGGGGACACCACCGCACTTCCGGTCCGCCGCGTCCGTCGGCCGGAACTCTTGGGAGGTATTCTCTCACGCTCATCTGCATATACCCGGTTACACATGAATACTCGCCGAGGAAAACGCGACTCGCTTTGCATACCGGGCCCTTAAACGCGCGACTTTGGGCCTCTCCCTTTGGGCATCCCAGGGCGCCATTGCCGCAGCTTCCTTTCCCCTCGTCCTTCCTTTCAGGCCCGACCCAGTGGGGCACCGCGACGCCGACGTCGCGTCCTGGGAAAAGGACTTCGAGTCGCTCCGCCGCGGGATCGATTTCCTTGCCCCCTGATTATTTTCTTCTCTTTTCCTTTTAATTCCCTCGAAAATTCCTAAGAATTTTCTTGAACAGTTGGAGAGATAATGGGAAGGATCGGAGGATCCTCCAGGTGTGGGAGAGGCGCCCTTGACGAAGAGGAACGCGAGGGGACGGACAGGTGGACGTCTCCGGGGGGAATGGCCGCCTTCAGGAGGGCGAGGTCATTGAATTACGCGATTTAAATAATTCAAGAACGACCCTGACCCACGGCCGGGTCACGAGGTGATCCACGGCCGGCGATTATAATCACAATGCACCTTAATGCAGTATGCACCACCGAGTGCTCTCGGGGTAAAACAGGTAGCCCGAAGTGCATACATTACGCCCGGTTGACTTTCTGCATCCAGAAGGAACGCGACGCTTTGCATACTCCTATTGGCCTCCCTGACGTGTGTCAATGGACGTAACGAAATTATATTAATAATGCATACGGAGGCTCTTGCGAATTTCCGGAATCGAATAGGGAGGGACATTGAAAGAGGTTAAGGGGGACTTTCTTATTCTCAAGGGGTAATTTCGGAAGGGGCGAAAGGTGGCATGGATCGAGGGAGATCGATGGGATTCATGTTTATTAAATCTGATCTGGATAGGCCGTGAGAACTCTTTCGGCGGCCCCGATTTGTCCGATTTACATGTCGACTCGTATTGTCGTACGCCGACAGGTAATTGGACAACGTCGCCGCTCGGAGGACTTCGACAGCTTCCCAGGAGGAGATGCAAATGATTCGCCGAGTTTCAGTTTGGTCGGCGACTTAGCCCTAATTTGCATGGGTCCGCAGTGCATACGAGAAGCGTTAAAGACGAGGGCATAAGGGAAGTATCGTGAGATCCGAGGAAAACCTGCAGGTGTTCGCACAGGGGACAGGTAAAACCATTATGAACCATGTTAAACACTTGCTCTCAACGCGCCCCATACACCACGTGAGACTCTTTAGGGTCTCGAAAAAAATGCCCTTATCACCTCTGATATTTTTTCGGACCCGTAAAAAAATGCCAGGTCCCTTTCTTTGAGAAATGCCAGTTTCTCCGATCCGCTGCGGAATTATTTCCGGAGGACGTTCCGCGGCCGAGAAATGGCGGACTCGTCGCGGTCCCCAGGAGCGAACCTCGTAGACAATGGCTCGGCATTATGTGCTACTCGGCTCCAAAACCCCATAGAGTCGTTCTCCGGGCCGTGTCTATTATTCCGCCGCATTGTGCGTGCCGTTCCGCACGCGGAACCCCGCGGCCATTGTCGGCCGGCTAATTATTCCCGAATCTCGAAACCCTGGACCGGAAGCCGAGATTTCCTCTCGAAGGCCTACCGATCGTCGATATCGCGGGGCACCCTGAAGAGGGGCTTCCTCGAGGTCGTGGGAGAGGAACTCACCTCAGGTTCCGTCGACAGGGGCCTCTTGAAGGCGTAGAGCGGCGCCAGACGGTCGTAGAGGTTCGCCCGGTCGTAAAGCGCGATGAAGGGGTTCTTCGTGCTGAAAAAGTCCAAGTCCACGTCCAGGATGTACGGGGTGTCCTTCTCGGGGATGTGCTGCCTGAGAATCGCGCTGATCGCCCCGAAGTCGTCCTTCTGAAACCGTGGAATTGAATCGCCCTCTTAGAAATCTCAATGAAACCTTCCTAACCTAAAAATCCGCGGTATTCTTTTTTCCCCAGTTTATTTCCTCGCTACGTAGAACTTCCCTAGGGATTAAATATATTTCCCTTAGAAGTTAGTCTCGTACCGATTGAAATTTCCTTCTTCATAACCTATAAATTAATTTCCACCATTTTCATGTATCTTGAATTTTTTTGTCTTATATTCTTTCGTGGGGGGGGGGTTAGGATGGGGCTTGGTCGCGACCTGGAAGTCAATTCCCGACCCCCCTGGTTCAAATCGGGGACGAAAAGGGATCCCGCAAAAAGTGTCCGCACCCTCTCCTGGACATTGTCCGGCCTCTCCTGCTTCCCACGTGGTTTTTTGTGCGGCGCAAAAAACAATGACCGCGCTCGAATTAATCCTGTTAGAATTGATACCCCGGCCGCTCCGCGAGCGCAACGGGGATCGCAATTTGCATGCGCTCACAACAATGAAATACAACGGGCGGATGCACGAGCTTTTTTCGGCCGGGGGGTTGCACGCGAGCCCGAGGGGAGGGAAGCAAAGCCAACATTCGTCCTGGGCAGAGGTTCTCACCTGTCGGGGACCGAAATCAGCCCGAAGCCCGTCGCAAAACCACCGAAATTCCCTCGAATCGACGAGCCGACGCTAAACGCCGGAAATAAAAAGCGGGACGAGTCGAGCCGCGCCGGAAGTGCACCGATAGGTGCAGCCTCTGATATCTCTGATAAGCGTATAAATAGCGCAACAGCCCGATAAGGCCGCAGCGACACGTCTAATGCAGATTAGGCACGGAAAAGTCCGGGTCTCCAGGACTTTTATTTTACCCTGTTTGTTATCAGGGACCAGATAACCCGGTGATCGAACGGCGATCGTAGCCGGAAAAATGAATCGAGGATAACTCGAGTCGTTATCAGCGGACTCGGGAGGAAGGGACGATTTTTTTCGGAGGCTACGATTACCGGAATGACTGGGATTTCCGGGGATTTTCGAAAGTTCGAAAGTAGCTGGTGGAAAGTCCAGCGCTAGGTGGAGCCAGCTTCGCTTTTTACGACCCTAGAAGGATCGGACCGAGCGACCCGCGATAACTTCTGCGATACGGAGACGGACATTCTTGGTCTATCACGTTCCCAGTCATAAGCCCGACCACCCGACAAGTAGGGCAACTTTGTTAGCGGAGAGGAAAATCTACGAAGTGGAGACAATTTAGGAATTCCCTGGAATCCGGGAATTTAGATCCTAACCTCTGATCTGGTTACCTGTGCACTAGGGAAATTAAATTGTCCTATCGGTCGATAAATGGTGCCTGGATCGTGAAAAGGGTCCTGCTCCACTTTTCCTGGGATCCTGTAGAGAGATCGAGGTCGGCAGAGAATTTCGAGCAAGTTGGAAG
Organism: Orussus abietinus; assembly: GCF_000612105.2. Lineage (NCBI taxonomy): Eukaryota > Metazoa > Arthropoda > Insecta > Hymenoptera > Orussidae > Orussus > Orussus abietinus. Next base: position 805,695 of record NW_019394437.1, read on the forward strand.
TACTGCGTCGGAGGCGGCGTGCAGAATCCGCTGGACCCCGAGATTTTTTTCTGATCTCTGAACTGTGACCCCTCCGCATCGCGAATCGTCGCCTCTCTCGCAGAAGCGAGCTTCGAAACCATCTCTCAAGTCTCGTGGAATATGCTGAGAGTGCATCGTATGCAAATGAAGTATCGACCGTTGAAAATGAAAAAAAAAAGAAAAAAGAAAAATTAATCTCCTCTCCATTTTACTCGTTTGGATTTTTTAGATGCATTTTGCGTTTTCGGAATTCCTGTTAATGCAGGAGGTATCAACCTCAGGGTTGGCCGGGTTCAGGGAAGCAGGGTGAAAAGGGCCCATTGTCGATCTCTGTGCGCTTAGGGGCGCAATTAAGGCGAGCAATGCCGTATGCAAATCGGGTGCATTGTCTTGACCCAATGCCGAAGTGGCGCGATGTCGGGCCTCATTGTTCCCGGCGTCGATCGTCGCGTTGCGTTCGGCCGATTCCCCCGAAAGCCGCGAGTGCATATACATAAAGGCGAATGCATATGCACCAGGGCTGCACCGCGCCCCCCTCTAGGTGCCGTCCCGCGATTCGTTTCTTCCCCAAACTTCCGACTTCCCTTGACCCCTGCACTCCTTCTTCTCTCCCGATCTGCGTTTCTTCCTCACCGCGTAAAAAAAAGTGCAGGGTAAAAAAGCATTCCCGGAATTTTTTTCCCGTGCACCCACAGGGTAACGTAGGATCGACGAGAAGACTGCACTCGCGATGCACATTGTGCAGCCTTGGGGAGCGGTTATTCCTCGGTCGCGGCTCTTTGCACTCCGGCCTCTCTCGACAAGGGCCGGAGGAATCGGCGAGGCCCGTTGACGCGTGCATACACGAGAGTGTCGCCAGCCGGCAGATGCATCGCGAGGTCGGCATTGTTCCCCGACATGTTGAAAAGGCATAAAGGAACACGTGGCGCGTTAATTAAAACAATGGGCCGCATACGTCCCCCGTTCCTTCTTTCTCTTTTCCCTCGGCTGTCTCTCGACGGCGCAGCCTCGTCCACCGGTCCTCTCCCGGGTTGCACCAAGAGGCCGCCTGCATTCGGCGAGTCCGCCGAAGTGCATCCTCCCCTGGGGGAGCAGGGAAGGTTTCCAGGCGAACTCGAAACTCTACGAGAGGGATTTTTCGGGCAGTCGAAAGAGTCGTTCGAGACGAGCCAGTCGGGGGCCTTACGGCCCATCGGTATGCAAGCTCCGCCGCGAGTGCATCCGGGCCTCACGTTGCACCGTGCATCCGGCCGTCGTCACTCGTCAACGCGCGACGCTAGGAATAGAGAATATAATAGAATTCCTTAGGGCTTGAGAGGGGCCTCATGCCGGGAAGAAAAGGGCGGGCCCCTCTTCCGGCACGAGGTGACTAAACCTAGGCGTCGGATGCACTCCTATGCACTTGCATGCCCTCGTATGCCCTCGGCGAGAGGGACCCCTCGTAAATCTCGACTCGGACTCCTCGGGTCTCGAGAAGGTGAGAGAGAGTCTCGCCTCGACGATTTCGAAATGGAGAAGGAATCGGAATCGAAGAAATGGACGGGCAGCGATGCACTTCCTGGGTCATCGAAGATGCACCCTCGCGGAAGACCCTCGGAGGGCGTTTTAGGGATGAAGTGGACCAAAACTCCGGGAGAAGGTGGAGGAGGAATTCCTGAGAGGCGACAATGGTTCGGTGTAGAAGGGAACGGCCGTTTTTACCGGCGGATCCTCGGGGTCGATAAGATGCAAACGCCGGGGCATTCCAGGGACCTTCCTTACCGGCGCTGCGTGCAATTAGCCTCGGCGTGGGTACCCAGGGCGGGAGAGGCGGGGGCACCCTGGGCAACAATACCGGGGCAAACAATGGTGGATTTTTCGCATGCAACTGATACGTCAGCCCGGTGTAATTGTCCGACAATTACCCGTCGGTCGCGCAATTGCCCGCACGAGGAACGAGCGACTCTGCAGGCTACGTGTTCTCACTCGGTAATCGAAGTCACCCGAAAGAGTTGAACGTCCCGGCTCCTCCAGGTGAAATCCTGAGAACACCTGTCCAGGGGTTTTCCTCGCAGCTTTTCACCTTCCACCTGGAGGACTCATTGTGCCCCCGCGTCGTAAACCTTATTGCGGGAAAAGTTCATCTCCCGGAGCATTACTCCAATTTCGCCATTCTTGCCCCGAGGTAAGTCCTTCCTCCTCCCTGTAGGTGGACTCGCTAATTCACATGGGTATATAAATTATGAATATCTAATTATATTCAATTTGTCCGATTAATACGTTATCGACGTACCCGTGTATACGTAGTTTATGATAGGAGCCGTGATCAGGAATGAATTTATTCCCGCCTTAGCTTCGAGCTGTCTGGATGCACTTCCGATGCACACGACTGGGTGCATCCTCCCTCTAGGGCTTATTAAACGACACGGACGCGAATCGCGGAAAGACGGCTCTCCTCGCCGACACCGTTTAGCCTATCTCGCGATCTAAATGGCACACCATAATGAACCGGATTCGCAAATTGACGGCAAATTGCGTGCAAGCGCGATGCAAATCGAGCCTCGAGTTCGAGGGCGAGTCCGGACGGGTGAGAAGGAAACTCGACGAGGATCTTCGCTCCCATTAATCGAGAGAGGAGATTGACGGGCCCCATCTGGCCTGCCCTAAAAAAAACAGACTCCAACTCGCGAGATTTTTTATTCGACCACTTTCTATGGATTTTCTTTATGCTTCATTTTTTTTCTTCCGTCTAATTCATCTTTTCCCTATAGGGGATTTTTTAATCGACTCTCGGGTTTTCCTTTCTCCTCGCCTTCGGCCCCTTTCCGGGGGTCCCGGTTCCCGCGGGTGGTCCCGGCTGGACCAGGAGAGCGAAAATAAGTGAAAGGGGACTCGGGCCCTCGGTAAGGCAGATCCCGGTGGCGATAGCGCGCGTATAAAAGGTGTATCTACATTTAGCCCGGACAGGCACCACTTTATTCCCGGCCGCGGTGCGCTAACAAATGTTTTCCACCGGCCGTGCCTCGCGCTGCACCTCGGGGACACCTCGGTGCAGCTTGGTGCAATGCTGCACCGCAGCCTCTCCTCGGTGAGCGGCCGTAAATACTTCCTCGATAGCCGGCTACGATAATTGGGATATCAGCGCTGCACCTCGCCGCGGAATTATGAAAGCGCACCTCCTTAAAGTGCATTCGCCGGTTGCAGCGAGGAGGCCCTTCGGCAAGGACCCCGATCGCTCTCGATCGGTCCGAATTACCCTTCCGGTCAGGGGGATGGGCTGGGAAAAAATCGGAATTCGAGGATTTGGAGAGGGTCTTCCGGTCGCAGGGCGAGCAAAAGTGCATAGCAGCACTCCCGAGGAAGAGACGAGGAACGAAAGGAGTCGTGGTCCGGTTTTTGCCGGTGCTCGTTGTCCGATCTGACCGGCGCTAAATTACGATTGGCTGGAGAGATAGCCGCAACCGGCAGTTGCAGCGGCGGTGCAGTTGCAGGCCACGTAATGGAATCCTGATGAATCTGCCGAGCGGTGATGAGTAGATCTCGCCTCGGCGCGGACGGGCCTCTTAAGGAGATCCAGGACGATCTCGGATCCTCCGGCCGGCTCCAGGACCCCGGGAGTCCTGGGCCGGGATCATCGAGTTATCGCGCCGTCCGATGATCCCCATAGGAGCGTTACCTTCCCTCGTAAATTTAACGGGGCAAGAAGTGACGAAGCTCGTAAATATTTATGCCCGTCCGTTAACGTCCGGGATCATCCCCGAGAGGTCCCTCTGATTTATAGATATTATTGGGCCCAAGGATCCGCCAGAGATCGGGATCTCGCGGGACTGCCGAGAGACCTCCCGTCCGAGCCGGAAATTGAAATCTCCCCTAGGAAGGAAAAAAGAAAATCCCCCATAGAAAGGATCGACTCCTCCGAGAGACGCGTATCCTCCTCCAAGGACCCGAGGGAGGTCCCGGGTCCCAGGGATCGTGGTCGCGCCAGGACCTCGAGATCTCATGGGAGCCCTGGAACGTATTTATGCTCGCAGGATCAAGGAGCAGGAGCCGTGGAGACGGGAATCCCCTCCGAGGACTCGAGAAAATGCCGACTACTCGATCGTCCGAGTTCCTCGAACGGGCCCGTTAAGGCCCCGATATCCCAGGATTTCTTGGAGGACCTTTCCCGATTTTTCTCCCCCAGGGATCGCAGAAATGATCGGAACCTCCGCGATGGGACGCTCGGTCGGTGCAAGGAACTCGAAATCGCCTCTTACTGTAATAGAGTGTCGTCTCGGGAGTAATGATACCCCGGGCACTTACGACGGCTACTTAATTAGCGATAATGGCTAGAATAACGAGAGGTTCGTGGCAGGGCCTTTTTTCTACGATCCCCTCGTGACGGCGAGATGCAGCGGCCCTCGAGGAGATGCATCTCGACCGCTCCCGGGGGATCCGCGCGCTGCTGCCTCCTGTGACACTCGCAGGACCCGCCGGGGGCGCGCGGAGGGAAAGAGAGGACTCCTGCACGTGCAACCGATCTTCCCTACCTCGAGAGTGCACTGCACCGCACTGCTAATTGCAATTTATGTCTCATTGCAGTCATCGCCGGTCGCTTTGTCGCGCCGGGACCGGTCGCATCTCCCGCGGGACGCTTCCCCAGGTAATTCGCGCGTCTCCTTCGAAATGCAAACCCCCTTATCAAGGAGATGCCCCGTATCCTGCGGACAACGTCGCATCGAATGACGTCTTCCTCCCGGTCCCTTACAAAAATGCACCACGCGTTTAAAAAAAAAAAGGAAAAATGACGTGCACTTCCATCTCTGAAATTTCACTGAGACGGTACCATATTAAATTTAATATCACTGTATCGGGCTGTTAAATTAATTTTTCATGCACTTGGATGCATCGAGATCAATTTATGACGGGGAGATTTTCATATGTTGGGATTTTTAGTTTGAGTTGGGGGGAGATTTAGAGTTTTCCTATCCGTGAAGCTCTTCGTCGGGAGTCTCGGGCACGTTTCTCTTATTCCTCGGGCCCGGGGAGAGCGGGCATGTAATAGCGAGCGCAAACACGGGGATCGTATCTCGGGTACGTCGGGGCCCGATAATGGATCTCGGCCGATGGGGCCGAAAAGAAATCCGCAATCGGCCGTCCAATCGGCTGAGTTTCGCTGTCAGCGGAGAGCCGTAAAACGAGCGCACCTATCGGGGATTGCCGGATCGCCGGGGCAGGAGATATCTCGTTCCAGGGAGCCGGGACACTAGACGGTCCTCTCTTTTCCGCGCCTTTCGCCCGGACCGACTTGGACACCTACGATGGACACGCCGACACGGCCCAAGGAAACCGGGCCGAGAGTGGACGGACGGACGGGGTTGCGCAATTCCGCTCTAAATCGTGATTTCCCAGAGGTGTAAAGAACGCGGACGACGGAAGGAAAGTGTGCCCCGAGCGGAGTTACATCGGGCCCGGCGATCTGCCGCGCCATATTGGGTCCTACGGCCCAGGTCCTACTGGTCCACGTGGGCGCGGCGACGTCGCCTTGTAGGAAGAAGAAATAGAAGAGGAGTGGCCTTTTTTAATCCCATTTTACCCTCTCACTTGACCGCCTTTTGTCCATTTTTCCTATTTTCTAATTCAGGGGCTTCGAGATGCCGAAGCGGAGCCCCAACGCTGACCAACGCCGTCGCGAAGGGAAATGTAGGAGTGGAGATGAATTGTATTTTCTTTTTCTTTCATTTATGACGTTCGCGAAGGAGGATGTAGGAGAGAGGAGTTAATTTTTGTCGCTTTAAAATGCCACTCGACAGCCTTTTTCGGCGATTTTTCTTACTCGGAAAGGAGTTCCGAGATGCCGAAGAGACGGCCACCGCGGAGCGGAAGCGCGCGGAGTCGCCTCCGGTTATTAAATTCTCCAGGAATTGAATTTCTGCCCCCGGAGCAGCCGACGTCCCGAGATGTCCCCCCGATAACCGGGAGCAGCCTCAGACAAGGTTACCGAAATAAAATCCGAACGCGTTCGGGGGCCGCGAGAGGGCGGAATCGAATTGCCAGGATCGACGGGGGTTCGGGTGGTCCTTTTTGCTAGGGGGATTTTGGTTATTTTTCTGCGGTTATTTTCCTGGGAGGATCCCGAGGGGACAGGTCGTCCTGCGCGGAATGGTGAATGAACGGGCCCCGAGGTAAAACTCGGGGACGGCGAGAGGAAGTCCACCTGGATTCGGGGAAGACGATAAAGAAGAAGAGGAGCTGCCTAGAACAGGGGACGGCTCCTGCAGCCGGCTCTTCGGGTTCCTCCTCGAGGAGCTTCCTGTACGGTCCTTCCCGGTAAATCCCGGCCAGGAGCTGCAAGAGAATCGGCCTCGACCAAATCGGGCCCGAGCAGCTTCTTCGGCTTTGGACCTCGACGTCTTCTTCTCGTCGACTCCTTCTTGCCAAAGTCGACGTTCCCTGGAAGAATCTCCGTCCTGGCCGCAGGAACCTCGAAGACCACTCCGCTCTTCGGGAAGAAGCTTGCGACCGGCGGGACTTCTCGGAAGATCCTGCCGGGTCCAGGACCCCGAAGATCGGAAAAACAGATCCCGAAGAAAGCTGACAAGAGTCGATCGAGAATGGACCGAGTCGAATCGCGAAGTCCGGACGTGGATTCTTTAGGATTCTCTCAGGATCCTCTTCAAGGTGCGAGAGTGACAACTGTCACCTACAACGTCAAAATATCAATCTATCTCAAGACCTATAAGGAGTGCTGCGATCTTGACTCGCCCAATTACCAATTACAGGCATCTCGCGACGTACTTTTCCGACCGGATAAAATCGTATCGTGGGAATCGGTCTCTGGATACGCGTTTCCCCGCTGGCAGTGATTTATGCCGCCCGGGGATTTTTCATATGCGTGTTCGATTAATAACGAGCCTGGTTGCAAATCCAGGGACACGCCGCGGCGCGAACGCCACTCGCAGGTGGTACCACACGTGTGGTACAACGTGTGGAGAACCGGCGACCTATCGATCGCCGATCACTCTTAATGTCGTGAGAAAGAGGTGTGGACGGCCGTTCAGGATCGCCCGTGGGAAGATCTAGGAAGCTCCTTGCTCCTCCACCGATCGCGATCGAGGTTTCGTCGACGTCCTCGATCCGCTACTCGTCTTGGTCGATTCGGATCGATCCTTTCCGATTGATCGCTTATGATCTATAGGTATTGCCATTACAGAGTGGTTTCGTAACAGCGGAAGTCTCCTAACATCGCCAGGATCGGCAGGCTCGAAGATCCTACTGCTTATAATTTTATTTCTAATTTTTTCCCCGGCTCCTTCAAGGACGACCAGGTCTTCCAAGGTGTCGCCGAAGAACTGCCTAGTGCAGGAGCGTCACCTGCAAGGCCAAAGGGGAAGGACCCGAGGACGACGCCGATCCTGGCAGGAGGTCCTCGAAGAAGGTCCAATATTGACGCAGCTCTTCGGCGACAGGACGCAGAGGGGGTGGCTCGTGTCCACAGGGGTCCTCCAGGACCTTCCGGGTCCGTCCTGGTCGCATAGGACTCGCGACTCTGAAGTGCTGGACAAACGTGGGACGCGCTCGAAAAATCCTGAATCTCCCTTTGCAGGACCTGGAGGAGCCCGGCTAATTGAGCCGAGAAATTAGAGGTCCTTGGGAGGTCCTCCATAGAATTAGCCTCCGGGCGAAGTCGTGGGATGGGCTTTTAAAAAGATCGTCCTTTCCCATTCCCTCTTTTCTGATCCAGGGCTCACCGGGTACGGAGTCCTGGATTAACGGGAACGGTTATGGGGAACTTTCTTCGAGGACATCTCGAGGCAGAGATTAAAATCTCGGCGAGCGGCAAGAGTCCTTTTACTCCGCTCGGGGAGATACCATATCGGAACCAGTTCCAGGACGAGAATCGCCTGATATCGTCGAAATAAATCCCAGGACTACTGGAGCAGATAATAATTAACACGTACCTAACAGTAAACCATGCGCGGGAGGTCTAAGGTCTACCATAACGGTCAGACTTTTCTAGAGACACCCACGATCCTCCCAAGGAGACCCCGAAGAGGCTGGAGGTCCTCGAAAAAGGAGAAAAATCCTAAGAAAATCGCAGATCGAAGACCAAGCCTCGCAAAGGCACGTGGAAGGTCGGCGACCCTCGGAGAGGTACGAAAATAGGTTCGAACCTCCGAGAGGAGGAAGATGCAAGGTGAACGGGAGTTTTCCTCCTCACGGTTGGAGAACCGCCAGAAAAGTCGCGGAGAGAGGGCGGGAGAAAAAGAGACGGGCAAAGTGGTCCTATGAGAGGCCTCCCAATTTTTCGAGGTTGCCGGTGAGTTTTTTAAACATTCTATAAGGTCCCCCAGCCCCTCCAGGACGATATCGACCGAGTCATCAAGGTACATTATTACCTATCCCGGGGTGCATATCCAGGAATATGTGCTCATCCTCGAGCACAAGTACAACGAAGTCGTGTTTGTTCATCCCGAAGGCGGATTTGCATACCTATGCCTTATGACAGGAGCCATGTCTAGGGTCTCATGAACGAGTCCTGCTCCCTCCTTTGGAGAAAAGGGAGAGAGAAAGGACTCGAGAGTCCTCGTAAAGTGTGTCAAGCGAGCCAGCTTCGAGTGATCCCGGCTCGGATCTAGGATCTAGGATCTACGAGAGGCACATCGCGAGCGATCACTCCCGCCGCTCGGAGTGATCTTTCGTCATCGGCGCGATGGGCGATATGCACGTGGGCAAAAACTCCCTAGGTAAACACTCGGCTGACATTTCGACATTTCCCCCCGAGCCGAGCCACACCGACGAGGGCAAACACTCGGAAATCGTATCTCCGGGATTTCTTTCCAGCGGAGGCCTTGCGAAACGAGACGGCCGAGCAAACAAATGCCAATCGAATTGGTGGCCGGTCTCTTTTCCGCCGCGGAAAAGGAGTCGAAAGGCAAACACTCGACTGGTTCCTCGAGACAGAAGTGGACACTCCGAAATCCCGAGTGCCGGTCGTCTCGAAGGTGGAGAAATAAACCCATAAAATGGATACCCTTGTGTACCCCGAAATCGAGGGTCCAAGAGTAGTCTTGACCATGAAGACGTGTGATAAGAGGTACGAGAAAAGATATGCCACAGAGACGAAGGGACCATTTTGAGGTTAGCTTGGATCCAACCAAGGGGTCTTGGGGCCCTTCTCGAGACGAGGGATCCCCCTGGACCTGGAGGGGTCCTTTGGTCCTGGCTCCCAGGATCGCGGCGCGGCTCCTGGAGCCAGAGAGTGCCTCCTTCGACGAAGGTGGTGCAATTTCTGCAGCTGACCCACTTACCATGAGCCGGTGAAGAAACGACGGAATGCCACCAATGTACAGGGCCTTTCACTCGGTCGGCACCGAGGGCGGGATCGCGACAGTCGCGGGCCCGATCGGTCCCATTTTCCGAAAAGGTCACCCGACAGTTTTGCCATTTCCTCCCGACCTCTCGGAGAGTCTTACGCGGCGTCTCCGAAATTTCAGATCTCGAGGATCGGCGATAAACGCTCCAAAGAGAGGTTTACTCCTTGAAGGTACTATGGATCGATATAAACGCGGTGAGATAAAAAAAGGACAAATTTTAGTTTAAGATACTACGGTGGAAACGCGGTGAGATAAAAGGAAAAAAAAAATGATAAGTTTTAGCTGAAGGTCCTACGGTGCGAACGCGGAAAAAGTGAAAGATATCGGTACCGGCCCGATTCAAGTCGCGATCCTGATCTGCCTCAACCCGGAAGTGCTTGCCCCAAGGTCGGTGGATATTTCCGCACCTTCCGTGGACTCGTTAACGCGGAATTAAACCGCCTAGAATTTCGCCGAGATCGCGGATCGCGACGAAAGCGAGAGGCGAGAAGGGAACGGTACCGACCCGGGTAAACGGGGGGGCGAGAGCGAGCATTATCGCGCATAATCGCGCGATAAATTATTTTTGATTGCCGCCTCGTAAAGGCGGGCCCTGAATTGTTATTTAACGATCTATTAATTCAGCTGGTCGCAATTTGCAAGCGAGATGCCAGCTGAGACAAGGCCGCTCTCGCGGACGGGCCCACCTCGCCACGAGGTCCTCCCACCTCGCCTCGTCCTCCTGCTTTTCAACCCTTCCCTCCCCGCGTCCTGCGAGCGCAATCCCGCTGATGTGAATATAATTGTTTAATAACTCATTGTCGAAGACAAGGGAGCCGCCTAGGAGGCTCCTACGTGCGTAGAAACGCTCTTTCGAAATGGCCGGGGCGCGTTCATTGAATGGCAGGGTACATGGCGGGATATTAATGGCACTTCCCCCACTACTAAGCACTTCCCCCTCCACCGGACTACGTACATGGTCGCGCGTTCGTGCAGAAAATTGTAAAAAATGTGGAAAAAAATTTTTTTTTGCAATTTTTTCAAATTCCCCGAATAACCAGATCGAGAGGCCTGGTCTGGTGGAAGAGATATCGATTCTTGAGGTCGATTGCGAGGCCCAAAGCGAGTTGGGCCCGAAAGAGCGGTCATCGGTGGACCGGTTCCGGAATGGCAGATCCAGAGGATCGATACGAGGATCACCGCGGGAGATCCTCGATCCCGATCCTTGGGACCGATACCTTGGTCTGCCCGGAAGTGCGGACCGACTCGTGCCAGTCAGGATTATCAAGTTGGTAGCCGTGGGGACCGGCCGTGTATAAATATTACCATTACGCCGATAGCACCGATGTTGTCGATTTATCGTCCGTAAACAGAACGTAAATTTCACTTATTTTACCGGTCTGGCGCCGAAGTGGTCGCTCTACTTGCGGACCTCTATCTGACCGAACTCCTTGAGAAATTATCCAGGGTCGATTTTTCAGGACGTCCATTTATCCGGTCTCTGTACCACGAGACACGACGAAAAGAATAGAATTTTCAGAGATCGATCTCTGAATATTTTCCAAATCTCTTTAGAATTTTTCTCCCGACAGGGTCGATCGATTCTCTTGCAGATGGCGTGTCTCGGCGTCTCGACGTCGATCGGCGCTAGTCTTGGCCGTAAGCGCGGCTGGACGATTTTGATTTACGGCTAATTGCTCGCGGTATTTTTCCAGACTTCCGCGGGAAGGAGAGAGGGCGCTTTGCATCTCATGAATGGCCAAGTCATTTTCGCGTGTCGCGGCGCCCGAGCGCGCCTTAAAGTCCCGCCGGGGAAAAAAGGTAAAAGGTACAGGCGACGGCGATAATGCTCGCCTCTTCGGGTTCCCCGAGTCTGGAGAACGGCTCGAAATTGATATTTTCGATTCGAAGGACCTCGTCCTGGAATTTAAGGAGCGGACACCAACTCGCGGTCCATGGATCGAGGTAATCGGAGATACGTGGACGTCCTCGGATATCCTTGGATATATAGGTATACCCAAAAGGAGGGACACCCTCCCGTCAGGTTCTCGTTATTTCTCCGGAGGATTTTTCGACGTCGCAACGTGCCCGAGAAAGAGCGACAGGACAAACAGGACGAAGAAGAAGACCCTCGCCCTGCATCGTGACCAAACGATCTCATTGTCCTGCGGGAGTCCTTTGTGGAGGTGTCGTCGGCCGGGAGGTGCATCCCAGGAGATGCATCCTGTCGTCGTTTACGGTCCCCCGGCGAAGGATCCTTGCAATAAACGTCGAAAGACGTGGCACGGTCCTGCGTCTTCTGGCGCGCGAAAAAGAGGCCGCGAAGAGCTGGGACCAAAATGGCGGCGCGTCCTTTGGCCTCTCTTCCTCCGTTACCCGCAACCATTTAATTAATTATCCATCCTCAGGACTCGGCAAGATGCGCTAACCGAGACATCCACCCTCTGAGGACCCTCTTCGAGATGAAAAAAATTCTCCTCGGCATGAATGGGACCGGTCACGTGGTCGTTCATAGTAATCAGAAGGAGGCAGCGAGGAAGGACCTCTTCGGGTCAAGTCGTGCCGGAAATGGCGCTGAATCATGCCGGATCGCGCTTACGATCGTCCACGATCGAAACCGGTCCCTCGTGTCGGTGATCCTTAAATCCTGACGACCTCCCGGTGAGGTTGGCCCGAAGAGCGACCTTGAAGAGGGCCTCGAAAAGGCGACACCTCGTTAGCCTTGGTCCGGGTGTCCTCTTCGTTTCTTCTGGCATTTCGGAAATTCTGGACATCGAGGCAAACCCTCCAGATTACTGGGAACTGTAGATCGTCCTTCCCCGAGGATTCGTCCATAAGGACTCAACTCTTCGGGTACTTTGCAAAGTCGCTAACGAGGTCTCGGGACAGGAGAAAATAAGGGCGATAATCCGAGAAGAGGAGGACGAAGATCGATGAGCTCGGCCCTGCAGGTCCTCGGATCGACGTCGACCGGGAGTCAGGGGACCCGGGGAAAATATTTTCTCCGGGTGCTAGCAATTACCCCGAGGAACTAGTTCGGGCCCGATGCACGCCTCATTACCCCGGGTCCCGAGTTATATTTATGCGTCTATACTGGATGGTTATTATAATTGCATGTCGCCCCTGCGTGATTTATGGAGGACGGCTAAACACTCTTTAGCGGCCGTCCCTCTCCACGTGGCCACCGCCTCGAAGAAGGCCTTCGTCCAAAAAGGCGTTTCCGCCTGGGACTTTCCCCGGGGAACGGGGCCGGAAGTCCTTAAATCGAAAATACTTCGATTTCGAATTTTCCTACCCGGTGGAACTTCCCCACTTACCGAGTTGGAGTCTTCCAGAAAGTGGCCCATGGTGATGACGTCCAGGGTCACCTGGCGAGGGTCCTGCAGCTCCTCCAGGGGACAGTACAGCGCCTCGCTCACGAAGTACGGCTCTGGACAGGTCAACCTGGAACGACGTGAAATGATTTCTTTCACTCCTCGGAATTCGATTTTCGGATTTCGGGAGGATGGTAATTGATAAATAGGATGCCTCCGAGAATTACCGGAGGAGCCTGATCGTGATCGATGCCATGTCCTACGTGCCATAAATTGATTCCGATGAAATTACGGGTCTGTTCCGGGGACGGGGAACGGCCGAGGATAATCGAGGGCCGGGGAATATTTCGAGTTCGCGTGGCAGAGGCACATCAATACTCGACAAATGACTCCAGGAGGCGGTGCGAAATTTCGAGTCGACTTTCGGGATCGTTGCGTTTAAGGGCACTTTACGAAATGCACTCCGGTCTCCTCGGGGAATTTAATAAAAAGGCGGGGGAAAAATTGCGGTGCCCCTAACCTCGAATTTTGGGATCAACCTAGGGAAGGTAAAACGACCGCAGGGATTTTTCTTTTTTTCTTTTTTCCTTCCTCTTCGGAAAATCGGGACTTCTTTCCACCGTCCTCCGGGGGCCCTCCACCCACCCGATTATGGAAATCGGGCAAAAACCTCCGGCCCTCCTCGAAATATTTTAACACCGGTGCACTCGCTCGCGAGGTGGATTCTTCGGGATTTTTATTTTCGCTCGCGCCCTCCTTCCTTCCCTTTCGCTCGTCTCTTGCGTCTCTTTCCTTTTTCCTCGGGGCCAACGATAATGATACCCACACGACGGCCCGGAACGGTCTCCCGGTAATAATATTAATGGCTTCGGGAACTTTCGGGCCGGGGGAAAGAAGGGCCGTTTGTAAAAAGGAACAACCGATCCTCCGGGGAGGATCTTAAGTCGAGGTTAAAACCCCGGAGACCGTCGAAGGGAAGAGTCCTTCGAGGGAACCGATCGCCACGAAAAGGCTTAGTTTTCGGACCCGATTGGACCATTCTCCAAATCGAGCCGAATTTCCAGAAAAGGCCAAATTTCGTCGCGGAAAAAAAAAATCACGTATGTGGAAAACATTCCAAGAGGTGAAGTGAATTAAATCTAATTAAATTCAGTTAAAATAGCTTGATTTATTCCCAGGAACAGGAAGGACTCGCGCGTCACCTTCCTCGTCCACTCTTCTTTTTATGAGCCCCAGGACTCGGAGATTGCGCAAGGAGATTCCAATGGTCCTCGTAAAAAAGATAGGTAAATACATAAATCAATCAGCGCTAATTGGGGAATTTCCTAGGACCGGCGCGTGGGAAAATCGGGCCCGAAAATCGGAGGTCCTGGCGCCGGTTCCTCCGGATTCGCTAACTAACCATGGCGAAGGATTCTCCCCGCTCGAGTGGACGATTCCTCGGTGGATTTCGTCGAGGGGAGCAAAAAGGACCGGTCATTCGAGAGCGGGCTTCCACTCGAAGGATCTGAACCCTTGGGAGCATCCTTGCAGCCGGAAGTTCCTCTTCCCCTCTCAATCTGAATTCTTTTCTAATCAACGGTCATTCTTGGATTCGATTCTTCAACTCCCGTTCCTGCGTGTTTAATCCTTCGCAATTTGTCCGAGTACACGCGGAGGATAATCCTTGACGAACGGCGCGTATTAATTTCATAGCTCACGCGAGTCGAAGGACCTCGAAGAGGAGCTGCCTCGCCGTTTATGCACCGCAGGATTGGTCGAGCGGGCGTTAAACTTTAATCGGGCAATTATGCATAATTATTAATAAGCTGATAATTCACTCGGGACTTTTACGCGACCGCGATCGCTCGTTCCCCGTTGCCTCCCCCTGAGGTGTAAAAGCAACCGTCCACCCACGAGGACGAGGTCCTGCGGCCATTCCAGCTTTTTATTGGCCGGTCGAATCGGATCGTTACCGAGCCGGTGGGATAGCGAGTCTATTTCTGTTATCATTGACGACTCCCAAGAAACCGGCAAACACCTCTCGAGGTCTGCTCCGCGAGGTCCTGCGATCCTTGATCAAGAATACTCAAGAAAATCTCATATCTTGTTCCTCGACATAATTCTCTTCCATTTACATTTCGCACCTTTCAAAAAAAAAAAAAATAACAAAAAATACTCCTGAAGATATCCAGTCTGGGTATCCAATTTTCAAGGAAGTCACATCTCGTCGCAAGGACATAGGTCCTGCGCGATTTCCTTGACTTCCTGTCGAGCAATTTCATTTCGGGATGTAGAATTCGGCCGATTTGATAATGAATTTTTTGCCCTCGGAATTATCGGTTTCGTCGATTTGGTCGGACAATCGGGATAAATGCCACGAGGAAAGGGTGGAGGAAGGCGTTGAAAACAAAGAACTGTCAGGATCGATCGTTTCACGGTGGAGGAGGGCCTCCTTGGGTATTTCTCGGATAAATCCGCGATTCGATCTGAGGACACCCGTTGTTAGATACAAAGCCGGTCTTCCCGGGGCACGTCGGGCGCGGCGTTTCGTTATATTTCTCGTGTTATTATTGAGTCGTGTAAGAGATATCGCATCTACATGAAAACCAGAAGTAACTGCGTCCTACCGGGGGAGTAAAGTCATCATTTACTCCGGAGTTTCCGCACTTAATCCGGCCCTAATAACAAGTCCTGCCTCTCAGCTCTCCAATGCAAATCGACGCATAACCGGTAATCAGGATCGTCGAATCGCAGATATTTCTTTTTTTCTTTTCATTTTACCCCGACCAGCCTTTACGTAGATTTAGCGTTCGCTGTAAATTTCAGCGGCCTCCGCGAGTCGACGAAAAGACAGCTCCGAAGCCGGTTTCGATTTTTCCCTTTCCTTATAATACCCTTAATCGTCGCAAACGGGAAACGTCGATCATGAATTTTTCGTCTTCCGAGGGCGATCCAGAGTATCGAAATCGACCCCCAGCAGAGTCGATCCTGCGGTCGAGACTGAGGGGTTGAAAAATTGCGTGCGGCCGCACCTCCGACTGACGCAGCGGGCGATGCGTCAGCGCGTGCGGCCCGGGACACGCGTTTTCGCGTGCGGCCGATCCGCGCGTTACGCGCCAAATTGGCCGGCGAGCCGCGTTTAGGGCCGATTTGCCAAAACGGGACCGAAGGGCCGCTCCTTAATGCCCGAGCTCCTCCTTCTTCCCGGAAAGAGTGCAGTCCCCCTCTTCGTTAGCTCCACGCCGTCCAGGAGAAGAGGGACGAGAAAAGGGGGCGAGAAATGAAGAGGGCAGAAAAAAAAAGAAGTTCGGCCAATCAGGAGGGGATTTTTCCCCGAATCTCAGAAATCGCTGGGGTATTAACGCGCGAGGTTTATTCATGCTCGCCGCGTCGTCCTTTTCCAGGGATCGTCCCGAAAGTTGGCGTCGCGTCGTCAAAGACCGGCAGGGGCGAAGAGGTCGTCCCCAGAAGCGCGAAAGCGGCGCTCCCGTGGAGCGAACGATCGCTCCCGAGAATCCTCGGGTCCCTCTGTAATTTACAGGAAACGAGGACTCGGCCGGCAATCATTCCAAAAACGAGGAACCCAAGTCTTTCTTGGACCCCCTCAGGAAGCGGAGGCTCGAATTAATATCGGCCATAGCTTCTTCTACCCCTCGTCCTCGCCCTCTATTTTCCCTCCTGAGATTGAAAACATCGAATAGACATGCCGAGAAGAAACGGAGAACGGAGGAGGGCACTCTCTGGCTTGGATTCTTGAGAAGGGTGGGACCAAGATGGACGCCGGGTTCTCCACTTTCCAGATTTCGTGGGCTCTCTTCAGGGTGGATTTCCACGTGGAAGGGTTCTACTAGAGGGTAGCGATGGGTTTTGAGGGTAGAGCGAGGATTTTCCCAGGATGGGGGCGAATTTCCCCGGGTAGGGCGAAAAACCACCGGGCGATCTCGCTTGTGCAGCCCGCGGAGCGTCGAAGTCTCCGGTCGAAGAGGGCGCAGAGTCGGCGCATTCTCGGAGCGGTTCGTGCGCTCCAGGATACGCTTCCCTTGGAAAAATACCGGGAAAAACGTGGCTCCTTCGGCTGGAAGAAGCAACCCTCCGGTCGGTTGACTCGCGTCCGTCAATTAGCCGGAACGATCGCGGTTCCGCCGTACTCGCGGCGCATCTCTCGGAAGCCTCGGCGAGGCAGGGCGAAGGGGCGGAGGCGCGCAAGAAGAGGCTCGGAGAAGATGATGATGAAGTCCGGCCTTGGGGGGCCAGCGGTGCCCTGGAAGAAGGAGAATCATAGGGATTACCCTGTCGTTGGCATGCGAACGAGTAATCGGCCCCTAATAGCGAACGTTTCCTGTGCGGCCGAACGACACCGGGATACCGCGAACCGCGAGTCGGCCCCCTTTCCCCCGTTGATTCGCGATCGCGTGTCTTAACCCCTTCGGTCGACCGACCCCGAAGAGGCGGAAAAAAATCCCGAGGTCTTATCAAACGCGACGAATTCATGGAGATAACATTTTCGCGAGGACCTGCAGCTCTCCTCTCCAGGACCCGTGCACCTCCCTTTTGCCGGCGGCCTGGAGGAGGAGGCGCTCTTATTTTTCCTGCAGCCGTTCTCCGCGAGTTCTCCTTCTTCTTCGTTTTCCCTTCCGGACACACGATTCGGCGATGAGTATATACGGGCCGCAGCTAACGGCCGGGTACGTAACAACAAGGCGGTCGGCGGTTTCTTTCCGGCGCGTTGGTACCCTGAAGAAACCCACCAGAACCGGAGGAGGGGGGCGGGGAAAGATCCGCGATATTAAACTTCGCCAAGTTTCCGGCCGACGTGGCTCGCGTCCGCTTCTTTTATCCGGCCGCTCCGCGGCCCGAAGAGGCGAGAGATTACTTTTGGGTTTTTCTTTCTTTTTTTTTTTAAATCCCCGCAAGCAGGATCCGAATTTCCGACATTTCCCTGCGGGAGATATCGCGATGCATCATGGAGTACCTTGGTGCTCCCTTTCATTTCTTGCGCGTCGCGTTTCCTTGGGCCCAGAAAATGGCGGCGTCGTCGCCGATGCGGCCGGCGATACGTCGAAGGATCCGCGGCGGGCACCCGGAGCGTTTCTTGCGGAATTCCGATGCAGATACCACGGGCCGAACGAGTCCTCCCGAGGTTCCCTCCCATGGGAGTCCTATAAAAGGCTAATCCCGCGGCTGGCGCGGCCCGCGGGAGGAACAAGAAGAGGAACCGCAGCGGTTTATAGACGCTCCGCACCGAGGGCAGGCCGCGATGTGCGGTTGTACCGTCCGCGCGGTTTTCACGAGGCAAATTGAGACGGTACTAATTACGCGGTACTGACTCGAAAGTAACCCCTCGGAGAGGAGCCCGTTCCCCTGTCGGCGGCGCCGCAAGAACTCTCCGAAGCACGTGAAGAGAACAAGATGGCGGAGTAATTGCGGCGCGCGGCAAGACGCACCGTGTGGTCAAGGACCGGCCTCTTCATTCCTTTCTCGGCCGGAAACGCGGCGGAAAGTGACGACGGAGGAAGAAGAGTCGCCCTTTACCGTGCTTCCGGGGGAGGGTTCTCCAAAAGAGCGTTCTCCAGGAAAACGTTTTTCAAAAGGGCGTTCTCCAGGAAAACGTTCTCGAAAAAAGCGTTCTCCAGAAAAACGTTCTCCAAAAGCCCATTCCCTATAGGAGCGTTCTCCAAAGAGGGTTCTCCAGGGTCCGTAAAAGACCCGACGGAATAACCGCGACGCGACGCGGTCAACGTCTCGGCGGTCCCCGCGGGGTGCGCCGCCGCCCGCGACAATGCGACACGCAATATGGTAATCACCGTGGAAGCCGGTGGACGACCCGCGAGGACGGCCTCGGGCCTCGAATAGACATCCCGTTGGAAGAGGACCAGAAAAGGAAGTGTGCCGGGCCAACGACGCGCGTCTGCATTCTGCGGACGCGCGTCGGCGACCCGGCGCGGCCATTTTTAGCCGGCACGCTCCGCCGCCATCTTGGCCGCCCTCGCCGTGCATTTAATTGCATTATGGATTATCCGGGTATTCCGGCCACCGGATGCACGCGTGGACTATATTTAGGCTGAGCGGTGATGCCGGAAGCGGCGAGTTTTCGGGTGACCCGCGAGGGAGGAGGGAGGGTTCTTTTTCGAGAGGAGGAGAGGAGCCAAGAAACGTCCTAGGTGAGAAGAGCCCCGGAGAAGGAAGCCCGACAGGCCAACGACGCGCGTCCGCACTTCGACGCCACGCACCGAGGCGCGCCGCACGTGCGGCGGCCATTTTTAGACGGGCACGCTCGGCCGCCATCTTGCCAGGAGTCGAGGAGTTCGAGTCGGGTTTCACGCTCCGGATTGCGAGCCGCACCTTGGAAATTCGCTCCCGAAGAGGTTCCTCATACCCCGAAGAGGCGCGGTCGAGGCACCGAGATGGTCCCCGGGAATCTTCAGGAATCTTCAGGAATCCGAAAGGGATCTCCGGGATTCCGAAGGGACGGCTCGCGGCGGGGCAAGAAGAGGAATCGATGGGAAAAGTTCGAGGAAGTCGGGCTCCGGGGGACAACGTCTTCGAGTAAAGGAGAAACGATTAACGCTCGGCGAGAGCTTCCTCCGGTTCTTCGGAGCCCCTTAGAAGGCGCTCGGAGGAAAAAGCCGACTGAATCTCTCCTCTCCGCCGGTCTCTCCTCGGGCCTCCTCTAGGTCGGGAGATCTGATCCATACAAATGCAATCACGACGCCGCCGGATGAGCGGCCGTCCTCGTCGCGGACTCTTCAGGGTACCCGGGGACTTGCAGCCCGGGTCCTCCTGACCCCGCCGAGATCCGATCCCATATTAATGTCGACACGAGCTGCACTCGTCGGAATATTCTCAGATAGCGGGTCGCCGACTCTGTTACCTATGCAGCTGCAGCTGCCGAGCCTTTACGTATGCATGCGAGAGGACGAGGAGACGGATGCGTCAAACTGCATCCGCAACAGGGCATCTTGCAACGATACCGGAGGGACTTTCAGGCTAACCTCGATCTCCCCCGATCGATCTATCCCGACATTTTGCTAAGGTGCCTTAAGAGGCCTTTTCCTCGGATCCCCTCTTTTCTTCTTCTTGCCTTTGGGACGCCGCAAAAAAAACTATTATTACACGTCCTGGAACTGCTGCGGATGGAGCGATCGATCGGTCGCGTGGAAGGGTCCTCGTTAAACGATCAGCGATCGCAAAGCAACCGTGGATTATTTCAATCTTCCGCGTTACCCTGTCTTTTTTTTTGTTCTTCCCCCAGGAAAGAAAAAAGGGAGAAGGACCGAGTCAATAATTAACGTTCCGTGGTAGGAACGACGGCGGAAAGTTCACGGCACTCTACGGCGGCGCGAGAGGAGCAACCTGTTCCACGAATAATTTGTACCCGCGAAGAGAGCGTCGCCATCTTTTTCTCTTTGGCTGCTCCTTGGAGCTCCTTTTGCCCGGTTTCTTCCCCCTTTTTTTTGTCCTCCCCGCTCCCGCGGGAAGGAGAACCCGGCCCCGAAAAACCCGAAAGCGCTTTTGGCTCCGTCGTTCCGCGAATTTACACGGCGATATAAATGCACGTGTGCACGACAGTTATTACGGGGTGACCACTATTCACCGAAATAAGCTCCTCGCCGTTGCGATACGCCCGTAAACCTTGCAACTTTGAAGCGCGGCTGCACCCTTCATCTTCCTCCCTTTGCCGACACCGTTATCGGCTCGTTCGCCCATCCACGAGTTCCTCCTGCGAGATTCCTCCAAAGATGGCGAGGAGCCGGGAAAAAGAGGGACACTGGACTGCACAATAATCCAAAATGAATGCCCTAGTCTCTAAAACTGAATTATCACCGAGAGACACGGCCATCGCGAGAATCGCCATTTTTAGTCTCCCATTCTTCGCCACCCTGAGGAAAATGAATTTCACTTAATCAAAGAAATATCTTATCAATTCAAGCGAATAATCATTCGAATGAACTGGAATAAAATGGATGCGACGTTTATTCGGGATATCGGCTAATTAATTTGAGTAAAATAATTACCCTTCGAGTCGAAAGCGTCGTTCGGCGTCTCGGATCGAAGTCCAAGGTCCGTCGATCTTAGGAGCGGGAAAGGGAGGGAAAGTTCCGAAAGCCGCGTCTCTCGAGTGGACGCGGTCGATGACTTTCGGGGTCCGCGGTCGGCGTAGTTGCTCGGCTCGGCCGCCAGGCGGCGCCACCTTCCCCGGGCGTCGCGGCGTGGCGCGACGTGGCGCGGCCACTCCTAACGGGCACTCGGGAGAAGAGGCCCGCGCCTCTCGCGGCGCGGGGCCTTACGAAACCTCCGATTTACTCGATTTGAATACAAACGACTTGGCCGACACAGCTGCCCGAGGGGCCGCGTTGCCGGAGGACCGCGCGTAATAAACGACCGCGGCGAGGGAGCCGAGGAGGGACATAAATTCGATTTTTATTGCCGGGGTCTTTCGCCCAAGGACTCGAGCCAAAATGGCGGCGGCCGGCTAATTGCACGGCGTCCCGTTACCGCGGGTCCCCGATTCGTCGAGACGAGTGTCACTCGTCTGGGCACCCAAAGGAAGTCTTTAAGAGTTCATCCCGAGGGGATGTTTCCTCTGGAAATCGTGGATTTTACCCCATTAAGCGCCATATTGGTCCCCGAGTACTTTTCGTCGGGTAAACTCGGGTAAAGTCGGGTAAAGTCGGCTAAACGGAAAGGAAGACGAAACAGGCCTGGCGCTTAACGCGTTAATGCTCGAAATCAGCTGGAAATGAATAAACCGTCAATATTTAATGGCCACACGTGACGTGTTAACGAATGGCTTATCATATGAAATCAATGGCAATTGATATTATCAAGGTAGGAAATGATTATCATTGATTGATCCCGAGGCGCGACCAAGGCGGGCGATTTCGATCCTCGCCGATTTCTCGCCGGGAGGAACGGCGACTTCTTTTTCCGTCCAATTAATTACCTCCGATCGCTCGAGTCGATGCGCGTCCCGGCCGCGGGTTTTTTGCGGACCGCGGCCCCCACCGCGCGGCCGCCCCGCTCTTATAAGGGGACGCGCTAATGGCGCGGCGCCGTTTCGCGGTATTTTCGGTTCCGCGGAATCGGAACCGGATTCCGCGTTCCGATTCCGGCCGTTCCCACGCGGCGGGAAATCGCGGCGGGGCGGGAGCGTCTTCCCTCCGCCGGGAGGGAAACTGGGAGAGAAAGAGCCGACTAATGAACACAAAACATGTCAACAGCCGTGGGAAGCGGTTCCGGACGATCCGGGCCGCCGATCCTCGAGATATCGGAAGGAGGCCGAGGCGCTCTCTACCGGGAATCCGGCCGACCTCGGGGACCCCGCCGAATTTCGCCGCGGCTCCTAGAGAGCGGAGAAATCGGAGACCCTCGACGGTGCGGTGACCGGGCTTCTTCGTTCCTCTCCCGTAAACGGTACAGGTGTCCCCGCTAGTAGGAAGTGTGTCAAGCCGCGACGTAGTGCTTCTCGTAAAGCAATAACGACAACCCCTTCGACGGGTACGCGGAAAAGGGTCCCCGCGAACGATTGCCGCTCTTCCACGTAGAAACCCCTGAAACGTCCCCTGGCCTTCCGGGTCTGATTCCGCTGACCAGGGGAGGTCTCGTGACTCACCTGGCCCCGGAGCCCCCCTCGAATCTCGATCCACTGTCGAGGAAACCCAGGAGATCGGAAAGTGGAACTCGCGCATGCCGGAGACGAGTTCCACCCACCTCGTTGGCCAGTCGCGGCGGAATCGCGGTACCGGACTTCATCCCAGCAGCGGTCCATCTTCGAACTGGGAAGACACTAGGATTTTCTAAAATACCCTACCTACGGTGACATTATTTAGACCGAGACGATGGTAGAGCTCCTCTAGAGATGGAGCCTAACCTAGATACCTCCTCCACCCACGGCGTCAGTCATTTACCTTGCACCTCGTGTAGGTGTAGGTAGGTGGTCGTGGTGGTGTGCGCACACGGCGTCGATTTTATTCCGGCTCGGTGGATCTCTTGGAATGAAAAAGGCCCCTTGGGCCCGCGCAAACCGGCCCGTCCATCGGCATCGAACGGGGCCTGGATTATACCGGAGGGTCACTTTTATGTCTCTATAATGTACATGGATATCCCTAGGTGCCGCCAATGCAGCGGCCATTGACCATCGGGAACGACCGGATAGGTGGCCGCGGTTCGTTCAGCCACCTCTTCGGAGCTCGATTATCCGCCGGATCAAGATGACCCTGAGGCTCTTGAACGTATGACCATAATGACCGGTGCTCGATGCGTTCCCCGTGTCTTCCTCCACAAAGGGACCGTTTGTCTTTGACTTAAGACGAGGACTTAACGGGACGGGTCGACCAGCCTTTCGCTCGAGGTCGATCCTCATCCCTGCTCGACTTTTCGTCTCGAGATAAAAACGCGACCGTCGTGGAGGTACGTATGTTTATGTACATTAAGTACGTTACACACGAGTATTTATGGATTTATATGAGAAACGTAGGTACGGGATTATTTATTATGCCCATTACGCGGTCCCGCGTCTCCCCGACGCCGACGGCTCTCAGCTCTGTTTGATACGACTTATCAGGGAAATTAACTGGCGAAGTTTCGAGGCGCATCCTGCCGCGCCTAAATGCGGGATTACGACCTGCGGCGCCGCGGAACCGATTACCGGCGACCGCGTCGTTCCTGTTACAAACGAGCCGGCCGGCTGAACTTCGTCGACGAACTTCCGCGTCAGGTTTCGCTGAGAAGTTCTAGCCGAGGGTCCCGAACCCAGTGAATGCTCTCCGCTAAATCCAAGGGATCGCATGCAACACGAAAAAACGGCGCAGCGCGCGATGAGAGTGGGCGGTCGCGGTTTCGCCAAGAAATCGGTTAAAATCTTCGAGTGGAGTCAAGATAGCAGGGTTTAAAAAATACCCACTGGTGCTGTGCACCCTGGTGCACTATAGTATGAATGCAAATCGCGATCGCGCAACTGGAAACGAGATTAAAAAATGAAATACCCGCGCGCGGCGCGCCAATTCGAGAAATCCAAGGGAAGAAATTCGTAGAGACGATTCGATGGCAGTCGGGGATTCGGTATAATTCGGAGTTAGCGAATCGATTGGTGGATCTATAGGTTGGATTGAAGTCGATACAAGACCTCTTGGAGAACGAAGACGTCCACGTGGGCCGGGAGTAACGAGCCTCGGATTCTGGGGGATATTTCAGGCGCGCGGTCCCAGCTGGATTCCCCATATCCGTAGCGTCCTTTTACAGTCGAACGGCTCTCGGGCGTAGAATCGAATTCCCATAAATTTGCAAGTGCAGAAGCCGCGGCCAACGGGACGGGGAACGCGGAGAACGCGGAGAACGCGCGGCGCGCCGCTCGGCTTCGGCCGCGAGAAACGCGCGATAGGATCTTCCCCCCAGAAGGACATAAATATCGAGGCTCCATCTTCATCTCCGTTCATTAGACTATCGGTGTTGATAGAGTCATTAAGGGAGACACCCGATAAATAGGGGAAATCGGCTGGTAAATTTGCCCGCAAAGCGGCTCGATCGCGCCTTTAATCGGGCCGTCCTTCTTAACAGTTGTAATCTCATCCTCTCGCTCTTCGGCTCTTTCCGCGCGTTGTACGGCAATACCGCACACCATACACGGTGTGTACGGTAACGCGATGTACGGTTCCTTAACGACGAGGAGGACGCCGGCAATATCTCGCGGCGTCTTGGGAAATTTCCAGAGGCCGCGCTTAATCGTTAAACGGCGACTCCGACGTGTAAAGCGACACCCGACGTCTCACTGCCGGGCGAATTTACAGGCCTCGATTGCACCTCTAATCGCTCCCTTAACACTCGTCCTGTCGATTCCTTGCTAATGAACGCAGCTACACCCGGAGGCGTGCGCTCTTCAAGGACCCACTCGGCAGATGCATCTGCATCTCGTAGGAGAAGCTTTCTAATGGCGCGAAGGAGATACCAGAAAAAGGGAAAAAATCGAAGCCGACGCAGTCCATCCTTCACTGGCTCGGGATAAGAACCGCGGAAAAAGGGGCCTTAAAGCGAACGGGCCCCTTAAGGCCGGGGCCTTTCTTGTCGCGGGATTTATCGCGAGCCTGGTCAGGTGCGGAAACGTCGGAGGCGAAACAAGACTACCGGACCATGTGCAGTTGGTACACGTGCGCATTATTCCTCCTAGGGAGAAGTCCAGGGAGAGTAGGGCCCATCGGGCCCCGAGATATCGCCTTCATACATTTTCATTCGGCTTTGCCGCGCTCAAAGGGAGGAACGGGAGGGCGGAAGTGTCTTCTACCAAATAAAGCCAAGTTTATCGCGCCCTAATCTTGCGGCCTTACGGGGCCTCTCTTCCCTCCCGGGTCCGGTTTAAGGAGTCAGAGGGAGCCGGCGCTTCCGGATTCCCCGGGAATACCTTCACGGTGATTTTTTTTCCCCAGAGGACGCTTCGGACTTTTTCTCGGGCCCCAAGGGGTCGGGATTCGCGAGGGAGGAAAAAGGGACGCGGACGAGCCGCGTCAACCCTATCCCCATTGCGACCGCGTATGCTCGTTATAACTGATTTATGTTTAATATAATTGCGCCGGCATTCTCGGAACTTGTCCGCCGTGCCAAAAAGTCCGGTGATGAATGATGGCCGATGCTGACCGCGTGCCACGCGGCGGGAGAAAACGAGGATGAAGAAGACGCGAAAGACGCCGAGGAGGAAGAAACGACCCGTGGGGTCCGACGTCCCCGGAGATTGCCATTGGTCCATTTCGCCGGGATTGGCTCGTACTTCATTTATATGAGCGCGATCGCTCCATCCAGCGATACGCATTTCCATTTAGATCCGCGTTCCTCCAATTCTCCCATCGACGTCCGCTGACGAAGAGGGATGATAAGTATACGGGAAAGAAAGGGCGTCGCGGGAGGTCGTAGGAACGTCCGATAGGAACGCAGCGGATGAGCCGCGGATGTTTGGAAGCTTCGTTCAAGCCCTTATTGGCTACACTTAGGAGATAGAAAATGGTGCTTGTGGATGGAACGATACCGAGGTCGACCCATCGCTCTGGACCACACCCGGCATGACATCAGAGGTCTCCCAACCACTTGATCTTATTCTCGTTTTCCATAATACGGTCAATTGGCAGGAGACGGAACGGCACCACTGTCATCTGCGAAACTCCCGGCATTAATTGGACCATTGAGATCGTCCGTTCCGCCAGCGACGCCTTGTAGAGGATGCACCCGGAGACGCGGCATCTCTTGCCAAACGTCGAACACAATGCGCGATGCAAATCGAGCAGCTGTCGAGGCGAATGAATTAATACATTTCTCCGTCCGCCTGTAAATCCGGAATTTCGCTACTCATCCGCGGACTTTCCTGCCGGGCCCCCATTTTTTGCCAGGTGTAGGCAGCACGAGAGGCCTCTTGCTGTCCCGGTAATTAATCGCCCTCGGCATAGAGTCGGCAAGGAGAGAGGATGGTAAAAGGGGACGAAAATTAATGAGAGAGTGGGAGAGGGAAAAAAAAAAAAATAAGCAAACCGAGGAGGTCGCTCGGAAGTGTCGCTAATGTCGACGTTTAAGTGGAACGTCGGAGAGGAGGTTGGCGGCGGAAGCCCGTCCAGGTGGGTTTATCGAAGGTTATTTATGTCGCGGTTGGTAGCCCTCGTGTTGAACGCCTGCAAGACACGTATGTGCAATCCTTCGGCTCTGGGCGTGTCCGAACTACCGAAAATCCCCGCCACCTGCGAGCTCCGGAAAAAAGGGGACGAAGAAGTCGCGCGACCCAGATGAGACCCTCCGAAATCCTGATATAAGAAATAATTCCACGTGGGTAGCGGGCTCCAAAAAATTACAAGAACCACGGGAGATGTGCAGGATAACGGTGAGGTGATTTATACAATTTTTAAAGGCATCTTTGAATAAGAGGAAAATTCGGAAAAGTCTGGAGGCCGATGGGCGTCGATAGGCGTCCTCTTTCCAGCCGCGAAGTCGCGTCTGCTACCTCGGTCGGGCGGATTTTATTCTTTTCCTTTTTTTTTTCCTCGTACCGCTTGTTACGAGAAATCTGGTTAAAGTCGGTGGAAATAATAACGAGGGGGTTTCCCAACCGGAGGGAATTTGGCCGGCTCGCGCGCGCTCCCGTTCTCCATAATGGCGGCGCTGGGGCACCGCGGGCTATCCGGCCGTGCCCGGCACTAAATCACTAAATATTACCGGCGTTATAGCGCGGGACACAATGGGTCGCCGTAATAGGGGGGGACAAAAAAGTGGACGTTACCGTGTATTAGGAAAAATATTGCCCGTTAGTATATTTAATCTTTCCGCTGGGGGCGGCGCATTTTTTACGGCGCGCGGCCGGGCAAATTACTTTGATCGTTCGACGAGCGCGTTTCTTGATAATGCGCCGGATAAATTATACATAACAATGAAATACTGCGGAAATATTGCGCGTCGTATCGCAGGTTAAACGCAGCGGAGTTGGGCGTAGGGCACGATTAACCGCGCCGCCATTCCGTTCGGTAATTCCGTGCAATTCCGGCCGCACCGTGTACGGATTACAACTGCGGCCGCACTTTTGCCCGAGTTGGACGCGTTTAACCTGCGCGTTACCGGGAATTTGGCCTGTCTAATGAGATCACGATTTAGAGCTCGGAAAAGTGCAGAAAACTGCATCGCGAGCGCCGAAGACCTTCTTTTTCTTTTTCTCTTTTTTTTCTCCTTAATCAATTCTAGAGAGAAAGAAGGTCGACACTCCAGAATCCATTACTCACGATTCGATCCCATCCGATTCTTACAGGTGAAGAAAAAATCCCGACTCACGGTTCTCCCAACCCTCCCCCTCGAAACCCACCCCAAGGAATCCTTGGCATCCCCTTCCGCCATTTTGCTCGCCCCTTGTGTCCCTAAAAAAATCCACGGCTTCCTAAATTCCCTTCAAACCCTTCCTGGTATATTCAATTAATTTCAGGGGCCCTTAAAAAGACGATCGTTCATTAGGACTCGTTTCAAATCTCCCGCCCATCGGCGGCCATTTCCCATTTCCTGGGGACTTCGACGCCTGACTTGCGACGGGTTAATTAACTCCGCGTAATTGCGCACCTCTTCCATCTTGCTCGTGCGTTCCCTAGAGGCAGCTTTCCGTTATTAGGGAAGTTCCGGAGATCCCTCTTGCGAGGCTCCTCGGGGATCCGCTCTTCAGGGATAGAGACGTCGAGGACCACCTTGGGAGCGTCGCGTGTCGCCGTGCTCGGTCACGCGACGGAATTATTTATCAGCCTTAAGGCCCCTTAACGACTCGAGTATTCGTTGTCCCGCTTAATCTGTGACGGATATCCCGAGGGAGATGCGATGGAACGGAGATCGCGGGACCAAGATGGCGGCGGGAGGCCGCGCGCCATATTGGTTCCTGACGCCGGTCCATCTTTCCATCGTTTCCACCGGCACTTCCGAGTTCAATCGAGTGGCCTCGAAAGCTCCGTGGATAGGAAAAATCTCGAAGTACACCGTATACACTCGTGCGTATGAATATGGCATGACAAATTGGCCGAGACCCGCGGGTAACCTCCAGCGAAATGTGTAGATCGAAATCTCGGGTACTCCCCGAGATGACAAGACAAGGAGTGTTAATATCGTGCCAGTCATCGGAGAACGAGCGTTCTCCGCTCGGTACCACCTCCCATGCATCAAATGGACGCGATAGAACTATTCATTTTCGATCCCGCCCGCCGCGAGCTTTGGCAGCTGATAGGGAGCCCCGCGATTGTACCCCGATGCGATACAAATCGTTTGCACGTGCACAAATGGCGGACCCATTGTCGAGAGCTATGGAATCGTTGAAAGTCGCCTCGATAATTAGAGACCGAGGGACTAATTACCCGCCGCCTAGTACCACGTCCTAAAACGTCTCCATCTGTCCCTGGAAAGACGTAACTCTCGATATTTCCGCGGCGCCGTCTTGGCTTCCCTTTGGATCGACTCACGGAAATTCAAGATGGCGGCCCCAGTGCCCTGAAAATCCTGAATCTGGACATTACAATAAGAATATATTCGTTTAAGCGTAATTATGGAAGCACCGCTGCTGGTGTATTATTGGAAATATTGTCAGGGTGGATTTTGAGATCCGCGGGAAAAAAAAGGGACTGCAGTCGGGGGCGTTGGGCATAAAACAAAAATGGGCCTTACGTGAGCGGCGCCCCGGGGAAAGGAGGCGAGGTAGTAACGCGCGCCGTATCCTGATCCCGTGGATTTATGGGCGCGATTTCAGATTCGAAATAATTGATAGAAGGAAACCGCAATGAAACGAAACGGAATGGAATCGAGGCTCGATTAGTTCCCGCCTTGCCCAATGCCCGAGCGGGATTTATGGCTCGGAAACGTCAGGCGGCCGTTACCGGCCGGTACCGTTGCGGCCGCGGATAGGTACCCGCGATTCGCATGCGATTCTCCCCTTCCTCCTCCTTCGTCTCTCTCCTTCCTCTCGATCTTCCCGTCCCTCTGGAGGCCCATACTCGGCGCGTCCGTCTTCATCGGGCGGCGAATCCGCGATGCACTTCCGGCTGCACCCGCGGCCGATCGGCGGGGTTTCCGCGCGGCAAATCATCGAGATCTATTTTGCCATCCCACCGGTATCCTCCGCCATTTGACGAACCCGCTCCACTGGTTAGAACCACGCCGCCTATTTCGAGCGCGGTTTTTTTTCCGCGTCCGAGAGGCTACCTGGGGCCGAGTGCAGCCGCAGCTGCACCCGATGCGGATCAGCCGCGAAAATCCCGCCCGTTTCCCCGGATGGCCGGGAATTTTCAGGAATGCGGAGAAACGCGAGAAAGCCGCCGGGAGAGAGAGAGAGAGATTCCGCAAGCGGAACGCGCCCGATTGGGGACGTCGAAAGCGCGATCGGGAACGATCGATCTTCGTCTTCAGGATTTCATCTTTCTTCCTTCCTCATCTTTTGTATCTCGTCTCTTTTCTTTTTCTTTTTCTTTCCCCAGGGACGCCGGTTGCAATTTAATTTTACCTATTTATTGTTTTGCTTTTTTTTTATTTTTTTTTTTTAGTAGGGACTTGATTTATAAGTCCCGCGACTCTCGCTGTGGGCTCTTCTCTCCCCCTTCATTTTGCATCGACACGCGAATGCACTTCCTGAAGAGGCCGCGATAACGCGCCCAGGGAGCGGACGGAGGCTCCTCCGAACGACTGGACGAATGAAATTACCTTGAACGAATGCTACTCCCGTAATTTAATATCATTCTAACTGACCTAGGAAACGGCCTAGGGGCAGCCATTCGCCGATGCGGCGCGATAAATTACCGAGCAAATCTGCTTTGCCATCCGACCGGGCCGGCCTGCTCGGACATTTAACGAACCTGCCGCGCTGGTTAGTTTGTAAATTATTTTTCATCTCTTCTCTTTTGTTTATCCTTTTTCCTCCCCCCTGCGAAAGGCCGTCCGACTTCCTACGTGAACCTCGCAGAGACGGATGACCGTATATGCAAGTGAGGTAGTTGCATCCATTTAGGATGCACCGAGAAATATATTCACCGCTGTAATCAATTGAAGAAAAAAATTCCCGTAAAAAGGGAAGGGTCCTTTATTTTTAATAAATCCCGGTTTTATATATATATATGTTACGGTGAAACGCCGAAATCTGGTGAAAGTCGACATTCTCCAATTTCGGTCATTCACGGTAACATATATAATATTTAGGATCTTTGTTTATGGAGGGAGATTAATTTTTTTTTTTTTCTTATAACGCGGGACGATGTCGCGGATTTTTTAACGGTGCCGAGCAGTCGAAGGGGAAGCGCGTCCAAAGGGCCCGACCCCGCGTGCGGAATCCGGTGTTCCATAATCTCCTCCGGCGATCCGCACGAAGTGGGCCCCCGGGACCGCAGCGATCATTCGTGATCATTTTTGCGGTTGGGATTTTCATGTCAATCCGTTGACGGCACGTTGCCCGCTAAACGCAACCGCACGCAATCACCGCAGCGCGGCGTCATCGAGCGGAGAACGCATACCCGGGAAATCGCGGCGAGCGGGAGCGGCTCCGCGGTTGAACTTTCAACTCGGCGCGGAATCCATGCGGAATTCCCGGGGGACCGGGCAGAAGTGGCACCGCAAAATCGAGGAACGGAATTGGTCAGGGTCGGGGATGGTCGAAGACGGAGGGCAGAAAGAAACGGCTCCTCCGCAGGAAGGGCTTATCGCGGCGGACCCCCCGCGGTCGTTCCGCACCCACCCACTCTTCCGATCCGATTGCAGCTGCGGCAGCCTTGGGGCCCGCAATATGGCGGCCCAAGGTCGGCGTTTACCGCGGCCGCGGGGAATGCGATCACTTTCGAACGCGGCCCCGCAGTAGCGGCAGCCTCGAGGAGACCGGCGGAAACCGCAGGGATTATTTATAATGCGGGGGCAAAAAGGAAAATTCCTCCGCCCGGGCGAAGAGAGAGCCTTGGGCGGCTTCCAAGAGGAGAAGACGCGCCGGGGAGTGCATAGGTGCGGAAGGCCAGGAGGACCGCGCCCATCCGCGGCTTTTCCGCGGCTTCCGTCCTACTCCCGTCGAGTTTTCGCGGCACCGTCCGGTTCGTCCTCGTGGGAGAGGGTCCTGGGAATCGGGCCTTCCTCTTCGGGTTCTATTTCTGGTCCAGAGCGATTCCGCGGCATTCTCCGCGATCGCGAGGTCGACGGCAACGCGGCAGCTGCCGTTGTCTTTCCGAGGCCCGGAGCTGAAATTCCGCGAGAATTCCGGCCCCTCCCGACCGGCGGACTCCGCGAGAACTCGATAGAGCGATTCCGCGGGCAATCCGCCGATCGGCGAGGAGTTCCGCGTGGCGCGCCATCTTGAATGGGATTCCGCGTTCGGCCGTGTCCGCGCAATTAATCACGCTAATCGCCGCCGCGGAGGCCGCACGCGGCGAGGCTTGACCGCTGCCGCGGAGGCGCTGCCGCGCGGAAGGGCCGCGAGGCCCACGGCACCCGTCGGGCCCACCGTGTCCACGTTTCGCGTATGCGTTCCGCGTGCATTGTGTTAATATCTCGTGTCAGCGGCCCGAGTGGGGGTAGACTGATATACTGCCGACACACCCGTCACATTGCGATACGAGAGATATGCCCGACGCAGACCCGATCCTATAAACTATGCGCGAACAATGCTACTGGAAATACGCGTCGGTGCGGCCGTTCCGCCGCGGAGAAAACGCGACTCGCCGCCCACCGTTTGGCATCCCGGCGGTGCCCCGAGGTCCCGAAAAGACGCGATGAAAAAAAGGATACGTTTCGTCGTTTCGATTTAGAGGAGGAGTCGAAGAGCGACCGGAAGAACGAAGCGCGACCGGAAGGATGACTCGAAACGCAAGCAGAAAAACGGCTCGAAGTGCGATCAGAAGAACGACTCAAATAGCGACCAGAAGAACGACTCGAGGTTGGCCTCCGCCACCTTGGCCGAATTCCACCGAACGCCTACTTCCTGCCGAGCCTCTCGACGCGATCGGCGCCGTTCCTGTGGTCGCCCCTCGTCGAGCCCTCCCCGTCCGAGAAAATATCGAGGAACGAGTCCGTTCGTGCATAAGAAATATCGAAACGAAGGGTCCGCCATCTTGGACGGTCGATTTCTGGGGAATTCCCGTCAACGAATAGGCCTTGGCGGTTTTCCATTCCTCGATCGACGCCCAGAGACGCCGAAAGAAGCGGAGGAGCGGTCCCACGAGCGGGGCCTTGTGGGTCAGCCCGCCGAGGACGCGTCTCCAGGGCCCTTTTCCCACGACTTGGGCCCGGACATTTGGCCCAATAATAACATTAATTTCCTCCGCCAAGGAAACCCATTGTTGATCCGTCTAGAGCGGATGCCGCCTTCTGTCCCTCGAAGAGCGGGAATTGTCCGACCTCCCGAGGGGCCCGGTGGGGCCCAAGGCCCGAAGAAGGGCCCGACTTCCGACCGCGGAGACGGCGTCACGCGGCCCGAGCGATCTTTCCTCTATCTCGAAATTTGAAAAAAAAAAAATAAAAATAAAATCGACTCTCCCGATCCATCCTGCACATTTTTGATAAGGCCCCGGGCCTTGGACATCTCCCGGAAAAGGCATCCCTACTGCGTTTTCGGCCACTTCCGGTCCTGGAAACTCGACGGGACATTATCGGTCGGAGCGGCTCTCGGAATTTCGAATTCGGAGGCCGGGCCCCGTAATTCGGCTAGCGGAACGTCCGAGCGGAGTACGATGTCCTCGCGGAACTCCGTAATGCCGGACAATGAGAACGGACATTCCGGTATCGGCCGAAACAGCGGAATGCACTCAAGGGATCTCTCTGGCCCCTCTCGCTCTCCGTCTCTCGCTTCCTTCCTATTTCCGTCCCGCTTCCTCCCCCGGCCACGCCATTCGGTCCTCCTTGTCCCTCTCTGGAGATTTCCGCTCGCGGAGGTGGCGCGTCGCGACAATGCGGCCGGACAAGCGGCTAATTAAAAGCTACCGGCCACGCTCGATGTAGCTCGCTTTGCGTCCTCGCAGGTGCATCGAGCCTGCAAGTGCACCTCGAGGAGGCGCCTCGAAGAAGAGTCCATTTCCACCGATTCCGTCCTTCATCCTACGGAAGATAGCGCGAAGCAACTTGAAACAACTTAAGTCGATGGGAGAATTTTTTCAAGATTTTTTTTCTGGTTATCAAAAAAATGTCATTTTTCCAGGCATTTGTTTTTTTCTTATTTTTCATTGGGGGGAATTTTGCTTTTACCATCCACGTGGGTTTTCGAGGTTATGGTCGGTCGGGAGGAAAAACGTCGACGCGGATTCCGCGCCGGGCGAAGAGGAGGTCGCCGGTTGTTTTACCCTAATGAGAACGGTCGGCGATACGGATCCCTGGGGGGTCGTGCGCGCCACTGATGAAGATGAGGAAGATGATAATTACGCCGGTCCGCTCCTGTCGGCGCGGCTAATACGCTAATTTCATTAGCAGGAAGTGGATTGGCAATACCAAAGATTGACTCGCGCCGAATGAAGTGGCGATAATTACGACCCCTGCCTTCGGTGCTCCGAAAAAACCGACATACGCGTGCGCCATTAGACACGCGTCATGAAGCGCCCTGTAGGGCGATGGGATCTAGTTGCTCCTGGTCCGCGAAATTAGTTGCACTTTCCGGGCGAAAGTTTGGTGCCAGTTATCCCTCGACTTGGAGACTTTGAGTACATAAAAAGAATGAGTGCACTATCGGAAGTTTCGGTCACTGGGGACTATGACGTGTTAAATTAAGGAATTTTTAGTGTAAATAATTTCTTCCATTCCTTGAATCACCCTGTAGAGGTATATGAGTACGTCGCGAGAAAAAATTAATTATCTAGGATTTGAAGAGATGGAAAATTTAAGAGGATTTCGGTTCGATCGATCGAGGTTTCACTCCTGTACCGGGCCACACCTTTTCGCGGCGATCTTGAATCGCCCTGTAGTCTGATCACGTCCAGCGGTCACGGCCGGTCGGTAATGCAGAGTCAGTCGCCGGTAGCGCCGTTGCCGGTCAAAACATGGCAGTCTACCTGCCGGCCCGATCCATGGCGGGACTTTATCTGAGATCGGCAGGAAGAAATTACTCAGGAGGATGACAGTGAAACAGACGTCGAACGGCAGGGTGGCATTATATTTATTAGGAGCGCGATCGACCCTCGCGATTCGAGATTCGAGATCGCCGATAGCGCGGCTGCTGGAAGGAGGAAGATCCGCGGCGAAGGGAACCTGTGAAGAAGCGAAGACCCCGAAGAAGATCCTTAACTTGCATGGGAAAAATCTGAGGACTTGAATATTCCGAGTCGAAGAGTGATCGATTATTAATTTCGTAACGATAGATCGATTCCTAGTGCCAGAGGATAGGAGGGTACCTCGAAGCAGGCAGTTTCTGAAGAATTTAAGAGAGGAGAAATTCTGAGTCACCCTGTACCAGGACTTTGATCCCGGAGGCCGTTCGATCCCGCCCTGAAGAGACGCCCCACGAGGGCCGATCGATCCAATCGATCGACGCCTATCGCACCTCGGTCTCGATCTTCGTTGCTCCGGTAGGCGACGCGTCGCGTCGCCACATCCGCTCGTTCGGCCTCGACTCGCGGCTGGCACGAATTAAATTCGCCGAGGCGAGTGGAGGCCGGAAGTCGCCATGTAAGGGAAACTCGGCGGCGCGCCGACCGAATGTAATGACAGCCCCGGCTATATTTGGCAGTGCAATGGCAGCTACGTGCCTAGATTCTCGGGAGAGCGTGCAGGGCATCGCCGAGGAGAAACCCCAGCTAAGAGAAGTCTGCACAAGATGGCGGCGCGTCTTTGGCCTGGAGAACGCCGAAAGAACGTCAACGGCTGAGAAAAAATTCCCTCCGGGACTTCGAGACCCCTGCACCCCCAGGTATTTCGGATTCTCATCAAGAAGAAGATACCGAGAAGTGATAAAAATTGTAATCGGGTCGAAAAATCAAAACGGAGTCCCTCTTTCCTACGCCCCCAATAGGCGTGAGGTGGAGGGCCCCTGTAGAACGACTTCCTTCGGTGGGATCTGATCCTTAGATAAGGTCAATCTCCCGTGGGGGTCTGGAACTTTTAGTAAAGCTCTGAAAAAGCTCTAGACATGACTTCCCACTCTCGAATTTCCCCTCGTTTCCGTTTCGTCCACCTAAAGCGAGTCGTTCTCCAGGAGCCGGAGGTTCTTGCAGGGCAGGCGCGCATTGCGTACGCGTGCCCGGCGTGGGCTCGGGCCTCGTTGATTTATCGGATTGCCGGCCAGCACGGAACGTTCGAGGATCTTTGGAAATCTATTGCGACTAGTCGGTACGGCTGATTTACGGCCCTCGACGCGTACACGCAGGGAACGCCGCGAGTGGCGAGCCCACGAGCGATCAGGAAGGATTCGGCGTCCCAGTTGTGGAAGGCGAAGAGGTCCTAGAGCACTCATACCGAAATCCTCGTTACTCGGATCGCCATAAACAATCTCCAATTTAATATCCGATCCAAATAATTCCTTAGAAATTAAAATAAAAAATAATTCTCTAACGACCGCAATTACGAAAAAGAAATCATTCAAAGAGACAGCGCGAGGGGCGCGACAGGACAGACTATTGATTTCGGGCAAAACGCGACCAGGTGTTTTGAGGAGGGACTTCCTCAAAAGTGGGCTCCATGCCCGATGTTTGACTAATGTCGGCCGGTTTCTGGCTTTTGTGGGTCGCAGCGGGTCGCCACCGCCACTGGGGCGACTTTGTGCCACGCGGAAGGGGTTCCTGGGCCGAAGGGCGCGGAAGACAAAAACCGATTACCGGAAATCGATGTCGGCCGGTTGGCTTTAATTGCGAGCGCGCGCAACGGTCGCGTCGCAATTTGACATTTTTCGTCGCGTCCGCTTAATTCCCTGGAAACAATGCTGATCGATAACCACCCCTCGGTCCGACGAGGCCGACCCAGTGAGAGCACATCCCCCAAAAATCCATACGTAATTGAGCTCCTACAGAGGTACCTAATGAATATATTTCCCTACTTATTAATTTTTAATTGCCAAATTGAAGGACATATTCCATGCCTCGAGGAAATGCCTCTTCAAGATCCCGGCACTCGTCTCCTCTAGTTAATCATCTCCAGGAGATCACGGTTAAAGTCTCCTCTCCGATTGTTTCGGGGCCCTAATTATCGCAAAAAGGTGGTCATTAAACCGCCGGAAGAGCGGAGCAGGAGTCACCGAGAGCCAGTAAATGGGCTTCCGGAACTCCACCGTAGCCTCTTCCGTACTCGTCGACACTCTAATTAGCGCTAATTATGCGATTATCGTACTGTTAACATCCGCGGTGAAGGAAATCCGGGGGTGGGAGGGGGCGAGACGGCTCTTAGACGGGTTTTCATGTTTCCCGGATTTTCCCCTCCCGTTCCTGAGCCTCTCGCCGACTCTTTCCCCAGCCGTCCTAATTACCGGGAGAAAAGCGAAAGACTAATTAGTCGGACCGCCAGAGTCGGGCGATAATTCCGCGCAGGTGCGGCGGCGGCCTCTTTACAGGTGCATTATTGGCCGGGAAATTCGCGGTCGGCCTTGTCGAGTGCAACGGCAGGCGGAGCCCTGCGTTTATTAGGCTCCGGAAATTAAGACCTCCGGAGAACAAAAACCGAAAAATCGCACAAAGCCGCGGCCCTCGCGAGTTCAGCCCGCCGTGCGGGGACGAATTTTCCCTGGGCAAACGGCGGAGGAACATTAGGCGGGCTTTGGCGAGGGGGGATCCGCGGAAAACATTCCGCGGCGGAATATTGAGAATAAAATTCCGACCGTTCGGCTAATTAACGCCGCGCGGAATAACCGGCATTTCCGCGGGTGCTTCCGGCGAAAATCCGCCGGGACTTTTTTTTTTTTTTCGGCGGAACTTTCCCCGCTAATTAACGAAGCCAATTAGCGCCGCCGATTGGCCGAGGTAGGGGAAATGGGAAGCGGAAAAGTTCCTGTTTCCAGGAGGAGAGGAATTGCACTTTTCGGGGGAGCCTCGCCGTTCGCCAAGATGGCCGCCGCAGGCATTAAATCGGGGAAAAAGGAGGAGAGCGGGCGATCGTAATTTCCGCGGATGCGAGTCGCGGATCGGCCTCTAGAAAATCGAGAAAAGAGAAAAATTGGAAATAATTGAAAAAAAATCCCGCCACCTCGCGATTTCGACCCCAAGGAGCCGGGGGCTGGTAATGGGACGAGCATAAATCACGACACAATGCCGGCGGACATAGTTCGTACACCTTTCGCGCATGGATATTCCATATGGTCGCGGGCATAAATCCGCGACATAAATCAAAGGTTTGGCGCACCGCGGGACACCGCGTCGCGCGAGATCACGCGCAAAAGACCACCGAGGGAAGAGGTCCCCGAAGAGTCCGACATCTAAATCAACGGACCTCGAGCCATTGATCAAGGACCTCGTCCTGGATCTGCAGGTGCGGCCAGAGGAGGTCTGGATTTTCCGGAGTCCGCGAAATCCCCCAGTCTTCAGGGCGCTCTTCAAGGTACCGCGGCAACCGTCGACCTCGAATGAATTTCGGAAAACTCGAGTCGCGGAAATAGAGGGAAAAGGGACTCGATCGAGTAAACGGAAGCTCTTTTCCCCGAGTCCTCGAGGACCACCCCGAGGACGTGGATCGGGACATTCGGGGGGGCCGATAGGTGGAGTGGCGCACTCGTCTCGCAGCCCGCTAATTTATGTGTGTACACATCTCGAACCTCGTTTCCGAAAACCCTGAAGAGCCCTCCGAGGCACCCGACGTTGCACCGGCTCGAAGGACCCTCTTAAATCGCGACCGGGAGGATCGAAGCCCTGAAGGGCCACCTTGGGAAAATTGCGGGGGAGCTTTCGCCCCACCCCTGATTCCTAGGGTCCGGACGAACCGAAGAAGCGGAGGCGAGGGCGAGACAACGCTCTTCGGCGCCAATCGAAGGCGCAGGGAAACCTGGGGATCGGTGTCGAGGGGCAGACGCCGAGGAAGGAAATCGCAATTGCGCATGACCCGCGGATGCAAATGCGCACTCGCCGTTTTCAGCCAATCGGGTTCCACGGTTCCGCTCGGTGGACCATTGGCATTGGTTTCATCAACGCCCTAATCACCGCGCACTGATTCCTCGTTTAATTTGCCCGAGCCGCCGCACCGAGTGGGCGTACAACCGATCGTTAGACGCCAGCTACCGGTGATCTGGCTCGGCTAAATCGACCATTAACCCTTCCGATCGAGCCGCCGATCATCCCGAGGGTAAGGACGATTCGAGTCGTTCGAAGGACCCCTGCGGCGAGGACCTCCCCGCGCCTCCACTCCCTAAGCGGCCTCCTAAGGTGCAGGCTCCTTTCCCTCCCCCGAATTTCAGGGTCCCATAAACTAGGATTTTTTAAATTCAAATCATATACCATTACAGGGTATTCCCCATTCCCGCGTAAAAAAGGGAATTGGTAGGTCCAAAGATCATGCACTTCCGAAAATCCCAATTATCCTTGGACCGCCGAAAGGTGAACCGCGAGACGTATGGGCGAAATTCGGGAGGCCGGTCAGCCGATTGTGGACCAAATGTTGGAAAGGGGATGTTAATGGGGTAGGGAGGGATCTTTTGACTTTGGATTCTGTCCGAAGAGGATCGCACCGAGGGCCTGGAGGATCGCCGGGCCCGTAATCACCGGGTAACGCTAATAGAATACCGCTTATGAATTACGAGGGGAATACCGCGGCGAACCCGCAATTATTGACAGATCTCGCGGGCTTCGTGGCCGAGTCGTGCGGATGACGAGCGTTTATCCCGAGGATCTCCCGGGATGCTGCGGAAGGGGGACTCCGCAAGATTCCTGGAAATTCGGTATCGCCCGGTCCCGCCCGAAGGATCGTGGCTGGGCATCCTTTCCCTCGGCAAGGACGTGCAGTTGCACCTGCAGCCCCGTCGTCGGGCGACTCGAGACGTGCCGAGAGGTTGGTAGCCCCGTTTTGACAGATCGTAATTTATCTGCGCTCGTAAAAGCGATTCGAGACGGGGCCTCTCGAGTTCGACCGGCTACGACCCCGACGAGCGGCCGTTCCGCCCGATTTTCGGGCGGAATCGCGGAAACCGCAGGACCCTCTCGACCTCGGAGATTTCGAAGTAAATCTCCACCTCTTAATTGCTATTAAATCCAGAACGCGATATGAAGAGCCTATCGCGTTATATGCATCGGAAGTAGGAAGTGCACGCGTTAATGTGAAATCCCGCAGGGTGGGAAAAAGTGCGGGAAAATTCCGCAGCCCGGAAATTCGGGGGCGAAGCGCAGAGTGGAGACGGGGCCCGGAGCAGTAACACCCGCGTTTTACGAGCTGTCCGTCACCGGAACGGCGTTTTTAACGCCACGTCTGTATTAACGCGGCCTCCCGCCTGCGGACGTTCCGGGCCACTAAATTTCCGCGTTTCAATTACGCGGACCGGCTGCCTGCGGAATCCGGAGGGGCGTGCACGAAATTTCGGGGTCTGCCGGACGAGTTTGGGACTGCTCCTTCGTTCCGCTCGGTTCTACCGAGGTTTTTCCGCCGTGCGGAAATCGGAGGGACTCGAATGGGCCCCTCGCGGTTTCGCGAACAGGGCCTCGAGGTGAGCTACGCACACCTCGGCCGTAATTATTGATATTTATACCCATAGCGCGCGCGGCCGCGAATGTGGCCGCACGCGGAATTATTTATGGCGAGGAGTCCGCCACGCACTAAACCACGGTTTACTGCGGCGGAACCGACGTCGGCTTTCCTCGGCTCGGTTCTGAGGTCGGATTCGCGTCCCGCGTGTCCAGACTATGAAGAGGACCCCGAAGAGGACCGCGAAGAGGACTGCGAAGAGGACCCCGAAGAGGACCCCGAAGAGGCCTCGCTAGAAACGACATTTCATTTCTCAGCTATCGAGACTTGTACCTTTCC
This sequence comes from Orussus abietinus, assembly GCF_000612105.2. Classification (NCBI taxonomy): domain Eukaryota; kingdom Metazoa; phylum Arthropoda; class Insecta; order Hymenoptera; family Orussidae; genus Orussus; species Orussus abietinus. The sequence goes on from NW_019394437.1 coordinate 845,686, forward strand.
TCGATTTATCCTTATCTCTCGTTCCTCGTGTACTCGGGTCGTCGCCAGAAAATTGTACGAGTCCTCGATAATGGCGGAGGACAGAAACGAGATGAAAAAATCGAGTCGAAGGTTAACCTCGTAAGGAGGATCGATTTCGCCGAGTCCGAAGAACCGATTGGTCGGTCGATCGATTCGCATCTGACGATGTCCATCGTCGAGCAGATGCAAGCACAAATTGGACTCTGTGCGTCCCCTTTAAGGATCACCTGCCCACAGTCGGTGCAATTACGGGGCAATTTCCATTCGTGGTTCGAAGAAATGTCGCGATCACGTCGAGTAGATCGTGCGTACCTCGAAATTGATACGCGATGATAAATGCGTCGAATTAAATATACCCAGGAAAAGATGGCCGCCGAAATTGCCGGTGGATTCGCGAGTGACGCCGCGCAGCGGTCGGGAAATTCCCGCTTTCCCGAGTACCCGTCCGAGATATCGAAAAACGCTCCCAACGAAACTTGTTCCCAATATTCATACGCGGAACTTTCGTCCGGGGCGTTTTCCCGTACGACGTGCCGGTCGCCCGCAAAACGGCGTCCCTCCTCTCGGCCGCGAGCGAAACGGCCGCGTATCCGCATAATAGCGGTAGTTTCGTCATCGCGCGGAAGGAGGTAATTGATACCTTATCCAATTGCCGGTGTCAACGTCGGGACAGCAAAAGAAGCGGCGCAAACGCACTTTATTGTAATGACGCATTCGCGCGGTAATTACAGTAACAACCGAATTACGTATGCGCAAAGCAACCGGGAGCACTTTTAATGTAATTCCGAGGGCATAAAAATTGACGACGTTACCCCGGTCCGATGGAAACCGGCGATTACGAGTTTTCCCCGCGCAGCTGCGTCATTTCCTCACTCCAATTTAGATTCGAAATAGAATTCGAAGAGCCGTCCCCGATGAGAGGCGAGCGATATAGGAGCGAGTCCCTCGACACCTGCCCGAGTCTTTAATATTTCATGAACCCGCGAGTCACATTGGGATGTCGTAATTCAGCATAAATTCCGAGCTCTTGGGCAATTAACATACGCGACCTCGGGGCCCGCGCCGGACGGAAAAGGGAAACGCACCGTAAACGTCCTTATCATCTCTGGCTTCGAAAATGATCGTATACAAATTATTTCCCCTGCCGAAAAAAAAAATGAAAAAAAAATCCGACATCCTAAGGAGGATTTAATTAATCATGAAAAAAAAAATATATATATACGAGACCTTTTTCCAACGTAACCTCAAATTACAGGTTGCCGTACACATTTCGTTACTTTGAAGAAATATCCCGGGTCCTTTCGTTTCGGGAGGAGGGAGTACTCGGTGCGTACTTAGAGGGTACATAGGTACAGTCCAGGTACGGTGCAACAATAGCAGGTTTTCCAGTGGCTCTTGAAGCGACCCTAATAATTGATACGCTTAAAGAGGCGGCCATAGCGGCCACCGCCACGTCCACGTTCGTCAGGGCGACGCAGGGCGTCGCAGGGCGTCGCGACCAGGGCCACGAAGGAGGGAAGAGAAGAGAGGAGAGTCGTGCTCAAGGATGGCTCGACTGGCGAGCCGGCTAGACAAGGACCCTCCACCGGGCAAATTGCCGGTGCACCGGCCTCGGGTCCTGTGTCTGCTCCCCCAGGACCCCCCGAGGGGTCCGCGGGCCCCCGGTTCCCTCGTGAACGTGACTTCTCCCAAATCGCCGGATCAGACGCCGACGACGCCTCTCTTTCCGGATCCACCTGTTCCCACCCCCCTCGAATAGTCTAGGAGGTGCAAAGAGGAGCCGGAGGCGCCTAAACCACCCCATTAAATAAGAACGGGGCTAATAATAAAAAATTACAGCCTTAATAATCTTCTTTTTTCCCAAGGACCTCATCGGGGTCTCGCAGAGGGAAAAGGAACCGAGGCCCTATAAAAGTGTACCATTAAATTTCCACCTATACGCAACAATTGAGAATAATTCATCACATACGAAAAGTGAAGCCGGAGGGGTGTGGAAAAAGGAAATGTGGCGGTAAGTGAGAGCGCGGGTAACGTTGAGAAATAATAATCCAACGTAACGAGGATGTCATTGGGTAGGTTGGCGTTGGATGACGGAGCCCTTCCGGGGGAGGAAAAAAGGAGAGGGAAAAAAAGTGGGAAACCAGGGACGAGGGCAAGGAGATACGAAGAACACGCGCGGGGAATTTAACTCCACGTCGGGGGTAGTCGTCCAGGGGGAAGGACACGGGGGGCGGGGGCTTACATAAATAAACGGACAATGGTTGTTATTGTTTGAGCGGGATGAAAAGGACGAGCGAATGGATGGCCGGGACAGCTGTGGACGTTGGATACGGGGCCCTGCCCGTGACTGGCTGCAGCATCCGTATTTCTGGAGCAAAAAACCGGACGCGTGTGCACGGTGCGTATGCAACTGCGCTCGGAGATGCCCTGATAGGGGGAGGCGGCGAGAGGGAGGGAGAGAGAGAGACAATGCCGGCTTTCAGGGCTCGGCCGAGAGGAAAGTCGGATATTCGGAGGACATCCGCGGTCCGGCCGATCCGCTGCGTCTCCGCGTATCTCGCATCTTCCGATGCAAAGCCCCCCCCCGGGAATTCGACGAGAGAGATCTCGAGACTCGGGAATAAATTCCGGAATATCTCGGATAAACTCCGGAAATATTACCGCGGATTTTGATTCCGGGCCCTTTTGTCTCCGCCCCGGGGTCGTAAGTGCGCCCTCGGCATATGCGCCCAAAGGGCTGGGCCGAAGAAAGGACCCGCGACGACAAAAAAGCCCCACGTGTCCGATGAGAACGGGCCACTCGCGTTTTTTCCTAAGCGAACCCTTCCCGAGGGGTGCGGAAAGGGACAAAAAGCAGGGCCAGTTTTAATCGAGCCCGCTCGCCCCCGTGATATGCAGATTCCTCGGCGGCCTTTATTCCGCCTTTTTTTTTTCTACACTTTTTCCAACGTCCCTCTTGGAGGTTAGGTTTTCACCCAGTGAATGACGCTCGAGACTTTTCCCTACACCTATCCGGGACCAAGATGGCCGCCAATGGCGCAAGGTCGGAGGTTAGGTTAGGTTAGGACAGGCAACAGCGGGGAGGATAATAATCCGTCATTTATGTATTAATTGCGCCCCGCGGTACGGCGCGGTCCGCATAAACGGTATCGCCGTGTTTATACAGGCGGGACGTCGCGGCGAGGCCCCGGGCCTCTTCATAAATTCTAATTAAGTTCGCACAATCGACTCGGCGGAATCTTGTCGAGTTGCCGGTAACGCGAGCCCATTGTTCCGCGAGGACGGGCCGAGGCCGACCGAAACGGCACGGAACGGCAGGGCCGGTTTGAATTTGCGCGCCACTGCGCGGCGCCTGCGCAGTGCCCGCGCGCCGAGGCACCGGACTCCCGGCAATTATATTCCTCTCGCATCATCGATGCTTTTAGAGGTTAGCCATTAACCCCCAAACGAAAGAAAAAAAAAAGAAAGATCATTGAACCGAAGAAATTTCAAGGAATGGGCTCAAATGAGATAAAATAAATTCTCACGATCTCGAAGAGACCTTGCGGATTTTCTTCGCATAAAAGATTCTGCGTTGTTGATGTTGGCGCAATCGCTCGATGTTTGGAAGTCTTGGACGAGGTCGTCGATGTTGCATGCCGAGGATCGGGCGAACTTGAGGGATCGTGATTACATCCAATTGGATATACTTACTTATCTATAGTATCGATCGGAACGAAGTTACCCATTGGAATCTTGAAGTGCGAAGTTGGCTTCGTGTCGGGCAGAGAACCACTGAGGACGACTAGAAGGCAGCGAGTCTACGCCAGGTTGTTTACTACGAAGGAGGCGAGGCGTGTCGTTGAACCTGGCTCTCTCGAGGAGTAACGCTCACAGGCGGGCCAGGCGTCGGGCGGCCCCCACCACTCTCTCCCTCCCTCTCCCGCACACGCGCCGGGCCTCTCTCCGTCGCGCTCGCTCCTTCGCGGCCCCTGGCCGGCGCGAGGGAGAGCCGCGCCGGCCCGGCACCACTCCTTGTCGTCATCAATGGTGACCGGTTATCGGGGAGATTTCGTCATTAGCCGCAAAGCCGAGATCATCCACGGGACCGAGGTCGAGAAGATCCCCGCCAGAGGCGCCACCGCTGGGGAGAAGTTGCGATCCGAAGTTGAGCACTGCCAGAGGTTGCGAACGAAGCCGGTAGACGGTGGCGCCACCCCGACGCGGTGGCGAGCACCGAGTACCCCGAAGTACGGCACAGGAGAAGTTAGGTTAGGATGAGAAATATCAGAGAAGTATATTCGAGACCTGGATAATTTGGAGGTTAGTTTTTATTAAGGGAGGGGAATACCGGGAGAAGTTGCAGGCGCCACGCCAATGCGACGCGCGGGCGTCGCCTCGACGTTTCTCCCGGCCTAATTCGGACCACTTGGTCAACAAGACCCTGGAGGAAGCGTCGCGGCGGCCGGAGCGTTGTTTTTAATGCCATGATTTATCGTAATTATCCCAAGGGGAGTGGCCCCGAGGTCGGCGCTCGTCGCCGGTGGCGCCGCCACTGCTCGGCGGCCGGGCGGCGATAATCCGAATAATTAGGGTTATTTTAATTCGCAAACAAGGGGCGGTCCCCTCCTCCCCGCGGATTCGCGCGTTCCTGGAAGCGTCGCAACAAGTGCATCAACGCGGACGCCCCGTGCACCCTGGCATCGCTCCAGGCCGCTTTCGTGCAACGACCGTGATATCGTTCCCATAACTCGAAGCTCGCGTTTCCTCGGTGTCGTTTCTCGTTCCTCGCGGCCATTTTCCGCGCGCCCGTCCGGTCCCTTGGTTCCCGGAAACCGCCATCTGCACCCACCGGCTCTGATATATTTATGGCGAAAACAAACCACCATTAGCCGAGGGCGCCTCCGAGCACGGGGCTGTCAAGAGACTGACCGCTGTTAATTTCACCCAACGCCGGATTCCGAGACCTCACAAGATCCCGGGTGCTCCTATCTTTGGAACCCTTCGTCAGGATTTTTCGAACGACCGCATCTCGTGAGATTCATGGCTCTAAAGTGCACCGGGATCTTCCTCGGAACCCTCCGAATCGAACGAGTCCAAGAAAGCCCCCCGAAGATCCGCTGGTACGTTCGCAAACCAGGTTTTACCTCGACCAATCAGAGGCCGCGCCTGGAGTCAAGGCCACGCCCACTCCCCCGGGCGCGCCCGTGCGCTAGACGCGCTAGATAACGGCCTAGCACGGGATCCATTGGAGATAGAGAATTCCCGTAAAGACATTAATCGGAGATTTTTCCACGAGGAACGTCGCTGTGCCCACGGGAACTCGGAATCTGCGATTGTAATCGAGATAATCCGTACAATTCGCCGGTTATTTTCATTTAGACCGGTTAAAGTTCCGAGCCTCCTTTCGGGTCTACGTTTCCCTTTCACTCCTCGCTCGGTTTAGCCGTGTTTTTCTGCTCCTCTCCCCTTCCACGTCGGTTGGGCCGTTCGCGTAATAAAAGGCAATCATCGGTGATTACGCAGCCCGCGTTTCGGACGTTACTCCCGTCGGAGCGTCGATCCTGTCACTGCGGCTCGTCGATGCAACGTCAATTTTCGTGCTCCGGGGGCTTTTACCGCGGCCCCGATATTAAATGTTTGCAGGCAATTTCGACGTAATCGGTACCGCGATCCCGTTTCGAGGTTATTACGTCGACGTCCTCTCCTTCCGGCCCCCATTCTTCCCTGATCGTTCCCTCCTCGTTTGACCATAGCGTCCGGGATAAGCGCATCTCTCTCGCCGCGGCTCTCCCTTGCTCCCTGCAGCCTGGTGCACGCCAAACTCGTTCTCCATTCTGGTTCCAAGTTCGCCGATCTTCCCGGACGTCACCGGTGACGCCGAATACCGAGAAATCGATCGATTCGACCTGGCCATTGACCGAGCATGTCTCTAGAGGTGCGCCCGAAGGAACTCGATTTTTTCCCCCCTCTTCGAACATAGTGAAATCGAAAGGGAACAAATGGCGGCGCCTCCGCCAGGGCCGAAAGTCGAAATCCGCGATCCGCTGTATGAAGACCGATCGATTACTTAATTAGCGCCGCGGAAACCGAGCGGATTTACTCGGCCGTGACGGGCCCTGAATGCGGTCGGGAAACGGCCGAGGTAAAGCCGGGCGAAGCCGCGGTAAAACAAGTAAGACCAGCCGCAAACGGTCCTCCTCGTTTTGCCCCGCCATCGGCGAGGAGAGCCGCCGAGAGAGGCACTGCAATTACGCGAATTAATTTTAGCAGTTCTAATCTCCGCGCGGCGGCGGCGGCATTTCATTCCCATTCTAAGAGCCCCAAGAGCCAAGCCGTCTTTTTACCTCCGCGGGCGCGGAAATTCCGGACAACCGCCGCCGCTAGGGCGCGGTCACCCGGGATTAAATTCGAAAATCAATTCCTGGGGGGAATATCGATATCGAGGAAAAGGCAGGATCCCTACATACTTTTACTAGCTTCACCGGGGATCTTGGAAGAAGCGTCTGAGTATTTCCTTTCAATTTTTATCGGGCTTGTTCTAATTGATTTCCCTGTTTTTCCGACTGGTGGAGGCGCGTACTTGGGAGGCAGACGTCGTGATGGGACGGTTTCTTCCTAAGCTAGAGGAGATAAGGTACCGGGTAGGACGATAAACTTTTCCTTGCGGGGGCGGATTGGTTCTTTAATCAGGGATTTTGAGGATAATAATCTAAATCGTTACGTTTTATCGACGTTTTTAGCAAAGTATCGGCGCGGGCTAGGGAGGCCGCAGTCGCGGCTGGACGGTTTCTTCTTTCCCGAGGAAACGAGTGACCAGGTAGGACGATAAACTTTTCCTCGCGGCGGCGGATTCCCACGCGGTATCGGGTCCTTAAACAGGGCCGCTACCGCGTCCGGCCAGGCGACAAAGTATCCCCGGGCTGAGGTATGGATCGAGATATCGGGAACACGAGGCGGGCGCAACAAGAAGGCGAAAATCCCGATGGGAGATTGCCCGGGGACCGGCTCAAAGTATCCCTCGCCGATCCGAATCGGTCCGGCCGAAGGCGCCTCCAAGTTGGTTGGCTCACGCGAGACGAGATGGAGAGAGAGACAGAGAGGAAGGGAGGGAGAGCCGGGCCCTCCATTTGTATGCAACGAGCCGATAAACCCGAGATAGGAGCCACCCAAAGGGACGGACGCGCGCCTCGCTCCGGGCGGACTTTTTCGATTTCGATAGCTCGAAACGAGTAAATAAGCCGGCCACACACGCGCGAGCCGAGCCGCGCCGATGGCATTAAGATTGGTGGTCGGCTCCTTTCCCGGGTTTCCGCGGACCCTGTGTCTCACTTAGGGCCGGATGCACCGAGGATCGAGGTTAAATCCTTAATCAATGCACACCCAACACGCGGTTGGACCCAATCGAGGCAATAGACTCGGCAAACAACGGAGCCAACAAATCCAATCGCGACTTCGGCGGATCTTGATCCCTTCTCAACCAATCATTCCCGCTAATCCGAGATTAACTAACCCACGGTTATCAAAGATCCGATGATCGCGTCATCTAAACCGCCCTTAGGAAGAAGGCAACCCAGGGATATCTATTGTTGAGTCCATCGACGCCTTCTTCTCCAGGGTGCAAGATGCTCGGTACCAAAATGGCGGCGACCCCCGACCTCCGGCCCCTCTCAGGCTCGCCAGGAGAGAACCGGCGATTGTTTGGATAGCATTTAGCGGCGCCGAGGGAAAGGTGTCGGTTGTCAGCCTTGGCAAGTATCGGCTGGGGTCGGCCGCATTGTTGGTAGGTGCACCGCCTGTCGTTGGTACCAGATTCATTGCCGCGCCTTGCAATTCATCATTCCACTTCTCCTGTCGCGGTGCGTTGCGCGAGCCCTGGGTTCCAGGGGAAAGTTGGCCGCGGGGGGCGAGGGGGGGGAGGCAAGATTCCGTTCACAGCTTCCTTGCTCCGTAATGACTTCCATCCTATCCTCGAGCTCCTCTCTCGTGACTCCGCGTCATTACGGCACACGGCGTCCCGGATGAGAGTGGACGTCCTCAGGATTGCTACAAAGGGATCCTGTTTTTTTTTTCCCTCTCCCCTTTCTTTCCTTTTCTTTATATATCCTATATGTCATGTGCGTACGCGTTAAACGAGGCCTTTTTAAGGAGGGGAAAGAAAAAAGAGAAAAGAATTAAATGGCCCCCCCTTTGGCGCCTGTAATTTTCGCGGGCCACACAATGCGCGACACTCCGGCCGCGTTACTTTCCGCGAGAAAGCGGGAACTCATGGGAACGGGCCCTCGGGGAAGAGGCTGCGTTTTTCTGGAGCACCTTTATGACGCCGAGAGAGAAATTCCGACAGGAGAGATGGACCTCTGCCGAAGGCCGCGGGTCGAGTGGAGGGGATACCCCCACTACCTCGCCGGGAGTGGTGGGGGCATCCCCTCCACTAGGCCTCGTCACTTTGCTCGCTCACTGTACACGCAGAGAAATTCGTTTCGAGCTAAGACCAACTGGGGGATCCTGCTTATTAATAGTACGGTTAGTTTGGACCTTTGGTTAATTACGTTTCGATATTTCCGTCGCCGTTATCGAGGGTCGTTAACCGGCGGCGCGATCCGCGCCGGCGGATCGTTCGGCGGGAAAGAAAGCCACGGCCTTAAAAAAAAAAAAACGGGACTCGGACCTGAGCCGATCCTCCAGGTAGTCTTAATTAATTGTAACGAGCCTTAATAACAGTCGCCCGGCCGGGGTCGTAATTATTAATAGCAACTAAGCGGGCAAGAAAGTCGGAAGAAGAAGCCCCCGCCACTTGGGCACCGGCTTTAAGTTTCTTCCGAGGGAACTGTCGAGAGTGACTAACGTAACGGCTTCCCGCTTCCCCGGGATTTCTGCCGTCCTCTCGGGCGCACGCACCCGTAATTAGCATGCCCGGACCTAACCTCACTTACGAGACGCTGACGTCACGGCCACGCCACTTTTTCCCACGTTTCCCGCGTTCGGCGCCGAATTATCCGCCGGCCCCCGAGGAGCAGGACCTAATCTCACGGGGGATAATTATTTAATCTCATTTTATTCCCGATCGCTGATAAATTCCAAGGGCCGCCGGATAATGGCGGCCGCTAAACTCGGGAGATGAAAAGTCGAAATCGCTAACAATGCCGCGCCTCTCTTTCTCCTACCGTCGCCGGTGAACGTAACCTGCGGATTTGCATGTAAATGCCGTCGCTAATTACGCCGGTGTGCTTTAACGCGCGATACCGCTCGTGTCCGTGCGTGACGAGCTTTTTACACTTCGCGGCCATCTCGCGGTGACTCTCGTTCGCACATTTGCGAACGTGCCGAGAGAAAGGTGGGTAAATAGATGCCTGGCTAGATAGGCGGATAGACAGATAGGCGGATAAATACATAAGCCTAACGATAACGCAATATGTACGAGCGGATGTATGTACCCATGTAACGCGCACCCATGTCGAGAGATGCCGATAAGAGAGGGACGCCAAACGCGGCACGCCATGGGCGAGACGAGGACGGAACGACGCGAACTCTTAGGGAACCGATAACGAAGGAAGAGGACCGATGATGTGGAAATTGCAGTGAGAAAAAAAATTCAGAAATATTTCTTCGGCTGAATGGAATTTTCTATCTCCGTGGAGGGGACGAAAACGTGTCGATTAGAAGGAGTACGGACACCCGGAGGGTGGTTACCGAGACCTAAATTCCAGTTTCGATTCCATCCGGGGTGCGGCTGGGGAGGGAGTGGGCGAAAAAGGGGGCCCAAGTAAGTCCCAAAGTGCCTCCCCCCTCAGAGGGAAATCTCTCGAGACGTATTAGCTCGCATCGAGTGCTCCTCGAAACGGCGAACCAATTACTACGAGAGTAAGTCGGGGGGCCCGAAGATGGTATCCTCGGTTGGCATAAATCGTCCCGAGGAGAGAAAAGCCCCCCGGGGCCCTCTCTTTCCCTCCAGTGGGCCCCTCGGTAAGTCCCTCTCGGTGGCGGGCCCCCGCTCCGTGCCAATAAATACGGCGAGCCGATAGATAGATATTTGAGAAAAAAAGGCCACGCCGGGCCCTCGGCATCGCCGGGGGGCCCCGAAAGTATTGGCCCCCCCGGAGGGACCCGCGCCACGGGCCCCGGGCCCCCGGGCCGACAATACATTCCCCATCGGCGGTATCGCGAATTATTAAGGAATAATGACGCCATTTGTAACCGGCACGAAGACCACGGAGAGGCCGGAGACCGAGAGGAGGATAGGACGAGCCACCTGAGCAAGAAGAGGACCAAGGGCCCGCCAGAAGGAGAGGCCCGAGATGCGCAGGGGGAGATACTCGCTGATGGAGAGGAATAGAATCGGCCTGGGGAACCGCGAACGGGGATTGGTAGGGACCTGCGGTATTATTGCGGATTGAAATTCTCCGCGGCGGTAGTCGACTCGAGCTGAGATCGCCGCGCTTCCTGGGCCCCCTTGGTCCCCTCTTAACGAGGTACCGGATATTTTGCCGTTTTCCAGGAAACCTCGTTCCGTGTATCTCTTTTTCTTCTAATTAAAAAGAAAATAATAGATTCGAGGTCCTCGCAGTCGATCCTCTTCCTCGGGGCAGGAGGGAAGGACGGTGAGTCATCGGCACGAATCGCGGAAAGTAGGCGGCCGCGTCGATTTCCCGGCATTTTGGTCCGCGACGGTGATAAGGGAGATAAGATCCCCCGGTACTTCTCCAAGAGGTGCCCACTCGCCGCCGTTAAGGGTTTCCGGTTAAGGCCGGCCCGCCGTTCGGCGGAAATTAAAGGAAGGACCGGCGGGCATCGGCCTCGTGGGCGTAGCGCCTCGAAAAAGGAGGAATCTAGGCAAACCGAAGGATGAAAAAGGAAAAAGGCCGACCGGAGGGTGGGTGCTCACGTACGAGGCTGCCTTAAGCCTTTTCCACGGATTCGCAGCTGTCGTGCCACCTGTCGCTCCCGCCCTTTTCGCGCCGCTTAAGTCTACCTAGGAGATGGCGTCCGTGGTCGGCAGTTGCGCCGATAAAAGTGACGCTTAACGCATTCGCGACTGGAACTAGTCCTCAGATTAGAATACACTTATAAGATGTACACGAAGGTATATTTTGCTGATAGGGATGTGACAGAGCGATGAGAAGGGAGGAAAATAAGGGTGGCTTTCCCTAGTCGAGGTCCAAGGACCCAGACTCCATCCTGGAAGGGCCAGAGACCTAATTGCCTGCGATACATCAGTCGGACTCCTTCCTCGAGGTGCCTCGACAGAGGCAAAGCCAGCGAATCGCTCCTTGATCTATGGGGGGAAGTTTAGAAATTAAAAAAATCTGATTTACCGCCGCCCGCCCCCGCCGACTGCGAAACAGGTGGCAAGCCTGGCCCCGGCATACCAGGGTTACCAAGTGGAATCGAAGAGGAATAAAACCGGAAAAAATGCCCCCCCCTTGGCATCAACCCCTTCCTGTGGAAGGGAGGACGAAATTCCGAAACCACATCCCCAGGACTCGAAAGGTCCTGCCGATATATTTGTAAAAAAATGATACGGTCGCTTCTTATCTCGTCACTTGGCGTCAAACCGATCCCCGGGTAAATGTAAAACCCAACGTGCACTTCTTATCCGATTTAATCTCCACCCGTCGCGTTTTCCCCGCGTGTCCGGGCAAGCCTCCGTGTGTCTTCACTCGGATCGTTATTTCCTGCGGTAACTAATTACAATCCCAAGACACGGCTCGCCTCCAGCCCTCCTCCTCGTGGCCGCGGCTAACCCTACGAATACTCTACAATTACTCTCCCGTTACTCATTGGCTATGCACGAATCATTAATCCTGGGTACCTCTCGATGCGAGAAATTCAATTTCCCCCTTCGACGTTTCCGCCCGTGTTAATTACAGGTTGCCGGAAAAATACCCCGTACCCGGGGACGCGCCACGTGGAGATGCAGGAGATTAACCGTTCGACTGCCACCTCGATGTTTAGATTTCATGGGGAAAAATGCGAAACGTAAAGTAAGACTCTGATCGACATTTCTCCACGATACTTTGTCAATGATCCCTAGGGTTTAAAGGGTTAAATGGGAGCGGAGAGGAGGTTCGCGACCTGGGAGTCGTTATCGAGGTCCTTGTCGAGGACTCTTAGAGCTCCGTCCTGGGGTCGTGCACTCGTCATCGGGCATAAATGTTTCCACGAGGCAGCCCGGTGGCTCCGTCCATAACCTATACGCCGGCATTGTCTCCACGTGGGAGGTTCCTGGGTATGAAATTCCCTTTGTCTCTGGCACATCGAGCGGATCCAAAGGCGAGGAAAGATCCGCGCTGGGGGAAAGTCGCCGAAGGAGGCGGCCGAGAAACGCGAGTCCTCCGTTTCTCGACGTTGCTCCGTTTCGGTGTGTACGGGCCATAACTCGGGGCGTTAACGAGGCAGGCCTCCGGCAGTTTCCGCGGCTATTTGCATCCTATCGTTCCCGAGTCCCTGGAAGGAACGGGGGGAGAGACGGCCAGGAACGATCCGGAGAGAGGAGAGCCCGACGTGGGTCCATCTCGCGCCGGTTTCCTCTCCGCTCTTCGGGGTTCGCGGGTCTTGCCGAGAATCAGAGGAGTGGAAACTGGAGCGAGATGCAGGGAAAGGGCCCGAAGTTTCGAAAATAAGTGGACCGTCAAAATGGTACCTGAAATGGTACCTAACCTTACGACTGATCTCGAGTGGTCCACGAGATAATCGAAGAGTCTCCGAATCTGAGGCCAGCCGCTTCAAGGTTGGCTTCGAAATCGGCTTCAAGGCTGTCTCGAGTCGTTTCCAAAACGTTGCTTCCGGCCAACGGCGAGTCGTCCTCGAGATGCAGTTGCAGTTGCCGACGGAGTCTTGGCGATGGCCAGGCTTAACGAGCGCCGACGCCGGCTAGTTTAACGCCTTCGCTCGTATCGAGCTCCTAAGTGGCTGGGATAAGTCTTGGAAGGTGGGAAGAGGTGCCGGAGACGAAGGCGCGGATGGACGGAGGCGTCCTCCGAGGGAGAACGCCGAGATCGACCCTGAAGAGACGCGGTCCGAGGGCAAGGGCACTTCTACGGAGAGACCTCGGCCACGGAGAGGTCATCGTCTTCGGGATACCCGGGGACGTGGACGTCAACCCGCAAGGCTGATTTCCCCTTATTTACGGCGTGGAAAAAATTCCCCTAAATTGGCCGTAATTTAGTGCACAATGAGACAAGTTACGGCGACGGTCATCCCGAGCCCTCGGCCCAGTGCGGTATCAACTTGGGGCTCCGCTCGTTAAGCTCCTCTTCGGGGTCCTGGGGGACCTTGGGCCCACCTCCGACGAGAGATGCCCGATAAAAGATCCCAGATAGGAGATCCATCTCGGACCTCTTAAGGGCCGAGGAGGCTGCGAGGTCCTCCGGACACCTTGAAGAGGTGATCGGTCTCGGTCTTGATCTTGGTCTCGCACATTTTCCAGAACTTCGGCTCGGTGATCTTGTAGATGTTTCTTCTAGCCTGGTCCAGGAACGCGAAATAACGCTAAATATCGCGCAATATCGCGATGACGCGCCTCGACCTTGCGGAATCGCCGCCGCGAGGCCAAGACGTCGCTTGGCGTCTCTTCGAGATCGACGACTTGGCACGCTCCTCTGCCGGATGCCTTTGATACTTAGTGGCACTCTCGTCACTCCTCGTTTCCCGGGAGGGGCGAAATCGGGACCAGGACCAGGATTCAGGGCGTGGGGAGAGAAAACACCGGCACCACGGAGAGACGGCTGCGTAGGGCCGCGCACCCATATCCCGGGGCTCGAGGATTCATCTTATTGCTAATGCCCCGTGAAACGCGCGGTGCGCGCAACTTGGTATAAATTAAAGAGTGAAATATGTTAATGGAGTGTAGGCCAGCAGGAGGAGCGAGGCCTCGGCCAGGAAGAGCCAGAAGGACCGGATGGTATCTTGATTAAGGTGTCTGGCGCGGTGCGTTAGTCATTCCGTCTTCTCGGCTCAACGGCCACCGGCTCCGAAATCTAATTTTGGGCCTGGAACCGCGATCCGCCCTTTCTACCAAGGCTAGGTTCCCGAGGGATAGGGCGCCTCTACTTCGAGGCTCTTCTGGTGGAAGGGAAGGTCGAAGAGGTGGAGGCGCCTCTTGTGGTCCCTGGGTCCTTTGAGAAAAATCAAGGGAAGCTCGACGCCGCTTCTTCGGGGTTCTTCCAGGTCCAGGTAGGTCCTTGGGATCGGGTTTTCGGGATACCTCGCTATTTCGGGATCCTCGTCCAGGGCTCGGCTGCCAAGAAGAGTCGCCGGCCGTAAACGCGCGACGTTGGGCCCCGGACAATTAGGTTTGACAGAGGGAGCGAAATGGCTCGTGCCGAAAGTCCGCCAAATAGTCTCGCCTTAATAAGCCGCGTCGTAATTTCCCCTCAATTAGAGGCCAAGCGACGAGTTACGAGCCGAGCAGCCAGCTCCGACTTCTCTTCGTGGTCTTGGACTTCGTCGTTGCGAGGAAGTTGGCCTCAAGGAGCCTCGAATGATGATCGCGGCCCTGGGACCGTCAGGACGTCCCAAGAGATTTTCGCTCCTCAGGGTCTGCTCTTTTTCATGCCATCGTCATATCACGTGGATTGAATCTGCCCTTCCAAAAATCCCAGCGAAATCCACGCCCAGATTTTTCAGGGTGGGACTTAAGGCAAAGGTCTCCGAAACACCAGGACTTCGTCTTCGGGGCGCAGATATCTCGCGTGGCTCCACACCATGAAGAGCGTTCTTCCAGATCTAAAGTACCCACGCTCGTTTTCGAGATGTTCCTTGAACATGCGATGAGAAACCATCGGGTGCCGGGACCCCTTGAAGAGGCTCCTGAAATTCAAATCCAGAGATTTAGTCCAGATTCCCCGTACATCAAGGTGAGGTAGAAGAGGAGAGACGTACTCCATCACCTGGTTGATCCTTCCAGGAGGGCTCGACGTCTCCATCCCAGAAGAGCGTTTCGGGTCTTGGCAGAAGTGCCGATGCACCTGTCGGGGTGGGAATCCTGACGGTGGCCTTTCTGACGTTCCTGGGTATCCAGTCGAGCTCCCAGGGAAGTCCCGGCCGAGAGGAAGATTGATTCTTTAATAATTTGGCGGCAGATCTTATCCGGGGGTCTAATGAGCGCCTCTCCCGGCGAGGAACGAGCTGGGAACGGAGACACCCGAGTGGTCTTTTTTAGGAGGGCAAATGCGAGGCCGCCATCAGCCTTGCCACGCTGGGTGCGCGGCTTCGAAGAAGCGAGGTAATCGACTCCCTTCCCGGCTCCGTCGTCGCAGTCAGCTCGAGGAAGTGCCGGTGGGTCAGGTGTGACGGTGGTTTAATGCGTCCGGGATCCTAATCTGGGCCGGGATCGTTCTTTACGAGGTCCCCGGAATTCCCCGGGAGATCCACGGCCGTCCGTCTTCTCGGCGTTCCTCCTCTTCGAGGTCCTCTTCGGGGTCCTCTTCGGGAATGGCCGGGGCGCCATCGGCCGCGCATTCGTCGCGTGTAATCGCCGGTTCCTCTCATTGTCTCGCGTGGTTCTCTCACGGATGGTTCCCTCACACATGGTCGCTCTATTTTAGGCCCGACTATATTTGCCGGGGACCGGTCGGGCTCAAAGGGGTTAGAGGAACCGCCCTTTCGAGCCGAGACTTGGTCGATACCTTTGCTCGAGGAGGTCGAGACTGACCAGCGACTGTCGGCATCCATGGACCCAGATGATGGACCGAAAGGTGGACCAACCTGCGTCGAGTGCACCCAGGTTCTTCCAGCACTCGCTCGTTCACTTCGGCGGGGGAACGATCGAGGGACGTTGATAAAAATCGTTTTACCGGGCACTTAGCACCTAGGGGGACGGTCACTTGGCCGACAAGAGGGCCGTTCAGGTGCTAGTTGCTGGCCGAGGGGGGTAGAAAAAACACCTGGGTACTGATTGCCGCTTTTTACGCCCTGGGAGTGTAGGAGCGAGTTTTAGCGTGGGCCCTGGATTTATCGGCACCATTAAAGACAAGCTCGAACCGCCATGAAATGGAGCTCTAGTGCGCCATTAGGCGATATATCTTTGCTCCATCTCTTAATTACTTGTCGGACATCGGGAAGACGTGGGCGGGGACCGGTCACGGGACCCTGAGGACTGCGACTTAAAACTTCCCATCGAGGGTGGACGTTTCTTCGGGTCTTCTTTGAGAAGTTTAATGGGCTGATCTATGGGGTTCGGGACCTGATCCTGGTCCTGGGATCCTGGAAATGTATCCTTAAGAGGGATCCTTCAGGAGAGCGGGGCTCTTCAGGGTCTCGGCGTTCTCCAGCGTTCTCCAGCGTTCTCCGGCTGGTCCCGCCGACTTCGCTTCCAGAAAGCGCTATCGGGAATATGATCTAGGAAGCCAGGAAACGGAACGCCTCGCCTACGCCCGGCGTCTTCGAGGGGCACCGAGGCAGGGAACAAATTATATCTCTCCGGTGCAACCTCTTCGAGATCGTAACTGACGTTTACGACGGGAAACACGAGCGGACGTCTGTCTTCGACTCGTTTCAGGGAACGCCCCGCTTTCAGGGTAGCAGGGTGGAAAAAAGGCTGACTCCCGTATCGATCGCGATCATTCGCGACTGTCGGGGGAAAGAAGATCGATTTCGGGAATATCGGGAATCCTGGTAATTCGTCCTGGAAGGTGACGAGGCCCTGCCGGAGCCCACACCCCGGCTGGAGAACCGGGACCGAGGAAACGACGCCCTCGTGATTTATGCAAATGGCGTCCCTCGAAGATACGAGCCTTCAGGCCTTTCCCTCTCCTCTCTTCTGCTCACACCTACGCCGTATTTTTCTAAGCTAGCTCGAATCCGAGGATGGGCCTTTTATTCAAATGCCAGGCGCGCGTTCGTGCCCCTCAGGGAGAGGGGCTCTTCCAGGTCGACCTACAGGTCGATTCACCTGAACGTGGTCCGGATTCTGGACGGTCCGGTTCCTGTTCAGGTTCCCCCTCGTCCTCCTCCTCGGAACCCCTTTACAGGAGACGTTCTCCACTCGGATGCACCTTCTTCGGGTCGTTAACTTCCAGGCCTCATCAGCCTCATAGTCGTCTTCGGTCGCTCCCAGTCTCTATTCTTACTTTTTAGGATGATTATGTTATCTAGCTGAATTTTTCCTTTTTTTTTTCGATTACGGAGAGGCCTTGAATTTTTTTGCGCAGTTCGAAACAGGGTTTGGAGAACGCTCTTGAGGTGGTCGCAAGGTGGAAGGTGGGCAGGGAGAGGTGCTCTTCAGGGTAGGGAAGTTCCTCCGGCCCTGTCCATCGAGTGGTTAGTCACTTCGGCGCCGTCTTCCTGGACCCGGGAATGAATTATTTAGCTCGGGACGAAAAACATCGACGAGGACTCTCCTCCGTCGGAACTCGCGTTGGCGGGCCCAAAATGACGAGCAAGGCGAAGGCCCGACAATTTACCACGTCTCCTGGTTCCTTCCTGGTTCCACCATCCGAGATCGGTCCAGGAATTCACTGGATCCCCTAGCCCCTCGGCCCGCTCTGAAATTAGCATCTCCACGTCGTGGGCGCTCCATTTTGCCAAGCCGTCCTGGGGTCTTATTCTCGGGTCCACCGCGGTCGGAAGATCCGAGAGAAACGCCGCTCCCCAATCCTCTCCTCCACCGGGTGGGCCGATTCGAAGAACCTGGAGAAAGCCCCAAAAATTCACGCCATCCCCTGCAGGACGTGGTACCATCTTCCCGATATTTTCAACCGTCCACGTGAAGGGGATTGAGTCGTCATCGACCTCTTCGATCGAGGATATAGAATTTCCTGCCGGACCCAGTCTCGACCATGCGTGTCCTCCGTTTCGCGCGACCACAGCCAGGACTAATGGGTCCTGCCGAGATTTAGTCCTCTCGGAGGGGGGCCCGACAGCCGGAATGCGGCCCGACAGGAAACGGACCCGAAACCGATCACTCCTCGGCTCAGAAATCGGGGAGAAACTCTTAAGGTGAAGTGAAACACCCTTCGAATCAGTCGATTCGAATACAACACTTTTTTTTAAGGGTATTAGACCAAATTGTCCGGAACTTTGACACATCGCACCTGATCATCTAAGAATTGTCCTGACACATTCAAAATTTGGATTTTTGGAAAGAATTTTTTAACTCAGCCCAGACCATAACCAAAATGGCGTCGATTTCACATATTTCGATCAGTATACAATTATCTCGCGGAAAGAATGACGGGAAAAATTGATCCGAGGTCGTTTCCGACCTTTTTTTTTTCCTTTTTTTCTTTCCCATCGTCCGACGATTCGGTAAGAGCATGGCGATGACATTCCGTCGAGGCAGAAAAGGGGCCGGCTCCGTGGCAGCAGCAGACGGGCTCCGCTCACGGATGTCCCATCGCCGGCGTGACATTTTAATATCGCACGAGGCGAGAGATCGGCGATTGGCCGTGCTCCAGCGTCGAATGCCTTGATTAATAGCCCGGTAATTAGTTGGCGGTGCAACTGCAAGTTACAGATATTATTATGCTAATTGCGCCCGGGGACGTTGAGTAATAGGTTGCACGTGAAGCCAGGGCTCGACACGCAACCCACGTTCCCGCGATTCGCGACGCTCCCGGAGGCTTTCCCGAGGGAATTCCTGGACAACGGAACACCTCGGGGAGGACCA
Source organism: Orussus abietinus (assembly GCF_000612105.2). Lineage (NCBI taxonomy): Eukaryota > Metazoa > Arthropoda > Insecta > Hymenoptera > Orussidae > Orussus > Orussus abietinus. The sequence goes on from NW_019394437.1 coordinate 864,293, forward strand.
TCCTCGAAGATCTGCAGAATAGCCGTCGGATAACGACGAGCCAGATCGATCTTGTTTTCGATTTTGCAGGACGCGTGAAAAAAAAAATGGAAAAAATCGAGGCTAGGACAGTAAGACCGATTTCACTCGTTATCAATTGTCCAAGGGTGCACGTTTCCAAGGGAAGGGGGAAAGTGGTCGGAGGGAATGGCCGAGGAGGACGTTTCGATCGGATTAATTAATTTTTCCCCATTTTTTGGAGCAACGATCATGCCGGCTAGATCCTTTCGGTCTCGAGTGTCGGGGGGAGGGACCCAGGTGATCGTTATACTCTTGCGAAAAGCGCCGGCAGGGAAGAGGAAACCACGAGGAGAGCTCGTTTACGGCCCACGGCCGCAAAAATGATTCGCCCCGACCGCAGGCCGAACTTCTTATTCGAGTTCCCGCAATATTTACCACCGCGTCGACGAGGATCCCGGGACGTGACCGATCGAGGCCGCCGTCCGGGTCGGCGTTTCGTTAAGAAACGAGATATCGATCGGCGGCGATCGATCGGCCGATCGGTGCCCGGGACGAGCGATCCGCCGGATTCCCCGAAGAGAGAGAGAGAGAAAGAGAGGGAGGCGGGACGGAATCCGCGATCGCCGCGGCCAAACCGCGAGATCGAATTTCCGGGGTCCAAGGGACTCCCGGCCAATCGCGAGAATCCGACCGCAAGCCTACTCTCGGCCCCTCTTAACCCTTTTCCTCTTCTTCCTCCCGATTGCCTCCTCCCTGCGAGTCCGGCCGATCTCCCGCGATCCCCAGGAATTCCCCCGAGATTGCACCTTCCGTCGCTTCCGGGCATCCCCTGGTCCAGGATTTAGAAATCGCACCCTTATGGAAGATACGCTGGGGTACTCTTCCTCGAGGTCGAACCCAGAACCAGCCGAACCAGCTGGTATCGAACCAGTTCCTGGTGGAACGGTTCCCGCAAGCCCACCAACCGGGGTAATTTACTTTTAATCGGGCCCGACGAGGGGACCGCGGGAATAATTTCCGCGAGAATGAAGCGATAAAGGGGAGTGACGCCCGGCGATCGGCGTCCTCGCCATTATCGGCCTCACCATCATCGGCTCCTTCATCATCATCATCGCCGTCCGGTTCCCTCGCGTCTCGGGAGCCGAGCCTCTCTCGTCGGTTCGGCCGGGTGGTGTTCCCTTATCCGGTTCTTCTTTTGCGCCCGGTTGGGGGGTGTAATTTTTATAGACTGCAAAGTGCCTCTTCTCGGCGACCACACCGAGTAGGATATTTATGGAAATGACCGATATTACTCCTCCCCAAGGAGACGGGTCGAGGTTCGAGGTCTCTGCATGGGGTGCGGAAAGGAAACGGAGAGGAAAGCACCCGAGGAACTAGAGGACACTTTAAAGAGGAAGGCGGTCCGGAGAAGAGGAGCCATCCCAGGTGCGACTTCAGGACGGAGTCTAATCCTGGATCCTCGTTACATAATTCCTCTGGAAGGTCGATTCAGCTCTCTCAGTCGATATTTATGGAGCTGACCGACCACTCCTCGGCTTCTCTAAATAGACGGATTAGGCGCGACCCGTTCAGGCCCTCGGCATGGGGTGGACCCTCCGCGCCGCGGTCACCGCACGTTATTAAAATTCCACGTGGTCTCCGGGTAAAACCCTCGCATCGGGGATTTTTCTTCGTCTATGGGAACTCTAGGAGTACCTGGAAAAAAATCCACGAGGGGCTACGTGCTACGGTTCCGGAGATAGATTTTTTTTCAAACGGGGGCGTTGCGCGTCTTTCGGGAGTTGGGTTGAGCGCGGGGCTCCGGGGTCCTAGGCCGAATTCTGCGGTGCCGGCCGTTTCTCTCGCTTATTCGGGGTGGTAAGTGCTGGCAGAACTGGCCGATATTTGACCAGCTCCCCCAAAGGAGCGATTAAGCTCGAAAGGTTTGGGGTCTCGGCATGGGGTTCCGCGCGATGCTCGATGCCCGAAAGAAGAGGGGCCGAGGAGGGACGGGGGTGGGGTCGGGGGCCGGGAGAAGTGGGGCCGACGGAGAGGACGAGGAGAAGAAAGGGTAGCCCACTCGAGGAATGAAAGAATCCCGGTGGAAGAAAGCGAAGAGCCTCTCGAGGCGAGCGTCCATTCCGCCGACAATGCCGCGTCTGATATCACGAGTGCCCCGGCTCGGTATACATTCGAGGGTCGGCGGGGGCGGGGGCGAATCCCCCCCCGGTGTATCAGAAGTCAGAAGCCTTCACTATTATCCCGCAAATCGGACGTGAGATGTTTAACGAAACGATTCTCTCGAAAGGGACGACCATCGGCCGGCCAATGAGCCCTGAAGGGGCGCCTGCCCCCCGCCCCCGAGTTACCCAAAGTGCTTTCCTTTCCTTTTCCACTCGAAACCGAAATCGCTATCGCTACCCTTCGCCAGGGTACTGCTACCCTTCGAGGGCCCCCCCGGAGAAGTTATTAAAAAAATTTTAATGGAGATAAATCCGTCATGGAATTCCAGGAGAGTCCCGACTGGATCTGTGAAATAATTAATTACGGACAACATCCCCGACGCTCGGGGCCCGTAATGGTCGCGCCTGTCTCGGGGATGCCGGGCCCGGGAAAAGGGGAAAAACACCAGGGACCTGGACCACAGCCTCCGACCAGAGACACCAATTAAAATAACTCGGGACATGTGCGCGTAACGATCGGGGCCTTTCTTGCGCGCTCGCCGAGAACCTCCGAGTGACTCTTGCTCTTCTTCCCCATTTCTCGCTCTCCTTCTCTCCCTCGCCCTCTCCAGATTTTTCTGAGGATCCAAGGCTTTGCGTTCCGTCGCTAAAAAATTCCTCCTGGAAATAATAACCCAGAAAAATATCCAGCAAGCACTCCGGAGTCTCCCTCCACCATGCGTGGGAGACTAGGGTGCTCCTTTCGGAGTATGAAAAGTATCTGAAAAATATGAGAAAAATATTACAAATCGTTGTAAAATCCGCGTTATCAATTTTATATGACTGGAGAGATATTGGCCAAGTGCGGGGAAAATGATTTCTCGAGAAGTGCCCGATCGAACCCCACCTTTTGATGGGCGCCCCGAAATCCCCGACTCGAGTGGCGCTCCTCCCGGATTCGTAGCAGTCTAGGTATACATCCCGACAATGGCGTCCATATCCGGGAATATCCCGCGATTGCCGGCTCAATCGGCAATCGAATTCCGGGCCCGGTCCCTCAGGAGCAGAGAGGTCCGCCACAGGGAACAGCTCGTTTGTCGGGGGCGACCAACAGCCGCACAAAAGCGGCTCTCGACGACTTATTCCAAAGCCGGAGATTTCCTCCCGGGCCCCTCCAGAGGCCAGGGCACAAAACCCGCAAACAGGTACACCCCTCGGTCGATTAATATCGATACAATGAGCGCCGTCGAGAAGGGAAAGCCGAGTCCCCCCGACCCTAGGTCAGGGTCCCGGAAGCTAGTCCTGACTCCTCGACTTCCGGACCTGCCCCTGGATGCATGCATTTCGGTGCACCAGGTCGTGTCGGGTCCAATTGGCCCCCGAAGGGGAGGCTAGGGGATGCACGACCCCCCCTGACGGGGCGTCGATGAAGTATCAATAGCTATTATGATCGGCACCGTGACAATGATCGGGGCCGCACAAAAGACGACGCGACATCGCGACGCCGATTTATTGCGACTTGTACCCTTGCAAATATTTGCACCCCCTGAAGAGGAGGCGCGACTTTGCGGTCTACCCTGGAGAGAAGCAGGTCCTTGACTAGGGAACAAAGATCCTTTTTGATTCTTTTTGTCTTGTTTCATTGTTTAATTAATTCTTTTTTTTTCCGCGGGAAATTTGCACGTTTCGACGCAGGTGAGGTAGGTCAGAGTCGACTCAGGGATGTTTTATGGGAGAATGACGATCGATCGACCGTGATTGGTGTATAGAGATTAGATTATCGGCGGTCGATTGAACCGTGGATCGATGATCGTGCCTCGTGATTTCCGGTATTAATGCGTCTTTTATATCTTAGGGGTTATTAATCTCGAGCCACTCGACGGAGGGAAGGCATCGGCAAAGTATCAATAGCTTTTGTGATCGGGATCGCAACACTGAGCCGCACATAAAGGGCAGCTAACGCGTCGTCCGATTGTGAGGAGGACGTCGATTTATGCGATTCGCGACGCGCCGTCGAGCTTGGCGGGATTTTGAAAGGACCTCCGATCGCGATCTATCGATCTCGGAGGATCGGAGCCGAGATCGATACCGAAAGGCGGGACATCTCCGGGGCTTTGTGCGCCTAACGAGCATTGTTGGCCGATTAATCTTTTAGACTTTTTGCCGGCCTCCTCGGTTCGATGCGACAGGGACAGCTACTATAAACCTCAAAGGGCGGTTTTAATACTCGGCACTTAATCCATCGATCTTCAGCGGTGGAAACTCTGAAATCGGAGATTTATCGATCACCTCTGCAGGCGACATGAAAACTGATCGCCGATTTTCGGGGGAATAAATCCTGGAAATGTCGTTGTCAAGCCGAATTAATTTTTTAACGCAGGTGGAGGAGGTTTCCGGAGGTCCTGGATAATTAATCGAACTCGGCCACCTAGAAGGTGATCCTTAATGGAGGTTAAGGCCCTAACGAGGGCTCGAATTGAAGACTCGCCTCGTTTCCGACGACCTCACCGGAGCAGGGGCCTAACGCGATTCTAATTGGCGCTCGCTGCAGTTGCCGGAGGCATCCTCGAATGTCAAGTGGCTCTTATGAATCCGTAATTATGGTTATTAACCGAGGAGGAAAAAAGGATGTGGATGCACCGACGGCACGCTTCAATTAACGCCATCGGATGTCGATGATTCACATGTAGGTACGCCGCGGCCGATGCACCTCCTCCACCTCGAGAGCAGCTCGACCTTCTCCCTCCTCCCAGCTTCGTGATATCATATTTATTATTTCATACCTGCCGGATAATTTCCCGCCAATTTTCGCGGTTAATCCTCGAGTTAACGTCCTACTTCTCGAGGGGTCGGTTTCATCGCGTTTATCTGCCTCCACCTTCTCCTCCCCGATTTTTTATTGTCTTCTTCAGCACCAAGGTCGCATTTATCGCGCCTTTCCTTCCACCTTCTCTCTTCGATTTTCGACATTTCGAAGGATCCCCGAGAAAATCGCTCCCTCGTTACCCGGATCCTCCACGTCTTCATCGACTTCCTCCGAGGGCCTTCCACTTTTTACCCCCGTAAACGCCGGCCACTTCTTCGCCGCTTTCTTCGGCGTCTTCTTTCATCCTCTCGTTAGCTCTCGGCCGTTCCCAAAGACGTCTCAGTCCTCGGCTTCTTTTGGCTCGGCGGCTTTTTCCGCCTCGCGTGGAGAACTCGATCGCCTCCTTTCTCATAGATGCCTGCGGTCCAGCCCGGATGCTGCGAGCCGAGGATGAGGAAATTCAGGCGAGTTCCGACAGTTCCGATTTTCCACGATCGAAAAATGAGATATCTATAATTTATCATCTCACTCGATTGAAGACCATCGATCACAATACCAGGCGACAGGTGGACACGGGTTGATGGAGACCCTTCATAATTGGGAGAATAGTACCGGTTTGCTGGTCGACCGGACATGCGATCATTTATCTTGTCGCGATCGAGTCTCCATCGACGGCCGGACCGTTTCGGTTAACATCCGTGAAATCATCTCCCTTACCGGGCGTCCCCGCGAAATCACCCGGGTTCCCCCAAATCCCGAAATTCAGGCCCGACCCGACGACGGCTATCGAGAGCAGGGAGACACTTCGATAGAAATCGAAGGTAAGATCGAGAAAATGTATAGGAAGGGGAAAAAGGGACAGGGCGGCTCGCAATCGGTCGCCTTTTGGAAGGGGACGAAAGCGGATCTCCCTGGTGCGTCCCCGAAGAGGAGGCCGAAGTAACCCAACACCATGGCCCTTTATTTCGGGGGAGATCCCGGATTTCCTTTTTTCGAGGGCAGGACCTCCCCCTGGTGGCACCTGGGGGGCTCCAAGCAAAAAGCCACCACACGCGGAGGAGCTCTTCGGCTAATCCAGGAAGCCGAAGAACCCTTCCTAGGATCTTGGAATCTTCTCCGGGGTGTCCTAAGCTATGGATGGAAAGAAGAATCGTTAGTCGGGGCTGATCGACCGGTCGCGGGTTCGAGTTCCTCAAAGAACGGGGGAACAGGTGAACCCTGAAGAGTCGGGTGGATCCTGGGGACCCCGGGGAGAGGGGGCGACTGCCTCTCTTTTTCTCTTTGAAGATGAGACCGTCCTTAATTGACTCCAGCGTGTTCGGCTCGCCGTCAAAAGCTGAAGAGACCGACAGTCGAGGATGCGATCCGATCGCGGGACTCCTTATCCACGTAAGGATCCAGGATCTCTGTCGAGTCCTTTCGACTTGGTCGAGGGGAACCCGCCCCGGTTCCCCCTTCATCTTCCCCACTCCTGTCGTTTAGCGTGCCATAATGGAGCGATCTCGGTATACCCAGGTCCCAGGAAAAATCCGAAGTGCGCCGCGGACCTTGAAGAGATGTCCAAGATGAGACGAAGAAGCTGGTCCAGAAGATGCTTCCCGCGATGCGACGCAAAGTTCTTCGAGTTTCGATTTAGTTCCTGGATCTCGGAGTCATCTTCCACGGCTCGTCCGAATTTTCGCCTCCATCTCTCTCGCGGTCCTCGTGGGCAATCGCGAGCACTCCTGGTAGATCCATCGCGGGTCCCACAAAGACACCGCAGGGTCCATTGTCCCTTGAAATGGATACGTCGAGGGCCGCGGTGCGTCCTTTGAGGGCCGAAACGCCTCCAGCCATCTCGCCGTTTCCCTTTGTCATCGGTTATTAATAACCCGTCTGGTGGAATCATCTTGGAGTGGAGCGCCGCCCACCCCAGGGTCCTCCTCGGCGTCGTCTTCGGGTCCTCCTGGGCCGCGAGCTCGGAAGCTCTTCCCTCGTCCGGCCATTGATTAGCCCTCGAGGTCGAGGTCTTCGGGGTCGGCAGGAGGGCGAAATAACTCGGTAAAGGGGCCAGGAGAAAGCGCAAGGAGAAGGAGGGGTACTCGAGGAGGGGTTAAACGCTTCGAGGCAGTAAAGTGAAACCAGCCAGGAGTCCCATTCGTGGCGGACTCGCGCTTAACTTCTCTCCTTAGTTTAATTTGTGTTACGGCCCGGGATTACCGGCAACTAGACGCTTTTATGTAGTCGTCGTTTCCACGGGCTGCCGCCGTCACGTCGCGGCTTTAACGACGACGCCTCCTCCTGAGCGAGCCATCCTCCTCCTCTTCCTCTTCCTCTTCGTCCTCCGCCTCCCAGGGAACACCTCCGCGGCCCCGGCCCGAAAACCAATTAACCCGACACCCGAACGCGAAGACACCGCCACGCCTTTCCCTCCTTCATCTTTTTATAACGTCCTCGACGTCCCCGACCCTCGTTCCAACCCTGAAGAGCGAACCTCCTCTCCACGTCCAGGAGATTCTCCCGGCGACCCCCGATTTTTGGATGAACTTGGATCTTCCTTGTTTCTTTCTCTTCCTTGGGGAACTTGGATTTCGGGAGAAGGACCTGGAGGGAGGTCCTCGAGCCTCTTCCTTTTATCGACTTCCAAGGTGAAAGGGTTAGACGACCCCCGATGGAGGCTCTGGTTACCCGTCTAGGTCCTCTAGGTCCTTCGGGGTGGACCGAGTGACCGACCTCGTCGCTTCCACGCGAAGGAATTGCTCGAGAAATTCTACACCTCCTTCGGGGCGTCGGGACGCCTATACAGTGGATTTGAAAATTGGTACAGGTGCCCAGGGGGAGATGATCGGGGGAGGAGGCCGAATTTTGGATAAGGTGGGAAGAAAGGGGCGAAAAATGGGACCGGGTGGAGAAAGGATGAGAAGGTGGAGGGACCCTGAAGAAACCTTTCTTGGCTGAGAAGATGGGACTAATTGCCACACGCGGTCCAAACTCGAGGTCCTTAACCCTCGGGACTTAGGGACGCCGAGGATGAGCCCTTCTGCCTGCAGGACTCCCTTAGGTCGGATTAACTCCCATACCTGCCCTAAAGTCGTCCTCTTCACAGTGAGACCTGCGTCTCTCGACAAAGGACTCTCCTTCGAGGGCCCATTGGAAACGTGACGAGGGATAATGGCTGCTCGGTGGGAGCGTAAAAACTCGAAATGACTGCGGGAGGGATCCTCCGGTTGTCATCCGTGAAAGGAGCGGTTCCGTGGCAGTCAAGGATCGATTGTGTATCGATGATGCCTATTCGGGATCCCGTCAAATGGTCTCTTCGAGTTTCTGGACGATTACGTCGACGGTCCATTTGGGCCTTAGGACTCGTAGGATTGAAAAAAAAAGGACGAAAGGTGTAGGTCCTGCGGGACGTTGGGGCCATCCTGGCGGAGGATCGTCTTCTGGGTGTCCCACTCGAAGGGCGCGGTAGGAGGAGTCCTTTAATTGTTTATCAAGTAGGCGCGCCCCGTAAGGCCCCTCAACGTCTGGGCCCGACTTCTCGCGGGGCCCTAGAATTAGCGTGGCGAGCTGCCCGAAAGATTGCAGGGTTTCGGGCCCGACACCGAGGAGCTCGCAGGGCCCCCAGTGTGGGAAAGACGAGGTGGGCCCTAAGGCCCTCGAGAAAGGCGCCCCTGGGAGAAAGGGCCCGGGGACCCGAATCGGGCACGCAACGGGGCCCGACTGGCCCGCGGGGGCCCCATTCATCGCGATGTCGTGGCCCCTCGGATGTCGTGGGCCCCGAACCGAAGGTCGCCCATGAATGGACCGTGAGCAGCCGATCGGAAGGACGTCTCCTCTTTCGTCCTTTCTGGGCCTTGACACGCGGCGCCAAGACTGGGCCCTAACCCGAGTCTCTCTCGACGTAAAACCCCTTTCCTCTCATCTTCGCTCTAGAAACCAAGTAAAATAATTGTTTTTTTTTTAATTAGAATTAACCGGCGTAAAAGTATACTTATTTGGGCTTTACGTTCCTTAGGGCCCAAAGAGGTATTTTTTCAGAACGGGAGCATCGGAGAAGAACTCCCCAATTTTCTTTTTACCGAGTCTCCGAATCCTCCCTTCCTCTCTTGAGCCCACTCGAGGGGCCCAGACGTTACGTTAGCTTTTTGGGCCCGGTCCCCGCCCTACCTCGAAGTTTCTCCCCGATGCACCGTGAGAAACTCGAAAAGTCCCGGCGAGGAGTCGAGGAGTCTCCCGAGGAGTCGCCGCCTCGCTTTCGGGGCCTTTTCTGCTTTTTCTTATTTCCGGCAGGAACTGGGTCAGGCCCGGCTGGCGAATTTAAATAATGACCGGCCGCGCGGAGTCATTTTCGGGCCAATTTCGCATTATGTAAACCAGGGCCCCGTGTGTCTCGGGAGGATTCCTTGGGCGCGTCCCGGCGTTAAAAGCCGATTTACATGGCCGGCCCTGCCGTAATTTACCCGCGGAACACGTAACGACAGCTGTAAGTTTCGCCGCGTTGTCTACGCGCGACTCTTTTTCCCTGCCTCCTCCTTTTCCAGCTCCTTTTTTGCCTCCGCTCCTTTATTTGCATCCGACACGCACGTCGGGACGCACGCGAGTCGGCAACGATTCTAGGTTATGTCACGAGGCGGATCCGATCGCCTCCGAAGGGCCCCACGAGGATCCGCGTTAGATCGGACTAACCTAAAAATAAGGAAAAATCAAAGGAGTATAAATTAAAGCAAGTCAAAATTCTTCGTTAGTCCCCCTCTCCCCGATTTTCTCCTCCTCATAAATCTCCCATTTACTCGAAAAAGAAAAATCAATCGAATATTTATGATCGCCTCGAGGCGCCCCGAGGAAGAGGGGCTGCTCAAAGAAAAAAGGCCCATTTCTAGGGCCCGTGGGTCCCTGTGGCGATTTTCAAAGATTTTCAAAGATTCTTTGACATTCTCCGCCGAACGTGGCAGACGATGTCTCTTCCCGATCTTCGTCCAGTCTTTTTCATCTCCTCGTTTCTTCGAGTCAGCAGGAGCGTAAGGGCCGGTTAGTCTTTCCGATGGGACAAGATAAATTTCCACGACGTGGAGGCTCGACCGATATTACCCGATAAATCTCATTATTGATGCAAAATCGGTGGGAAATTGATAAATCGCTTAAGCGTCCCTTGGCAAAAACCGACCGCAAGATTGGTCGGCCTCCCGGGTTACAAATCTCTTTGATAGGCCTGCTCGGTTTATTTATTTATTCGCCTCGGCCATCCGATTGGCCGCGATTTGCAGTCTCCCTCCTCGCCGGGAGGAATCGATACTTCAAAGAAGCTAACGCTGCAAAGAGAGCAAGCGTCCCTCTTCCTGCAGCTGCAAGTCACGTCGGGGACGCATCTTCGCAGAAACGCGAGACGGTTTCGAATTACCCCGAAGACGGCCGGATAAAGCGGCGGTTTCATTTTTTCCCCTCTTCTTATCGCGAGCCGGCCGAGTTAACCGAACAATTATCCTCTAGAAGTAAGGAGCAATGGCCCCGTAGGCTCCTCCACCGAGGAAAAAATTCTGTCTTCTCCAGCACGATCGGGCGTTATCCCAGCGCGCGGATGCTGCAACGGCCGCGGCCATTAGAGGGACGTCGGAAGGCACGGAAGCCTTCCCCGCGCGCGGGGCTTTCAAAATTCCTGGAGCCTCCTGCGGTGGTTTATAAATTCCAAAAAATTCCCTCGGGATACCTAGACCCTACTTTCCCCCAGGAAAAAATCCCCGCAACGCGAGGCCCAACGTGGCGCCTATGAAAAAATAATCCATCAGAAGACTCGGTAAGGTGCAAACCGGTCGCGGAGAGGGACACTTAAAAAATTCAGAGAGGGTGTATTATTGAAGTATGTCTCATCGGGATTTTTTTGGAGATAGGTGGGAGGATCCTTTGCTCAGAAAAAAATCCCGGGGACAGGGGGAGCCACGACAGGGGGGAAATACAATTATTCTCCAGGCATCTGCGCCGCAGGGTATCGTGAAATCGCCAGGTGAGCGAATCGACTGACTCGTCGATTCCGCGGCCTCCGAATCGACCCATCGATTTTCGAGAAAGGGGATTCGGCCTCGTAAGCGCATCCCCGAAGTCGTTAAGCGGATTTCACAAGTGCATACATAACGGCAGGTCCAATTATAGGAGAGAGAGAGATCGCACGTATCCACGAACGGCGCTCCTCTCATCTCGAGAGCGAAGGAGCGTGAAACGAGGCGTAAAGGACAAACGAAGGCGAGGATTTCTGCGTAAAGGGTGCCCCGAAGGAAAAGCCACCTTCTCTTGCAGCTGCAATTGCAAGGTCGCGGAATGGGCCATGATTGTCCCTCTCGTAAACGAGCCTCTACGAGGGTTGCTGGTCGAACATCGTTTCAGGGCCCGAAGTTCGAATTCCCGCAGCTGCGGCACACCACTGGCACTTGCACTACTTTCTGGAAGGGCAAAAAAAGTGAATCGAAGGTGCTCCGAAAGGCGAGGAATTTTTATTAATTTTTTTTCGAGCGCAGGGCCGAGTCTTTTCCGGGGAATTTCGAGAGGCCGATGGGCGCGCAGGTGCCGGAGTTTCGGGTTTCACTTGGGTGCCGGAAAATGCGGTAATTAGCGACTGACATAATTTCTAGGGGTATCGGTTCGCGGGACACGGTTGACACGAAGGGAGGCAGGGCCGACGCAGATGCAGAGGCGTCCGTGTCGGCGCGTCAGGTGTTGGGGAACACGAGTTTCCCACGGTATCCAGCCATCGGCTTGGCGTCGCCCGATCACGATCCAGATCGGAGAGTCGCGTGCACCTGCAGCTGCATCTGCTGACGCGGAGTCGCCGGAGCGATTTTAGGGCGATGTCGACGAGCCCGATACCCGTTGCACCTGCGACTCGCGTTTACGCGAACGAGCGAATGGTAATGACGATCCGCCGGCAGGATCGCAGCTGCAGGATCCTTCGAGGACCTCGGGTTTAATTTACGATTCGATTTGTAGCTAATTGTAATTCCCGCCGCGGAAAGGCCGCGACGGCTCCCTGGGATATCCCAGGTGAGTGGCTGCACCAGGTGAGAGGATGCGCGGTCACCAGGAGTAACCCTTGAGGGTGTCCACCCCCGTAATCGCGCGATTCGACGTCCCGATGACGACCCTGCGGGAGATCCCGTCATCCTGGATATCCTGGAGCGGATGTCCCAGGGCGACGTCGCCGCAGGCGTCCCCATGGCCCCCCTCGGGGGTGGTTTCGTTTACCGGAACCCATTGTCCAACAGGGGGCGATTTTTTCCTTTCCAATCTTCGCGGCGACGCGTCACCCTCGCTCCGAAATTCTAGACCCTCCCGAGAGGAGTTTCCGCCTGCGGAAATATTTTTTTCCCGGGGGCGGGTCACCCCTTTAACCCCCCCTGTCCCTCGGAATTTTCATTTCATTTTCAGGGGATGTAATAAGAAATTGAAAATGCACGACACGCGACCGTCAAAGGGCGGGTCCTCCTCGATGGGACTTTAAGTAACGCCGAGGAGGCGCAGCGCCCCCAGGGGGTGGCTTCACCCCCGTAGAACGCGAGCGTGTCCAGGGTACATCGGGACGTCTTTCCTGACGACTCGATTCGATTTCCCCGGGAGGGATGAAAATGAGAATATTGATTTTCCCTCGCATCCCCGGCCGCCGCTTGGAGAACCTCCACCCCCGGGGGCCTCGGTGTATCTTCCCGTATCTGGATATCAATTACACCCCGCTGGTGGCCCTCGGCGCGAAAATGTCATTAGAATCGATAACATCCAGCACGTCTTCGGCTACCCGAACCACCCCTTCGAGTCCCTCCTGCACGCACAATGCAACCCCCAGCCATTCCGTCTACCCTCTCTCCAGGGCCATCTCGCGAGATGAACATTGTGCGCGAGCCCACTCTAAACACCCCCTTTTACCAACTTCCCTTTTTCCCTCGATCAACCCCCCTGGAGATCGAGCCCTCCTGTCGCTGTATCCACGCACTAATTTTACGAACTCGCACTTCACCTTCGAATTAACTCCCCCTGTGCAGCGACCCTGGATAAACTCGGAGGAAAGAAGGGAGGAAATTGAGACGAATTATGGGGAGGATTTTTCCTAGCGTAAACGGGTATTTATAAATAAATTTATAATAATATTTCCGCGACGAGGGGTGGAGGGGGAGGGATTTTATAAGGAGCCGAGGCTCCTTCCCAGGATTTACCTCGAGAGCCTCCCGCGGTGCTGATCCGCGACTTTCCGAGGGGAAAGTAATCAGCTTCTATAAGGGTAGAGTTACGAGAAAGGGGTGCAAAGGGCACGAAGACGCTGCCTCTTGGAGGGAGGACTCGAAGGGTCGCGGGATGTGACTGATCCTCCCGGGAAAGGATTTGCCTTCGGGAGACAACGGAAGCCCGCCATGAAACCATCACCCTAAGCCACCCTAACACCCCCGGAACAAAGCCCATATTACGTCATGGATAATGCGACACCCTCGCCGGAAAAGTGTATAAAGGTTTCCCGGCTGCGCCTCATCCGGGATAATTCAAGGATAACCGGCATAAGCATCGCTCGCGAAGGATCCCTCGAGGTGACTCCTTTCCTGGAAGAGGTTCAATCTCGCGAGAAAGAGTCCTTTGGGATTTCTGGGCTCCTCGCTGGTCGAGATATAACGATTTACCGCGGCGGAAATCTTGGGAAGGTCCTTGTACGGTGTCGGGATATTCTAGGTGGAGGGAACGCTCCCAGGTGGTGGGGGGTACTGTCCTCATACACCGTTCGCGACTTTTTAGCTGCAGGGGGCTCGATATCGCGGACCTCGTCCTGCAGGAGGTGCAGTAAGGACCTCCTCGAGTTCCCTGGAATTTTAATTAAGCCGTGAATTGGGCAGGACCCCCTTTTATTGCGGCCCTAAACGCGAGTCGGGGTACGTATATCCTTTTTTCTCCCCGAGCGAGAAAAACGAATGCGACGTCCTGGCCGTCGTAAAGGACCGGGAATCCTCTCTCTCCCGAGAAATCGTAAAATCGGTACCACTTTATTCCCCGGGTTATCACCAGTTTTGCCGCGACAATGTTTATAACGCCCGACTCGCGGATATCCGGACGTGCGACGCTCGAGGTGCGAGGTCGCTCGTAAATTCGGGAAAAAATTCCTCAAGGGAGGTTTAGGGATTTAGCGAGGTCCTGCGTCGAGTCGACTGGTAATTGGCCCAACTAAGTCGGAAATGGTCCTCGCGAAATGTCCCTTTCGGGTCGGAAACCACCCCCGAAGTGCTCGAGCGTTTCGTCGCGACTAACGGGCCGAGGAGCGGGCTTAAGGTGGACTCTCATTAAGCAGGGCGTGGGGGAGGTGCGTTTTCGAAAAGTGCGACAAACCGAGGTTAAGTCCTGAAAGGACTCCCCGAGTAAAGGACTCCTCTCCCTTGTAAATTCGTCCATTTCCAGAGGCATTCTGGAAGCGACTGCGGAGGGCCGCTCCCTCCGCCGCCCCTCTTAGGCCGTCGACGCCTCTCCCTCCCGCCTCTCCTATTTGAATAAAAGCAACGATAAGCACATCCTTAGAGTCGCTCGCAGCTCTGAATTGTTTCCGCTTCTTAAGCCCCGACAAATTTATTATAATAACTACCCTTAGCCCGCGGATCTCGCCGGGAGCTCCCGGCTGCCGTCTCTTTGTCTCCGGGTCCACCTCGGGCCCTCTCATCCACCTTTTGCGTCTCCCGGGGAGGGAAAAACGAGTAAATGTAACAAAACCCGCCCCAGCCCGTTTTTATTACGAGCTGCCCCCTTTCTTTGGGGCCGCCGACCGAAAGGGCGAAAGATCCTCCCCGAGTGACGCCCTCCGCGCCCTCGGGAAGAACTTCACCCCCCGGAGTCCAGAAAATAAGGGATGCTCGCTTTTTAACCCGGCTCCAAAGTTTACCGAGGACACTCCCGGGTGGAAATCTCCAGCGGGGAGGATTTCGACGAGGCGGTAAATTTTCCTGGAATTTTCCTTGGCATCTTTTTTAGTGTTTCCGTCCTTATCAATTAAGGGCAGAGTCTCCTTCGCGACTTTTCACCTGGAGGGTCAGTCTTGCGACAGGTTGGTCGGTTGTTTCAAAGTTCATTAGACATCGAATCTCCTCCCGAGTCGTGTAGGAGGACAAAGGATCTCGCCGCGAGATCCTCGACCACCTCCGAGTGCTCCTCTCGGAGTCTTTGTCCGTTTATCCACCTCCGGCCTCACCTTTTGCATCCGGAACTTTTCACCCGGGGCCCCGGCCTGTTTTCATTAGGAGTCGGGCTTTCTTCGGAGCCGCCGGGCGAAGGGGCGGGACGCTTCCCCAAATAACGCCCTCCTTGACCGCCTCTGGGGAAAAGGCGAGGATGAACAAGAGACGGTACAATATCCACCCCCGTAAACACTGTAAAGCAAGCTCGGCTCTTTTCAGGAGACTCGCGGAAATCCGGGAAGGGGTGAGGAAACCTCTGAAAGCCTGCTCGGAGGAGTGCCTCGCGAAGAAGGGAGCGCCCGCCATTTTGGTGGCGGGAAATTGCGCCTCCACTTCGCGACATGGGAGAAATATGACGTTCCCTCCCTCTATATTTATTTCCCTCCCCCGGTCCGACTCTTCGCGTCCATAACCTCACATTTTCCTCTTCATCCGGCCCTCGTCAATCCTTCACCCGCCCAAAGACCACGTTAAAAGACGGGCAGGTGTAAACGGGCAAAAGACGCGACCGGGATCCAGTTTCGTTTGGATAGCGGAGGAAAAGCGAGACTTTTCATCAATAAAGGAGGAAAGTCAAAGGAGCATACCGAGGAAGGGGTAGATAAAACGCGCCGGTTCATTCGCCATTTTCCCCGCTGGGGGTCCGATTTGTCATCTCGCTTCCACAAACCTCCGGATATTGTCACCGCTGTTATCGTTTGTTTCCCTTCCAAGGTGGCGGCGCGGTGGGGGAGGGGGGTTCGATATTTTATTTACGCGTGCACAAGAGAGGAGGAATTAATAAAGCCTCGAGCAATGTCGGGGGAATGCCGGACCGAGCCTTTACGAGAGTCTTTCTCCCTTCCTCCCGTCTTCCCTCGGTGAAGCCTGAAGAGGAGCGAGGAACCCGAAGAGTCCCGCCCCGAAAATAAAAGTGAGGGGCATTAAACCCACGGGCCTGTAAAACTATTAAAATGTCCACAGGGGACGGAACGCGAGGGCTTTTATTATTTTTCGCTCATTTCCCCTGACAGGGGCTGAGGGATTTTAGGGGGTAGGCCTTGACCTCGAGACGTCGGAAATCGGAAAAGATCCTTTCGTCGCTCTTCCTATAGGGGTGAGTTGTGAATTATTAATTATTTCTTCGTTATTATCGCCCCTTCTCTGGTGGGGAAGTGCTAGAGACTTTTCACCGTGGTCGAAGGGTTTTCGCCAAGGGTGGAATTTTCCTGGAAACTACTTAGCCAACTCTCGGGCCAGGTTTCCCATAACATCTCGAAACAGCTTTCGTGGAAGAGGGGAGGATCGCGAGGACGCATTTGCATCGGAAAGCGCCCCTCCCGGCGTCCCTCGGGATAGGTGCGTGGGAGTGCCCCGACTTTATTCGCCAACCCCTTCGACCACCCCCTAGAAGAATCCCGTAAATAGACGCAGCTTTCGTGGCCGGCCGCGTTTACGGTAGCAGTCTGGGAAACAAAGGAGGAGGATTACTCCAGGGTGGAGGGTGGGAGCGACCCGGCGATGAAGAAGGAAAGAGGGTCTGGCCCCGCGTGGTATTTACGACGTCATTTCCTCGCTGACTGTCAATAATTTCCCTAGGGGACGTGGAAGACACCACCTCGGTGGGCCTCGCCGAGAGGAGCTTTCCCTTCCCTCCCTCCCTCTTTTCTGGCTTTTCCGCGTTTTATTTCACCTCCGCCCCCTTTACCTCCCCCTCGGATCCTTTCTTACCACCGGAGATCTTTGCCGCTCCTCTCGAGGATGGCCGTCCGGGATGTGCTCCCCCAGATGGAACCTCCCCTCCGGAGGTCCTTTGACGACTACCCTTGTCTCCAGAAAAAAGGATCCGCGGAGTGGTACCTACCACTTAACGACGTGATTAATTTCCAATCCGAATTAATAAAGGGACCCGCGCCAGGGAGGAGCGACACCCCGACGGCGGGGGGAGTTCACCCCTAATGAAGCATCTCCTTTAACTAATTTACAATCAGCTCTCTCGAGGCGCGCCTTCGGAGGGTCGCAGTTGTAGGTGAAGGTGGAGGTGAACGAGGACGTCGGGGGCAACTACGTAAGTTCCGCACTTTCGCCCCCGGAGTCTGGGGGCCGTGACCCAGAACTCTTTAATTCCCACCCCCGACCCGGCGGAGCATCCCCTTTAACTCATTAGACCCGATCAATTATGCGTCCTACTATTGCGGACCTCCGTCTTCCCCGAGGGCCGCCACCACGTGGGGAAAGGGTTGACGCCCCATTTAAACCCCATTAGCCCCTGGAGAGCGATCCACCCTTCGACATCTTCTTCTTCAAGATCCTCCAGGAAGAGAATCCTTCAAAAACTCTTTGCACCCTTACCTGAAACACGTAAAAGAAAAAATCCTCCATTAGCAGGTAAATTCCCGATTAATCCTCGGGGGTGGAAAAGCACACCCCCCGGGGCTCTTTCCCCTCTTATCATCCCTTTCACCCACTTTACTAAGGACCTCGCGTGAGACCCACGTCGGGAGCGATACTTTTAAATAATTTCGAGGGGCGCAATTAACGTCGGCGTTTTATCGCCCGAATAAGAGGGGGTGGTTCGGTACCGATGGCAAAGCCAACGACTCGCCAGACGGAGGACCTCGACGATAACGTCGTCGCCGACGTCATATTTTTGAATATCGCGAGATCCCCCTTCCTTGACTTTTCGTGACGACCTCCCCCCGATATCCTGAAGGGGGAAATCCTGCGCGATAAGGTCGGATTTCGCGTGAGCCCCGGCGATAGAGGCATCTCGACGTCGTGGAAATTTCCTCGTTTCCGTTTCCCCGGGTGACAAATTCCCCCCCAACCACCCCCTCGCCCCAGAGCTCGAGGGCTCGTTAATCCACTACAAAAGAAACAGAGAAAAAGTAAAAGAGAAAAAAAGGAAAAAAAATAGAAAGAGGTCCTGAAAGTGAAACGACGAAAAATATCAGCGTCCACTTTTATTTCCCCCTTAAGGGGGGCCACCCCTAAATCGTGAATTATGTATCGATACTACATCGGGGTGGTTTTTCGAGGCCTGGAAGGAGCGCGTAACGAGACGTTAGGAGTATCGAAAGAGCCGAGTTCTCTTTTTTTAGGGGGGTTGGGGGGTGCTTTGACGTTATGCAGGGCAGGGAGGCCGGAAACGGTGTAACGTCGGCGTTGGCTGTGGGGGGAATATGCTTAACGTTAATTTGTACGATAAAGGAATTATTGATTTTTACTTAGGGCTCGCTCGAGGGTGAAAGAGGACGCGGGGGAGGAGGGAAGACAAGAGAGATAGTCACGAAAAGAGGAATCGCCCTTTAAAGTGGAGATACTAATGAGAGGAGGCTTTAACTCGTCGCTGGCCTTAAACGAGTCCTTTTTAGCCAGGACTCACGGTCTA
The DNA here is from genome assembly GCF_000612105.2 of Orussus abietinus. Lineage (NCBI taxonomy): Eukaryota > Metazoa > Arthropoda > Insecta > Hymenoptera > Orussidae > Orussus > Orussus abietinus. Next base: position 882,770 of record NW_019394437.1, read on the forward strand.
AAATGCCTGCGATTGGCCCCTGCAGGATCTTCGAGGGATCAGGCCCGTTTACTTGAAAAATCATATATCAATGTATGAATTAAAATTAAAACCGGAAGAAAAAAAAAATAAAAATCCTGGGTCGATTTTTAATATTCGCAACGACGTGGGGTAAATCAGGGGAAATCGTAAAACCCTGAATTTCCTCCTCGAGCCCTTTTTACGTATTTACATGAATTTTTCTCCCATCGGGGGCGAGGAGGGAGGAGGAAGGAAGATTTACAAAATAATCTACATCTCGTAGGTGACGTCGGGAGATCCTTTGAGCTTCGCCCGAGTCGGTTTTGCGGCAAGGAAGCCTCAGGATTCTGCCCGACCGCTAGACTGCGACTAATCCTTTAGCTTTATATCACCGTAAAAGTTTACGTGCCTATGTATAACCATGTACCGGTGCATATACATGTATATATATGTACCCCCGGAATGCGTCTCATCCGCCATCTGCACGGCGGCTGGCTTTCCACCTCCTTTCCACCTCCTTTTCCTCCCGCGAGGAAATTCGGAGTAATAGGGAAACTCCGCGCCGGGAAAGAAGTTCAATCCGGGCCGAGATACCTCGAGAAAAGCTCTTTTGACTCCTTTGACTCGAGTGCGGCTCGCTTCCTCCCTTCCTGCTCCGCAGAAGAGGAATTATCGCAAGTGCGATAATTCGACCCTAAGGGTCGCATCGAGGCGAGCCGATATCGACGTCGATTGACTGAAAGAAAAAAAGAAAAAAAGTACCATAGAATCTAGCCTTCCCTCTTTCTATTTTTTTCCTACATCTTCACGTGTACCTGGGACGTAGGAGTGTATTGACGTGCGTGAATTCCCATGAATTCCCTTCGCATGGGATATCCTTTATCCGGCAGGATCCTCCCGAAGGCGGGGATCTAAAAGCGATTTAAGGGAATAAAATTCCAGGGGAATTCGCAGCTCCGCGATGGAATATTCGTGCGTGGCGAGGAAAGGAAGGGGAGAGGAAGAATTCCTCGGAGGAGCTCCATCTCGGCGCGGAATTACTTTGCGCGAGACTCCACCGCGAGAACTTAATACGTCCGTCACTGGAGGCACTCCGCGTCGGGACGGAGAAGAGAGAGAGAGGGAGAGAAAGAGGCGGCAGTCGAATAAAGAGAGCAAGAAATAATGAAACTCCGTGCCAGGAAAGTGCTCGCTTTATTGACAAGAGCCGGGAATCGGAGGTGCGACGAGGGAAAACGTAGCGCTCCTCGATATCCAAGTCCGTCTATCGATTCTGCCCAAGTAGGCGCCGGAGCTGAAAGCATAGCGTCCCGACGCCACGGGCGGAGAGTCTAGCGTCCAAAGGCGTCGTCTCCGGGTCTAAGGAATAAATTTCCGCGCGCCGAACCCCCGGAAGAGCGGCGGAAAAAGGGGCGAGGAGGGGGGGCGCGGCCGGAAACGCCCGGAGACGGAAGTTACTCGCGAGGAAGTCGCCGCGCAAAATGGCACCCTTCTTGCTCCCTTCCGGGACGTCCTCCGCGGGGACGTGCCGAGAATTGCCGGCGGACGAGCGGTGTGGAAAGAATATTTCTGGATATCCAAACGTACCGAGACCGGATACAAGCCTCGTAGCTCCTGCGTACGCACCGGCTACCCCCACCGTACTGAGCTCGCCCGCTCCTGGGCGGCGCTTATATCCCCTCCGCGCGCTGCAGCGCGCGAGGACCCTGACTCGCGCGTGTCCTGGTCAGGGGACTTGGAAATTCCAAGTTGACTAGCTAAAACGATTGTTAACGAAATTCCTGGGGAGTTCAATGGTAGACTGGGACTCACTCGAGGTTTTTAAATGCCATTTATTAGAATAATTGAGGATACCCCCACCGTACTGAGCTCACGCGCTCCTGGGCGGCGCTGCAGCGCGCGAGGCCCCTGACTCGCGAGACTTGAAAATTCCAAGTTAACTACCTAAAACTATTGTTTCCAAAGTTCCTGGTGGGTTCATTGGTAGATCGAGGCTTGGTTCGAGGTTTTTACATACGATTTGTAGGAGAATTAAGGCTTGGCATAGGTTTCTTTTAGAAGGTGAGGGTCTTGACAGCGGAAACAAGGTCTTCGCTGGCTGCAGAACGGCTGGAAATGTTAATCCCGAGGTGCTGGATACGTTTTCACCGCTGATTTAGAACTACACGGCCTTCTTCGGGATCTGCTTCAGATCGTCCTTCGTGAAAACGAGTGGTGTTCGAAGTCGAGCTCGGGAACGTTCTTCAGAGCTGGCGGGTATCCACCTCAGCGTCGGGTCGTTAAGCGCGCTGATTGGCGGGAATCTTGTTAGCCGTTTCGTTTGAATAATCGCCGGTACGCGATTCGCCGATTCTCATGACTCGATCCTCGCGTAATGGCGCGTGGAAGGCCGCCCTAACCTCGCGCTCTTCCTCCTCGGCATCGGGGCCAATTCTCCTCGGCGATCGCGATCGCTTCTCGTTATAACAAATTCAATTTCACGTTAAATATTCTAGAACGAGCCCCGCTGCTCGGGGCTTAATCCACGATCCTCCCTGCCCCTGCGTGGCGATCCTCCCCTCATCCTCTTCACCCTAACGAAAGACGAGGAAAATCGAGGCTGTCGACCCGGACCAAGGGACGCGTGAGATAACCTCTCCCCCCAACTGTGGAAACCGTCGTAAACTCTCTCTCTCGCAAAAAAAAAAAAAGAATGGCAGAAAAAATTGTCCCAAAAGTCCCACGAAGGGCGTCACGCACCCTCCATAATCCTCCCGTAATCATCCCCCTCCCTAGAATCGAGGAATTCCCGGATCGCCCGCTTTTATTCGCTTTTATTCGCCTTCATTCGCACGGCAAGATGGAGGCCTTCTTCGGGGCGAGCCGTGCGTGGAAACTCGCGATAAGGGGCGGAAGGGGAGACCACCCTTCTGGTCGATTCGCGGGGGGTCCAGGGAGATGAATCTTCGTCCGGAGGAAACGCAACGGGGCAGGTACAGGGCAAAGGACGAGAGGTTTCTTTCGAGCTGAGAGTCCTACGGTGGTGGATCTTGGAAAGGGGGCAAGAAGGGGGTGGAAGAGCCCGGGTAAAAGCCAGGGGCAAAAACGTGGAGGGGCGAGACAGCGATTCGTCCATGTGTGCCTTCCCCTCTGCGGATCCGGGCGGGGGTTGGCAGGCGTGGTCGGTAATATTTCCGCGGGAGGCGAAGGGGTGGCTCGGGGTGGAGGGACCCTGGGGGATGAAATGGCGCGGCATCCTAATGCGATTCCGATATCGGTCCGGACATCTCGCGAGTTGCCGACTGCCTCCACCTTCGCCTCCACCTAATGTGTCGGGGCGGCCGAGGGCGCAGGTCGGGCCGAGGGGGTGGATCGGGCTGCGCCGGAGAATGGGCCGATACGCGCCTCCAGGACACTGCCATCTTGGAATCGATGTCGATCAAGCGGAAGGAAGGAACTTCTGCGCAACTCGGGGGCGGAATGCACCCTCCTGCTTAAGGACGTGTGAGGGGGTGGGCGTATGTGGACCGATCGAAGGGACGGAGGGTGCTCTGGATTCGCCCCTGCGCCCCCGAGTGGGAGGACTCCCCGTAAAAAGCGGGGCCGGGCCTCCGGGATCGATAGGAAAATGGCACCCTTATCATTTCCGCTCCTTATCGCCGGACCCTGCCGTGGCCCTTTCCGGGGTCTACCTCGCTGCACCCCCCGTTGGCGCCGAGTTTCAGGGTCAAGGGGCCTCCGAGAGGTCCGACTCTAGGGGGCGATCGATAGGTCGATGGTACCGAATCCGCAAGGTCGATCTTTCACCCCGGACAATGGACTCGTGGCCCACGGCGAGGAACATCCCCTGGATGTGGGTATGGAGCTTTTCCGAGGGCTTTTCGAGGAATCGATAGCACATCGCCGTCGGCGGCTCCGCGTACAATGGCCAGCCGGTTGTCGACGGCGGAAATAAATAAAGGGGAGAGATCCAGGGAGGGCGAACCGGGGATTCCGTCGCAACCCTTCGTGGACCTTCGAGATTTATGGATTATGACATTCGAACACGCGAGCGACCCCTTGCCCCGAGGTCTGCTGAAAAATCTCAACTCTCGGAGAAATTGTGAGACGAGGCTCCCTTCAGCCAGCCCGATTCATGGAACACCCCTAACCCCTAAATTCGCTTCCAACTGACATACTTCGATTTAATTGAAATCCTCGAAACTAAAATTCAGGATCTAGTGCAGAAACGCAGAAAAAAAAATGTAGAAAAAATTATATTCAGCAACTTCACCATATAAGGCCGTGGAGATGTCGAGAGGACGAGGTCCGTCAGATCCTCGCAAGGTATAAGGTAACGAAATAAAAATAAAATCGAGGAAAATAAAATTTAGGATCTTCACATATGAGGATAAAAGGATTGGTCGTGGAGGAGCCGAAAGGTTCTCGGCAAGGGTGAGGTCCATTCGCCCCTGAGTGAGTCTCAGAGGTGCGAAACGACGAGGCAAAGGGCGGCGACTGGAAAAGGTGTCCTGGCCATTGTAAAACGAGCTTAAAGCCGAATTCGGTCAGTGTGCCCCGGTGGCTGCGCAAAGTACGGCGAGTTGAATGACTCGTGACCTTGGCCTCCAGGCTGCTGGCCTGGGGTTGGCAAGGTAATTAAATGCCACGGATGGGGTTGTTCGCTATAACGGGTAGGATAGAGCGAAGGGTATCCTGGGGGATGAGGCTAATTGCCGATGCAAGGAAAACCACCCCTCCGCCAGCCGTAGGATCCTTCAAGGTGCTCATCCTGCGGATTATCTGACCAGGCTTGGAGAAATTCCCCCAGGGGTTGCGGGGGTCGCCAGACCCAGAAGAGTCCAACCGGACGAGATCTCGCCACGAGACAACCCCTAGAAAAAATGACAAACCACCGACAGAAATACTTTCAACCCTGAAGAGAGGAATTCCGAAGTGGCAGAATTCAGGGTGGAGTGGCCACGTTTGAAGGAAAGGCGAAGAGGGATATTTTGCCTTTGCCATTCTTCTAGGGGGATTTAATGGAGAAATTTCGAAGAGGGCCCTAGGTCCTAGTTTCAGGATCCAGGTAGAGTTCGAAAACATCTCGAAGAGGTGGTGCAATTTCTCGGATCCCCCGAGCGACGAACCACTGTTCCGGAAGTAGCCCAGTTACAAATTAGCATCCAAGGATTGCCCTTGGCGTCCTCTCCTCCCCTCTCGCTTCCCCAGGGTCGAGGTTATTAAAGGAAGCCGCCTTCGGGGTCAAGTCGGGTTAGGTCATGGAGGCAGGGAATAATGAGCGGGGAAAAGTTAAACGAGAGTATTTTTTACCGAGAGTAAAATTACGCCATCCTCCCCGTAGTAAGGGGCGCCCGGGGGAGGGGGAGAAGGAGAGAGAAGGAAACAGGGGCTGGGAGAGGGAGAGAGACGGAGAGGGACCCCGAAGAGGATGCCGCGCGGTGGAGGGATGACGCCTTGGCCGGGTCGTGGGGTGTCTTCCATTCATTATCGCCAGTTATCCTTAATGGAATCTTCGTGTCCTCATCTTTCCACTGTCCTCCGCCATCGCGCCGAGGTAATTTCTGTTTTGCCGAACAACAAGGAGTCGTTTGTACCCTCGGATACCACCCCTCTGGCGGGGTGGTTTCTTCATCGACCTCACCCCGAAGAAGACCGAGTCGTTGCCGAAGAGGCCCATCAGCTGGGAACTTGGACTATGAAGATCTTACGAGACAAGCCAAACTTCCTCAAGTACCCAGGAAATGACCCCCCAAAAATCGTTCAACAGCCCCCAATTTCATGATTTTTAGGAAAGGACCCTTTACTCGGATATGAAGTTACCCTAACGATCGACCCTGAAGACCGTCGACATGTTATAGACATGGACGGGTCTTCTTGTTCTCATCCCAGAGTCGAATGGCCGGGTCGACTCGACATAAGCCATTCGACATACCATTTCACGGGTAAATTAACACCAGGGGAGGCGAAAGGGGTGGAAGGGTTCCCGGATTCTTTTTTTTACGGTTTAACATTCAGCAGCCGGCAGAAACAGTCGGAGGGACGACCCATTACGAGCGGAGGGAGACGCGAGTCTATAAACGCCTGGCGATGTCGAAGGTAAATTATTCAGACGAGTCAGTGGCCCCCGAAATAACGTGAGAACGAATGACGGCCGTCATCCAGGGCTATGCAGATGTCGCTCCCAGTTGGTGATCGGGAGCCAGGAAATCGGCCTCTCCTTCTGCCCCCTCTTTCGAATGTCACGTCGCCCTGACCCCCGGCCACGCACATCCTGCTCCTCCCGTAATCACGATACATCCCGATCTCGATAAAACCGCGGACATAATTAAAATGATTCGAGAGTCCGACAGATCGGTCCAATTATTCGAAATCGATGCCGGGGAAGACTCCACCGGGATCTATGAATGTCATTAAAAATTCCTGCTCCTCCCGTAATCACGATGCATCCCGATCTCGATAAAACCGCGGACATAATTAAAATGATTCGAGAGTCCGACAGATCCAATTATTCTAAATCGATACCAGGGAAGACTCCACCGGAATCTGTGAATGTCATTAAAAATTCCTGCTCCTCCCGTAATCACGACACATCCCGATCTCGATAAAACCGCGGACATGATTAAAATGATTCGAGAGTCCGACAGATCGATCCAATTATTCCATATAGATGCCGGGGAAGACTCGACCGGGATCGAAGGATGCCATTAAAAATTCCACATCTCAGCCTGGGAAGGAGTTTTGGGACGTTCCATCTGGGAATTCAGGGGGATGCCTCTGGACAGACACCGTGGAAGATTCGATTCGAGGGAACGAAACTTTATCGGGGACGAAAGGATTAAATTCCGCATCCGTACCGCCCCGAGCTGTTGGTACATGGGAAAGCACTCTTCCTTTTCCTATGTAAATTTCACGGGAGGCATAAATGATGTAAGGGACCGGGTCGGACCCGGCAAAGGGTTAAGGGTTCGACAGAGTCGGGATAAGGGAAGGGTTCTTATGGAAGGAAGGAGTAGGGCGACGCGTGGGAAGCCTCGTCTCCCCAGGGTACTGTGGTCCTTGATAAGAAATATTAAAACCTCGTGGATCTAAAAAAAAACCTTCCTTCTCGCGTTACTTCCTATTATTATGTTAATTCGTTAGAACGTATTTATTATTTACTGCAGCTCTGTCGTTCCGATGCGGACTCTTGTCCTCCGTTCGAGGTCCCTCCACTTCGGCAAAGGGTCGAACAGGCATCCGAAGAACGCGGACCGGGTTCCATTAGATTTATCCCAGGGAAACACGGCCGAATTCCGCCGATCGGAGGGTCCGAAACCCCGGCAGGTCTTCCAGGGTGCGTTTAGTCCGCGGTATACGCGGACCGTTTGGAAACGGTTCGGACCGGACGTAGGATCGAACTCGTCGGCGAACTATGCCGTTCGGACTGTCGGAGCTGAAATTACTGGAAACGATTGGATTTCCTACGGCAAATGGGTTCCCATAACGGCAGCTTCCTGGTTCGAGTTTACGGTGTCCCGGCGAGGTTTATCCCGTTACCACACCCGTGTCAGGGTTCAGCCGAGAGAGGGAACCAATTGCCGAGGAGAGAGCGGAGGAGAGGCCGATATCGAGACGCGAGTGGAGCCTGACCTAACCTAACCTAACCCAAGTGGTTCGTTCGCCACTTCTTTAGGACATACATCAAGATTCTAAGAACACGGGAAAAAATAGAAAAAAAAAAATTGTATAGTTTAAAAAAAAACCTAATCATTCCAGAAATTAAAGAAAAATTGAGAAACGACAAAATTCACCCTAGACTCGATAGGATTCGATTTTCCACTCGCGATGGAGGAAGACAGTGGTCTCTTCGCCAGGTTTCTTGGACAGCGGGATTTTAAATGCCCGTGAAAAAAAAATGAAAAAATACATGTATGAGATTTTGAGTTATATGAAATAATAGGAAAAAAAATGACCGAAGCCAGGAAATTCAGTCTTAGGCCAGCAGGACTCGATATCCGCGAGTGATGGCGATAAGTCGACCGGAGGTGGCCCACTTTCCTGGGGGCGAAAAATCCTGCTCGAAGTCTGGTCTACTGGGTGGTTCACGTCGACTGTCGTGGGTGGGCGTGGTTCCTATCGGCGAAGCCACGCCTGCCCGATAAGTCACCACTCCCTCGGGCCCTGTCAGCAGGCGCTGTTAATTCCTGGACCGGAATTCATTAGCCCGATAAAGAGGCCGCTGACAAAGTGCCTCCAAGTGCGCGCACTTAATTAGGGAAAAATGTGCGTGAGTTGTGGCATCGGGTATGGGACTCCGGGTGTAATCGAAGGAGAGTGAAAGCCGGATAGGACGTGGTATCGGGATCTACAGAGTGTTTCAGGTGTTTCAGTCCTGGACGTCGATAAGGGGTGCCGGGCGGAATCCCGAGGCGATTGCGAGACTTTCGATATCTCTTCCGTCCGGGCGAGACGCGGTCAGAGGTTGCGGAGGATGCTCGTAAACCTCGAGGAATTATTTCTGAATCGAGCCGTAGATGTGCGTACGGATAGCTGGACGCGGATAATGAGGATTGTCCAGCCCCCGCACAATGGACGTAAAGTGCCCTCTTCGGGGCCGGAGAACTCTTCTCCGCGTGGGAAGGTATTCCTCGGGACCGCGATGACACCAAACGCATTTCTAAAATCCCAGCAATCTGGCACTTAATAAGAGGTGGCCGGAATTTATTGCAGGTCTGGTATCAGTTCACGGCATATAAATCGTCGCGGGATAAAGCCAGGGTCGAAGGATCAGGGAAGATGCAAGACCGGCCGAGGTCATCCTCCGATAATTGCCGGTTCTTCCTAGTCATCGACTCTATGGAATTATTACCGAGCTCTGAGGCGAAGGGAGAGGGACTCCCGGAGTTTTTCCTTCGGGACTTCTTCGCCACTTTTCCGATGACCCCGACTCTTGTACGGGATGTCAGGTATTTAATTTGCCGGAGCCGGTTAGCGGAAGGACCCCGACATGGAGATATTCCCAGCAGGAGCAGATGAGAACTCTAACGAGGAACCACCAGGATTCGTCGCGCATTTTCCAGCATCTCGAAACTAGCATTTCGTCGAAGACCTCTTGATCGAGGTCCTTCCACCTGGAGCCCCTGTCATTACAATCAGGAGGAACTCAGCGGAAAAAATGTCCGACCTCGGGTCCATCCTGGTCAGAGGCTCCTGGAAATAATCTCCAGGCCTCGAAGCAGTGGCCAGGATTTCCAGGACCTGTCCAGGAGCGATGGGGCAAGGTTTGAAAAAAAAAAATGAGGAGGGACTCGCTCCTTTCCTAGGGTCTCTTGTGATCCTGTGACCAATATGAAAAATGTCCGACCTTGGGTCCATCCTGGGAGATATCGCAAAGGACTAGAAGAGAGGGCCGAGTGCTGACTCCTCTCGGATCGAAGATGAGGAGGAGACAGGAGAACCGCTCCAGGCGGGAGTTAGACCCTAAAAGGGTCTAGGATGTGAAGAGGGTGCGACGAGCGAAGGAAAGAGGAGCGAAAAGACGTGGAGGTGGCGGAATTGCAAGGAGCTGGGGTGCTCGGAGCCGGCAGACACGCAGCTGGCGAGCTGGGAGCCGTGCAGATCAATGCCACCACCCAGTCTGGACCCAACCCTTCCAATCCCGCCTCCACTCTTCGCCTCCCTAACCCTTTAGCTTCCTTTTTCAACCCCGACTTCGGCTCGATCCGCGCGGGCAGATAGAACACGAACAGCCCCCAGCCCCACCCCACGACTTGGGGGACCTCGACCCCGACTAATGGGAAATAATTCCAGGAGAAGCTGGACCAGGACCTGGACTCCCCACGTTCCGGGATTCCATGACTCCTAATTTCTTTCCCCCATCATTTTTGGAACTCGACTTCGAGTCCTCTGAATACATCTCGACTTGGATCCTTCTCTGGAGTTTGGTGGCGACGCGATTCGGGGTGTCATCAGGTCGAGGTCCGGCGGATCCCTGAGAACGAGGACGAGGGGGTCGAGAGGGTTCCCTGGGGCCCCGGAAGTGACAGGGGAGTGGGGCGAAACGCCTCCGGTAATCTGGCGCAAGTTACTTTCATGTTCCGCCGAGTGCCGGTGGCGCGGTCGGGGATAAAACAAATTAATCTCGTTAGGGGAGGAGACCTCCTTCCGTATTCCGTCTCTCGAGCCCACCTTGTGTCTGCCATCCAAACCGGCAGTCTCTCCGACCAGGTCTTCTAATCCCCAGCCTACTCCCAAAATAATGTTCCACCTACAAACCACCCCCTGGCTCTTTCTAACCGCAACCGAGTGTCATGTATCTTTCGATATTCGAATTCTCGCGCGTCCTCCCTTAGATATTAAGAAATTAAGAAAAATAAAGAACCCCCCGGGGGATTCAATTTCCAGGATGGGCATTACTCCGAGAGGCAGTCACGTAGATTCGACGAGGTTGCCGAGAGAGAAGGACCCCGTCGTCTGGGGTGCTCGCAGCCCCAGAGGCAAGGTGCGTGGTAAGGTGAGATGAAAAACTGCGGCGGGGGGTGAAAACTTGGAATACGGGGAAAAAGTCGCGGGGAGGGCGTCTCGGGGGCCATGAAAAATACACACACGCGGCCGCGACTTTCGACGGTGAGCGTCTGCCAGAGAGGGTGGCAAGGGGGTGGACGTGTGTCGTGGTGTCGGCCGGTGGGTGGCGGGGTGGTNGCGGGCGGAGGGTGGCGGGCGCGGTATATAAGGGTGGCGGAACGCCGAGCGCGCAGGCGTGAGCGTGGGCGTCAATACGGCTCGCACACGCTACCCTTTCCGCGTCCTTTGTCGCGCGCACACCCGCACGCACGCCGGGAAAAGAGGGCGGAAAAAAACCGGGGGCGGGCAAAAGGAGGGCGGGAAAAGAGGGAAAAATCAAAAGGACCTCTCCGGCCAGACGGATGCACGCTCGAGACGCCGCCGCGCCCGTTAGGGGATCGACAAAAAACTCGGCAAGAAATAAGGGATAGCGCCACCCCCTCGGAGAACCCGGCCGGCGAATCGCGCCCTTCATTAATTTCAGACAGACAACTGCATCGGAATCCATTACGAGGAAGAAGCGTCCATGAAGAGTCCGTGGGAGTTCCATAAAAAAAAAAGAAGGGAGTGAAACGGACCTCCGGCAGGCGTCAAATTCCTGGAAAACCGAGTCTCAGGGATGACGATACATTTTAGGGAGCAGCTCGGCGACTTCAGGGTGCGGCTCTTCGGGGCTCTCCGCGAGGGTGGAGGGCCACCCTTTGGGAAGAAGGACTCCGCTTCCTTCGGCCGTCCTTTTGTCCCGGGGCGGAAGTCGGCTTTCGAGTGCGCCGAAAGTGCGCCCTGGTAACCCGAGGGGTGCGAGCACTCGGGCACAAACATATTAATGCCATAACCATCCAATCTGCCCGACATGCCGTCGCCTTAAATATAAATGTGCGACGAGCGGGCAGAACGCCCTACTTTCGTATTCATGCGAAAGTTTCCTGGTCGCCTCGTTAACTTTACATAAGGCTGCCGGCCGGGCCGGATTCGTCAGCGAATTGGACGGCGTCGGCGACAACCGAGACGCGCCCTTGTCGGCCATAAACACCGAGGCCCGCCTACCCGAAAACCCCCGAATTTGCATTTTCAACCACCTCTCTGTCGGCCGAGCCACCTAACCTCCAAAAAACTGAAGCCCCTTCCCGTCCGCTCGAGAGGACTAGGTGGTCCGACGTCGGAAGTTCCTGGACCACCTTTTCCAATCTCTTGGACGTGTAAAGGGTGGCCCGTAAAGGATGAGGAGTAAAGGGTGAAGAGGAAAGGGTGATGGTAAATATACCGTAACCTCCCCAGAAACTTCGCTAAAAAATTCCAGAATGGAGATACCAGACCGCGCTGGTGGATCGAATTTGCATAACGCGGCTTCGACTGGGCATTCGGGGGTTTTTTCTCCTTCAGCCCCCGGGTGGGGCCCCTTATCGGGGGCCCGGCATCTTGGGCCGGGTGCAACATTAATGAAATTTACTCGCCGAGGGGGAAATTATAGTTCGCGCCGGGCGACTACACCCGGAACGCAATAATTTCCACCCAATTACGGAGTGTGCCGGCTTAATGGTTTGTTTGCTCCTTCGATGACCACCCGGGCTTACGTTATAATCATCCCCGGATAATTGATATCCAATTTCGCCGCGTTCTCCTCGCGTGTATCGAGCGATTCTATCGGGGGTGAATTGCGATCCAGGTTAGGAGAAATTAGCCAACATCTTCCGACGTGATCCCAGGTGAATTTTTAATTTTTAACCAGCCTCTCATTAAACTCTTGCCTCCTAATTCTCATCGTTTAAGGGATAGGAATAATCCGCAATATTTATATTCCGCGGCGGCGCGGAGTATCGCTCTTCAGGAAGTGAAGGAAAAATCGCCCTTTGGCGCGGCATCGAGTAGCGATCGGGATTTCTTCCCTTTCTTCCCTCCGGAGAAGGGAGATCCTTCCGGGAGAGTTCCGAGAGGGTGGAAGAATTCCCACCAATCCCGGACCCTCCACCGGTGGGATCCATACCGCGGATCCATAGCAAGTTGCATAATAATGCCGGGGATGTTGCCTTCATGCATAAGTATCTATGCAAACCCAATAGCGACCCTGAAGAGGCACAACGCGCGGTGAGATAATATTTTCATATGAATACAAATCGCCCCTCCGAGCCCCCCATCGAACGCATACGCGAGCCGACGTTGCACGCGTGAACTTCGGCTCGGCGTGGAAAATTCTGGGGGAAAAGACGATGTTTATTACGAGGATGAGAAAAATTCAACCAAGGCGGAGGCGTCCATAGATGTCGCGAGGAAGAGTAGAGACGTCAAGAGTGATAAGGAAGAGACTCGCGATGGGAGATAACGCGAACTCTGAGCCCAGATTCGGCACTTCTGGATGCAGACTCGTTTCATCCCGAGCACATGCAAGAGGCCGAGAGTCTCAGCTGGGATGCTGATACCGCATGCATGAGCCATTAACATTTATGGAAAAAAAGCAAAGCCGGTTTGGCCACTACTTTCGACGGAAATTCACGAGAGATTCTTCGGGGCACTTCTGCCTCTCTGCCCTTCAATCTCCTAAACAAATCCGCCCACCCCGCCCAGGCGGTACGAGATAGGAAATTCGGACTCTTGGAGGTGTCCCTCCAGGTCGCGGGCGAGCGTGAGACACGCCTGGCCGATATTATCGAGCACGTCTTGGACGGTTAATTTCGATCTCCCATCGGCGGGAAGATGGATGGAACCTTCGCGGACGCGCCTCATTTCCCCTGTAGCGGACCGTGCCATTGGCTCGCCCACGCTACAAATCGAGCGAGGTAGCGCGTACTTTTTCAACGCATTTTCAAGTGAAACTCCCAGGACGTTAATCCGATTTTTATATCAAGGAGGAAAGACGGCGACGCGACAGAACTGATAAGGAAAGTGGGCCTTCATGGGCCCCATTTCCGTTGGAGCGGCGCGACCAAGGGGAACGCGCTTTATATCATCTCTTCTTTTTGGCAGTCACGAGTCGCAATTCTATCCTCTTTTTGTAGCGGAGAGGATGGGAAAAGTTATTGGATAAGGAAAAGGGGCCTTTATGGGCCCCATTTCCGCTGGAGCGGCGCGGCCATTGGCCGTCGCCCACACCCGTGGCCGGGAGAAACGCGCGTCCTTTTCCAACGGGCGCGAGTCGCACTCGCTCGTGCACAGGCCCGGCTCCTAATTATCTCCATTAGCGGTCGATGTGGAAATCCTAACGACCGACCTATGGGTAGTCATTTGACTCGCTCGAGCTGTCACTTTACGCAATGCCCGCATAAAGAGTTCCCTTTCCCGACATTTCCATATCACCCGCGCCTCCGGATCCCCCCCGGCCGCTGATAATTATTGGCACTCGTCGATTACGGACATTGCGTGCAACGGCGAAAAAGAACTCGCGGGACAACCTGCAGCTGCATAGTAATCGCCGGACTCGACCGGACACCGGACGGCCCGAGGAGCGGCCGAGCAATGGTCAAGCCTCGCTGCCCACCGGGATCGTCCATCATCTTTGGTTTCGATGTCCAATCACTGGCCGGCGCGTTTACACGACCGGCTAATCGACCCGGAACACCGAGGGAACCTCCGGTTGTCGACCGGCATCGGTCTTACGCCACGACCGACCAAAACTGAAATTTCCCTCGGAACGGTCGAGTCGGGAATTACCCTTGAATCGTTCAAACCATAAATAAGAGTGACCAGGGGGGTGATAAATGGTCAAGGACTCATCTCGAAGTTCGCCCCTCCAATCCTCGAGGAATGGTCGACGTCCCCGATTTTTTTTCCCTTTTTTCCAGGAATCGATCGGCTGCTTCTCGCGTCGCCGGCCGCGGCTAATCGATTCCCTGGAATCGAGGAGGCGACCGGCTCCCGATCGCCCCGGGCCGGGGATCGCGATCCACCTGTCGCGGCCGGTTCCACCGATTAGATCGCGGAGATCCCGCCGATCTCGAGGACCCCGAAGAGCAAGGTGCGCGCGGTCGATCGGTCGGCCGTCGAAGAGACACTTTGACGGTCTCGTCGACCCACCTGTCCTCCCGGCGCGGCCGCCCGAGACAACAAACTTCGAGCCCTTTGACAGGCCTCTCTTGGATCGTCTTCTCTTCCGGCAGCACCCAACACCTGCCCGCAAGACTCAACGATCCCGGATGCGATCTCGATCCTGCCTCCGGATGATCGATGTCGCTCAGCGGACCGAGCCCTCTCCTCCTGGACCTCCTATCGGCAACTCGCGGATGATAAATTAATAAACTCGACCATAAACCGAAGACGAGGGAGAAAAAAAGCAACGTCGAAACGCATATTTTTCGAGACATAATTTCAGTCCTACAGAAAAAAAAAAATGAAAATTGATTGCACAGCACCAAAGAAATATTAATAAATTCTAAGATTTCGATTTTTTTTTTGAGGGGCGATTTCGTTTCCTGGACGGAGGATCATCCTGGGGGATCCGATCCCAGGGTCCTGGGGAGGTCCTCGAAGGAGGTCCTGGGCCACGCACCGTGCGTACACGCCGGAAAGTAAATTGGCGAGGCGTCCGGGGCGGGCTTAGAGCCGAGGTAAAACGCGTCCTTTGCGCGCTGGCTGCACGGGCAATATTGACGGATAAAGGCGAACGAGCTCGGGGCCAAGAAGGCCGAAGTAATAAGAACGACCTAAACTCCGCGAATCCTTTTATTAATCCGCGTGGCGGGATTGGATTTAAAGCCTCGAGCCGGCGGCGCATCCCCCCGAAGGAGAGGGCCGAAGGAGCGACGGAGATCCTGCCGAGATCCTCCCGACGTCCCGAGGGGCGCCGCCACCCACAGCCCACCCACCGCCCACCACCCACCACCCACCGGCGAAGCCGGGGAGAACCAATTTCGCGAAACTTTCCCAACTCCCCGGATTTCGGATGCGTTCACGCTCGCCCGCGTCTTACCGCGGGTACGCCGGTGCAGCTGCAGCTGCGAACTTCCACCCGCCCTCTACTCCCCCTTTCGACGTTTCTTACGTTTTTGAGAGCTCGACTTTTCCAGGAGGTCGTTTCAGAAGAGGGGAAAAAAAAAGAGGAAATTCCAAATTCTCCTACGGATATTACAAGATTTACCTTAATGCCTTTAACGTTCTCGGAATGGAGAATTAAAGTGTCCAGAATCAATGAAACTGACGGAGAGAGAGATTTTCAGGGAAGTTGATAGATTTTCTCTCGCACCCTAGTTCTTTGCTTTTTTTTCACTCGTTCGAATGGATCCTTGTTAAGGATATCCGGTGTCGGGGAAGGGAAGCGGAAGGGATATCTCGATTCGGTCCTCGATCGATCATCTCCTGGGCCATTTCCGTCCCTCGGGCTCGGGCGCTTGTCACTTTTGCATCTTGTTTGCCCCCCAGGGGGGGCGCGCAATAAAGGCGGGATGCGTTTCGCGTAATTCGACGCAGTGTCTTCATTAATATCCGTTAACTTCCTCGACCCTTCTTCATTTCCGCGTGATCGATCTTACTTTTTCTCGGCCCGTGCTCGGCATCCGACCGACGTTCCTCTCTCTCTTTCCCTCCCTCGTAGGAATGGATCGCGAAATGGGTCAGGGGTCGGTAATCCTTTTCTCCCCTGCAGCAAGGATCACTTGCATGAAAAGTACCACCTGCAGGACATCGCCCCCGATGCAACTACCCCCTCGGATCGTTGAATACTTCACTGTAAATGTTGCAAGATTCCAAGTGAAATTGTAGAATCTGAAGACAAAGGACACCTTGATTTTAAGATTTGAAATTTGAGTTTCTACGAGCACCTGCGAGGACGGCAGCTCGTAATCGTAACTTGCCGAAGAATTCCCTCCACCGGCGGTCGTCGGAGCGAAAGCGTTCTCCATTAACGCCTCCCCCTCCTTTGTCAGATGGCAGACGCGTCCTCGCCAAAAGGATATTAAAAACTCCCGGCAATAAAGCTAACTGCTCGCCCTAGCCTGGAAGAGGTATATCCCGGACGTCCTGGCCGCCTCCTCGAGTCGGTACCAGGACCTTCACCGAGTGACCCGAGCCACCGGGACTCTTCCCCCGGAAGTCCTGGCAGACGCTACTAATTATCCCAACGGTGACTTAACTCTTTCTCCCGGGTTCCTAGACCGAATAAAAGTAGCGCGTCCTTCCAACACCGAGGCCGACTTCCTCCAGGATCTCCCTCTGGAATTAGTCACAGCCTGATGACTCCTCGCGATCCAGAGGGGGTTCCCGATATTCGACGTCGGAAAAAAGAGACATCAATGAGAAAAGAAAAGAAAAACACCCAGAAGTAGAATTTTTAATCCGCCATGTACTAGAAAATAAAATCGAGTCCTAGCGAGCCACCCTGGGACGAGGGTGAGATATTTTCTTCAGGAATGACGGCGCGAGTCTTAGGATCCGAGGAACAAGGTCCGTTTCAAGAGCCGAGAGGTTGCCAGCCGCGTAATGGAGGAAGAGGTGGCTTTAAGAGGGGGAGGAATTGTCCTTAAGGGGAGGGCGTCGCCATTTTGTGTCTAGAGAGGGAGGAAAAAAAGTCCCCTCGTCAGACGTCGACGCGTTCACCTCGGAGGTACAAACAATCGTGACTGGACGTCGCGATATTTCCCTGCATATACGTCAAAATGGGAATAAATAATTCCCTCGGGGAAGGGACGTCGAAGATTTAAGGCCCCGTCAGTTGTAAAGTCCATTGTAGGTGTGCAGAGGGTGTGCCGAGGGTGCGGACGAAGAGGAGCGAAGGCGCCGAGAGAGTCGCCAAGGCGGCCGAGGGCTTCGTATTTAAATACATCGCCGGGGATGGGAAATGTATTTAGACGACAGCTCTCCTGAAAGGAAAATAATTTGACATATTTTAAAAGTTGGAATATCGCTCGAACTTCTAAAGCCGCCGGCTTGCCCTCGGCGGGGTTCCACGCGGGGTGGCGTGGAGGGATGAGAGCGGAGCCGAGACGACCGGGGGAGGCCGCGGTTCTAAACCGATTTTCTGCCCCAAAACGAGTTACCATTAATCGAGGATTTATTCCTGCCGATGGCATTATTTATTCCCTCTTAACTAACTTCGATTTATTGGTTACTTCTCGCGAGTCCAAGTAGCGTTCTCCAAAATGGCTGCCGCCGGACCGAAGTCCCTTCACCTTGCCTCCGCGATATCAGAACGTTAGGAAATTATACCACCGATCGTTGTTGTCGAAGGAGTTATCAAGAATTTAGGATACCCACCGATGAAGACTGCCGACCACGGGGTCAGGTCGAGGCCGAGAGGTGGTCGAGAATAAGGACGTCGCGCGGGACCTTTATTCCCGTTCCTGCGTAAAAATAACGGAGCCGAGGGAGGGTCGAAGCGGCGATTCCTGCCACCCCGTCCGGCGAGGAGGGTCGGGGGCAACCCACCCCCGGCGGCGTGTACGCGCTCCGGCATGAATATTGCCAATTTACGGGTAGAGGAACGTACGGTTCTCACCTAACCTCACCTAACCACCCGGTTCTCGGGGCCTCCGCCGGCGCGTTCCTCCCCCGGTTTTCTCTCTTTCCTCTCGTTCCTCTCGTTCCTCTCTTTTTCTCATTCTGGCTCTTGCCCCCGCCCCGGGCGGCGCGCTCGTCTCTTCCTCTTCGGGCAGGGGGTGGCGGTGGGGTGAGTACGGAAGGGGGGGGAGGGACGCGAGCGCTTGACGCGATATTGGAAAATGGCGTCGATGTGTGCGAAGGGTGGATGGTCCGGGGCGGTGGGCCTGGGGAGTGGGGAAAAATAAAATAAATTGCTCAACATATCCAATAAGGTGGCAGAGCCGTTGCCCGGGCGACGCCGACTCCGCGGGACTACTTCCCCCGACCACCCCGCGCCCCCATCCCTCCCAGTCGCCTCCACCCCCGCGAGTGCACCTATATCTCGCGGCGAGACGTGCGTTCCTCTTTCTACCACTCCCGGCCCCGGGCCTCGATCCCTGGGGCTCTTGCCCCTGGGAGTTGCACGGGAACCCCCGGAAGTCGGGAGACTTCCGAGGAGCCCGAGTCACGGGGCCGGACGCGGCGAGTAACCTAGAGGGTGTCTGCAGGGGTCGCAACCCTTGATCCAAATTTCGGCACCCTCTCTTTTGTCCGGGGAAAGGGACGATCGAGGAGTGACCCTCTTCGAGCTTGTCCAGGGTCCGGAATTGGCTCCGGAGCATAAAGGCCACCCCGAGGACTCGCTGATGAGATTTACCGCGAAGTGGAGGTGAGGACCCTGGGGGACCCTGAAAAGAGGGTGCGGCGGGAGGGGTGGATTTTTCAAATTCTTAGCTGACGTTCCTGGAGATGTTCTTTCGGAAAGCCGTCCTCCGGCTTGCATCCTGGCGATTTTTTGCAAAGCTCCCTCTTTTACTCCTGGACGTCCCGGGGGAGGACCCCCGACGTCGTTAAGTCGGCACCGCGGACTCGCGCTCGGCAAATTGCCGGTCGCGCACCCCTTTTCGGCCGCGATGGAAAAATTGGCAAAGGCGAGCCCACGCGCCTCCTGCAATATGTAAAATAATGACTGCCGCCTGAAAGGAATGCATAATGAGATCTCTCTGGGCATGGCCGAGCGCCGAGGTGCTCCACCTCCCACGTACGTACCTGGAGGTGCGCTTTTACCGGCAAGCCCCGGGTGCGCTGCCTCTGGACCAGTTACCGTAAACCACACGAGCCCCTCCCCTCGGGGTTAGGGGGGTCCGGAAGCTGGGATGCATCCAACACTACCTTGCCACCGTATTAACCCGCGGGAATCCATATGGGGCCATCGACGATACTCAAAAGGATCCCCCTCGTTCCTTGAATCGTCCCCTACGCTTATATCTGCATTTGTCTGGTGGAGTCCCGCGCCAAGTACACCCTTCCACGGGTTCCTTCTACTTCTAGGTCCTCAGAGGTATAGACGTACATGGGTGTCCAAGTTATGGACCTAGGAGTCTTTATTTAAAGAGACCTGCAACGGACTAACCCGTTTCCGATAAGCTTCGGAACCGTCCCCCGCAAACGGGTGATAAGTACCGATCCCCGTCAAGGGGGGCCATTAGACTCCCAGCTGGAGGTGGCCAGTTACCGATAAGAATAAGAGACTCCTCGAGACGTTCCGGAATCTGGACCATACGGATGCAGAGCCAGGGTCCTAGGGAGTCGCGCAGCGGACGAAGCCCCTGCTTCCGGCCGATCAGCTGATCCGTCTCTCTACCCCCGTGGGCTATCTCGACCCATTGTCCCGGTGATTTTCCATCCACCTATCGGCTCGATACGTACCGAGTTAATGGCTAATTCCGCGGGATCGCGAGAGGCAACTCGTTACTTCTCCCAGACATTTCCATGGAAATCGGCTCGCGTGCAGCTGAGCCGGGTCCGCGGGGTTTCGTCACGTACTTATGTCTGGGTGTACGTGATTGCGCGCCTCCGAGTGTGTGTATATCCGTTTCCAGCGGAATGCGCAACGCAAGTTAAAAGCGGCGCCTCCGCTGCTTACCACCTCCCACGTGATCGTAATAATAAATTGCCTCCATCGACGTAGGAGGAATGAAAGTGAGATATCCGAGGGCAACGTCACTGGCATACTTTCAGACGCGATTAGGCTCGCCCGAGCCGAGTGCGAGGAACTCGACGGCGATCCCTTCGAGGAGCTGGACCGAACCTCCTTCTGGATGCACCCCCGACTTTCCTGCAACTCTCCTCGACTCGATGGAAAGACACCACCATTGAGTCCACGAGACCGATGGACCCGATAGCGACCACTTGGCACGATCTGTAATCGGCGATCCAGTAAATGTATCCTGAAGGAGAAGTGCCATTATCGATACCGACGACCACCTGTCCTGTCTAGAGAACCTCCATTACGGTGGGTGGTCGCCAATGGTCGGAAAGAGCCATGGAGACGTTACTTTATTTATAAGAAATTTAAACAATTTTTCTTTCCCCTTTATCAGGTTAGGGGTCGTCTTCAGGGTGGGTTGGAGGGATCGAGGGGTTCTCCAAAATCTGGATTCGATGAGACGCTTCGGTGAGTCGGAAGTATCGACCGGGGAGAAGTCGCACCACGTGAGGGTGGACGCACCCTTAGGTAAGACGCCGACGGAATTGGTCCACATGAGGGTGGACCCACCCCCAAACCACGCCTCGTGTGAGCCACGCGTCCAAGACGCCGTCATCGAATAAAGAATGGCCGCTTCCGATTGGTCTGCACCCCCGTCTCGAGACACCCCCGAGGGTGCACGTACGAGAGCCACCCCCGAAAGGCACGCGTGAGTGCGTGGGAGAAACTACCATCTTAGACTCGAAGCCGCCCCTGGAAAGAAGCTGCCACCCCCGGCGATGCCCACCCCGTCTCCTTTCCTCTTTTCTCCCTCTCGCACACGCGTACACGCGTGCTCTGCGCAGGTCGACGCACTACCCCGCGTGTCTGACTCCACCCTGGCAATCAATCAAAGGTCCTCCCATGGAAAAGTCTCCAAGAGGGTCCTCTCCCTCTTCATCCCCCTATCGAGCGCCGACCCCCAAAATCCACTTCTTCATTTTTTCTACCCAGAAGAAGGAAAAATTTATTTTCCAGTTACCGAGATCCGAGAGTCGGGGTCGATCGATAAGGCGGATATCGATTGTCATCCCTTAGGTATATCTACCCTGAAAAAAAAAAGAATTCAGGGAACCAAAGAATTATTTCCTTGAATAGTACCGCGTTTCGCGTTATCCTTGTCTCTTGGGGGCCTTGTTCATCGTCTGGCCCGATCGACCCGGGGCCGCGGATCCGGGACCGGTCCCATCCCTCGGGAAGCTTGCACCCTCTGGAACGCTTTCCTCGAGCCATCGACGCTTTTCTCGCGCACGCAAGCGCGCCTCTTCTCTTTCTCCGGGCCGTCTAGGGCGAAAAATCGATACCCGCCGACTGGGGAAAAGGGTTAAAACCCCTTCTGCGGAGAAAGAACCGGAGTCAGAGGGTGGCATCCGCTCGGCGGGCGGAAAAGAGAGCGGGGGAAGAGAAACCATGGTTCGGGAGAACCAGATTTACATACCCTCCGTCCTGCCCCCTCGCCGCCCTCGTTCGCTCACTTTCTCCCTCCGTTTTCCTCTTTCTCTCCTGTCCCTCCACCTACCAGCCCGACGAAAGGGCCCTTGTTAGCCGAAAGTTGCTTCGTCCGCGCCGCGACGCCGTCGGCTTTTGCCGAGCTCAAACGTCGAACTGGGAAATTTGGAGAAAAATTCCCCGACTAGGGAAAACATGGCTTTTTCGGCTCCCCTTCCGAGAGAAAACTTCCGAAAAATATTTCCCAAATGTTAAACCCCTCCCACGAGCCGCATATTAAGAACGAACTCCCCCGACTCTACATATTAAAAAGAAAAAAAAAACCATGAAACGTTAAAAGTCCGCCTGAGCACGGTATAGGTAAAGCAAAATTACCTTTGAAAATTAGGCACATGATAGAAGAGGGTTGATCGGGATAGATCGTTGGGGTAATCGATAGCCACCCCTCGGGCGCACTCGAGGGGCCTCCAGTCTCGAGTTTTGTCGTTCAGCGATTTTAAGGGCGATATTCAGGGAGTTGCAAAAGCGAAAAAAAGAATTGCCCGAGTGTCCCGGAGGAGCTGTGAGGAGGTCGAAGGTTCCCGAGGGAAAGGCCGGGAGGAAGACTTGGAAAACGTCGAACGGCCATCCGGAAAACTTTGCCCCCCTTCCCTGACGGAGTATCGCGAGTTTCCCAGCGGCGGCCATCCCGGAAAATTGGAAAATAATAAATTGCCAAACTACTTTAAAGAAATTAGCAGGGCCGTTAGATGTTCCGCGGGCGGAATTCCTCCGGCCGAAGCCCGCGTAAACTTGCCGAGCCGATATTGATTAATTTGCTTAAAAAGTTCCGGCGGCACGCCATGACGGCCCCCCCTCTCGGCCGCTCCTTATTTTCCGCCCGCTTCCGGCCGCCGGGCGGAATTCGAGAACGAAGCTAGAGGGGCCTTCTCGATAACACCTCGCCGCACAGAAGAGGCCCCTGGAAAACGCTCGACCGGCCAAGGGCCGCTCTCGAGATCGCTCGAGACCCGGAAAACTCCAAGGAGTTGGCTCGAAATTTTCCGCGCGTTTTTGTTTTTCTTTTTTCCTCCCACTTCCGGTGGCCCCTCTAGCCCTTCCCTCGAGCTAGAAATCCGCGATTTACCGGTAGAAATAAATTATCAATAATAATTCCCGGGATCCATTAGGTTGCGGAATAAATTTCCGCCGTTTTTAACGTAAAGTAACGTAATTAAGGTGATATGAAAAGAAGAATGCGCTGCTCGTGAAATTTCACCCCCCCAAACAAAAATGTGATTTTGGAAAAGTTTTATAAATATTTTCACGTTTTATGTATGTAGAAATGACCCTTTCACATCACCTTAAATCCACGGGAGCTTATTCCTCGACATAATGTATTCGAGCCTATACGAAGTATAAGAGTTTCTTGGGACGAAAAGGGAGAAAAATGGAACTGGAAATTTCGGAGCCGTTTCTCGGATGGCAAAGAGAGACTCCGGGGCCGAAAACGCGCGACTTTCGCAAAAAAGCACGACGGTCTCGGTGCCGAGCGGAGACTTCTTTGCGGGCCGTCAGAGACTTCCTTTGACGAGCCGGGGTGGACGGCCGGGAGAGGAACGGGAGTAAAAAGAAGTCCCTAGGGAGACGGCGGCCGCGGGAGGGAAAGAGAGATCCGCCTGCGCGGCCGATGGGCGCGAGAGAGACCGAGCGAGCGATGTATGAGATTACGTTACGCCCGTGTGGTCTGCGGAAGAAACTCAAGAGGGCAATTTCGAATAAATTTAATCTTGGGTAGGCTTCGAACCGGCGCGACCATGAAACCGGAGGGTACGACCGTGGTCCCTGGTCTCTTTCATGTAAATCGTCGACGGTTCCCTCTCGCTTCGCGGTGCGGATCGGGCCCGGGACCCCGGCTGATGTTACAGAGACGTTTTCGAGACGCCTTCGGACCACCGAGCGTACGGTTTCACGTAATAACAAGCTGGGACCCCGGATTAAAAAAAGGAGACTCTCCTCGCGCCTAACCGTCACCTAAACGTCACCTAAAAATCCCGGGAGCGTCCGATTACGCCCGGCCGGCGCCGCAAGGTGCAAGGATTCCACGCCACCCCCGAATCGGGCCGCACCGGGTCCGCCGCGGAGTCCAGGATTTTTCTGCAGTTAAAGGACCTTCCAACGGACAAGTTTTGTAGGAGGAACTTTTTCCTAAGAAGCCAGGATTTTGCGGAAAAAATTGCGGCGCGGTCCGTCGCCGCCATCCCAGGGGGGCCGCCAGGGCTCGTCGGGGAGGCGGATTCCGCCGCGGAATCCGGCGCGGTAGGTGCGCGCCATTCATTAGCCATCTGCGCCGAAGTAAATCCTTAATGACAGGATAAACCGCCTGTTTACAGGTGATTACGCCAATTATCGGCGACGCGAGGCGTCCCGCCGCGTGTTTGCATTCGACGCGATCTCCACTCGCGGTGCAGAAGCTAGTCGGGCACTCTACAGTGCGTGTGGATGCACGGCCTCTCCTGGCAGATGCATCTCTCCCGGTAGATGCGCAAACTCCGAGGTAGATCCACCTTGGATGCACCTCGCGGCTTCGCTCTCGGAATTTATCGGCGGCGCGGACGAGGAGAAAAATCAACCCCCATAAAACTGACGATCGTTACGCAGGGGGTAGATTAAAACGCTCGTCGAATTATCCTGCACTTAGGGAAAAATATAAAGGAGGAAAGGATCCAGAGAAATCGTGAAAAACGAGCAATCGGAGGTCTCCATACGTCCGCTGCACGCGATCTCTTCGATTAGGCAAGATTTTTAGGAGCGACTTCAGGGTGCCACTTCAGGGTCCAATCCCGAGGAATTGCAGTTTTCCGGGTTTCAGCGAATCCCATTCGAGTCCTCGTTCCCTTCTCGGACGAGAGTAACAATCCCCATAGGCAATCCGTATATCTCGCGTTGCCTCTTCGGTATCCTCTTCCATGCGAGCCTAAAGGTGCAGGCACCGCCGCCATTACTGACAAATTACCATCGGCATCGGGCGAGTTACTCTCGTCCTCCCTTTCCTTCCTCTCCTCCTCTTCGTCTTCCTCTTCTGCTCGTCGAGCTCGTCGCTGGCTTCGGGAACTCCGCCGAGCGCGATACTCGTTCTTCCGCTAATTGTTTTCCAGGTAGATGCGGAGTCGACTTCTTTTTCCGCTGGTTTTCCTCTTCCTTTTCATCCCATTCATCACCGGCTCCCTCGGGACCGCTGGCAAGAGGAGAAACCCGATGCTCGTTCCTCTCGTGGTTCCTCTCCTCCTTCAGGGTCTCCAGCTGGACCTCTCTTCGACTCCGCGGTCCGCCATTTTGGTTCCCAAGTTTTGGAGAACAGTCTTTCTAATCTCCAGCTGGATGTTTCGTATTTTCGACCCCGACGTCCGGCATTTTGGTACCTCCTTACTTTTCCGCCACGTGTCTGATCCTCGCTCTTTTTGTTTTTTTTTTTAACGTTTCGTACATTTTGGTGTCCTTTTTAATTCCCCGCTGATTTTTCGCAACTCTTAGCGTCCACACCTCCGGAAGACTCCTCCACCACGGGCATAGGTAGGGATTAGGCGTGCATTAATAGGTGTCCATCTCGCTTCCAAGACCTCGGGGAAGACTCTTCGGCTGGGCTCCAAGGTGGTGCCACGGTAATTTCCATCGAACCACGCCTCTCGCTTCGCCTTCATATTCATGCCGATCTCCCGCCATTGCCGGCGACGACCCGGCCCGTGGAGAGCATAATTGCAACGTGTTGCAATTAGTTGTGCAAACGAGCTCGCAGTCATCCAATGACGTGCCGACTAGTCCCGGCATTAATTTCCGCTTTATCCGGGCCCCCTCCAGCTCCGCCATCTTTAATATCATTCTTGCCGAACACCTTCCAACGGCTCACTCCCCTAATTGCACTAGCGATTAATTTCTGCACCGCTTGCCCCGTAGGTAGCCAAGAGGAATGCCGGACCCCCCTCAACGACCTCGACGTCACTTAAACGAGCAGGATGATCGCCGATTTCGTGTATCGTTATCGACCTGAGGTCTCGGGATTACCCGAGGAAGGAGCCGCGGGAAGCCGGGCTCGCAAAATGGGGGAAGTCTCTTCTGGACGGCCCTAATGGACGAGCAAATATCGAGGAGATTCGCGCCGTTAAAAGCGCGCCTTTTCCTTACTCGGTGCAGCCACGCCGCAAAGGGCTGCCGTTGCAAAATGGCCCCGTGGGGACTTGTTGATTTAATAGAAATCTATTTGCGATGCCATTAGAAGACGCGGCCTCTGGCCGCAATTGGCCGGTTCGGCATCGGGCGAAAGCGTCGTTTCGCAATGGCCGCCGTCGGCTACACGGATGCATTCGGTGCATCCCGACGTGCACGCGCCTGTTCTTAAGGATCTTAATGGCCATTTTTTATTCCCACTCTTGGATGTCCCTTGAACCGTCCTAGGACTTAGATGTCGATGTTTTCATGACTCGGGATTTTTTTCGAGGATCGCGACTTTCTTAAAAAAAAAAAAAAAGAAAAAAACGCGACTTCGGTTCGCGTGGACCCTTCGGTCGGAAAAGTCTCTAATTGCCGGGCACTCGACTTCCCACGTCGGTGGCCATTTCTGGCCAGCCAGGTCGTAATCGATAGGCGAGTGTTGCGTGGACAGCGACTATTGGGCAAGCCGGCCAACGCGACTAGGTAGGTGCGTTACGTGCGTGCACACGTGCGTCCTCGACGAGAGGAGGGTGCGCCGCTAAATGCACGTATCGCTGCGCCCACGTGGACGTAACCAGGACGCGGCCGGGACGCGGCGAGGAGGGCGCAAGTCACGATGGCACCTGCTCCCGAGGGAACCAGCAGGCGTCCCGCTGGACACCGGTCGCGGACTCGCACCGGTTATTGTCCCGTCCTGGACAAGGATAGGGCACGGCGATCGGCATCGTTAACGACCGATTCCAGGAGTCGTTCAGGAAAATTCAAGAACCTGGAGATCGAGGTCTGGGAACCGACGTCCCAAACCGGTACCGGAGCCGGTGCCCGGGGGTCCAGGATGCCCGTTAGGGCGTTCCTGGCTGCCGATTCCTGGCATCCCCGGCCACTCGCGACTCTTCACCGCGATGAGGGTAATCGAGCCGATACCGCCGATCGGTCCGATTACCGCTCAATCAGTTTGCCGTTTAATCAATGCCCAACCACCGGGCGGTGTGGTCCTTCAATGAAGTCGGCGGAAAATTGGCGAGCATCCGCCGATTCGCCCCCGGCGAGACCTCCACCCTCCACGATTTTTTCCCCCGACCCCGGATCGAAATCCAGCGATACCGCGCTCGTGGCGATAACCCGCCACTCGTGATAGCCCTGATAAATCGATTGCAATCGCGTCCCTGCACCTCTGGGAACTGGAGGAGGGAAAAGCTCGACCTAATGGCCCTTTATTTCCTTCTACCTTGTTCATTCCCGGCATCTTACTCGAGGTTCGACATTTAGTTTATCACCTACGAGGATGGTCAGGGTTGCAGGTTCGCCGATTGTTAATGACGAAATGTAAATGCACCCCGGCCGGATGGTGCGTCGTGTAACCCTGGATTTATCCGGCTCCCCGTGTAAATTCAGCGTCTCCCTCCGTTACATCCGTACTTGTACCGCGGTTTGCATTAATTAAGAGCGTACATTTGTCGTAAAGACGTCGAGCGGTATTCCAAGGATTAAGCGGTCACCCCTAGTAGCCATATCTCGGGCCAAAGTGTAGGAACGAAGCGAAGGCTCGCATTTTCCGTCGTTTCGCCGCCACAAATTGGCTGGTCTGCGTCGCGGGGGGTCGCGAAAGGGTGTCGGCCAGGAGGCCGGATCCATATAATTAACACCAAATTCCGCGGAATCAACATCATTGCCTCCGGGGGGGCCACGGGGAGGCGTAATAACCCGGGGAATATAATGCCGTATAGTAATAGATTTTTGCCCGACGTTAATGTCCGCGCCGCTATCACGGGCGCTCACGTGGAGCCCGCGACTGCATATATCACCCGGCTCCCCCAGATTATGCGCTGACATAGACGCATCTGCGACCGATAATTCCCTCCCGCGGCCGGCTTTGATCTATTTCGAGGGAGGAAGGGTTGAGGGTCCTCCGGGTTGCCGACTTTGAAAGGCGGATCCACCTGCAGGATTTACGAATCCGACGAGCCTCACCGGAGGTGGATTTACACGCTTGTAAATCACCTTTACGCCGTTATGAATGAGACCGCCCGAGAGCGGGCCGGCGGATGCACATGCGAGTGCGTAGAGGAACACCCGAGATGAAACCGGGACCCCGATGATCCGCTTTCTAAATTCGAGCGGAAAGAAGCGAAAGGAAGGAGGGATTCGCGGAAATGATCCTGAAAAGGGGTTAACCGAAAGAAAAATACAGGAGTCCCGAAACACCTTAGCGACCCCAAGTATGGAAAACGAAGCCATCTTCCCTGGATCGAGTGCGACGCTGATGAAAATAAATGGGGGAAAAGAAAAATTCAAATAGGAACACCTGCAGCTCCTTCGAGATGAGAGCGGGAAAACGGAGATACCTCTGATCTCGCGGTTGTCGATATTAATTAAATTACACCCAGGGAGTAATTGCAGTGTCCCCCCGAGTAACGATAGGACACCTTAATTTCCCGCCAGGCTCGTGTACCAGCCTCGCGCATTAAAGCACCTTGTTAATCCCGGGATAGGAAAGGAGTCCAAGTACCCCCCGATGGGGGGAAAGGGGGAGAAAAGTGGGATTTTTCTCGCGGATCGCGGATTAAGAACGAAGAGGGTAATTAAATGGGGGTGTCTTCGTCTCTTATACTGCCTTGACGAGGGACTCCTTAATTTCGCATGCTTGCCTCGGTAGATCTCGGGTACAAGGCTCGACATATTAGGACTCTAGCAGGCGCATGATAAATAATGCCGGGCTCATGGAAGCCGGGGGGAAAAATCGTCCTACAAATTGCCCCGGCCATTTTACACGTACACCTGCCTCCTTACACGGGGGCGCGAGCCTCCACGGGCGTGCGACAATTAATGAGCCCGGCGTTGTCGAGAGAGACCAGAGGTTGTCGCGACACGGGAAGGAGCGGCGAAAGCGAACGGGATGCCCGATTAAACATTGGCCCGAGATCCTACGGGACCGTCTTCCCGAATCCCGGAATCGGCTGCCAGGAAAATGCGGAACGGACTCTCCACGTGCTCCGATTTGACCCGAGTGCACCTTTGCGTTCTCTTCCTATGTTTCTTTATTTCTTTTCCGCGGAAATTACTCGGGGATTAGGCGCATCCCTGGTCCTGGGATGGCTCAGGGATACCGGTCGAGGTGTCTCTGGGACAGAGGCTCGGATTTGGAAGCGACAAGTGCGACGAAATGGACCAAATCCGATGGCCAGGCCTCGGAAATTCGGGCTCGAGCCAAGAGGCCAAGAGGCGGTCCTCTGCCCACGCTCTTCGCCTCGCAGCCTCTTCGGGCTATCGAGGACAAGAGGGAAACAATTTCAGGAAGTTTCGGGTGCTCGAAACGTCGTGATTTATCGGCCGCAATTTGTATGGCGAGCGGTTTGCGCCCTATATACTTCGCAGGCCGTCGACTCGAGACTCTCCTGGCCGAGCGAGCGTTCCGGCTCGACGAAGAGGTGGTACGATTGTTTTCTCTATCCTTTTTTCTTTCTTTTTTCCTTCGCTTCCATTTCGGTCTCTAGGAAGTGACAATCACATGCAGGGGAGCAAGATTCTAGTGGGGAGAGTTTTCCTTTAGAGGGGATTTTTTTTTCATGCATTTTTCCCATTTTTCTTTTAAGGAGGGAGCAGCGTGGAGGCCCTCGGGTGCGGCCCTGGATTCAGGCCGAGATTGCATTCGTCGAGCGGGCTGGAATGCAATAGACGTCGGGGCGCCCGACGTCGATTTCGTGACCCGGGTAAGACGGATGCGCAGACGTCCCGGCAGGCGATGGGAATCCTCTTCTTTTCTCCGAAGAGTGACATTCCCGGGGAATTTCAAGAAAGAGACCACGCTGGGCCCGGGAACCGCCGGGATGGATTTCCTGGCAGGAGCGCCCTCGGAAATGACTCCGAGAAATGCTCCGTTCCCGAGGGACCCGGAGGAATCCCTGGGTCTCCGAGATTCTGGACCCTTCCCTCTTCCCCGGGTGCCGGGGCATCCACGGAGCGATTCCAGGATCGGGTCCTCCTCCAAAACGAGGGGGAAGATGGATACACCCCTCCCGGTGTCTCCCGAAATTCTTCCCCGAGTTTTCTCCCCCACTTTTCCCCCAGGTATTCCTTTTCCTTGCCGACGCACATGCGTGTCGGCCGTTCACCTCACGTGGGGAGAAACCAATCCCGGAAAATGCGACCTCTCCGAGGACCAATCCTAGACATCTCTCCGATCCGCGAGCACCCCCCCTGAGTCCGATCTCGAGTCTCCAAGAAACACGAACAATCCCCATTAGGAGAAATGAGAAAATTCGGAAAATCCTCGGAAATCTCGCGACGTTCCTCTGACTCTCTTGGGAATTTCCTTTGGAATTTACGACGGTAGTTGGCGAGTATGAGAAAAAAAAAAAAAAGAAAATGCAATCGGGGCGTTAAATCATCGTAGCCCCGATCGACTCGTCCCCTCATTTCCAATTTTTCCTCCTCGTTTCCCTCCTCCTCCTCCGCGCCGGGGGCGTTCCCGAGCAAAACGACACTCGTCCTCCCTAAATCGTCGGTCCGCAGCGAAAATGGAAAATGTACAAAGTACCATTCCATAAATCTTGGGGCAAAGCGAGCGCGAGAGCGCGCTGGGGTTGAAAGAGAAACGCTGATAGATGAAGAGGGAGGCAGCCGATGGTAGGTTGTACTAGAGGGTAGTTACGGTGCGGCGAAAGGGGAGAAAAAAAAAAGAGGAAAAAGCGGGGAAAAGGGAAAAGGGCAAAGAGAAAAAGGAAAACATGATTTCTTTTCATTGGACGGCTTCGCGCTGCCCCTTTCCCCCTGATAACCACAGCCAGGTGCGATGGTCCCCGTCCCTGCGGAAGCCAGGAAAGAAATCCAAGATCGATTTCGAAAAATTAATTCAACCTGGAAAGAGAAGCATCATCCGGTTCCCAAAATTCAGGGCGATAGTAGGCCCCCAGGGGGATTTTTTCCAAACGACGGGAACCCTTGGGGAAGGCTATCCTGTGGGATAAAAAATCATCCATGAGGTCGTCGTCGGAGGCCACCCCGTATATCCGGGGATGCTGGAAGAGTGCCGGCGCGCACACAGGGAGAAACGTATCGGAGAAAGCGGAGAAGAAAGAGAGGCAGAGCGAGGCGCGGGGTGGAATGATAATGCAGGAAGGGAGGATAAGGGAACAATATATCAGCGGGGATGCCGGAGGGGAGAGCGAAGAGGGAGGAAAAGGGGGCGGCTCCGTTCGCGAGGCAAGTGGCCCCGGTTGTCGTCTTTTTCTCTTTCAGCTCAGATCCAAGAAAAATCCCGAGTAATCCGCCTGCGAGGATTATCCCCCGGCATCCCCTCTAGGCCTCGGTATTATATAACCTGCACGATATTATGACCCACGTGACCCGACGTGACGGAAGGAGCTCCCCTCCGGGGATCCTCGGATTAATCGAGGGCAGGACCCCTCCTCCACCTCCAAAATTTCTCCTCCCCATTTTCATAGAGAGATTATCGATATTTCGGTTGCCCAGATATTTTTACAATTTTTCTTGCCCCTTCGGTATGAGTTTCCGGGGCGAGGGGATTCCTTTTTCACCCCTAGGGGTTTCGAAAATGGGGAATCTGGGGGTATGGTCAAAGCTTCCGGGGAACGGCCGAGTCGGCGTTTATGGTAAAAGCTCGCCTCCTCGCTCCTTAGAGCCCATTCTCCGAGTTGTGCTGACACTCCCTTTATCGATCCCCGGCTGCTCTCTCGCTCCCCTTTACCTCTCCGTCTCCGGCCGTACTACCTAGTTACCTATCCGCCGTAACCCAACCTGACCTCCGTGCCTCGAGCCCACCTACAACCTACACCCTCCGCCCGGTGTACATATCTGTCCGTACGAATTACTCGGATGGGCTAGCCGGCCCTTTGTCCCCGGAATTTGCTAATTAAAGATCGATCCAGGGGCGACGCCGATGTCGTCGAAGGTCCCACCGAACGACCAGGAGCGAGCCCAAGGAGAGGGGCCCCATAGAATCGCAAAAAAATCCCGAAAACACCGTAAAATCTCGAAAAATTTCCCCCAGATCCCCGATCAGCTGATCGACCTCGCAGCCACGTGGCCCTAGATTCATCCCGGTAATCAATTTATCGGCCGATCCGGAGAGACCGTCCACCGCCTCGGCAGCACCGAACCACTTTCCAGGATCTGTAAAAAATCCCCAGGAATTTTTACAGAGGCAGGAGGATTTATAGCCCTCCAGGAATGGAGCGAGGATCGCCTCCGGAGGGTCGACGTCGGACCGGTAACGAGAGCATCGTCCGTCGCGTCATTGTCGTTTCCCCGATGAAATCCCGAGGTGGAGGCGCGTCCACCTTCCGAGAAGAACCGGGACATTTACGGTGGGACGATTCCACGAGCGCAAAAAGAGGGAGATGTTCCGGGAAATCATCGAGCAGGAGTGCGCGGACAATGACGACGGTCTCTCCTCGGACGTTCCGGAATATCGGCGTCGATCGCGATCTCGCTCGCTAAAAATCGATTCCCTCCTAGATCAGGATGGACCTGGGTCCCAAAGCCCTCGACTTGATACGATCAACCATCTAACACAAAACTGACAGTTTCGCTTACGACCTGTCAAACGATGAATGACCTAGCAACGGTGCAACATTTTCCGACATTCCTGCGAACCTATTAGAATGCGACAAAAAATCCATATGAACTCGAGATCAGGGTCGACCTGGCACCTCGTACGATTTTCCCGGAGGTTCTTCGAGGTCACGTGACACGTCTCGCACTTTGGGAGCGAACCAAGGTGGGAAAATTCCCGGGCGGAAAATCTCGACGACGGAAGACACGCACTCGTTCCGAGGCACTGGAGGGGTCGAGAGACGAAGTCGAAGAAGAAGCTGAAGAAGCCAAGGAAGACGAAGAAATCGGTGTCGAAGAGATCGACGTCGAGGGAGAGAATGCGACGTTCGCTCTCCAGGAGGGCGAGCGGTCCCGGGCGGCGTCGCGGCGCTGAGCGTCGGACGGTCGGCACTAGACTTGGCGTCGGTTCGTTCGTTAGCGGTGCCCGGTTGCTCGGCCGTATTAATTTGCCTCCCCGCCGCCCGCCCCCCTCTCCACTCCGCTGAGCACCCCTGCCCCGCGACGCGGGGGCGGAGGAGCCGTGACCATCCCTGGTCTTAGCTGGCGGAGACGACGGAGACGTCGGAGACGGCCAGGACGGCGCATGCGGCCTCTGCTAATCACCCTCACCCTTGGCCGCCCCGGCCGCCTCTTCCCATCCCCCTCGAAGAGGCCTCTTCCTTACCGATCGAGATCTCCGCCGAGGAATTAGCGCCGAAGAGGTGACCCCGACCTGCCGCAACCCCGTAACCATTAACCCGCATCGATATCTTGCCCCATGAAAAGGAAGAACACTGCGTTAAAAAAAGAAAAGGAAAAAAGGGTAACGTATCGAAATGGAGGCCGGTAGATTCCTGGAAACGCACGACGGAATTCCTGGAAAGCCGCGAAAGAATCATACCGATTAAAAGGAGAGGGGTTCTTGGGAAGGGGCCTTAAGGAACGTCTCTTCGTCTCTCTCGAGAGTACTTCGGGGGAATCGAAGAGAGAGAGAGAGGGGGGAGGGGAGGGGGAAATTGCGCAACGAAACGACGGGGCCGCATCGCGCGTTAGCGCAAGAAACCGCGCAATCGCAGCCGCGCTCTCGGTGCTTTCGTTTCCCGACGTATGACAAGCTAATGGTCTCATGAAGCCGTCCAAGGAGGGCGCCGAGGGGGGGTATATAATGAGCGTAATGGTAATGAAGCGGCGCGGCAGCGTCGTTCATTACCGCGCGCTCGCGCGAGGGCCTCGCCGCCCTCAATTTCCGTAAACGCGTAATTCTTCCAGCTGTCCGCCGGCGGTAATTACGGATCGCCTTTGTGGATCTGCACCCCAGGGCCCGATGAATACGTAAGGGTTTTTCGGGGACCTCCCGGGCGGGGCCGAGGTAATCACTGGCCGTCATTTACGAGCGCCATTAAAGACCGCCGTGTCGCGATCGGGCCCAAACGAGGGGCCCCACCCCTCCCCGGGCCCCCTTCTACGTTTCAGTCAACCGGGGCCAAAAACCGCGCCCTGGGGGAAAATCTCCCGGATGGTCTTCGGGGTTTCCGTCGTCCTCGAGGGGGGACCATCCACCTCTTGGTTCAACCCTTTCGTCCCGAATTCCAGGGGCGAGGGGCGAGTTCCACGACTCGTCGGGGTTGATTAGCGCCAGATCGGGCATCCCGGTGGAAACGTAACGAGGCGAGGTTGCCGAAGAGACCCCACCAGGGGGTGGTCGCGGACGGGTTCGCAGTTATTGGAAAAAACCGCGCCGGGGCGCAGGGGCGCTGCTGGGGGTTGATACGGTCGAAGGCTTTAATTTCTCGCCTCATTGCCCGCAAAAAGGAGATGCTTTATCGTTCATTTAGAGACCCGGCTCGAACCACCCCCGATTCGAGGTCTCGGCTTTTGGCGGCCATCTCGCTCGATCGCCGCCACCCACCGGTGGATCTCCAGAAGGGGAGAGAGCTCCGGGAAGCTCCGAGCATTAGCATAACTCCTCGGGAATGCTGATCATGTAGCACATTTTTATCGGGGCAATTTCCCGAGGCCGGCCCTCGATCAGGGGATGCCGGCGCTCCCGAGGAAAATGGGAAGAGAGCTTCGGGACTCCTCCCTGGAAACCCGACCTGGTCGATAGTTTCGACTTCTTCGGCAAGAAGAGGGCACAGGGTGAACCCTGAAGGAACTTCCCCGGAAGTGGCCCGATTGACTGATTAGGGGCGACCCGACCTACGCCAACCCTCGATCACCTCTTATCTCGACGGTCATTTTCTTATCCTTCGAGAAGAAAATGAAGAAATTCAGAATTCCTCGGAATTTTGGAACGTGGACTTCTTTCGGAGGTATTTCACCTCTTCGGTACCTTCACCTCTCGTGCGCCGAACGAAGGCCCCATTGAGAGGCCTTTTCGACGATGCACCAGGAGAGGCTGGGTCCGAGGTGATTCAGCCTTCCATCCGAGCAAACTCCCAGAAAAAAACCGGTCCTGGAGGCTGGGCCACTCGGTCCAGGCACCAAGAGGAAGAGGAAGAGCCGTGGGTGGTGGAGAACAACACGCAGGGATCTTCGACCCCGAAGTGACGCCACGAGGGTCAAGGTCGCCTCGGCGGTGCCTCCTCGTCGATTCCTGAGCCTAAAAATCCCGATTCCAAAATTCTAAAGAACGCAGACGAGTCTCCAGGACGCTCCGCGGGACTCGCCGGTCGACCGGGGACCCGAAATTAAATGTTTACGCGCCTCCACCGGGAGAGGAACCGGTTGCTCCTCTTCCCCTCCCGGGTCCCGCCATCTTGGTTCAGGTTTTTCAATGTTTTTAAACAAGTTCACGGAACCACCGGGCCCGCCGAGTCCTCTCGTCGACTTTTTGGAGAACGTCGAGGTTCTCCACCCGAGCGACGGTGGACTCTGTGGAAGGTGGACATCGGTATTGAACCGAGAAAAAAAAAGCTCCCGGCAAAGGAACGCCCCGAGGAACTTTTCTAACCGAGTGGAGGGCTCTTTTCGAGATCCGAGGATTTTCCACGTGGCGCCCTCGAATATCGATATCGCAACAAAACAATCTCGAATCTCTGGCGAAGTGGCGGCGTCACTCGATGCTAATCTCTAAAGTTTCAGGGGGGTTGAAATTCCACCCTGGCAGAAATTTCGTTAGGCGGAGACGCCTTCCTAGGCTCTCCCATGCACTGATATGCCCCCCGTGCACTCTGGCGGCTAGGGCCCCTCGGGGCCTGAATGCACCGATGCACTCGATGCACTCGCCTCCGGTAGGGCCCTCGTCGAGGACCTCGGCGTCGTTCGCCAGATGTCGTAGGTAGGTTGTTGGGTAGGTCGCTAGGTTTATCGTCGGGGGGCCCAAGGGGCCTAGGGGAACCAGGGCTCGCGGTCTCCTTCGCGGAAGACGCGGATTTCGCAACCGCAATAAGGACTCCGCGCCGGCTGCGTACGAGGTCCGCATCAATCATGCACTTATTACGCAATAAGCCGGCGATAGTTTCGCTCCTCGCTCGAGGCCGCTCTTATTTCACTCGCAGCCAACTTCTCCGGTCCTTACATCTTCATAATTCATACGTACCTCGTAATGGAAATTTAATTTCGCCCGCTGCCACCCCCCGACTCGGCCCCGAAAGCGACCCCCTCCTCGGTGCACTTTGTTCGCGCAATCGCGCCGTTTTAACGGCTCTACGATTTATCGCGAGCGCATCCCGGATGCTCCGATCCGGACCCTTGCGCGGCTGCGCACTTTGTTGCGGGATTGCGCAAACCAAATAAACCCGCGGTGCATGGGACGCGCGCCGGTTATTTATGGGCGTGTGAGTGCACCTCGGGATGAAACCGTACACTCCGCGGCGTAATCCTAATCGCGCATTAAATCGGCGCGGATGCTGAAACCGCGGCTTTTCAGTTAATGCATCGCGGCCGCGGTAATTAATGGCGGGCTCGATCTTCCCGGCGTCTCGGTGCGGGAGAAAGGAGGGCGTGAGAAAAAAAGATAAATATAAAAGATACAGTTCGACCATTCCCTTACGTGCGACGCTCTTATCCTCCCTCCTGAAGTCCTCTAAAAAATCCCCCGCACAGAAATTAACATTTCTAATCGCTTTCAATATTCCTCAGAAAAATTTTCCATGAATTTATGAATTTTTGTTTTTTTTTTCCCCGGTACTCGTGTCTTCCACGGTAATAGTGCACCGCCATGTTTATTACCCGGGAATGGATATCAGACCGAGGTATCAATTTTTTAGGAATACTTTACATGGCGTCTCCTCCTCGGCATCCTCTTCTTATTTACAGTGAGACGTTTCTCTTCCTCCACCCTCTCCACCTCTTGGTCGTTTAATCCTTTGCAAACAAGATCTCGCGAACCCCGAGGCGGTTCCTCGAGGAAGAGCGGCCCAACGAGGACGTCGGGACGCCGAGCGTCGACTTTTCTGGTCTAGGCGCGTACTAAAGCGGTGCCGGCGATCGTCGAGCACCAACCCCTTCGGAGCATCCCCTCGATCGAGCCAGGAAGGGGTGATTCGTTTCAGGGCCCGTCCCAAAGCCTAACGAGTCCCGTCTCCTGGCAGTAGGACCTGCTTCCTTTGTGGGCCCGGGCCCCGGAATTTCGAGAGTCGACGAATGCTAATCATGTGAACGCATGATCATTCTATAATCACGCATAATCGTGAATAAGGCCGCACTCGTCGTAATAAATCGACGAGGTAGAGGGCAGGTCGTCCCGGTTGCGATTTTCCAGGGTGGAGTGGTATCGAAATTGGTATCAAAGGTGTTATTAAAAGTGGAGGGGCCCGATTCAAGGCGAAAAGTATACATCCTCTGAACGTGATAAGAAAGGGTATATGACTCTTTCATATCACCTTGATATCCGTGAAAAAGAATCCGAAGAGCCAAGGGAGATCTGTAGAAGGTCCACCTCCGCGTTTCGATATCAGAGATTTATTAATTAATATCGGAAAAAGAAATGGGAAATAAAATCCCAACGGCCAGGTCGGGACGTGGGGAGCCTCCAGAGGGACCTTATGCAGATCGAGGGTCCTCGTGGGAAGAGAAGAGGCAGAAGAAAGGAGGAGAAAGCTCGGAGGCGTGGAACCAACCCCGGGGCCCGTCAACCGTCCAGGACGCCGTATGGGCGCCGCGGTGGCCGCATATAAAACTGATGCTAATTATGCGAGGACATACCTGGGCCGGGAGTA
The DNA here is from genome assembly GCF_000612105.2 of Orussus abietinus. NCBI lineage: Eukaryota > Metazoa > Arthropoda > Insecta > Hymenoptera > Orussidae > Orussus > Orussus abietinus. The sequence continues at coordinate 920,180 of NW_019394437.1, forward strand.
CGCGCGCATTGTGCTCCGGGGGGTCGTGGGGAACAATGGGGGGAAAGGCACCCCCGGAAGGGCATGCGAAACGCCGATTTTTCGCCTTTGCGGGACGAATTAGAGACCCCCGCCCTCCTTTCGGCCTCTTCGCGCCTGGTCCCTCTCAGAGGTTCTCCACCTATGGTGCCGGCGGGGAAATCGCGCGAACGGGGCGGAATCGCGTGCGGAACGACCGTCTGCACTCGCATATAATGCGGCCTTAACGCGCGCGCGCACGCCTCGTCGGCGGATTTTTTTTCAACGTGTGCGGAATCGCGAGTCCACACGGAAGTGCGTATGCGCGTGCACGCGCTCTGTGTGCTCAGAGGCTGGGCACATATTGACCTATGCGTACCGCCGGTAGCAAGGCAAACATCCACGCTCCTCTCCTCTTAGACCTCCCCGGCGCCCTTCGGCGCAGGAATGTTCTCCACGGACGTAAAAATCCCGATTGTGGGGAAAAAGAAAAGGGATATCGACGTGGCTCTTCGGGGTTTTTTACGTAAAATCGATCTTGCATTATCGGAAAGAGTGTAGTGGTCGAAACGTGTCGATATTTCGTTAACTGACTGCTTTGTTGCATTTCGCGAGCCGCAGGAGGACGTCTTCGGCGGGACCAAGATGGCGGATCCAAGATGGCGGCCGGGCCCCTCGAGACGCCTATTCCGGCGAGGGAGGATTTCGTTCGAAGATCCTGCCGGAAGCGGCCGTTCCGGCAGAAAAATCGGCGCGAGGAGAGGTGCCGCGTACCCCATCGGAGACAGAGAGCTCCGCAATTACGAGGCGAAGTGCCATTAATGGCGATATAATGGCCACAATGGCGGGCGTCACGGTGCGTTCGCGCGCGGCCGGGCATGTGCGCGCCGCGCGACGGATACCAAATGTTGCCGAGGCCTAGAACAAAAAGTCCTGAAGAACCCCGCTCCCGGTCATTGTAACCAATAATTACCCTGTCTACATGCTCCGTACGCACCGTATTGTAATTAAACAAAGGCGAGCCCCGCCGTGTATGCCGCAACCGTCGCGGCGAGCCGCTCTTAAGGCCCGTTCACACGGCCACCCTCGAACCTTCGCCCACGAAAAAAATAACCTCTCAGAGACCGGAATTCGACACTTATCACCTTTACGAGAAAATAATCCCTGGGACAAATCGGTCGAATATTAAAGACGTGACCTTTTGGAATTGTTACAAATTAAAAATCAATAATTCACCGCCGTTCCCATGAGATGAGTTGCGAATCCATCCGGGACATTCGCGTATCTCGCGATGGCTCGGCAATTTGTACTCGTCATTAGCTTCTCTGTAATTAATAGGAATTAATATTCCTCCAAAGGAGGCGGAGGCAGACCGGGCTCCGCGTTCTTCGCGTCTTTTTGCGATTTCGCGTGATCCTCCGCGGTTAGAAAGAAAGTCGGATCGCAGCCGAAGATTCGATTAAAGTTAACGAGTCAATTACCATCGATACGTGCCACCAGGAGATAGAATCTCCCGCGAACTCGTAAAGTCGTCGCATTAATGCCGACCGTTTCCTGATCTCCCTGCGAGTCCTGGGAGCGCATTAATCATAGGAAGGATTAACGCCGTGAGACCCGCCGAGAGTCTTCCCCTTCGCGAAAGCAGGAGGAAGAGGCCAGATTCGACATAACCTAATTCCTCTTATCGGGTATGATTCAAAACCGCGGAATAAATATTAAAAAAAAAAGAAAAGGAGAAAAAAAACTAAGAATCTAACCGCTATCAAAAAATGTTCATACAACTTGTATGTAAGGTATCGAGTTAATTTCTCTCCTTTCATCTTTATTCCCATTCCTTGCCGTTTATTATCTTCCCTTATCTCCGACTTTTACGGTCTCTCGTGCGAAACGGAACGCCGCGTTCTCGCGTCGATTTCTCTCCTCCTTCCTCCAGGCTGTCCTCTCTCTTCGTCGTTCCTCTCTCCCGACCAGTGGAGAGACGAAGATGCGACGACTAACTGTGCGCCCAGTGAAAGTTCGAAATTTCGCCGCAGATGGAACCACCTACCGAGCGCCGCGGCCCGAACGCCGCGGCAAATCGCAGCGCCGCCGCCGGAGAAAGCGGGAAGCGCGCCCACTTCCGCTCTCCGACGATAAGGCTGCTCGAGGAAATGCAGAGGTCTGTATTTCCCTGAATCGATGAGCACACCCGGCGAGGAAAGCGGGGAAACCGCGGCGGGACATGCCCCGATGCCGGGAAACGGCCGCTGCGTTATCGCGCTTATCGGTTTACCGATTGCGCGGCACGTCACTGCCTCGCTACCGAGAGATATCAAATTAAGGATAAACCCGATTTTCCTTAACGAAAAGGATAAAAAAGAAAAACACATACATCATATCGGAATCACCGAGAACGCTCCAAAATGTTCCTTGATTTTCGGATCTCTCTTAGTTTGAGATTATCACTTCGGATGACGTCCTTCCGGAAATGATTTTCCTTGGCGAGGAAGAGAAATACGTGTTTCTTTATTTTTTTTCTTTTTTAAGATCACAGATCGAAAAAAATATTTCTTGATTTTTTTTCTTTCCAAATTTTATATTCAAGTAATTAAAAAGTGGCTTGTCAGAGCAGAGGGCAGTCCCGGCGGTATCCTTTCCCGGAATTTCCGAGAGTCTTCCGGGGATTCCAGAGCGTCCTCGATATTCCAGGTGAAAGGGGGATAAGAGAGAACCGACTCGCATAAAGGTGACAAACGACGGGCAATCCCTCAGCGATCTCGGCGCCCGTGTTGGCCGTCTTCTCTCGCGTCGGCCTCCCTATCTCGCGGCCTTATCAGGCCGCCGCCATGTTGCCGTTAAAAATATTAATCGCCGACACAGGAACGAGCCTGGTCTCGCCTGGACTCGGGGGGAAAATAAGCGACGTTATTCGTCATCGCTCGTCCCAGGAGGCTCGGAGATCCGCCCAACTCGCGCGCGATTCGCGGGACCGGAAGTCGCGAACGGACATGTCCAAAATGCCCCTTCCTCAAAATGAAAAGCAGAAAAAAAAACAACGCAAACGACTAACCTTCGAAAAGTCGCCTAACCTCGGTACCGAAAATGCCGGTCCCTCCTAAATCGACTCTCACTAACCTGACAACAAAGAATAAATAAATAAAATATTGCGATTTATCCTGCGTAAAAAAAAAAAAATTATATACGCAGCTTTAAGGAACCCAGAGAGTGAAATAAAGGTTCCTCGTCGAGGAATCGAGAAGAGGTCGCGTTTCGCCCCTTCGGTCGCGCCGAAACCGAGAGTCGGTTCCGCACCCTGGAGATCGCGTGCGTTTTCCGTTCTACCGGGGGCGGCGAGCTCGAGGGCCCGCCCCTGGAAGGGCCCGGCGGAGAATCGGGCCCTTCGGGGCCCCGGGGGCGATTAATCGCGGCGCGTTATCACCGAGAACCGAGTCGAGTGCAAGAAGAAGCGAGCTGTTCCGGCAATTAGAAGCGCTAACGTGCGAGCACTCGTTAACCCGCCCGGGGAGGCAGGGGGGCGACCTTCGGCAGACTCGGGGTTCCTCGAGAGGGGCGCGGGGGGATAGGGAGGGAAAAAAAAAATCGAGGAACGGCCCGCGAATGCGAAATTTCACGGCCGAGACAAAGAGCGGCGAGCGCCGGTTGTTTCACGCTCCGTGATCAGCGGACGCGGCTCGTTATCACGGAGATATCCGCGGGCGCCGGAAGTGCCCCCGAGCCCTGGAAGACCGGGGGGATCAACGAACATTTAGCGGATATTTATTGGATGCTCAACGGATTTCGGATGTATGCAAAATTCCATGTCGGATCGTCACCGAGGATGAGGTCCATAGAAACTGCGCGGGGAACCTGGAGTAATTAGGATTAATTGATGTTTAACGGATATACCGGATGTTATTTTTATTTTATTTTTCACTCTTACAGGGGAAGGGATAGGTAGGGAGGGAGGAGAAAACGCAGGAGGGAAGAGGACGAGTCGGAGAGCATCCTGGATGGGATTTCGACTCTTGATTGCGGGAATTCCGACCTCGATGCGGCTGGGGGGCGCGGGGGGACGCCTGCACCCCCGGGAGGGCTTCCCGGGCTCCTTGTGGGAGGAAACCGGAGGATGGGCCCTCGAAGAGGCGAATGAAGTCATCTTCGCTAATGCATCGATGCTTATCCCGGCAGCACCTTAAGGCCGGCGAGCGTTACGGCGAGCGGCGCTCCCACACGAGCGCGACGGGCCGAGCCGAGCCGAGCCGAGCGGCGCATTGTTGACGGACCATTCGCACTCAAGGCCCCCTCGCAAAATGGCGTAATGTCGCGCCATTATGCCCGCTAAGGTGCCTCTCTCGTGCTCGACGAGCCGAGGAGAAAGAGGGAGAGAGAGAGCGGGCGAGAGAGAGCGAGGCGTCCATTTACGCCGGCACGCCGACCGCCCGGTGCAGTTTCCTCGGCCCGGGAAGTCGCCTCCCTTTTTTGCCGACGAGCACGCCCCTGCGAGGTCTAATTGCGCGACGGGCCCCGAGAGGTGCGCCCCAGGAACCGACAGACCGGATGAATTTCCCCAAATTTCGCCTCCGAGCCGATTCGCCGCTGGGAACGAGTCGGACGAACCACTCTCGGATGCTCGAAAGTAAAATCGATTGACGGGAAAAATGATTCTCCCGCGGGAAGTCGCCTTCCCATTTTATAGAGCGAGTTCCAAATGCGCGATGCATTTCTATGGATTTCCCGAAATTGAGAAAAATTTCATGTTTTCATCGCCTAGTTGATTTTGAGTACCCTGGCGAACGACTCTCGGATCCGAAAATTAAATCATTGTACAAGGAAAAATGATTCCCGCGGGATGTCGCCCGGCTTACCAGCACCGGCGGTGACTACTGGCGAGTGGAAGTCGCAGTCGGTAGGTATCGCCCGTCGCGATCAGACGCACCGCAAGCGGTCGGCGCCGCGTCGGCCAGCCGCAAGCGGTCCTCCTCGGGTACCCCGCGTAACAGTAACCGTAAGAGTACTGCATTAATGACCAATAAAATTGCAGGAAATTTACCATGGCGTCCAGCGGCGATTTATAGGCCGGTTCTAAACCGCCACGTTCCCGGTTACGCAAGGAATCTCTCGACCGAGTCCCCTCCAGAGATGGTAAAAGAAATCCCGGCAAGTGGAAATCCCTCGTCGCGGTCGGCCGGGTCAGAGGAGGACTCCGGGTCGCGGGTGCACCTGTCTCCCAGGGACCGAGCTTTTTGCGCTCGCCGGGTAGCATAATCGCGCGGTAATTGCGCCACTTACCGGGATAATAAAATCGCGCCTCCCGGTGGAGAATGAAATTGCGCCTATGAGCGCAGGTGCGGACAGCCGGGTGATCGCCGAGCTCTCCCGTGGGAATCGCGAGGGGATATCCCTGGATGACGAGCCCGTCACGGGGGCGACTATCCATCTTCCTCAGCTTGCCTTAATTACGCAGTGGAAAATAATTACATTAAACCAACTTGCCGGGATTAAACTCCTCGGGGGAAGTGCGAAGCGATTTTTCGTTGGCATCCTTATCAATGCCCGTTTCCTATAATCATCGAATCGGTCCGTCGTCTAAACGTTGATAATTAGGCGAGGGGAATCGAGACCCGCGGAAGAAGTCGCGGGTTTCTTTTCCTTTTTTTATCTTTTCCGGCCCGGTTCCCTCGTTACCTTTTTCAGGGGGACGGCTAAGTGCTCCGATTCGCGGATTGGCGCCGCGGAGATTCGCGCGCTCCGGAAAGGCCGGGGGCAAAAATTTGTTTACGGCGCATAATTAAGGGCTCGCCTCTAAGGTGGCGTTACGATGCACCGGGATGCAGGATGACGCGGTAAACGACACCCGAGAGGGCCGACGTGAGCGGCTGTAAAACGGAACGGCGAGCTCTAAAAAGAGCGCCTTCGCAGCGCCCTCCTTTTTACGCCGGGCCCCATTATTCCGAGGAGCACGGATTACGCGGGATTACGGCAATGATAATTCCGGCACACTCGTAGGTGCACCGATTCGCGGGTAAACGCCGCTCCGAGTCCGTAAAGAAATACGCAATTTAATCACCGCTCCCCGGAGACCTCGTCGGCCGGAGATCGAATCGCTCGAGGAAGACGAGGAGGCCGCTTATCGGGGAGTAAATCACTGAGAGAGATTCCCCGGATGTATGATTTTCGAGTTATATTTCAAAATTGCAGGGTAGAGAGGAATTAACGAGCTACCGCTCGTCGTTCTCGGCGCGGTGGTATTTATTAACATTTACCCAGGGCGTAAATTGAAGGATTTGACAATAATGGCGATGGACAGGAGCCTCCCCGTAGCTGGTCCAGATCGCGAAACGGCGTCGAGCCGTTCTTCAGCACCGGGTACCAGTTATCGTTAATAATTGTTTATCGTAATGGAATTCCGACCCACCGATTGTCGCCACTCGTCCTCCGGAAATTAAGCCCGCAAATCGAGCCCGCAAATCGAGCCCCACTAGGGATCGAATTCTCGAGTTGACGGGGACTTTTTCTCCCATGCAAATAGATTGGCACGAAAGGATTTCCAATTGTCGCGGAGTCGCGCAATTCCTCGACAATTTGAAAGGTGCTGTGTTAAGCTGGCAATCTCGTGTGGGAAAATTCATCGCGTTAAATCGAGAATCGAGTCTTTCGGTACTCGGGAAATTTGTCGCGGAAGCTTGGGTGCCTTTCTCCTCCGACGTTTGAATTACGGCCCTTCTCTGTACGAGCACTTATCGAGTGCACTTTTTCCACGGTGCCCACGTCCAGTCATCGGCAATGGCTGACGACCAGCTGCCCGACGTCGCTCTCCTCCATCCTCCGGACCACCAACGCACCGTTCTCCGCCGTCCTAGATTTATCCCGGGACCCAGCAGGGCACCTACGACCGCGATAAGTGCATTTCGCTGCTGCAACACCGCGGAAAGTCTGTGCCAATTCCTAGGACCCCGTCTCGAGCTGCCACCATAGAGACCGCGTGCATCGTCAAGGGCGAACTCCGCGCGAGAGCTTAATTCCGCATAAATACATGTTAAATATATTTTCAGCAATTTTTCACAAGCAAGTGCGTACTTGGCGTGGAGCTCTACCGAGTTCCCTGATCCATGTCCACCGTCCGAGGCCCGTGGTAATTTCTGAAACCTCGTTCAGTGCCGCGCGATCTCGACATTTTGGCTATGTATCTGTCCCGAGTGAATTTCTTTTTCAATTCATTTTAAATCCGTACGAGGCATCGAACTCTCCTTCAGAGCGAACGGGGCCCCATGGTTTACGAGCGGGCCTGCCATAAATATTTGTCGAGGGCTCCGTCGAGACGACCGGTGGTCGAGGCTACCGGCGCCCGTCGACGCAGCCGGACGGCTCCAAGACGTGCCCCCTTCTTTATTCTTCTTTATCTTCTTTATCTTCCTTACCCCCGTGCTTTACGATCTCTTTCGCCGGACGAATATGCGCCCGTTACGCGGGAATGGCGCGCGTCACTTTGAGTTATCCCTTCCGGGAAGGAGAGGAGGCAATCAGGAGGAAGCTGGACCAAAAGTGACGGAAGCTGGAGGCGAGGAGAAGCCGAGATGCCGGGGGAATTTTTTATTCCGCCGTCCAGAGCAGATCGATCGCCCCCGATCGGCGATCGATCCGACACCAGGGCCCGGGCCCGTAATCGTAATGGGCCCAGTGATTTCGCGGGACGGTGTCGAACGACGCTCACGCCTATTTGCATAATGCGCCGGCAAATGTTCCGGCACCGACGCCTATCTCGCATGATCCGAGATTGCGATCTCGAGTCCCTGGGTGACGAGAGGGCCGCGGTGTGTACGATACCTTTACTTTAATGGCCGACAGGCGTTGGGTAAGAGGCACCCATCGACTCTCGTGGGAGATATACATATCCCGGAGAGAGGTCCTTCCAGGACCTCCGATCCTGGAAGCGCCGCCGCCATTTTGGTACCGCTTGGTACCACCTTTCCCTTCGGAACTGGAATTGGAAGGTAGAATCGGAAATTTCGGGGGGGATCGGTCATTTTGCCAGTGACGGGCCCGAGTTACGAGCCGTTCGGCGAAATCGGGGCTCGATCGGCCCTCGACAGGAGCGATCGATCGAGAATCGATCCGGGGCGCGAGGACACGGATGGCGGGCGGTAACGCGAGCGGCATAATGCCTACACGTCTCGCTCGTGTAATTCCTCCTTAACATTCCGTCCTCTCCATTAACTCGGGCATAATTTATCGGGCCGATAAAAATCGGCGAGAGGGACCGGTGTCGATGTGCTCGAACGCTCGCGCCACGGGACATTATATCTCGCGTGGCATTATTCGATCCCGTACACCTGTACGCCGATATCGGCCGGTGTACAATATGTCACCGCTTATTCGTTACATTTTATCGGCGAGACATACTCGGCCCCTCGGGAGAAGTGTTGTCCCCGCGCGCCGGGCGACGGCCCCCGGAAAAGTGGTCAATACCTTCCCCGTCCGCGGATTACGTCGCGACGATTTCTACCTCGCCCCTTCCGATTTGCCCACGCCTGTCCCCGAGTAAACGTCATTATCCCTCGGCGCATAATTCCCGCGGGCTGAAATACGTCCCGAGATTATCGTAACTGGTATTAATTGATACCGATAAGACTCGCGGGCGAATTGCGCCCGCGTCGTTCGGCCGCTCCTCGGATTCTTGCGTTATTTCCTCCTCCGTTCCCTCTATCCCATTTCTCATTTCCCTCGGATTCCTTTCCAAGAGAGGAGCCACCGGAACGACGTCAATTAGGATCAAGTGCACCTGCGGGGAAATTAATTTCGGCCTCCGCATCTCGAGAGTGCGTTATCGGCTCTACGGTTCCCGATTAACCTGGGGGAATTACCTGGTTGCCCTGGCGGATTAAACGCAAACCAGGAGTACCCACCATACGTACTCGATTTTTCGAGACTTAGGCGAAAGAATGGAGAAATCTTATGGGAAGTGGCTCGGAAAATCCTGATATGAGGGAATGGGAAGTCAGGTGCGGCATAGATTAGGATAAAATCGGGAATTATACGGGGAGACATGCGGATATCCAGTAATGGGGGATTAAGGAAGGGGGTGTACTCGATAACGGAGGGGGTACCGCTAAAATTGCGACAAAGAATCGGGAGAAAATGCCGGGCGTGGGCGGACTAATGGCGGCGTCGTCCGTCTTGTCGCGGCTTTCTCCCGGCGCCATTATTCGGGATTAAGGGGACGCGAGGTCGGAGATAAACGCGAGTCGCGTCCCTTATTATCCCGGGGATATTTCGGGAGATTCATGGGGTGCCCTGGGGTGCAGAGGAGGACCGAGCCAGGGAGAGTTCGAGGGCGCACCTGTACCGATCCATCAGCCTGGACGGCGCAGCCGGACACAGAACCAAGATGGCCGCCGTCGCGGAATTCGTTTGTTTTAATTAACGACGATGCCTGGCAGATCGACCGGATAACGGCGCGGCCGGAAGTCGCGAATTTCGAACAGGCCGCCGATTATTTCGCGATACCGAGTCCGGTGTAGTTCGTGTCGGAACGCTTTGCTGGGCGGTTCCCGAAAATTTGTCCCGCCGATCGGACCGAGATGAGTCCTACGATTGCGTAGACCGGAAGTCGAGCGATTAAGGGGCGTCACCTGACTCGGGGTGATCGAAGATCGCTCCTACGATTGATTTTTGAGCGGGCTGTAGGTATAGGAGCAGCTCCGGATCCGAGATTAAGGATCGAAGGGGGTTCAAGGACCTCCTCCACTTCGACCCAGGGTCGCGTGGATCGGATTCGTGGTTGGAGGTGCAGCTGCAATTTCTTTATTAACCGTCGCGACCGACTCGTCGATCGATCGGTCGATCGAGCCTTTAGTCGAGGCTGGCCGATTACGCCGATCGCCCGATAACGCCGATAATCGGCCGATTGACATCGGGCCCGAGCGGGCGAAACGCACCGCCAGGAGATCGCGAGATGGATCTCGATGGAGAGGCCCTCGGGAGGAGATCGGCCGTCGTCGCCGAGGATCGATCCCAAGGATCGGCTATCGGGGCGCGATCGCTTCCGGAGTGGCGCGCGTCGCCAAAGGCCCGATCGATCGCCCATCGGCCGAGATAGATCCCGGATCGATCCGGTACCTCGATCGTCCGATGAGTCCATCGATCCCGATACCGACTGCCATCGATATCGAGGACCGAGAGCTCTGAATCGAGATGGCGGTCGCCTCGACGTCTATCGAAATGGATCCTGGATCCCAGAAAATGGAGAACTCCCTTTCCGGAGCTATTCCTCGGTATCGCGAGGATTTATCGTCCCTAGGCTAAGGATTCCTTCGAGAGCCTCTTCGATCTACCGAACGTCGCCTCCAACCACTGCCGATCGATCCAGGATCGATCCGTGATCCATCGACTCCCCTTATCGGCCGCTCCTCTCATCGATCCCACCCGAGGCAGATATCGATACCTACTTGAGATTCCTGGCTACTTTCCGCCTAGATCCGATCTAAATTGACGTCGGTTCTCTCTCATTGATCCAACACCTTGTCGAGGGCGATGTAAAAAAATCGATACCTCGGAGTTTCGCCGCGGGAAATAAATTCGACATAAATATCCCCGGGTCGCCGAGTAAGGAGATGAGTTCCGGGGTACGTCCACTTTCGGCAGACAATTAACGGCGCAATTAAACCGCTCGTGTTACCGGGGCCATTAATTATTAAGCGACATTGCGCTGGCGAGCCTTTACGGCCCTCGCGGTCCTCGAAACCTCCATTACGGGGATTTTATTAAGGACGCGATCCCGGAAGACAAAGGACACGTCGGGGCTTAGTAAATCAATCGTTAGACGATCGTTAGACCCGCTCTTTAACGGTTCCGCGCGCGAATCGCAGGTGAGACGCGCCGCGCCTATTTCCCGCCCCGGGGGACTTTACTGGCTCGTAAATCTCGAGATTTCAGGTGCATCGACGTCGGGACGATTCCGCAGGGTCCTCACGAAAAATTCCGCAGAAAAAACGCCCGGAAATAGATGTGAAATTTCGAGAAAGCGGCGAGGCTCTCTAGAAAAATCTCAAATGCCGGTAGTCGCGTTCCCAGTTGCGGATTCCGTGCGGCACGCGTACGGATTCCGCGGCTCCGGAAAAATGATCCCCGCGACGCGTGTCCCGCGATTAGCCGCGACTTCGCGCGACCGAGCGAGCGGAATTACGCGCCGGGCATAAATCTCGGCGGGTTAACTGCGTCCATTCCGCGCGGCCGGTCGGCGCGGATTGTCTAACGGCAATTACAAATTGTAATGTTTATTGCCCGGCGATCCGGCCGCGCGAGTACATTGAAAATCAGACGGCGGCCGCGGGTTTAAAACCGCGTGCCCTGAAAACGCCGACATTTCCGCGCGTTATTGCTCGTTAAACGCGCGACTCCGGGATATGCGCGGATCGCGACGTTAACGGCCGTCTCTCGCGGCCGTTTTCCGCGGAAAAATCCGGCAACTTTTCCGAGAAAGAGCCCCCCGCTCCCTCCGCTGGCGAGCAAGAGCATTCCGCGACCATTCCGCAATTATTTCGCAATAGCGCCGCTCGTCTCCGAGGCGAAAGGACGCGACGAGCGATTCGACGTACCTCTACCCCGAGAGTACCGGGAATTCCGCAGCGGTGAAATTAATTCCGATTTTCCGGGCAATTCTATTGAATTTCCACGCGGCTTATCAATCGTATCAAATAATCACCCGTTCCTCAACCCCGCGTAAAAATATAATTCCAGTAGAAGAGCAACTCTCCCCCGTTAATTAACCATTCCTCTCGGCCTTAGACTTGAGAGGAGGTTAAATAAAAGAGATTAAAATGAAATAAAGGAAAGTACACGAAAATCAAGTTAGAAACTCGCGAGTAACACATCGCGATGCGTATCACCGGTCATCCCGGATAACGCTCGGATGATAAAGTACCGCGGCACGGCACGCCTTATCACGCGCGGCCGTTCCATTAATCACCTCCCCGGCACTTCTCGGGGGATAAAATTCGATTGGTAAGGAGGTTAAGATTTCCTTTAACGAAAAGAATGAAAAAAAAAAAAGGAATAACCACCTCCTCTGGGCGCGGCCGACCGGCCGATTTGCATGGCGCGGAATCCGCTCGCGAGTGACCGATGGTCGTATCGAGGCAATCGGCCGATGGTCACCTGCCGCAGTAATGGAGGACCATAAACGGCCGTCCGGTGTACATACTTCTCGACCGCAAAGTGGCAAGAAACGTCCGCAAGGCGGACGCTCGTATAATTCCGCGGCGTTTAAGCCGGACAAGGGTATCGGCCATTTTTCCGCCCCCTTCCCGGCAAACGGATGCGACGTCCAGGACGTGGACATAATCCGCCGAGGACATTCGGCCATTTTTCCCGACGCCTTGCGACCTCCGGGATCCTCGCGGCGGAATGGCCGCGTCGCGGTAAATCAGTCGGCGATTATTAATCTCCAGCGCGCGGCACGGAACGGCCGTTGCGCCACTGCGGAGGAAGGGAAGGAGAAAGAGAAGAGGAAGGAAAAAAAGAAAGAGTCGGACGAGACGACCACGTGAGTTATCGCCGCTCCTGAAATCCCGCCATTCGCCGGAAAGCCGAATTTCCGGCGTGCGTTAATTCCTCCTTTCAACAATTACACCGTGTTCTTGGCATTTAACAATTTTTCCGTCGCATACCATCATCGAAAGAGAAGGAAAAAAAAAAGTCCCAGCGACTTTTCGAGCCACTCGGTGGAGTCGCGAACATGGCGGACCAAGAGTCAGGCGAGATAATCGATAATCCGCGAGTACGCCGGAAGCGAGGAATTACGACGGGGGTTTTACTCGTAAACCTGGACCGTTACTCGGTTTACATCCCTAAACAGGGGCCCGTCTCATTAACAACCGCTAATGGCGGACATTAATCGCCGCAGTCGCGAAATTAGTAAGTCTCTCCTGGGAACTGGGAGTACATCGAGTACATCGAGTACATCGAGTACATCGAGTACATCGAGTACATCGAGTACCTCGGTCGGACAGGAAGGACCGTCCCCCTCGATCCGCCGTCCCTCGCGAAACGAATTAACGTCGTAACTCAAGAAACAAAGGTTCTGACAAAGAAATTCATAAAAAGGTACAACATAGCCAGAGTAAGAAAAAGCTCCCCCAGGAGGCACATCCCGCAGGATCGCATTAGACCCATAAGGAGAGGATATTCCCGGGAAATCGAAGAACCTCCGGGAAGCGATTTCCGCGGAAGACCTCATAACGGAGAACGAGCCGCCATTAAGACACTTAATTGTACCTCCGTCCTTATTAATCGCTAACGGGGGAGGCGGTAAACCGGTGGCGGGTTTAACCGAGCGGAGGATTTGCGGAATAAGTGCGGAGGGAAAGAGAAACGAGGAGTTTGCCGAAACACCGGAGGAGACCGAGGAAGAGGCCTCCAGGACTCCGCGAGCGATTCTCGCCGATCGCCGGACAAAGACGGATCGCGGAGGGGGCGACGAATGGCCGGAGGGGCAGAGGGGAAAAGAAAGAGAAAAGAGGCCCCGTTTAGTATGCCGCACGCTCACAAAGGAGCCAACCTGGCCGACTCCCATTGGCCGTGCGGATACGCACGCGTGCCTCCTCGCGAGCCCGACTCCGTGTCAGCTGCCTACTCGATAACCAGCCAGCATCGATTAATAAAATAACAATAAAACGAGCCGGTCCCTATCCTCGCATGCGAGTCGCGTACCGAGTCGCGCATAACTCGTCGTCGGCCGCAAAGCTGCGACGCCGCGACGCTCCGTCGAGGCGGATCGGCCGATACCTCGATGTACCGCCGATAAAAAAGGCAGGTGAAGATTTTCATTTTCCGCCCCCGTGCGACACATTACCTTCCCTTATCAGGGATCGCGATGCAGGGATATGAAATTTTGGGGGTTAGAAATCGCTCTTTTTTCCCTTTTTTCTTTCTAACAATCGACCCTTCCCGAGACCGATCGGCTAGGCTGAAATAAAAACGCATCGAATTGAAGAAATGTTCCTTGCGATTGAAGGAATTTTAGTAGAGTAAACTCGAGTAAATGGTAATAATCCCGGAGATGTGCGTCTAATTCATTAGAATTTCTGTGGATTTTTTGAGGAGGTTTCAGGTGGAGGAAGAGAGGTATGGAAGCGAGACGTGTCCGTCGGCCTCGTCCGCTGCACTCGCGTTCGACCGGATATTCGGCCGGATAAAAGCTCGCCGCTCGCTCGCGAATGCCCTCCTCGCACGCTCGCTAGGAGTAACGAGACTCGCGTGCGAGTCGCTCCCCCTTTTTCCCCATTTTTTTGCGAGCGAGCAGTCGGCCCTCGGTGGGAAAATTCAGAGAAAACGAGAGAGAGTAAAAGAACCGGGGGAAAAATCGAGATTCATCTCGGTCGGGGAAAAAAATCGCGGAGATCCATCCACCGTTAGGCGATTTTCGCACGCGAGAGGCATTCCGCACGTAGGAGGTAACGCGATATGCAGGGCACGACACGGCGATAAGGCCGTCCGAGTAAAAGCGCCATTCCTCTTCTAGGCTGACCGAGTCCCTTATCCTAGGGGGGGCGTCCTCCTAGGGGATAAAAACGGGATGATAAAGCGGGGGAGAGGGCAATCGGATTCAGCGGCCGCGAGGAGTAATCCCCGAGAGAGCTTTACGATGATCCCAGATGGCTGATAATGAGACACGAGTCGGAAGATCCCGATCTCCAGGCCAGCGAGAATGATGATATCAGATACGAAGGTACAGGTTGACAGGTTTAGGTCCTCGTGACCGGTCGCCGGCCCCCGTGGCGAACCCGGGTACGATATGAAGGAGAGGAGGATGCGCGGCCGCGATAGCAGGGGGTTGCCCTCGCGCACCTCGTTTCCTCCGAAAGAGACTTCCTGTTCCGATTTCCCTATCATCCCGGGGATCCTAAACCAGGAAAAGGTACATTTGACCCTTCCCGATTTTTTCCCGAAATCCCACGCGGGATTATTTCCCCTTATCGGGAGATTGGAAGAAACGCCGAGGGTCCAAGAAGATCCAAGACGGCGGCGCGAGGTACACCGACGCCGCGATAACGATAAGAGCGAAGGACCACCCGCGATCGCGACTGCGGCTACCAGGATCCCCGACCTCTCCCGATGTAACCGTTATTGAATTTCTCCCATCGGGAATCGATGGGGCCCGTTAATTGTGAGACTTTCCCGACCCCGGCCGTTTACCTGGGTTATCGGCGCCTCCGATATTCCCGCGATAACTCGCCTCGCCGGCACTTACGCGCCCCCCCTCGACTCTTCCGCCCGATCCCGCGGGACGCGGAGGAATTCCGCGAGGCGAGATGACCGATAACGATAAGACCGAGGGATAACCAGGACCCCCGGCAGGAATGCGGGGACGGAGGATCTTAAATTCGCCTCCCTCTTATCGGCGCGACATCTCCGGATGTGCCCTCAAAAGATCCACCCTCTAAATCGCGGAGACTTCAACGCCTAGAAATCTGCACCGTCCAAAAGGCACTCAAAAAACGAATCTTCCAAATCGCGAGGACTACAACTTGGTAAAGTGCACCGTCCAAACTACACTCCCTGCAGATAGCCTTATCGGCGCGAGATTTCCGGACGTGACGTCCAAAAAATCCACCTTCTAAATCGCGGAGACTTCGATGCTTGGTAACGTGCACCGTCAAAAAATGCACTCCCTGCAGATGGAGACCTCGACGCCCGCAACACCAGGACTCGCAATCGGCATTTCCTTCCGATCGACGACTCCTGGGTTATCCAAACGTTATCATCAGTAGATGCACGATTATTATTAAGTGATCCGTATCAGTTACATTAAAAATTTAATTTATTTTTAAAAAATGCATCTCGCGAGGGTCCTTCTGTCGAGAAGTCGACCCTATCGCGATCGCGACTCGGTTCTGGTGGCTGCTACCGGAAGTCCCTTAACGATCTAGGTCATCTATCGCGCACGCCGATCGCCGATACGGCCTCGGGCCCGATCCGCGCGATCCATTGTACGATCCTCCGGCGCCGCTATCGAACGAGGTATCTCTCTCGACGAGGCTCGGTCTCCACTCCCACACCTGCCACGATCGGTGAGCTCGATTGGCCCTGTTGGCACGCAAAATGACCGAATGCCTGTCATCTACCTCCCTCTTGCCACGACGCCTCCCCTCTGCCTCGCCACATCGACGGCCGGCGCGATCGGCCGCCATCTTGCGAAACTCGATGGATATCAAAAAATGAAAGAAAAAAAGAAACGGTCTAAAAGAAATTCGCATTGCGACGATATCCTACGCTCGATGCGCTCGTTAAATGTACAGGATAAGGTATATACAGGATTTAGGTAACGACGTGTTCCGGTCTAGTGATATCTTCTTTTTTCTCAAAAGAGCTGGTATTTTCTTAGGTATGGAGATATGGAGGTGCTCTAGATTGTACGAGTGCAGGGTTGTGAATTTTTTTTTCCTTTCCCATGCTTCTGAATTTTTTTCCATTTTTACGAAGGACGGCTCTTGGCGGATCGAAGGTGGACATCTTTGGCAGAACCGATGGCCATCTTTCGGCGAGGCCGGAGCCTCGCGGGAGGTCCTGCGAAGAAGTGCGCGTGGGTGCGGACACGCGCGCGGCTTAATTCGATTCCGTCCAACGGCCATTTGTCACGCGAATAAAAGGAGGTTAGGTGCGTAGGCGGGCCACGTGGCCGCGCGGCCACGCGACCCTCCGATAGGAATTGCGCTTTTATCACCGGTACGGATAACTCCGATGGGAAAGAGAGAAACGGAGAGAAGGAGAGCCGGCTCTTCAGCGAAAGCCCTCGAAGCATAAACGTATAAAAAGTCGAAACGATCTTAGCTTCAATTCGAATATCCTCGTTACAAGTCCTTCGACGACGTCCCCCTTCCCTAAATTTTCACTCTTCCTCGATGACAAGATAAATGAGACGGATATTTCATATTAAATCTAAGAGAATAAAGGTCGATTTCCCTCGCAGGATCGCGAGTTTTCCTCCGAGGATCCTTAGGGAGCCTCGCGGAGGTCCTTTCCGCGAGATCGCCATCGTTGGCGCCGCCACCGCGGAGACGTCTCTCGAGAGATGTCCCGCGAGATATCCTCCGGCGACATCCTCGGGGGGTCCTGAAAAACGCCTCCGAGGATCTCCTAAAGGCTAGTCCTGCCCGGGGGGAAAGAAAGGATGACTTTTTCGCCGTGACTCGAGCCGGAACTCGTCGCCATTCCGAGGGACGCAAGAACGTTCGACTAGAGCGACGTCTACCTACGTGCCGTTGCGGAGCCGATCAATAATGCAAGTGCTGCGCTTCCTGCGATAAAACGCGTCGTTGGAAGGAAGGTCCTGGCCGAAGGAAGAAGTCTCTCTCGTCCTTGCATCCTCCTCGGATCGAGGCGCGCAAAAGCTCGCGCTTTCCATCAGCCTTTAACCGCGGCGGCGCGTATTATCGCGGTTATCTCTCCGCAAAAAAAACCGCCTTGCTGTTGGATCGGCCCAGGACCTCCGCAGCCAAGACGCCGCGGCCGGATTCATCTCCCCGAACTCGCGGATTAATTCCGCGGCCGAGTTATCGCGATCGCCTTTACGGCCGCTGTCGTAACTCGCGCGATAAACCCGCTCCCCTTCCCCCCCCCCCTCTCCCTGTAACTCATTTTTATCTCTCACCCCCCGCGACGCCGTGAAATACCGTCGCGTTTGCACCGGATAAATCCGCGCTAATGATCTCCCGGGGAGCGAGGAGGAATCCGAGCACGCGAGTGGAGGCGCCTCGAGCGAGTCAAGAGTGAGGAAGAGAGGAATTGAAAAAATTGAAAAAAAAGAAAAATCAAGAAAATCCAGATAATCCAGGAAATCGACGAAAGTGATATGATGAGGGGGGAGGAAAGATATCCTAGGATTTTTTTTTTTCTCCATCCCGGAGGTCCAGGTCGTTATCTAGAGGAATCCAAGGGGAGCGCCGCGACTGGCTCGCTGAATTTTCCAGGGATTTATCATCCTCCGTGAGCGTAACCTTTCCGATCGGGCCTTTCTAACCTGCCGGCGGCCCCGTTTCCTCGGAAGTCCCGCTCTCTCGCCGGATGTTGCGACTGCATCCGGCGATCGGCTTTCCTGGGGACGATTGGCCAACTCTCGACGTCCGCGAGAGTGATCTACCGTCGTGGACGACGACTCTCTGGCGCAACTCCCTGGACTGCACCAGGTGACTTCGTTACCCTGGAAAGGGTCCTAGAGGGGTCGGCGATAATTATCGATAAAATTATCCCCGTCGGTTGTCCGGGAAAAATGAGGAACAATAATTCTCGTGAAAATCCAGAGAATTTCCTGGAAAAATTTCCCGAAGGGGGGTTATCCCCTTTTTGGTCTCCTCGATTTTCAATGATTATCGAGAGAATCGAACGATTGTCCGGGAAGAAATCGAAGGAGAGTTATCGCCCTGCCAGTCCTTGGGGCATCTCCGTGCGAGTCCACGTGCATCTCCTGCACGCAAGGAGGCGCGTTAAGGAGGGTCAGGAGCGAGTTCGCATTCCTCGAGGGAATCGGCCCGCGGACACAGGTGCCGGTTGGAGTCGGTGCCGATAGCGCACCGAGATCCTAATCGGCGGCCAACGCAAATGGAAGTCGTGACCCGCCGCTTATTGCGGCGGATCCGACTTCCCCCGAGCACGAGGTTCGCGTATCGGGTATCACTCCCGTGCTCCCCGTGTAATTCCCGCCGTATCCCCGGCGCATCGCCGGCGCGCACATCCCCGGTCTTGTACACGCATCGCGAGTGCATCGGACCCTCGTGCGAGAGAAACCCGAGGATTTCCCTCGACAAGGAGCATCCAACCCGATCCGACCCCAGGAAGTGTGCCGGTTCGACGGATGTTCCGCGGAGAAAGGAAGAAAAACTTGGAAAAATGCCGACAGTCCCGCACGGTCGCCTCCTGGTGCATAGAGGAGGCGGCCAGAGGGAACTCCTAAGAGAAGACGAGGAGTCCATGATTCTCTGTTTAGACAACGTGATAAGAAAAAAATTCGACACAAGTGATATGTGTCTTTTCACAATGCCGGAGCCCCGGATGCGTCGACCGCGCCGATTAGGCGACGCCCGCAAACTTCCCGAAGGAGAAACCCGATCCCGGGGCTTCAACAGGATGAGCGTTGCGGTTTTAGATTTTTTCGAATTAGAAGAATGATACCACGGCGGGGGAGGAAAGGGCCCTGGTAATGGGCCCGGTTTCCGATTCGGCGAGGGGCCTCCTTGGCCTCCGCCACCCGATCGGCGGGGAAGCCGCTGCGGTTCTCCCGCATCCGGGGCGCGGAGATCCTCCGGGATCTCGCGGACTACCCTGGGAATCCTCGCGGTTTCTTCCTTTTCATTTGGATCTTTACCTGGGAATTTTATGGGATTCCTAGGAACTTCCGGGAATTTCAGGGAGCACAGTCCGAGGCGAGTCCACCTCGGGGAAGAGGGAAGTGCGCCGAGTGGACGGCAACGAGCCGCGGAGAAGGTTGAAGGTGATTCATCGCAACCTATGGCCCAGGGCGCCTCCCGATACCTCGTTATCCACCTACGCCGCGGATGTACCCACCACCTCGGAGGTGAAACGTTCGAGCCTTCCCCGAGGGGCTGCCAATCGGACGCCGGTTAAGTAAACCGAGTCCGAGTGCAAGGAACGAATGAAAAATCCACATCGAGTATCTCGAAGGAAGCACTCTTGGAGATGCCTTCTCACCGTCTCCTTCGTGAAAAATGGAAGATATCATTAAATAAAAAAAAAAATATACCCAGCAATATATTACTAGTCTGAACTCTTAAACCCCCTTCCTGAAACCCCCTGAAAGTCAGAGAACGTGGACGTAGAATTTATTTCGATGTTATAAAAAAAAAAATGTTCACGAAATCACGGGGACCGATTTGCAAAATTCGTCGCGGTACCAAAATGGCGGCGAAGGGGCGCGGTCCTTCGGAGCCCACGGGAACGAGAGAGCCCGACTATCCAATCTCGACAGCTTGATTGACAACCTCCTTACCCGAGACCAGAGAAAGTAGGTCTCGACGGTAATGCGTCCGGCGTCTCCTTTATTCCCCTCCACGGCCGCTTCGACTCCTCGCGACTAGCCAGGAGTAGCAGGTGTCAAGGATTTTAGGATCCCAGGATCCTTCGACCCGATCCCCCGATTCCCGAGGTGCAAGGACTCGCGGATACTTGGAGGAAAAAAATGGCGGAATCGGGGGGTCAGCTCGCGTCCAGGAAGCCAGGCCGCAGGACGAGTGGCAGGAGCATTGTCCTTGCGTCCTTACACTCCGCGTCCTTATTCGCCCCTGGTCCCGTCCACAATGGAGTTCCTTCCTCGGGACCATTGTTCTCCCTCATCGCTCCTCGGGGAGTTCGAGACTTCTTCCGAGATGCAAGGACCGAGGTCGCGAGAGGACCATGGCCGAGATCCTGGGGAGTCCTGCCGGCTCGCCAGAGGACCCAGGCGAAATTAAAACCGCGAGAAGCCGACTCTCAAAGGACGAGGACGTTCCTCGAGGTCCTGGGAAGAGTATGCGAGAAATTCGACGCTTCGTTAACGGGTCCTTCGAGAGGTAGTCCTTGGTATCAATGGGCGCAGGACTCTCGAGTCCTACGATTTGGACTGCGATCTCTCGGCGCAACGTTAACAACCTTAACAACGAGCTGCATAAAAGTGCCCGGCCATTCCCACGGCAATCCGCACTCCTGTCAATTGACGTTGGTCCTTTGGCACCGCCCCTGGCTCGTCCTGGCGAACGCCCTTCGAAGGGGGACGAGGGGGAGGGCGTCCACGAGGGCGGAAAGGACTCGCAGGGGCAGAGGGGGCGGCGGTACAAACGCAGGGGAGGAAGTACTTTCAAGTGCTGCCAACTGCGACCGGTCGACTGCCCTCCAGGCAGGAAGGTACTCTCACAATGACCGGCCTAAACAATGGACACTCGTTACGGGAGCCGGGAGGACTCGATCGGAGCTTTTTCGAGGAGAGGCAGGAAAACGGAAGAGCGCCCTTTGCGAATATTAACGAGCCCGGCCAGCCGCCTCCACTTAAAAGTCCGAAAGTTCGGATCGAAAAGCTCCCTGCGAAACTCCGTAACGAATTACGCTCCTCCCTGGAAAATCTAGACGCCAAGCTCGAGTCCTGCACCCGATTCTCCGCAAGGATTACCCGAGAATTCTCTTGGAGAACCTGCGAGGACGCGGTACCAAAATGGCGGACGACGCGGTACCAAAGTGGCGGGCTACGCGGTACCAAAATGGCGGCCGCCGCATCGAGAGACAAGGGTGTTCGAATCCCTTTAATTCCGAAGTTGGAACGAAACGAAACGAAGGATCCGCATGAAAGGACGAGATACCGCGGAGGAAACGCCGACTCTTTACGGCCGATAGTAATTTTCAAGGCTCGTGCGGAGTAATATCATAAATGGCGGCGCACTTTGGCGAGCTTAAGCGGGCCGTAACTTCCTGGCGGAGTATTAAGGTGTATTAAGGGAGGAAAGGATGAGGCTCTCCTTCGGAAAAAAAAAAGTGGGACGAAACTTCGGGATCGAGGCGGAATTCCGCGATTAAGGCCCCGCGACGCCCGTTAAGGTGCCCGACCTCCAAGGAATGCTCTGGCCATGAGAAATGGCGGCCAATTCCGCGGTTAATATCACCGATCGGACGATATCGGGAATTCCGCGGCTCGGTCGAGCGGTATTACAGGATTTATCCCGATGGTATCGCGAACCGGGCACAGAGCCTATCATCGGCGGATTTAGACATTACTCGGGTAATGAGTCCGACACACGAGAGCAGAGGAAGCGCGAAGGTCGGGAATAATAATTCCCAGGTCCGTTTAAAGATCCTCCTCGCCTTCCAACCTATTCCCGCCACTGGAAGGATTACTCCGAAGTTTGGGAAAAAAGTAAAGGAGGGCGATTGTTAATTATTTCCCGCGTTAATAATTATTCTCCTGGTGGAGGGGCGACGTCCTCGTATGCGAGCCGGGATTTGCGAGGCCCGCAAAGTGGCCGATCATTGGCGGATTATTTAGACATTACGGAGAGGAGAGTGGCCCTCGGTTTCCGCAACGCGGTCGTAACGAGTCCGGAACACGTAGGCGCATTAAAGGAGAGTGTCTCAATTACGAAATCCAGGTGTCGGCGCGGTATTCGGGCTAATCGGGGTAATCGGGGTAAACGGCGAGCGTTAAACTCGGTTTACACGCGAGCCGATTACCGTTAACGGCGAGGAACGTGGCGGCGGTAAATCAACCCCTACCACGGTCGATTCTGTCGCAATCGAGGACTCCCGTCGCGACGTGACCGGAAATGCCGTTTTTGGGCCCCACCGGGGGACTCCGGTCTCCGAGAAACTCCAGGAACAAGGGGGGAGCCAATAAGAGGACGAGGAAGTTGGGCCTTGCGCGAGGTAGCCGAGAGTTATAATCATTGGGGTCGCGGGTCTCGCCTAGACGCGAACCTCTTAGCCGGAGAGGGATCGTTCTTACCGGCCCTCTTCCGCGTGCGAGAGCGGGGCCCACTGGCGGACTCGCTCATTCCCGTGAGTTAAGGCCCAGCGTGAGGTATTTGCTTATTTCCCCGTTTATTTCTTTATATTTATCGAGCTAGAGGCAGCCGACGAGTCCCGGCGGTTCGAAGAATCCGAGATATCGAGAGAGAGGGCTCCTCGCGGAGTAGGAAAATTTACCCGGGAAATTCAGGCCCAAAATTACCGAGAGCGACGTAGGAAAGTATAACCGTGGAATTCAGGCCCAAAATTACCGAGAGCTACGAGGCCGCGATGACGCGTTTCCTTCTCGGGCCTCACGGTGGGGCCCGTCCCCGAGACTCCGATCTTCGGACACGGGCCCTAAACCCCGTGAAATATTAACACGTACCGGGGGAAACGCGGGCGAAATAATCGTGGGCCCGAGGGCGGTGCATCGGCGACGGGCGATATTAAGACGGCGCACCGGCGATTTACATTTTAATCGAAGCGAACGCAGGGCCGCGCAGACTCGGGGCCCGATGCCACGACCGGGGCCCGATGATCCACGGGGCGAAATCAATTTCGATCTACCATTAAACCACCCGTGGGATGTGAATTTACGATTGCCAGTCCCGGGGCCCGTTAATTGCGCCATTACTTTGCAAAGCGAGCAGGGACCGAGTCGCGGGCCCCGGGGCCCAGGAACAGACCCAGGCCGCGTACCTCGAGCAGATTAGGAAGCGCCCTAACCTCGAATTTCTAAAGATTTGGCTCGAAAAACGTTGCCACCCTCCCCGCGAAGACATAATCTGGGCCCTAGGACTCAGTTCCAGGGTCCATCGTCATCTCGCGGGTTCTAAAAAAATCCCTCCGCATAATTTCCACGTCGATTCGCATCGATTCCGCTCATCGGAGGCACGATTTCTGCGGTCCGGCTCTCGTTAGCGAGCAGACGGGCCCAATGGACGGCCCTAATTAATATTTCATTTGCGCCGGGAGCGGCTTTACGCCCGGACCCGCGCTTTCATGCGCCGGGTGCAGGTGCATCGCGAAAGGTGGACGGGGAGAGTGGAGTGCTTTGAAGGAGCGCGCCGCCGGCGAGAGAGTACGGGGGCGCATTAATTAATTGCGAATTCGCTAATTGCGTCGAAAATGGCCGCCGGGGCGGGGCAAAGGCGGCCAATCGATACGCAGCCCCGCCAGTGGGAGCCGGGGGAGGAAGGCCCCCTAGGGGTCGGAGTCACCCCGAGGCCTGCGCCGAGGGAGAGAAGGAGAAAGGGGAGACCTCCACCCCTTGGGGGCGACCCACCCCCGGCCTCCGCTGCGTTAACGCGAAACTCGATACCTTTCAGCGTCCCGCCGCGACCCGCGACTCGTTTGCCAAATTAAAAAGCGTTAAACGAAGCGCGGGGACGACCGCCCCAGCGCCCCGGAGGTCGATCACGATTCCCCGGGAAATTCTCGACGTCCAGGTAACCAGGGGGTCTAGGAACGACACTTATCCCCTATCTCGGGACCAGGAAGGGCGGCATACTCGCGGGGACCTTAACGGACGTCGTTATATGCATCGGAAGGCGGCCGGATTAATGTCGTGACCGGCGCGCACTTCTGGGCCCGGCGGCAATTATAATTGAGATACGAATCTCCACTCGGCGCGCAGATGATAATTACGAGCGGGATCCGACGAGGAGCCCCGGTTGTCTATTACGTACGACCCGGTGGTCGGGCTCAATTATCGAGCCCCCACCGATCGCCGATTTTGCCGGCTCCCATTGGCCCCTAGCGACCCCCGATAGAAGGCCCCAGGACCCAATCGAAACGCGGGGTACTCCTTCCCCGAGAACGGACACCCGTCGCGTCCCAGACGCACAATTAGAGCGCGTACAGGGGGCACCGTTTCCGCGATAAGGAGATCGACCGGCCTCTAAGAGGGCCCCGAAGGATCGGCCGCGATCGGCTACCGGCCGACGACGGGCCCCATTTGCATCGGGGGCGCATAACGAATGCATCCGCGGGCATTACCATGCAGATCGTAATCGTTATATTATCTTGATAGATGCGAGCCTCTCGTTAGCGGTTAACTGGACGTATTCCTCCCGAGTTTTACGAGCATCGTGCGCGCGCCGCATCGTCCCGTTATCCGCGACGCGTCCCGTTAAGGCCCCGATAAGGCTTATCGCTCGAGGGGTCCGTTTCCGGGGCCCTTCCGGCCCCGTTGACGGTAGGACGCCGTCGCCATGGAGACCGCGTCCTACCCCGCCGTCGCCAAGGCGACCGGCCGGCCGCGCACCCTCGACACACCCTCGCCAAAATGGCCGCCGGCGAGCCAACCACTCCCGAGTCGTGGCTCGAAAACGCACCAGGGTGCGTCCGCCAGGCGGTGGGGACGCCGGAAGTGCCCGAACGGATGCACCGCCGTAAAGGGGGAGGGGAACGCCCCTTCGCCAACCGCCGGGATTTTATGCCGCACTCTATTGCCCACCCGGGCGTGATCGATTCCCTTACAAGATGGCGCCCGATCCCCAGGGTCAGCCGTCACCCGGGCGAGGGCCCTCGATGGAGACGAATAAAAAAATCACCGGCGAAAATCAATAATTCCCAAATTTTTCAGTTCAACCTCGAGAGGAAAAAAGAAAATCAAGGGGGTAGTTCCCAGCGACAGATACGCAGAGGGGTGGAGGGAAATGCTCATCGGAAGAGAAATGGTCCTCTTCGATAAAAAATAATCCCACGGTCGTTTCATCGAGTACAGGGGATGATTACACCCCCGGAGGTGTTTCAAACCCCCCCCGTGTATCTTCGTTCAGGTTTCGGTCTCCCCGTGGAAATCAAGCCTAAACGTCGAGCAGCGAAAGCGCCCTAGCAACGGGACAATCGATAGAGGGCGAGGCCCGGCCCGTCTGGCCGGGGGGGAGGGTGAAAATTCTGTAACGATTTTTCCACGCAACACATCCGCCCCCGCGCACCCCCGGGTACCTCAAAGGGCGGCCGGCGTCGCCGCGAAGACGCCTTGGCAACAGGCGCGGATACTCGAGAACAGGGTGAGAGGGAGCAGGAGGGGGTTGAAAGCCGCGCCGCCCCCGGTAAAGGGTCGGGGGAAGGGAGTGAAGAGGCAAAAGGAAAGGTTCGACGTCGTCGGGCTAAAAAACGGAGCTTAAGTGAAAACGAGATCGCGCGGCGGGCGCGCCCTCTCGCAGGGGCAGGGGGATGAAGGAATGGGAAGAGGACGCCGGGGAGGGACGGGGGGGGGAGAGAGAAAAAAACCGGGAGAAAGGGAAGAAAGAGGATTCGGCGTCGCGCCGCTTTCAAGTGGCTCGACGCGAAAAATCCATACGGGGATGCGCGAAAGCGCGCCGCCACCCCCCGACGCCAACCCCCCGGCGCCAGAGGGAATGATAATTCGTCGCCATGGCGACTGGCGCGCCCTCGCTAACCACCGGGATTTCCGCCCTTGTCGGCCCGGCCGAATGGCGTCCGCGATATTGTATCTTTCAATTTCGTGCACGAGCCACCCCCTGGCCACCCCCTCGAACACAGAGGCGACAACGGCCCCGAGTATACGAGACGCGCTCGACTTCGCAAAACCGACAGAGCCGATAACAGCCCCCGATTTCAAAGGGGACGTGCCGCGACAGTTAGCGTCGCGTCTTTAAATTCGAGATCAACCGCGATAAGGGAGGCTCGAAGGGGTGCCTCGGATTTTTTCTGAATAAATCGGGGGTGTGCCAGGACTGACTCCGGCCGCTGGGTGGAAAGTGGGTGGCGTTCCCGGAGAGGCTCGTCGCCATGGCGACGGCGGCGCCCTTCGGCGCGCCTTTGAGGGGCCACCCCATTGGGCTCGGCGCCGGGGCGACACCTTTGAAATTCCCAAAGTCCCGGCGAGGGAGGCTTGACCTTGAGGGCCGAAACGTCCGCCGAGGAACCTCCACTCGGCGGGATTATTCTGCCCCCTTTGTCGCAAGGGGCAAGCTCCCCTCGCCTCTCGAGGGCGCGCTCGAGATGCGTCTCCATGGGAACCGACGACGGGGGTGGCGGGCTACGATGGCCTCCATGGCCTCCCGCGTCAAATTGCAGATGGACGCGGCGGAAACTCGGAACGAGGGAGGCAACCCGCTCGGGCCTTGAGAAAAATACTCGACAGGGGGTGGGTGGCGCACTCGACGATCCTTCCTCGTTACGGGACTGCGTCCCCCCAAACCCCCTGCCTCCTCTTCGTCTCCTCCGGGCTTGTCCGCGCTGATTAGAAAAGGCGGACTTTCATAGAGGCGATAACTCATGGGGAGGCTCCGAGTGCACGATACCGGGCCCGCGACAATGGACGTACTCGCCGGTAGCGAAGATATATGGCCCAGTTTATGGGACTTACGCCGAAGTCGCGGCTTCCGCGGAACGCCCCCTTCGCCACCGGGGAAGAGACGCTTACCGACCCTCGTGTTTTAAAAAAATACTATACACAAAGTTATATAGATAAAATCCAGGGAAATGTTATGGACTTATTGTATTTGTTATAAATGTTGAGGAAAAAATTTCTCCACGGATGATTTCGAGAATTTAGACAACTCGGACCTCGGAAGCGAGAAGGGACCGGTGCGCGTCGACCGCGATGACGAGAAATCCCGGAGCCCGTTCGAACGGGCCCCGTGGAGTCCTTGGGACCTACCTCCCTCGGGACGTTTAAAGATTTCACGGTCTCGCCTTTCACCGAGCGAGATTTTAATATCGCTCGGCCGCTGCCCGGCCTTTAAGGCCGAGTCTCACCGGCGACGCGGCCTCGTAAGGCGGGTCCACAGGAGGGATGGGCCCTAAGGCCCAACTTATTTTTGTACCGCCACTCTACCCTTCGTCCTTCGTTTCGGGGCCCGCTTCTTGCGGGCGGGATCGGAATCGATCGAGACTCGATCGGGAACGAAGCGCCTTCGATATGGCGAACGGGCCCCAGTCGTTACAGGCCGGAAATGAGGGACTCAAAGATGGCTGCCCTAACGACGAGGAAATAATAAGCCGCTGATTGCTCCCATCGAGTCGACTATGATGAATAAGCTCGCCGACACGATAACGCGACGAGGCTTCCCGATCACCTAACGGGCCCCTTTTGATAAGGGCGAGGGGCCCGGGCCCCGAAACAAAGTGATCCAAAATGAGCGATCCGATGCAGAGACTCAAACCACGGGGAAAATGAACGGCAGAGAGGGCCCAGAGAGTGACTTTGCCTCCGCTGGTGAGCCCTCAGGCCCAATCGGGCCCCGTTTTCGAGAGACGAGGACACCGCGAGCGGCGGTTTCGCGGGGCCAGTGGTGGGGTCGAACCGGAGAGGGAGAACCAGGAACCAGGAACCAGGAATCGCATCGAGGAACCGGCTCGACTGGTCCCCGAGGAGAAACGGGCCCACGGGCCCTCTCTCTCGCACGTTCGAAAAGTCTCCTCGACGTCGCCACCTCTCTCTCTTCCTCCCCATCCTCTAAGAGGGCCTTTCGATCGCCCTGGCGACAAATCGAGAATCTCCGACCCCGTGTATCGCACTTCCGCTCCCTGGCGCTAATTGGCAATCATTCGGGAGTAATCGATCAGCGGCCGTCGATTAATCGAGCCTTAATCCCGGGGACTCGGGGGACGGGCCCTAAATCATGCTGGCGATTCAATTAATCGCTCACCCCCTGGAGCCACCCGAGCGATTCGTTCGGGACGGCACACTCTTCTTGGTCCTGATTCGATTAATCGATCGATATCTCGGCAGGCTCTACTCCCGACGATAACCGCGGTGATAAGGCCAGAATCCCGACATCGAGTGATCCAAAGATCCGGTCGATGACTCGACCGTCTATATTTAATAAACGCCTCCTTTCCCCCCTACCTCCCTCTCGAAGCAACTCCATTCCCTCCGAGTCAACCAGCTAAATTATCAATTTTTATCGCTCTCTAAATTCAGAATTTCTAAAAAATCCTTTCATCGCGAAGCAACGCTCGAGATGTCGAGATATATCTCTCGCGCCGTCTCTGGGCAAACTGAGAGAGCGGAATCGCGGCAACGTCATCGCGTAATGACTGCAGAGCTCGGCAATAAGAAGCGGCGTGCATCCCGAGGTCGGGCCCCGGTTGAGGTTAGGTCGGCGTCCCTCCGCAGTGCCGATGCGTGTCCAGCTCGGAAGAGGAGTCACGTGAGAATGTAACAACGTGTAATTTCGCGGGACGCGGAGAGGCTACCTAATTGCAAACGCGAGTCGTCAAACGCGTAACGACCGCTACACGACGGCGGCGTCCCGTTGCTCTCGTTTCACGAGCGTCGCTCAGCCTTTGCCGTCCCTTTGCCCTCCCTTTGCTCTCCCAGTGCCGCGTCCTTGCTCCTCCCTAACAGGTGCCGCTTTCCCGGCGGCGCCAATAATTGCGAAAAAAAAAAAAAAGAAGAAAAACATTCGAGCCATCAAGAGGAAAAACAAATAAGTAAAAACTGGCAGACTAATAAAGATACGGGAAGGAAATTATCGGGAGGAAGAAAATTCATAAGAAAAACCAGGAAGAGAGTGTCATCTCTCCTTGACATCGCCGACGACGGGGACGGAGTGTCGGCCCGCGCGTGTCGCGATTTATCGACCGACACGCTCCGCCGATTGAATTAATCCCGGTATTAATTGCGCGGTACACGGGTTTAATTAGCCCTTATCGATGCGCGACCCACGCTTGCGGCGGTTCCCGGGGGATGTCCTGGGAAAAATGGCAGGACTCTCCCTCGGGGGGAGCGAAAGGAGGCCGCGATGATTCCGGCGTGACAGCAGGCGAGCGACCCGCCGCTACGGGGAGGGAAGTCTTCTGCCGAGCGTGTACTTAGGTGTACTTACCCGTACTTACGCGCCGACATACTTCGGGTACCTACTCGCATGCCTCGCCGGCGTACGTGCGCGAACGCGGCGCGCACTTGGCGCGCCAAGTACACGCGCGCGATCAGGCCAGGCCAATAATAAATACGAGGGCCATAAATCGAGCGATCGTCCGAGGGACGCGAGGCACTTCCTGGAGGCCTAACGGGGCCCGATCGGCGACGATCGGCCCGATCGCCGGATCGGTCGACGAGCACCCGAGGGTGAGGAGAGATCGATGCTGGCTACGGTCGAGCGTCCACCGAGTCGATTTCCAGGGGGAATCCGACACCTCTGGAGAGCGGGGCCTTAGGGCCCCGAGACCTCTTCCGGGTCCGTTCGGAAAATGAAAACGTCGAGGCGCGACAGGGGCCCGGAGAAAAAGGGGGCCGGCCGGGCCCAACTCGCCGGAACGAGATATCCATGGAAGAAACTGGTCCGGATGGGGCCCGATTAGCGATCCGCGATCGAGACGATTCTTTCGGCGATTCTCGTTCCTGCGGCCTCTTCTTATCGACGGGGCCGAGTCTAAAGGCCCGTTCACGTTGATGGCACATTGGGCCTGGAATCCCTCCTCCGCATAAGGCCCCACGTCGGGCCGAAAATGTGAACCCCTACGAGATGCCGGATACTTCCAGTATTTTCTAGGCATTGCATATTTTTCCCTCGTCCTTGTGATTGTCTAACATTTTTTTTCTTTTTCTCATCGCCATTGTTGAGAACGTTTCCGTGTGAGGGGGCCTTTAAACTCGGTATGTCGCTCGACACGTGTAAAAGCGAGGCACGACGGAGACACGTCCCGGCGATGCACTTTTCTCGGCCGATCGCCAGATGTCGCGATCGGCGGCTTTGTAGGCCGACAAAGCGGCCGATCGAGGAGGATCGCGAGGATCGCGGAATCGAGAGATCGAGGGATACCACGAGATAGATCGCGATGGGCGACGCGGAGTCACGGCGCAGGACGAAAAAGTCGGAGGAATCGATTCTAAGGACGAAGAACCGAGAGAGGAGGGGGAGGATAATCCAGGTGGAGGGTCTCATCTCCGAGAGGAGCCACCTCTCGAGGTTTCTATTGGCCGAGGAGAAGGAGAGAGAGAGAGAGAAAGAGAGTCGGAAATGCGATTCTCACAGAGTTATGGAAAATTCTGGACCCACCCCCTTCACCCCTGTTTCGATCCCCGGAAGGATTTCCTGGGTGGCCAAAGGAAGAGGGTGGAAAAGGGGGAAAGGGGGCAGAAAACCCGGAATAATTGGATCCGTTCAATTAGGGAAGAGAGCTCCTTCGAC
The DNA here is from genome assembly GCF_000612105.2 of Orussus abietinus. Classification (NCBI taxonomy): domain Eukaryota; kingdom Metazoa; phylum Arthropoda; class Insecta; order Hymenoptera; family Orussidae; genus Orussus; species Orussus abietinus. The sequence goes on from NW_019394437.1 coordinate 950,749, forward strand.
CCCTTTACCTCGGCGCTCTTCTAAGAGACTCGACATTGGAGAAGGAGAGGAAATCCCCGAGAGATCGAGAAGCTTTTCCTTCTATTTCAGTCCCGAGGGAGACCTCGCGCGGTGGACATCGGGGATATATTGGATTTCGGAGTCATGAGGTTTTCGTGGGTTCGATGGAAAATAAGAAAAAATACAAGAAAGGAGGGAAAAAAGAAATTCGACGAGCCACCCGTTAGACCAGGGGGGGCAGATCGCGGAGCCCTTGCGCACCGCTCGCGGTCGAGTACCGGCGGGTCCGATTGGCGGCCCTGAAGAGGCTAAATGGAAAGGCGCCATTAGGAGCCGGCGAGTTCCTCGACAAAGCCGCGTCGAAAGTCGGCGGGGCCGGTAATGGGGCCCGGCAATTAGCGAGCGACGAGCCGCGCACCACCGGCGGAAACGCCGGCCCACTCGAGGGGACAGTCGGGATGGCTTTGATCTCCCTCGCGTCATCTTTCCCTTCTCTATTCATTTACCCCCCCTCTCCGGGACACCGCAGACCCCCTTCCTCCCAAAAACAATTTTACCGGGAATAAATCGTTCCTCCCCATAGCTAAACCAGGCCCAAAGCATCGACAGCCGACGTCTAGGGTAGGACGGGCCCATTGGCCGGATTTTTGGGACTCCTCGGCCCCGATTGAGACGTTCCGGGTTTCCGTTGAGGTTTCTCTGGGCACCTACCATCAGAGGGGCCCACCGATCTCGGTATCCGCGGTAGCCGAGTCCTCCAGCGCGGGGCCTTACCGGAGGTCGGGGCCCCGATGAGGCCCCGCCGGGTCGAGATAGCATCTCGAGCTGGCGCCAGCCTCCTCCTTTCCGCTTCCTCCGCCAGACGAGCAGTTCCCATATCCCCCGGAATAGGCCCCCGATTGAGCCAGCCGACCCAAAGCCCAATTCCCCACAAAATCGAAAACGCTCCCCGTTTCCCAAAATCAGGCCCTAGTCTCCCCGCTCCTCGAGTCCCGAATATCCTCGACATCTTCCGGCAGCACGCAGATATTCGGTCCCCGTTTCCGGGCCCCATCCACCCCCCGCATCCTGCCTGGGTTTCCTTCCGCGGCCGAGATGTCGCGCAGAAATGTCGCAACAACATTCACCCGAGGTGGGGGGCGGAGGAAAGGAAAAAAAGGAAACCTCGAAGAAAGAGTCGCCCCCGCGGAAGCGAGAGAAAGGGCCCTGGAGGCCCCGGCTAGGGGTGATTTTCGCGTTATTGAAAGCCGGCAGCGCGCGAGGCTCTCGTCGGCCGGGGTGGGTTCTTTTTCGGGGGCGCCCAGGGAGACGGCGTCGCGTAATTGTCCGGGCGTCGGCGGGACGTCGCGACGTACGGTGCATTAGGCTCGAAAGCCCGAAAGAGCCGGGCATCGCGCGTATCGCTTGTCGCCGAGAATGGCGACGCTTTTAGTGCTTTACGCGAGGGTGGAGGATCCCTCAAAGCCCCCCCTGCCGGTCCTTTAGGGGCGCTGCGCCACGAATGCACCGCGACGCAGTGCCGTCCCTCTCCCCCTCTCCCCCCGGCGTTTCTTTGGTCCCCCTTTCCCCCCTCATTCCGCTTTTCGCGCTTTCAACGCCGAAGCGCGAAACTTCGCGGCGAGGAGGGGACCAGGGGGGAGAGGAGTCCCCGACCAGCGTCATCTTTGTCGAGACCGGAGCTCGGTTTAATAACGCTAATGGCCCACCGCCACCGACGGGCCCCCGCCCTGGGCGGGCCCCTTCCGTCCGGGCGTGCCCCATCTCTTTGACTTTGCACCTCCGTGACTCCAGACGATACCGCTGGCGTTAAACGGCTAATTAATTGCCAGGGAGAGGTGTTTAACGGACAGGGGACGCGTTCGGGGCCTCCCTGCTAGGGGGACCTTTCCCGAATGCGCCCCTTCCCCCTTTTTATCGTCTCCTCTTTTCTTTCTCCTCCGTCCAGGGATTTAATGACGGTAGTAACGACGGGGAGGTTAATTCGACTACTCGCAGGACCCTCTTGCCGATTATTTCGGGCCCGGTTTAATAAACGATCGATTATCTGCGATCTCGATCGGCCTGGTTGCGCAATTTGGAGCGTCCCGGCGCTGCTTTTAACGCTTTGTCGGGTCGCGGGTGGACTGGGAGGAAGAGATGCGGAAGAATGGGAAGGGAGAGAGAAAGGAATCGGAGCAAAGTCCTCGGCGATGCCGTTGTCCTCGTGTCTCGTCGGCGCGCACCTTTGAGAACCGGTCCCGAAACTGGCCGCGATCGCCCCGCGCCCCCGCGGATTCTTTCCGCCGCGGATTTCGCATTCGCACGGCTCGATCCGTTACCGGAGGTTAGTTATACCGGTTGCTGGTCCGCGGGCCAGAGGCTACACAAAACCGGGCCCGCCGTCCTGAGAAACTCCGCGAACGAGGGGGAGGGCACACAAGAGAGGGACGAGGGAACCGAATGAAGTCCTTCCTTCCTTAACAAAATTCGCCGGATACCGAGGGGAGGGAAGGGGCCTCTGTAAACTCAATTAGGCGGCCGATGGTCCGCGGAATTTCTATAAAACCTGGGAAGGAAAGGGAGAAAGGAGAGGACGAGCGGCCGCCTTTATTGGCGGAGAAAAGGCGCGGACTAGAAATTTATTCATCGAATGGTGTCCCTTCCCTCTCCGGTTATCCCTCTTCATCTTCCTCTCTCTCTCTCCCTCGCCCTCTCCGCCCAGTTCCCTTGGAGATGCGGCAATTTCAATAATTTCATCTCCTCCCCCGGGATTCCCGGAGGTCCGTGATTTCTGGAGTAGCCGCGGAAAGGCCGCAGCCCCGCGGGAACCGCGCGGGTTAAACGCCGGGCAGACCTCTCCTCCCGACGCACCGTGGCAAATAGCTAATTCGCACTCCCAGGGAAGAACTCTCCTCGCCGCACACCTCGAGAAATATCAAGAGAGATCCTCTCGAAAGACTGGGAGGCGCCTCCGAAGGAGGTGGAGGGCTGGCCGAAAATCGGGGCCCTGGGTCAGCGCCACTCGCCCGGGTTGGGCCCGGGCCCCGGATAGGAAGAACGGATCATCCCGGGGGAACGAGTCAGGACCCCGATCGATCCTTACGATTCTGCCCTCGTAAAGATAAGAAAATCGACTCTTATCACTGTGACGCCACCCTGAGAAAAAAATGTCATTGAACCCTGTCAGAAATATTCCGTTAAGTAGTTGCAATGAAATATTTGTTTTAATTCAAGGAATGATTATTTCACTCGAATAAATACGTATCTATTGGATGTAATGGTTACTCGAGTGAATTATCGGTTCTCCTGCGAGAGTCCTGCATGTTGGGAAAATCGAAAAAGCGTTCTCGTCGACTCCTATCGCCGTCAGGCGATGCTCGGGCCATGTCGCTTATCAAGGGTCTGGTTTCCTCGCAAAGAATCCTTCAAGGGTCGATGATCCTGGCGCCGGGGTCAAGCCGCGTCAAACCTGGCCCGTATAGCCCATACCTTACGGCGAGGACGGGTTCGTAAATCAACGCGCATCCTTGCTACTGGCAGGGCCCAATAAAACGTCACGACTAACCGATAGTGACGTCGATGATGAATGCGACGGACGTGAGAACGAGGCAGCGCGCGCACCAAGGCGAGAGGTGCACCGCTCGCGTCTTCCGCTGCGGAAGACTCCTGCATCCCATATCCAGATTCCCGAGAGAAAACCAATAAGAAAAGTCTAAAGCCACGGGATCTGAAAATTAACGAGAGCCGAGTTAGAGCCGACTCTCGAGTCCCAAGCCCACCTAAAAATGACGCAAAATGACATAAAGTTACTCAAACCCAGATAAAAAAGGATAGGAAATAATTTTTAACATGTCCGGAAATGGTAAAATCGATAGATGGGCGGTACGGAGGGTTAATATACAGAGAGATTCCTGGGAGGGCGAGAGGTGCCTTACGGCGACGTTCCTAAGGTGGCGTCGCCATCTTGGGAATGCAGGAGAGGGCCTTTATAGAGGTGTGCGAGCGATCGGTTCCCCATCGAGGGATTTATGGATTGTGTATCGAGATGATTACCCCTCCGCGAAGGCAACGGAGGATCGCGGACGCGCCTCTCGTGAAATTGATTCGATCCCGCGTTTCCCGTCGATCGGCGTTTTCCTGGCGATGCGCCCTCTCGAGATAAAAAGAGAAAATCCCTCGACGGCATAATCGCGAGTGCGGCGTGCACCTCGTGCAGGGTTCCCGGCGGTGCGAATGGGTGCATCGGCCGTATTCTTATTTAATGAAGACCTTCCGCCTCCCGACAAACAGCCGCGCCTGTTGCGCCGAGTCGCTATCGTAAATCTATGCCCGCCGCGGCCCCAGCATCCGATTTACGCGAGTTTCCCTCGCGCCGTCCTTCTCGCTCCCCCTGGTTCGAGCATGGGTGCGTCCTTCTCGCACTCACGCGGCAGCGCGGAAGGCCCCTCGCGGCAGGCCGCGGCGCAATTCGGACACCCCGATGAAACAATACGAGACACGATCGTCTATCGATACCTGGGGTCGACATGGACGCGGAATTTATATCTCGACAGGCTAACACGAGACCAAGAGAGGCGAAAGGGGGACGCCGTGGCGTCTCTTCTCGAGCTGCGCATCGAAACGGAGGGAGAGGTCAAGCGGGAGAGAAATACGAGAAATTATGAAAGAGAAAGAGAGAAGGACCTGCACGGAACAGTCCACGCGTCTCGGGACGCGGAACGGATTCACGGAGCGACAGGGAAGCTTGGGACGGGAAAAAGGGGAGAAAACTCGCGGCTGATCGATCCCTCGACCCGGCAAGAAAGCTGGCTCGGCACTTGCGCATGCATTTGCATAACGAACGTATTCGCGAGGTCCCGGCGGAATGCGGGGTTCCGCGCGTGCGCACTCGCGCGGCCGCGTTAAGCGTCGAAATTACGAGCGAGCGGCCGCGCGGTGCGGGAACAAGCGATGGGTTCTCGAATTCCCGGGGATCGCGGAAACCGAGTGCGGGGAAAAGTCCGCCACATGGGTAGATCGCTTTACGCGACGATAACCGTCGCGGCGCTCGAGTTGCGGCGATCGTAAAAGGCGATTCCAGAAAAAGAAGAAAATAAAAAATCGGAAAAAAACAGCCAAAAGAAAAACTTTATTACCAAAGCCCAAGAGCGACTCTCCCCGTGGCAATTCGTGCGCGGTGCGAGGTACACCTACGCGTACCATGGAAATTACTTAAAATTCAAGAAACCTGGCGCACCAATGTCAATTCCAAAAAATGTAGTATATATCTAACCTATGAATGCAGTACTCGGGTTTTTACATTAATGTTCTATATATCCTGGTGGATTTAATGGTAATGTCAGGTTATGGCACGAGCGTATTACGTGCCGCGGCGCGTAATAAGAAGACTCCTAAACCGCGGCTCGATTTTCGCGGGCGTTGGCAAGATGGCCGCCAGATCACGAAAAGATCGCAAAGAGATCCCGTTCCGGCGTGGGCGCGTCGCGCTACCATTCGCACGCGTGCGTCGCTCGCAGCGTGCGAGGCCCCACGGAGTCGTAAGTAACGCGGCGAATGCGAGCGCGAGGCCGCGGGCCCGATAGCGATCTCGGGCCCTCTCGTCCGGGCCGCGGGGATAAATATGCGTAATGCGAAGTAAGGGAGCGTACACGAGAAGCGAAGCCTTTACGAGGTCCGCGTGGTGGGGCCCCTTTTCCAGCGCCGTCTCAATCGACGCCTCGTGGTACCTTTGCGAGCAGTGAACCACCGCCACCGGCATTAATCCCGGGCCCAAAACGTGTAAAAAGAGAGGGAAAATATTCCCGACGTCTTCTAGCCGGTCCAATAAGTCCATCCAGGATTTTAGACTCGAGGCGAGTCTATAAACTCGGGGAATAAAGTCGACACCCCGAGGACGGATAATGATTTTGCCCTGGGAATTATCAAGCGGGCCCAAACGGGCCCCAAGACCATCGACGAGAAAATCCCGACAAGGGTAATAAAGTAGTCACGGGTGATAAGAGAGGTACAAGGGGCCCCTTGAGGTCGTTCGTTGTCGGGGGTTCGCAGAAAAGGGGTGGCGGGGAATTTAGTGGGTACAAGGCCCGAGATCCATAACGCGGGCCCCGAGACCTTAACTCGGGCCCGATCGGCGTGTCGGCCCGGTGCTAAGTCCCTCCCTTTGGGACTTTCCTGATGCCTCCGCAAATACCGGAAAGAAGATCCACGCGAGGAGATGTCTGACCACTCGCAGACCGTGCCTACTGATCGTGAAAAACGGCCGCGATGGTTAACATATTTAACCGCAATTGCGCCGCATTTGCCCGGGGATATCTTTATGACACGCGTGCCCGCTGAGTACGGTACAGCGTCCTCCACGCGGCACATCGGATGCACCTCCGAGTGCACCGGGTAACGACTAGGAAACTCGATACGAATGCGGCAGAGAGCCTGGAGAGGCCGAAAGTGTCCTTGCAACCTACTTTCCCGGACATCCGATGCACCGTGCAATCCCGGTGCACTCCGATATCCGGGATTACAATGGTTAACCCGGGGCCCGATTCGCCACGGGGCCCTCGGAGCTTTCGCCACGGTCGGGGAAGTCGAAAGGAGGAAGCGAGAGCGGGCCCAACGGGCCCCGCGCTCGCGGGAGCGGCAATTTATCGAAAAGCCCGAGGTGGCCCTTAATACCCCTTAATAGATATCCTATCGGGCCCGGAGTACTTGACGGTCGGCTTGCAACGGCGCTTTTACCCCGTAAGTATAGTAAGCGGGGCCCGCTCTGTCGGCGGAGCCGCGCTATTAGAGGGCCCCGTGCGCGCACTGTTTTACTGCGCTGTAAATGCAGGACGGGGCGACTTTTAAATTCACTTAAGGGGCCAGGGGGGTAGACGGAGGCCCCGCCGAGGAGCGAGAACCCGAGGGAAATTAAAACGCGGACTTTATTGCGCCACGGCCGGTTCCCTCGTGGCGGGCCCCCTCCACCCCGGAGGGGCCCGAGACAAGGCGAGGGACGAGTCCGCGAATTTCCTCGACATAGGACCCCGCCTCGCGGTCTGACCAACACAGGAATGGACCACTTGCTGCTCCAATTCTCGAATTCCTGCGGGTACCATTTCGTTGGGCCCGAAATTCGGGAAAGAGCGTAAACTCCTGTACGCCCCCCTTTTCTTGGGCCCCCCAGACTCGATACCGGGAGAAAATTCTTGCGCCACTCGGGCGGCAGGAAAATGGCACAGGGAAAGGGAAAGAAAGGGACCCGGTGTGAAAAAAAGACCGGCGGTCGAGGTCCTGCCCGGTCGCACCTGCACAGGTGAGCGAACGTTGGAAGGACATCGGGGCGTAATGATCGCGATCCCGGCGCATAATGTCGTGGTAACGCGATCGATAAGCCGGGACACAGAGAGCGACGGTCCTCTCCCCGTATCGGCCGTGGCGAAAAGTATCAGCGTAATTAATCTCGTATTTTATACGCGGTAATGAATCAGATCGGTATCTAGGGTCCCTCCAGATTCACTTAGGTGGCGGCGGGGTCGGGCCCCACCCCCGCGATACGCGCTTCCACCCGCTCGGGCCCCACGAGCGGACACGCGAGCAGGCCCCGGGGCCTTATCCAGGAAAACGGCGCGCCGAAGGAGCCGAGGGGGCAAAAAGGGAGGAAAAAAGAGGACGGGAAGGGAGACCGGTAGGAAGCCATAATTCTGGCAGTCGATACGACGGGGAGATCCTCGAAGGGCCCGACGGGCCCCGGGCCGATATCACTGGCAGACCGGGCGGGAAATAAAAAATAATGCAAATACCGTCGCGAAACGTCGGGCCGGGACGATTTATTCGCCCGCTCCGGTCTCGGTCCTCCTCACGTCACTTCCGGCGGATAGTATTTATCGCCTAATTAGGGGTCGGGGGCTTGGGCCCCGGGCCCCGGAGACGGCGTGATCCTTCTTCCTCTGTCTGATTAATTCCGCACTTTTAGAGTCCACGACGCGTCCACGAGGGGCCCGGTGTAGGTAGCGCGGTCGGCCGATAAAACGGGGCCTTATTTGAGGACGGTGACGGAGTTCCTTGAAAATATATAACATATCTCCCTCTTTCCCTTTCTCTCTCCATCCCGGCGGCAATCGGCACCTGTCTTTTTGCTACTCGACCCCACGGCTGGGTCTCTGCCCCGCGGCGATGGGCCTTACGGGGCCTCATCGACTTCCGGATGGAACCGTCGAGATATCGACGCGCTCGACGTATCGGCGGATCCTTACCCGGAGGCCGAGAGCGACAGGCCGCTAATAAATTATGCATCGCTCGCCCTTTTGACATTAAGGCCCGACTCGCTGGGCATTGTCTACGACAGCGGTTGGAAGTGCGCTTGCGCCATTGTGGGCCGCCGGGCGACCTTTGTCTCCGATAATAAATGGCCGCCTCGTGCTGGGAACTCGCGGCGGGCCCGGCCGGGAAAATAGCCGCGGGAAAAATCCGACGAGGGGCGGCCGCCATTTTGAGTCATGTAAAGTAGCGAAAGCTGGCCTACGGGGCCTCACCCACGGCCGTCGCCTCTTCCGCGCCAGATGCGCGTCGTCGGGCCCGAAACCTCCGAGCCGCCGAAGAAGATATTCCGGTCGACCAAGCGGGACGAGCCCAAAAGGCTCGAAAACGTCGTCGACGGGGCCTAACCTGGTCTCGATTAGCAGCGCCGTGGCCGCGGTCGGTACTTTTCAGCTATCACGTTGCCCGGAGGAGTTCCGGATAGCCCGAACCAACCGAGCCAAAAGGCCCAAATATGACGTCGACGGGGCCTGACCCGGTCTCGAGCAGCAGCGCCGTGGCCGCGGTCGGTACTTTTCAGCTGTCAGGGCACCCGGAGGAGTCCCGTTCGGGCCGGCCGGGCAGAAAACGCCGGCGGTAAAGCGCCCCGCCAAATATGGCTGACAGCTCGGAACATAAAGGCTTGTTTTGAGGAATCATTAGAGGCGGAATAAAATGCCGGCTCTCTTTTCCCGGCTCTCGCAACCGGGCCTCGGGCCCAGGGACGTATATAGCGTTATGGCACCGGTGCGCCCCTCCCGCTCGCTCCTGGACTCTCGGCTGCCCTCCTCCACCGGTGCAAGGATGCATCCGTTGCATGCCATCCATAGGACAGACCTCGAGCCCGACGACCCGCCTCGGACTCCACTCACCCTGGAGAAATATCGGAAGGCAAGTAAAAACTCTCCTCGGGGTCGCCGCTCGCTTATCACCAGCTGATCACCGGTGTCACGTGACGCGCGGATAGGTCGCGATTTTTCCCACCTTCTCGCGTATCTCGTTACTACCGCGCGCGTCATGGCTGGCCAAGTGCAGGAGGGGCTTTCAGCGAGTCCATAAATCCCGGGGACAATCAATTAACGCGATTTCCCGGCGATTAATCGCCGGGCCCCTCGGGCCCCATAAATCCGCGGACGGCGAGTCGGCGTTAAAGAGCGGCCCCCCGAAGGCGCGTCTCCGGTTACGTCAGGTCGCCGTCGGGGAACGTTTCCCGCCTCGGCGAGAGAGCGACAATGAGAAAGTGTTCTGATCGATGAGTCGCGAGGAGGGACCGAAACGCCGACGAGAGGGCCTTCCGCGAAGTCGCGGTGGCTGGAAGAAAAGAGGGACGCGTATCCACTTGGCTCGGATTTATTTACGACCCTGCGCCGCACCCTGGACCGAACCTAACCTCGCACCGCAGAAAACGCCTCGTGAATCCGACGGTCGCCTGACGTAAGGCCCAATTCCGCGAGGCCCGTACGAAGAGGGAATCGCAATCCTAGTTTCTGAACTCGAGATAAATTCTTTTAAATGCCAAAAATATCAATAAATACCAGAATTTATCCGATTTATTTGAGGTTAAGTCCCACCCGACGTCTCTTGGCGGCAGGATTTTATGCACCTGCGGAGTGATAACGCTTGGCCTTCCGATAACGATCCCAGGTTTTATCGCGCGGCTCGGGAATTCGAGGGCGGCTCTCGGTGTGGATTCGCGGGAATGCAAAAAATGGCGAATCGGGTCGCCAGGCCGGCGGGAAAAATCGCTTGATTTAGATCGCGATCCGGACCGTTCGCGGCTCGTTGTCGGCCGCGTATCATTTCATGGTTGAGGGCTTTTTATCGGCGTCGGGCGCGCAAGGCCCCGTCGCGGCACCGAGAGGGGCCCGAAGCCGCCGGTAATGTCGGCGGTTAATTGCATCCGACTGTCAATTAGGCATTCCGCGGAATTCCCGACGTGTCTATGCCCGGCGAGAAAGCGCCTTCCGCGAAAAGGGACCGCGGAATCGCCGCGATCGACCGGACCCTTTTTGCCGGCACTCCGCGTCGTTAATTTGCCTCCCGAGTCGATAATCCGTAAAAACGTCGAAAAGATAAATAAACTAATTTTCTTTAACAGACCCGCCGATTTAATCCCGGAAATTCGAATTCCCCGCTCGCGGTTCATCCCTAGACGTACTTCGTGTATTGGGAATTTCCCGTATATTGAATTTCATGAATTTACCGTATATCGAATTGTAGGAATATCGCGTATATTAAATTACACGAATTTCGCGTATATTAAATTATACGAATTTCGCGTATATTAAATTATACGAATTTCGCGTATATTAAATTACACGAATTTCGCGTATATTAAATTATTCGAATTTCGCGTATATTAAATTATACGAATTTCGCGTATATTAAATTGTATGAATTTAACGCGTCCTCGGTTTTGCGGTGATTTAATTCACTCTATTTCCACGGGGAATTTCGACGGGAAGAGGCATCGATCGGTCCATAATTAACGGTCCAGGGAAGAGATTAATCTCCATGTGCCTCGGGACCGCGATCTCTCGGTACGCAAAAGAGGGGGTTGGGGAGGAGTCACGGCGTTATTAACCGATCGTTAATTACGACGAGGCCGATCTGTCGACACGAGCACTGCAAACTCGAAGATGAATAAACCGCAGCTTCCGTAGGGGTTATCGCCAGATCGAGAGCCCCCTCCTCGAGGTATCGACTCGATCGATCGGGAAGCCATCGATTAGCCGGGAGTTACGACACTCGGATCATCGGGATTGCCCGGGATGATTTACTCGACGCTAACGATCGCCGCTCCTCTTTTTCCGTATACTGTTCCCGCTCGAGAGGTGAGAAACCGATCCGGGGATAAGGGAGAAATTCAGTGATAAGGAGGAGCTAGGCAGATACAGGACCCGAGAAGAGATGCCATTCTTCGACTTGCGTTCCAGAAGGTGCGGTCCAAGGGGGAGGGAGTTCCGCCGTCGTGTCCGCGGCGCGATCAATAGGGCCCCGCGCAACGGGCCCCGGATGGGGACAGGTGAATCGAGATTTATTAAAACCCGGAGGCGAAGCGACACTCCAAGGGGGTCCCCTGGGAACCTTGGAGTTCCCACATGCAGGAACGACCGGACTACCGCGAAACGCCAGTCGACGAGGAGCTCGACCGACTGGTAAGTCCCCGTAAGGCCCAGGCTCGACGGTGGTAAGTTAAGCGCGGTTGTAGTAAAGTTCAGCTCCTCGGGGGAGATTTATGAATAGCCACGTCCCAAGGGAGGAAGTGCCGAGGACGACTTAGTCGTAAGGCCCCGAAATCGGGGCCCGATGTCGAAGATAAGCGCGACGTCCCCTGTCGGTCGCGGACCCCGCCGACGGAGAACACCGTTCCGGACGCGTGGGGCCTTGTAGGAGCAAGCAGGCCCATTAACGTCGCGGTCAGCGCCCGCGGCCACCCCGGACTCCCCGGGACCCGATGGGGCCCTACGGGGCACGAGTCTTTTCCCAGTGGCCGGGGCCGAGCGATGTTATCCCACGCCGACGTCTCTCCCGCGGAGGGACTCGGTGACGGACGTCTGAATGGCGGCGCTCCGAGCGGGGCCCAAGGCCCCGTGGATTCCGCGGGGCCCGCGGCCAATTATGCGCATGCGGAATCGGCCGCGGGGAAAAATCGCGCGGCCGGGACTACCGCGAGGCACGCCGCCGATTTGTCAGCCCGGTGAGAGATGGCGGGGCCCGGGCCCAACGGACCCAGCGGGAACGGGGCCTCACGGGCCCGTCGCGTGTCGCGGACGGGGGGAAGGAGAGATCGAAAGAGGAGCGGAAAGAGCGGCGAGATCAAGAGGCGTCGCGACACGCGCGAATCCCTGGAGATACGGACAGGGCCCGTCAGGCCCATCTCGGGCGGATGTACTTTCGTGGTCGAAAGTCAACCGCCACGCGCTCGACTTTCCCGTTTAACCGCTCTTATCCGTGAAAAAAAAAAAATGGGACCGGAGGTACGACCAGCGTAGGGCCCAATACAGCAAGGACGCCCACGCGTTTCTTGCAGGAGGAAAGAGGGGCCCTACTCGTGACAAATCCCCGACGCGGCTACCTTTGAGGGCCCTCGATGGCGATCGGTCGTTACGGTCCCGCGACAAGGCCCACGCGTGGGCGCGCGGCGGGCCTTAGAAGGAGGGAAAAGCGGCTCGGTCTGGATCGAGGGCGCGGTGGGACGCGATTTTTCGGAGCCGAGCGGCGCGACAAATGGCGAGCCCTCTCTTGGGCCCCGCTACCGGTCGGGTCCCGGACTGCCTTGCAAGGCTGCCCCCTAGCGGCCGGTGGGCCCGCCGGGCCCAGGAATTCTATTTTAATGATCCCGACGCGCAACCAGACGTAACGGGAATGCGGCTCTGCTCGCGGGGTGCACTCGAAAAAAATGCAATTTATGCAAGGCGAAAATCGAGAGAGGCCGACCGCGTCGCACCTACTCCCGGAGGTTGTTACGCGCGTGAAAAAAATAATTATCCCGACGTAAGAGCGCGGAAACGCGACCGGAGATTTTCCTCGTCCATGCTTTCTCCCCCGTCTATATATTTCTCATATTTTTCTATGTTTCAGCTGGACCCTCCCCGAAAACGCAGCAGAACGGCGAAATCGACAGCCCGTAAAAACCGCGTGTACATTGTGCCGCCACCTTGTTTCTGGGCCCGAGGCCCCGCACGAGGTTCCACCGGGCCCCCCCCGTCTAATTGAACTGATTTTCCATATTCGGTGTAGATCTTAATATTTACCCGAGTAATTACGCTTAAAAGACTCGGCTTCCGTCTCAGGGGCCCACCGCGTATGTCGGGAGCAGGACGCGGGGCCTTACATGGGGCCCCTTGTGAGGCCCCGCACAGGTGCAGGGCCCTCTAAGCGAATCGCGGGGCCAGGGGTCAAGGGACTCGCTCGGCCGCGCGGAGGGGCCCGATATCTCCGGATACTCGACGACGGGCCTACACGGGCCCACCGCGAGGGGGCCCGACCCCCCTGGGGGGATATCTAAGCCGTGCGGCCGCGTTCCGATATCTGGCACGGACGGCTGAATATAATGCCCGCGCCATGAATAATTTAGATGTTAAGAGGATTTCGTCGTAGGGGTTCGCCCGAGGCGACGCGGGGCCTTAAGGCCCCGACTCGCTTATCTCAGAAACTCCGAGGAAATCGAGGCGAGGCGATAATTCGCTATCTCTTCTGGTCGTATTAAACGCTAAAGAAAATGTGAAAAACGAATCAACCTCCAGGTATAAATTTCAGTCACTCCCAGATACTGGCCCAGACTCTCCGGGAGTAACTTATAGGTTATGTGCGCCCAATGGTGGGACTTATACCACGAGGGAATTAAATCCCACAGCCGGGAGTAACTTATCGCCGTACCGCGGGTTCCGATGTCTCTTATAATCAGGTGTTCCGATGCAACACCTGCGTCATGAATAATTTAATAGTTAAGAGGATCTCGCCGCGCGGGATGGACAATGCCGGGATTGCGATATGAGCCACGGTTGCAGTTGCGGCCGGCGGGTTTTCCGCTGAACCTTAGTAGCCGTTAAATAATAGAACGAGGGACGCCGCGGTTCCGGGTTCGTCATCTCGTTAAATTTCCACGTGGCGCCGCAAAATCAGGCCCATTATTTCCATGTAAAAAAATCGCCGAGAGGCAGACGGCAACACCTCGGGGACGTCGCGTCGATCTCTCGGCCCCGATTGCCCGGCAGGCGTGCAAAAAAAAATTCGCTTATCCGCGAATAACCCGCCGTGGCTTGAATTTTAAGTCCCACGCGAGGTGCAAATCGGGCCCCGAGCGATCGGCGACGATTAAAACCGAGCTTCGACGATTTCGCTCCTTAAGAAGTACCTTTAGGACCCGATCGTGCGATTTAATCGCACGTCTCTTCGAGGCTCCGCCGTCTGCGATTCGAGGACCTTGCGCCCAGGATGAAAAAACGACTTTTCCCACCTCCTCTTCTTACCGATCCTTTTATTTCTCCCTTTTCTCGCGGAAAGTCGCCCTGAAATATGGTCGGCGGAATAATGACAGTAGCGGGGCGTCATCGGTATCGACCAAACCGATCTTTCGGTACCCGAAGAGCCAATTATCCTGGAGGCGTGTAAAACTCGGGTGCGCGCGACCGACTCTCCCCGTGTCTTGAATTTCAATCGCCCCCAATTTGTCCGAGATGACTTCGAAGTGATCCCTAATTTATTCGCCGGGTTTCCGCGGTTCTTTTTTCATCTCCGCGCTTTTTCGCGCAACACGTGCGAACCGACGTACCCATAAGTCGAGTTCCTCCTACAGTTGACAATAATGCCTCCACTCGTGGGGGCGATTTTCTAAATAATTTTAAAAAGTTTCACGGGGGTCAAACAAAAGACATAAAAAAATATGTTTTCCGCGATTTCGCAGGGAATTCAAACGAAGGGAATTTATCTCCGAAGGGAGAAGGACTTTTCCTGGAGGCGTCACCCAGGATCCAGGAAGGAACCCCCTCTAGGGGGGGTCAGGGGAGGTCCGTCGGGCTCGTAAATCGGCGGAATACGATCGCACCAGGTGATTGCGCCGGGAACTCCTCGGGGACTTGATTTAAGTCCCGTAAAGTGAAATCAGTGCTATTAACAGCCAGTTGCGAGCCGTCCTCCGAGACGTGCCACCCATTTTGCTCCTGGCGATCGCCCGGAAAGACGAACGACTCGCCCGACCGCGGAAGCGCGGGTATATAGGAAAAAAGAAAAGAGAAAAAAAGAAGAAGAAGAAGAAGAGGTAAGAAAGGGGGAAAAATCACGGCCATTAATCCTCCGTCGAGGAGAGAGGGCGAATAAATCCCGAAAACTTGTACAAACGTCCCCGGGGGACGGCCAATTACACGGGGGACAATTAGGGCCGACGAGAGTACAGAGTGCGCGTCCAACGAGCGTCGTCGACAATGGACGGGTAAGCAATTACCAGAGAGTGGATCGACGAGAAAGGACACCTGGAATTGCGCCTTCGATTACTATACACACGTATATATATATATCGGCGGAATATCGAAAGATTCACGTACTCGATAAATTAGCGAAGAAAGAGATCAATGTAGAGTCGAGAGAGCGTCGTTACAGTCGGTACAGGTGCACGCGACTCCACTCGAGGGGTCAGGACCCCTTCGGAAGGACCTCCAAGGACTCGGTCCCGGAGATCTCGATAAACCGGCGGACAGGACACGAGAATTCGCTGACGAACGACCCCAGGGAGCCGGGCGATCGGCTACAAGGAGGAAGCACGCGATTAGAACGGCGGAACAGCGCTCGCGGTTTCTGCGGAATTCGTGTACCCCGAGTGCCGAGATAATTCGCGAAAAAGGACGCCCAAGGAGCGAGGACGCGGCCACCCCGAGATCCTACCTCCCGATTGCCCCCGAAGGAGTCGATCGAGGAGAAGGTACCTAACTCGAGGTCCCCGGTGCGGAATTAAACCGCGAGTCGAGGTGGCGTAGCGAGGGACCCTCCGCGTCCACCCAGGGCAAACTTCGGCCGATCCAGATGTCCTTTATATCCTGGCTGCATCCTGGCTAAAATTCGTCGGTTCTCCTGGAGTGGCTGGCCCCAGGTGTACCTGACACACCTTGAGGGACTCCTTTCGACGAGGACCGTCGCACCTCGAGGTGGCATTCACGAGAAAGTCCGCGAGGTCGCGTTCGCCATCCATCGACCGGGCCCCTCCACGGGGCTTGCCCCCTCCTCCTCGTCGGGCCCCATAGACCACCTCCTCTTCCAAGAAAGAGTGCCCTCGCCCGGCATTGGGCGCCGTGGGAATCGCAGCTACCGATTGGCCGGATCGATCCTCGCTTATCGATACCCTCCGCGACCCGGGGAAACCGCAGTTGTCGCCCCAACAGTCGCGGAAAAATGTCACGCTCGAACCATCCGCGCGTAAAATCGCGCGATCCTTAAATCGTACTCCTCGGCGTACCCAAAAACGGAGTCGCCGCATCAGGGGGAGAAAAAGGCGCGTTTTCATGCGGCCGTACACGCGTTTCCGCGCGGTCGTCCTCGAGGAACAAGGTTCTGCTCTCTCCCTTCCTCCCTCCCCGTCACGCGCGTACGTGGAGAAAAAGCAAGCGCGTGTTTCCGCGCGTAAACCCGGCTACAAATTAAGCGGCATTCCTATTCCCTTTCTTCATGGGATACGTCCCCCCGGTGCGCCCGATCGGGTCCTGGCCCTTCGTCCCCCAGGTCCATCGATCTCTCCGGGGGCACTTCCTCGTGTCTCGGTGACGATGCCCCCAAAAAACAGAGTTCCACATGCTCCCCTAATTTCAAAGGCTGGACCATTTTGGATTGACCCGGTGCCTCCAAAGGCTTATCAGAGCGCGTCCCGCGTTATCACCCACCGGAAGGAGGGCTTCGAGTGAGGCCTGAGTCGGGTATCGACTCGGAACGACCCATCGAGTTGCCCTTCCGTGTCCTCATATCGCGTTCTGCCGGACGGCTCGGACCCCGAGGAAGAAGGACGAGGTCGAAGGCGATCCAAGGAGCGAGACGAAGAGAAGCGCCGCCAAGGTGGACGGAGAGAGACGAGGAGAGGCGACCGCCGAGTTTACGAGATGATTGTCCTAGGGGCCCTATTCATTCGGCCAAGGAATCTCCGGGCGGATCTCTATTGTAGATTATTGCGCCATTGTCCATTGTCGCGATGGGGGTCTTTTTCAGCCGCAACCGCGGCTGGGAAAAGCGGAGGCGAGCCGCCGCCATTTTGGTCCCGCTGACCGCCGAAGGGGGACCAATGGTGTCCCGATTACAAAGAATTGGGAAGAAAGGAGGAATGAGAAACACAATACACGGTTAAACGCGAGATACAGTAAAAATGACAGGATGGATTCTCACGGCTCGCCGAAGTCCCTGCGCCGAGTTTCGTCGTCCCGGGGAGGAGGCCGAGGTAGAGTCGCAAGATGGCGGCGCGTCCCGGCGCAAAAATGACGGGACGCCCCTGGAATTCGCATATCGGCCGAATAAGGAGTCCCTTGTACGAGCGAGTCCCCGGCTCTTGATATATAAAAACCGCCGGCCATATCCACCTCCGATGGGAGGGCTCGCGGTATGCATCCTAATCGCTCCTCCTTTGTGCACCCGGGTGCATCCTTCGGGCGTTAAGAGAGGGCCCGGACCCCCGGCCTTCTTTTTCCCGGCCCCCCTCGAGGCTGACAATGTTTTAAATGTCCCCGGTACGGCATTTTTGCGCGGCCGAGGGTCTCTCCCTCTCTCCCCCTCTCGCTCTTCTTATTTCCCCTTTCTTCAGTCCTCTCGACGCCGCTTTTTGCCGACGACGCACCCCCCCGCCAGGTTCGCACTACCGATTCGCACCCATCTCACCGGCAAAATGTATCGATCTCGGCCGAATAGAAATATTATCGATAATAATGTTATCTTACTCGAGCTTCTACCTGGAGTTGTTACCTCGAGTACGAGTCTCGATTCTATGTACTCGACGCGAGCCTTCGAGATGATCCACTTACATACGTACTATCGGTAGGATTGGTGGATTGTAATTATCGGCGACGAGGGAGTGGGTTCCCTCTGCTACTTCAATTTTTACCCCTCGATCCCATTCCCTCCCCACGTCTCGACGTCGACCGCGACAGAAGGTGGCGAGGTTATCGTTCGAGCGCAGAGTGCCTCTAGAAATCGGCGGTGGGATCGAGGCCAGAATGCTCCTGAAAAATCGAGCCCAGGTCGACCGGCTCGAAGATCCGCATATGCGTCCCAATTCCCGCGGGATCATCTGGAAACCATAGCCAAGATCGGGTATCCGCTTCCGAAGCGACCCACGGATGGGGCCCGGGGCCTTGAGGCCCCGTTCCTCGTCGGACGGATCGAGAGATCGATCGGAAACCGATGAACCCCCCGCGACTGCTCCATAAATCAACGGGCCCTCTCCGAGGGCCGACGGCCGGATCGATGGGCCCGTGGATCAATGGTCGAGGGATCGACCGATCGACGGATCGATGAATCGACGGAACGATGGATCGCCGGGGAACGATGGATTCGAGAGCTCGTCATTACGGAAGCGATACGGACCCGACTCGAGCCGGGTCTCTCGTCGCGATCTCTGGATCTCTGGATCCTCGATTTCCCCACGACTCTCTCAAAAGCCCGGTCTTTCTCGAACCTCGGGTATCCGAGAATTTCCGAAAACCGCTCGAGCCGTTAAATCGACGATCTCGTCGTTACCCAGGAAGTGACGAGAGCTCACCTGTCCCCAATTTTCTGATGCTTGTCGGCGACCACGAGAGACCTGGCGTGTCCACGTATGCAAATTTCCTGGCCCTCTTCTCCTCGACAGGCGTTAAGGAAAACCCCTCCCCGATAAAGAGAGAGCAGGTTAGTGTCTTTATCCAGAGCCCACTCGGGGTTAAAAAAGATACAGGCCTTGAGTAAACCGGCTCTGAGAGTCGTTCGGATTTTGTGTGAAAAATGGGCAAAGAGTTTCTAGAAGAAAAAGAGAATCAAGCTAGGGAGAGGGTAAACGGGACAAGATTTCCCGAGAGATCTCTCGATGGTAGGCGATAGTACCCGACAGGGTACGATAGTACGACAGGACATTGTAGCAAAAGCAGGCGCTGATAGTGTCCTACCTTATCAGCCCGCTGTCGACGTGCTTCCCGATGTGGAACTCCCTGGCACCATCGACCATCTGGTTCGCCCAGGGCGGCTTGATCCACACGAGGTGTCTTAAGTGTCCCGCGTAGGCAGCCGGGAGCATCCAATTTTCAATGCTGAGCTCACTGTAAAACGCAAACCTGAATAAGGATCCAACCCTGACCCTGAGAGCTGCACCCTATCACGCGACCCTCAAAATTCCATGAAAAATTTCCTGATCGTCACCGCCTTCATTCGCGTCCTTACTTAACCTTAGATTAACTAAACCTCAAAGGAGAAGATTCGCAGGTCGCTCGTCCCGGGTGCCTTTATCTCCAAAAGAGCCTCGAGGAGACTTTTCGCCGGGCCGAGGGGCACGTAAAAGGATCGAAGCTAAGTAATGGGAAGGAAATAAAAGCACGAGGGGCATCCCTACCGGGCACCGCTTTACGAGCGTAACTTAAGCGGGAGGAGAGAGACTCGCCTCCGCTAAGCACCTGCCATATTTCATATCGAACACCTACCGGAGGATCGCCGGAAGAATGCCGTAACTGATTTCGAAAAGATGCGCCACTCGTTAAACGGCAGCAGCCCTATTAGCGCCAATTGACCCTCGTCAACGAGGCTTCTCTCCGCCGGGCCCTAGCCCTCCTCTCGCCTCTCTTCCTTTTCTCTCTCTCTTTCTCTCCCTCTCTGACCAGAATCGTGTAGAGGGGCCCCAGGTTTTCGCATCCTAGGCATCTCGTCTCGAGGTCCCCTCGTGCCCTCCGATATATCGTGCTACAATCCAACGAGTTAATTTCATTAACAGGTTCCCAGTGTACGCAGGGTGAGCGCAGGTATCGGTACGGCGATCGTTAGGAAAAATCGAGATATCCGAGCGGCGCGGATCGGCCTTAGGAGCGGATCTCCCGGCCAGATCTCCGGTCAGCCGGCAAAGTGGAACAACGGCGGTCGGTCTGTGTACTTATTGGCCGGGATATCGACGGGCAAGATCGCTAAGGCGAGACGGAAAGTAATGCTCGAGGGGTGTGCCCGACTAATTATTCCCCGTGCCCGGATCTGCATATCCTTAAGGGCAGGTTCCCGATCTTTACACATACATACACGACACACCCTAATTCGAGTCGTCGGCTCCGTGGTACATTCTAGTTTACCCCTTCCACTGCAATGGGAGGTCCAGATGTTTATGGTCTAAGTCCGAGACGAGCCTCCCTTCGGTCCTCCAATGATCTCCTAACCTCGAATCTCTTGCTCGTATTATAATCGACTTACATCTGCGAATCGTAAATGCGAGGAACGTTACAAGTTGTACCCAAGTGGCAGGCCATGGTTAATAACTTCCTGCCAGGACTTCTTGCCCGATTCTTCGACGAGTGATCAAATCTGATCCTGCTTCGCGGACCGTTTGGATTTTTGAACCGAGCGACTGGACGCGCCTGGCGCGCCATCTGGCGAGGCAGCGGCCGATCGCTAGGCGCGCGCCGAGCTCGCCGGTAAAGTCGGCAGCGCGGTTAACATCGAACCCTGGAGGCGATTCTATAGCGGACGATCGGTAAAGTCGGCATCGCCAGGGTCACGCGGGCGCCTGGTGGGCGCGACCGCATCGCTGGACGTGCGGATTTTTTCCCGTCGACGCGTTCGCCCTCGAGCCTCGTTCCCGTCCCGTTCGCACCTGCAGCTGCAGTCGCGTCACGCACCCGCGAGCTGCCCCGAGCGGCACGCACGCGTTGAGACAAGACGCGACCAGACGCGTTGAGTCGATCTCCAATTTTTCCAAAGAAGACGCCGCTCCCCTGAGACTCGATTTTCGAGCTCGCACGATCAAATTTCGCATGCTAATTGACGCGACTTAGTAACGCCGAATTTTTCGAGCTAATCTATTCGTGTGCCAAAAAAAATATCCGTACGAATAGGAGCTCTGGAGAGCAAAGCTGCATTTAAAAATCCATGAAGCTCTAGACTGACCTCAATAAATGTCTGGCATTTTAAAGCGATGAATTTTCTAATCGGCCTGACAGCCTACGATACGTGATACCTTTTATTCGCCCTAAAACAAAATGGCGACTCCGTGGAGAACGTGACGCGTTATCGACGCAGCGTCGTTGCACTACGCTGCACGCCTCCTCCGGCCTCTCCTTAACAGAGGGTGCTAATTGGGGTGGAGCATTATAATAAGTAACGGCGAGCGTATAATAATACCGTGGAAATAATCGGTATATTAACGAGCGCCTCGCGGATGACTTTCGGTCGTTCTCTCTTTCTCTCTCTCCCTCCCGGTGCGCCCAATGTCGCGAGGTTAACGAGCCGCGGAGAGGAGAGGCTTGCGTGTTTTTAATTATCCTGGAATGAGCATGCGTTTTAATTGCCGCGGAATGCGAGCGCGGCCCTCGTTAAGGAGTCTCGAGGCGCAAGGAGGAACGGCGAAGAAGAATTAAGACGCGAGGAACGGTGGCGAAGCATGCGCGATCGCCTCTCCCTCGTTCTCTCCGACGCCGGCATCTGCATTCTTCGCAGAATTTTCGGTGCACCTTAAGGAGCATTCCGCGGCGGAGCGAGCCCCAACGCCCGGATGAAACTCAAGGGAAAACTTGTATTTCATCCTGGAAGGAAAATCCACTTGCGGATCGTTACCCATAAACCGGATAATTTCCCCGATTTTCCGATCTGGCCATTCACGTGGACCGATCTCGAGCGTGATTTTAAACCGGACCTAGGGACTCCCCCAGATTCCGCATCGACGCGCCATCTGGAGGAGCATTGACGGAAATAACCCGCAAGGAGTACCGTTCGCTAGTACTCGTTACCATCTAGGGATAACGAGTCACGGGATTGGCCAGACGTTAAACCGCTGAATAATTTAAAAATCATTGGGTGTACCTAAACAATTGCTCCTTGTCCCAGACCGTGTCCGCGAGCATATCCTTGGGCACGAGCATGTCTGGGTGGGAGTCCAGATGAACGAAGGTGTTGCCTTCGAACGGTAAATGCTTGGAGCCCAGGCAGCGGTAAATAAAAGGCAGAACCTGGACGGGAAAGAGAGATTTTAGGACGACCGTTGAAATTCAATCTGTCCCGACGGTTGGGAAGTGAAAGAAATAAAGCCGCAAGACTCTTATTCCGAAGGTAATCCGTCTTTGACGATGCGCTTTCTAACCGCGTAGGACGAGGAGTGGAGCCGACGAGATCGAAATAAAAACAGGCCCCCGTAATCGAGTTCCACGCTCGCCTCCTTTTCTACCGCAACGTCAATGGATCGGTATTCATTAACGATATGTATACGTGTCGGGCCGATATATCTCGGTGAACGGAGTATATTACGACCGACCGAATCCGTGTCTCGTTCGGCAGGGGAAGTAAAAGGAACGAGCGTGGAACAGGAACCACTTTGTACGCCGGAGCGGCGGCATTCCCTCCTTATCTCCCACCACGTGCCGCCATTCGCGTCTACGCGGAGCATACAACGTGGACCCTTCCATTCGGCCCTCGTCCGGCGTCCTTTCGGCTCCCACTCTACGTCCAATATTTCCCAAGGGCACGGGAATCCTCGAGACGCTCCAGGAGTTATCCCGAGCTCCCGGACGCCACGTGGAATCCCTCTATCCGCTCGTCAAAGCCGCAAAAGGCGGTCCTCGAGAGGAACTCCTCGGTCTCCCTGAATCCGCATAGCGAACCCACCTCGTCGTGGGCCTCCACGACGTGGACCGGGATCTTCTGGAAGTACTTCCTCGTGAACGCCATCCTGGAATAGAGCTGCGGTAAGGTTGTCGCCACGGGGAGACTCTTCGAGAGGACCCACCCTCGCGAGCGACTACCGGAGCGCGACGCGACGACCCGAGAGCACTTAGAGGCCGGTCACAGACTGAGGACCACCGGTGCACCCTCGGGCGCCGATTATTTCGCGAATAATGGACGCGTCTACCTCTCCTCGCCGCGTCCAGATTCTCGCGGGACGAGTTCCTCTGCGTCCGTCTCTCTCGCTCTCATGCCGGAGATTCCCACGGCCCGGAATCGGGCTGCCGGCTGCGACCCTAACCTCTTGCGCGACCTTCGCCGTTACCTGCGCTCATCCTTGGACATTTCATTCATTACTTCGAGGCATTGTTCAGCATTCGGCATACGCAGATTTCTAACCAGAAAATCTAACCATCTGACGGCGACTCTTTTCTCCGGCGACGACCTTGCAGCATTAACTGCTTTAACGAACGTTCCAAGTTGCCAGCCCTGTCCATACTTGTCTAGGCGAGCGTCGAGCACCAGCGCCGCGATGCGGAGAGAAGAGGCACTGAGACGCGGTCGGTATGTACGGGTAATAGCGAGTTCTACATTGCCTCGGATTGGTACAATTAACCGCAAAGGGAAGGTCAGATTCCGCGTGCGAATGTAGTTTCCGAAGTTATTTTGAGTTTCTCCTGCACGGTATAACGTGTGTGTGCGAGTGTGTATGTAGCTCTAGCTGAGCAATAAATGGTGCTTCATGTATGCACGAGCTTCCAGAAGCATCGCCAGAGAGTGATACTATTCCACGATTGGGTAAGCTAATTCATGAGTAACCTCACTAATCGATGGTAAGAAGTTCTTTTTAAATATTCCAAATTGTAATCAATTTTAATAATAATTGTATTAGTGAAAATGACAGACGAAGACGAGATGTCTGTTTGGAATGAGCTGTCTGGCATTCCTGCGGACCCTCCTGACGTGAGAGACAAATGCTCTCAATGCAGGTGACGTTGAGAAACGAATTTCGTAGACTAATTTGCATGCGGTACAAGTGGCAATCTTCTAATTCAAGGTACATCGAATATAGATGCTCATGAATATTTTCTGTAAACAGGAGGCCAGCAGCTGTCTGCTGGTGTGCAGGACTGCCGAAGGAACGGCTTTGCCCTTGGTCCAAGATAATCATCCTGCAACATCCTGCGGAAGCTAAACGTTGCCTACGCACTGCTCCGATGTTGACGCTGGCTTTGGAACCAGGCAAATGCATCACGTTTAGGTATTTTAGTTCGATATTTGGAGATAAGCCTAGAAAAAATAAGTGTCTTTAGTCTTGTAGGGGCAAAAAATTTCCACAGTGCAGGCATGAAGGACTGGCAGAAATTTTGAACGATGAAAATACGATTCTGGTTTATCCGTCTCCTACAGCGGTAGCAATCGAGGAGCTCACTCCTGTTGGCACAAATGGCCAGACGCCATATAATTTAGTACTGTTGGATGGTACTTGGCCACAAGCAAAAGTAAATATCAATTTATTAATCTGTAACACGATTTAAATAATTTTATTATTTCCATTCAAGGCTTAATTAAAGATCATTTCATAGGCCATTTATCACTCGAGTCCATCACTGTGTTTGCTTCGAGCCTGCAAACTGGTAGGAGTACCTGCAAGCGAGTATATAATAAGGACTCAACCAACTGAAGGATGTTTGTCAACCCTTGAAACAGGAGCATTGGCTCTCTCTATTTTGGAAAGTAATCCACGATTAAGAGATGAGATGCTTGGCCCTCTTCGTCATCTATGCAAGTAAGAACTCGTTTATATGATTCAACATTTTGAGAACGATAGATTCATATCCTTGCATGATTTTCATCAGATTTCAGTTAGAAAATGGAGCAGTCACTCATCAGAGTAAAGAATTCCTGATTAAACAAAAGACCTATCCAAAACTCATTGGCCGAAGATTGGCCAAGCAGCTCCGCATCCTGACAGAGGATTCCTAGCGAAGACACTTCTTGAAAGTCACTTTTCCTGCGAGATTGTACAATATTTTCTTATTATGCCTAAATGTAATGCATCGAGGAAAAAGGAAGGAAATTATTTAAAAAATGACTTATGGTACAGTTTATTTAAATTAACTCCGCATCCAAGAGAAATATTAATAGATTATTTTTTTTCACTATCTAAAACTGAGTTGAAGCTAAATTTGATGTTTCCTTCACTTGGATCAAAGAAAAGCTTCCACGCAATGGAATGCTGACTTGTAACATCGATGATGTTTCGACAAAGATGTACTCCTTGTCTTACAAACGGATACCAAGATATTGGTGTACCAGGGACTATGTCTTTGGTGGGGCCTGTAGATACCATAGTATTATTGTCAAGTTGCCAGTCTACCCACAAAGCTATACCATTGTACTTTCCAGTCCTAGAAATATTGAAAAAATCATAGAGTTAATAATTTAATCTTGACTTCAAAAAATATCCAATTGAAAGAAAAAAAACATACGTTAAAATAGGAACCGGTGAAGTGTTTTGCAGCTCAATGTAACGATACTCGTCTACACTATCATAGAAATCCACTTCCCATAATTTAAAGGGGAGACTGAGAGCTCGACCAGGGTATTCCCAAAGTGGCTGAGCTTCCACCGGGGCATCGCTAATGTCACTTGACTTTTGAACTAACTCATCGAACAATGCGACATCAAAGCCTTCACATGTACCGAGAGGTGCGCGAATTTTTTGAAGATCTTTGAACTCGACGGCGATTCCCCAAATGGTCATTCCAGCTGGAATCCTTGGAATTTCAGGTGGATAATTTCTCATAAAATACCAAAACCGAAGATTATCCCATGGTAAAATGGAGAGTACAAAGTATGGCTCTCCAAAAATAAGATCCACCTTTTCTGCACAGTCCTGTATTGATTGGACGATTTGAACCTTATCGGTTAGTCCATTTGTATCCACGAAACTTTCCATCGTTCTACGAGACAAATTATTATCCTCCAAAAGAATAACTTTTGCACCCAACTTAGCCACTGCTAGAGCTAACAGACAACCGTCTGTAAGACACAGACAAGTATAATTCGGCTTAATGTGCTTCTGCAAAACTTTTAAAAATTTTTCATTACGTTCCTGGTCATTCAGCTGTCCGATACGTGACCTCGAATATGCTATATGCAGATAACAGTCACACACCGGCCCCTGACGGATCACACTCTGTACTCTGAAATTGAATATATTTTACAGTATCTGTAAACGGTAACTAATATTGGAAAAAATTACTTGAAATAATTCTCAAGAATTTTGTGGCATAGACTCACTTCTCTTCATTCTCTATGTGAAACCACAGAGAGTAGTCATCATGTGATCCAACTAGAGTTACCTCTTTATCTATAGAAATTGGAACTTCGACAGGAGGATAATAAATTGCCTGTAACCAGTGATCTCTCCAAGGAATCTCTTCTGCGAGTTTACTCAAACTTGCACCTTCAAGTCTTTTTATTTTTGCTTCAGGTCTTGCCCATACAGGTGCACAACTGAGAAGAATCTACAAAATCCCAAGACCTTCCATTATATTACACTGCTCTTTTCAGTTTTTTGTGTGTAGAAAATTTTACCTGTCCCTCAGTGTCCATCTCTAAATCCCACCAAACGAGAATTGCATGTGCCATTCCGGTAGCGATTGGCTTGACATGCAATGCTATCATTTCTTTAAGTTCCAAAGAAGTTTTGCTAGACCAGTCAAACCTATTAACGTAAAAAAATTTAATTACGCAACAACTTTACATCTCTGAACAAAATTCATACTTAAAAATTGTCTGTGGTGGAAGTAGA
Source organism: Orussus abietinus (assembly GCF_000612105.2). Lineage (NCBI taxonomy): Eukaryota > Metazoa > Arthropoda > Insecta > Hymenoptera > Orussidae > Orussus > Orussus abietinus. The sequence continues at coordinate 977,174 of NW_019394437.1, forward strand.
GGAGTGAATGAATCATAGGGTATCTGCGTCAGTTGTACATCGTGTACAGCAGACGATCCAGGGCATGTTTCCATAACTGGTGGTGGGACAATTGTACTATCCATGACACCGATAGAGTTTATCCTATTCCAGGACCGAATACTAGGACTCTCGACTACTTGTGCCCATAGAGTTCCATTATTTGGCACAACAATACTGCCTTCCTAATATACCACAAGTATGATACAGACTTCATTTAAATATCATCTTTCGTAAATTATACTTTAATAAAAGACAATATGCGAACCTTACTTCTAGGAGCTCCTCGTGTGCATGACGGAATGTCAACAATGCCCCTTCTCCAATTAATTCGGTATCAAATACTTCCGTAACTAAAATATTAGCTCTTCTGGCCATATCCTTTCCAAATCCAACTGTCATCTTAGTCGACCTCTTGCGTATTAATTTTATCTGTTCTCCAAATCCATTTCTTTCAATGATTTTTGATGCACAATTAGCCATGGGTCTAAATGCCTGGACAGTAAAGAAATAATTCATAAAAATTATTTTACAAACATTTCAATAATAGGATAATAAATAAGTTAAAGACCTCGCAAGCTGTGACAGTATCTGCTCCACACTTTGCAGCCATCATCGCCAATAATCCTGTACCTGTTCCGATGTCTAAGACGTGTGCCTCTTCTCCCGATTCGTGTTTCTTCCTAATTGCAGCCTTTAGAGCTGTGTAATATTTTTCATTCTGGAAAATGAAAAATTCAACATAATCGTATTAAACCAGTTCTACCACACAAATCTCTCAGTGGGTCTGATTCTTACTCTTTCTCGATCATGCAGCATATCTGCGAAAGCTGTTCTGGCTATTTCCTGGTAGAAATCATAATCGGGGTGTTTCTCTTCCCAATTGGATTCCCCTGTTATTGGGTTCAAATATCGTGTAAATACGCTCATTCTTTTAACTGTATAAAAGCACCGAAGAGCAAATGGAGCAAATGTCAGCATGTATATACTGGACAACAATTCCAATGTTTTTTCATTCACGTGAATTATACAAAACCAATATTCAAATGTTAAGGAAAAAGTAAAAAATCAGTGCCTAATAACAAAAGAATGCTCGCACGTGCCCCAACCCGACATATAGGTTATTTCTTGTCGATAGGTTAGGAAGTCATTTTTTCTTGTGCATTGGAAACATAATAATTGAAACCTTCTGGGGGTCTACTACGTTGAGTTCATCTCTGGTCGAACACCCGCGGGCTATCTTACGACGAGTTTGCACCGAGGCTTAACGCGCAGCTCGGGGCGCATCCATAGACTATCGGCCAATAGGAATGAAGCGTTAAGCGCAGCCATAATCGGCGTAACCGCGCTCAATTCAAATATTGTTATAAAAATTCACGCCAGAAAGTTAATTTAAAAGTACGTTCTAAAAGTAAAATTAAGGGCGTGATGATTTAATCCACAGGAAATTAGTCTGACTATTAAATGTTAAGCTTATTCATTTATTACAGTAATCGGAAAATAGAACACTAGCTATTGATAGGATCGAATGGAATTCACCAATGAGATCGTCTTAATTGGACCAATCAACAACCAGGGTAATTGGAAATGCAGCTCGCTTCTGAATACCGTTTTAAAATTTTCAGTCCATTGAAAACGCCATATTTTTTATGCAAATGAGTTTAACATTGCACACACATAGCGAGAAGTGTAATTTTGACATTTACGTTTCGAATCGACCGAAGTGGAAATTACGAGGTAATGTTATAGAATTTCTTTGTAATAATTGTTTTTTAGATTATCAACTATACTCGTGTCCTAATGTCTGTTAAATATTTATTGTCGAATATAAAAGGATGCAAGCGGGGCGAGCCGAAACATCTGAACGCAGATTTGAGATAGAATGCAAGTTAGAGGCGGAGATAGCAGCATTAGCTGCTTTGAAGGAAGCAGAAGATCGTAGCCGTAAGTTGACGAGTGGCATGCTAGCGATCTTAACGTCACTGGAGCAGAGATTGGCTACGCTTCGAAGGACGATACTTCCAGTATACAATGAGACTGGCAACCTTCAATCTCAACAGCACAGTAATTATTTTTGTTTGATATAAATTTCTTTATATGAGCTAAATTATATGACGTGAATTATTCTATACAGACATTGAAAGGACCTTGACGGTATTAGATCATGCAATTGGGTACTATGGAGTCTGTCAAGAAGTGGAAGGAGCGGTACGGGGAGGGCCGAGCGGAGCAGGTGGTCTGGATGGATTTTTGGAAGCCATGAATCGCCTTTACAATGCTCAAAGATACTTTCAAAAAAATAATCCTAGCTCGGTAGAGCTGGAGAATGTTTCGACGCTCTTTGGCATTGGATTGGAAGCTCTTTATGCAGAATTCCATGATATTCTAGCTAGACAGAGTAAACCAGTGCTACCGATCGTTCTGCTAGATCTCATAGGCTCGGATGAAGATACCAGTACAGAGGATTCTCCGCAATCGCTTTGCCAGCTGCCTGAGAGTAGTTTGGGAGATTTGGTTAAGATTGCTGGATGGCTAGACGAGAGAGGACACCGAAGGCACGCGAAGATATATGCTTCTGTACGATCGTCAATAGTTCTACGTTCCTTACAGCTATTAAAGGAGCACCAAAGGAGTGCCAGCGGTGGGAGCACTCATGCCGGCAGCCCCATGCCGGTAACTTCCCCTTTTTGTAGCTTGAATACTTAATTCCTCAAATTTTAAATTGGAATTTTAAACTGATTTTTTTTATAACAAGCGAGCCAAGTTTGCTAATCGACACGCTATGGCAGTGCAAGAAAATGCTGGGCGAAGAGCCTCACGTCGTCTCCAGCATGCTTTGGAGAAGAAAGCAAGTAAAATGTTAATGAAGGCCTCGCAAACTACTGGTTTGGGTATCTCGTTTCCCAGTTCAAGGAAACCCACTCCACAACCACTGGGGTACGCAACAGAAGATGCTGCTCCAGATGAACAGGAAATGGAGAATTATCTCTTGCTAACAGCAGGACTACATAAGTTGCTGCAGGCAGAGCGAGCCTTGGTGGCCCGTATTCTACCAGTAACGTTAGAGCCTCAAGTCTTAGAGGCTACTGTTCGGGATGCAATGGATCTAGTGGCTCATGACGGTGAGAGCATTGCAACTCGTGCAAAGCGCTGCATAGCGAGGAAAGACTTCTCCGCAGTTTTAGTGGTTTTCCCCATTCTGAAACACCTCGGAGAGCTCAAGCCTGATCTGGAAAGAACTGTCGAAGGATGTGATTACACCCTCAGATCAAAATTTGCATCGGTGTTAAATACATTGAACGCCACTGTAAGCATTTAATTCCGCTCATAAACTTAATCATAGATTTAATTTCATTTTATTTTTCCAAGGGAGCGAAAGCTCTAGAAGATTTTGCTGAGAGTGTTCGCAATGATTCTACAGTGGCCTTGCCCAAGGATGGCACAGTTGCCGAAAGTACGAGCAATGTCCTCGTCTTTTTAGAACAATTGGCGGAATATGCGGATACTGCTGGGGCAGTCCTACGAAGGAATGACACCGATGGAACCCCCCCAACGAAAGAAATGGAGAACACTCACAGAGTTCTACTAGGAGTCTACGTTAGTGAGTATTTTCTTTTCAAAATGGTTTGTAGATATTTTTTTCTTATGTTTTAATTTACGTACTGTAATTATAGAGAAAGTGCTGGCACAGTTAAACCTCGCACTGGTGAGTCGGAGCGATGCATCTTACTCCGACCTCGCATTGCGAGCCCTATTTCGTCTCAACAACCATAATCACGTGGTAAATGCATTGCGACGTAGTTTATTGATGGAGCTTCTGCTTTTGGCCGAGCCTACGGCCGAGCAGACCTATCAAGATCTTTTATCCCGAGATCGTACGAATTACGTGGCAGCAACTTTCTCCAAGGCAAGGATGTACCTCGATCAACCTCCAGACGAGCCTGGTTAGTCTGCATAAATTATGCCCAACGAATTAGAAACAAACCGGTCTACTTTTAATGGCCATTTACCTTTGCATTTTCAGAGCTGGGCTCAAAGGTTCTTAAGGAGAGGTTCTCCGGATTCACGAGGGAACTCGAGGAAACCGCAAAATTGCAACGATCTTATTCGGTCCCGGATGCACGCTTAAGGGCAGAATTGCGCTCCGAATTGCAACGCGCAATAATTCCACCTTACAGTGCCTTCCACGATAAATATCGAGGTACCGCGTTCTCAAAGAACCCGGCGAAATACATCAAGTACACCCCGGATCAGGTGTCCTCCGTAATAAGAACCTTCTTCGACACGGCTGCTTAATCGCAGTACCACAAAAATTATAAACTAAGATCCACAACGGAATATGTGTAACAAAGTTCGTAAGACACAAAAAATCTCGATGGCAATTTTCGAATAAAGTAAGACGTCAAGCATTTAGGAGTTAAATATTAAACATTCTAATACCACGGGTGTGCGGAAATGAGAGAAACCCGAAGACGGCGTCTCATCGCGAAATCCACGGAAAGCAACAGTCCACTTAGTAAACACCCATTTTAATAAAGCAAATTTAGTTACAATATCTATAGTACTTAACGACGGACCGAGGCTCTCGTATTCCCGCCACGCGGGATTGCACGTGCTCGACCTGCGGCGGATTACACATCTCTTTTTCTCGGGAGGGGCACGACGGCCGCGGCCCGGTCGAATTTTATATATATTTATAATATATATATAAAAAACAAGTAACGTTCGATTTAGAGTTCGATTAGTGGCTTATACGCATAAGGTGACAGTAACGGCACAGGCCACCGAGAGAAGAGCTCCCACATGATTTTCTAATCTCTTTTCACGGAGCCGATGCTTTAGTCAGTCGTAAATTTCCCCAAAACAAACATCATCGAATGACTCCTTCACATTCTCCACTCGTAACCTCTAATTTAAACAATAATCCAATTACATATAGTAATCATCCTGCGCTCGGTATACAAATTGTAGATGAGAATCGTGGCTCGATTCCATTAATCGGTGGCTCAGAAATTTTCTACAGTACCTCACCCTCTTGGGTGCCTGCGCCAGTAGGAATAAGTTTTGTTTTTGTGGTTTTCTTTTAGACTCCAGCAATTATTTACAATTATTTCCTATGCCTTTTTTATCTCCAATTGCGCCCTTTTCCATGCGCACATTCGCTCATGCACTCACACTGTAATTTTCCCGTTTGTACGAGAGTCCCTCGGCAGCCACGACCATATTTACTTTTCGGGAATGTTTTCAGGACAGACAGACCTTGTTTAACAAAGCGTCGATTTTACATTCATTTTTGCCATTAAAAACCCATGTAATTCCGTGGCTTATTTTAACAGTCTTGCCCCCGATAGTTTGAGGTCGAAGTTGAAACTTCGACTGTACATGCACTAACGTATAATGGCTTTGCGAACATTTTCTGGTAATTTCTGTCAATGTAGATTATTAACGTACTTGCGTTTCGCATTTTCCTCTACACTTAAAATTAGTTTTGCTAGGTGCTTCTTAAGAACTCCCCTCGTGTATCCTTCGTTATCCCCGTCAGTTTGCTTCGGTTTCGAATTTATCACCTGGGTAGCAAAGTTGCCCCGTTTTGTGCGCGGACGTAAAAAAGAAAACCTGAAGCATTAACGTTACGCATTCTGAGTTTGACAGATTACAAATTTCTGTTGCACTCGATAATTAGCACTGAAAACTGTAGCACATCCAAATTCATGTACTGTACATTTATATCCGTACAATTTCAGTCGCCAGTCGTACCGTACATTCAATTTCAATTGCTAGTCCACTTTGTGCCAGTTACCGAGTACAGTTGAACATAGCAATTTGTTGAAATGATGTTAACGAAGCAATATTTTAACATTGGCTTAAAAGATTGCTTAGGTCAGTGTGGCGGAGGGAATATACTCGAAGGTAGTCAATGGACGCAGACATTCTCGAATAATCTCTCTCTCACGTATACCTAGAACTTACACGGTCTATTCTTAGAGCTTGGTAATGTGTCTCGTAATATCTCGTTACCGTTCATTAATAATAGTCGTTAATAATAATATTAATTAACATACTCTAGTGCACTGTACACATTGGGTCTTGGAGTCCTGAATAGCCCCCTGTGATCGTATCAAGGGAGCTTCACAGGGCCTGTAGTTGAAAACTCCAGATGATCTCCTAGAGTGGTCCGAAAACTGCGAGGAGACGGAGGTGCCACGACGAGGTCTTCTCTCTTGGTAGCAGAGCCGACCTCGGGAGAAGTTCTTTCCCAGAACGTCCTTTCTGAGAGAGCAGTTCCCTCCGCGGTTTCGTTCGTCCAAGAGTCTTCCTTGTGCGCTTCCAGATATGTTTCGAAGGCTCCGGAGAGCTTCGACACCGATAGACCGAGTTCTCCCGAAGATAGAGTTTCGGTCCCTGGTAAATCGGAGAGTGCTGGTATGGAACCAGGTACATGGACCAGGATAAAGGCTCCGATGGGATAAACATCGAGTGGACTGGGAAAATTCGAAAAGCGGAGGGCGGACGCGCTGGTAATTAAGGATCGAGTTTAATATTATAGGAGGCAACACTTGCGTTTGGGCTTCACCTGAAGCGCTGGACATAGGACCGCACGTATCGCTTCGTCGAACACAGTTTTCAGGCCCTTTTGTGTTAATGCTGAACATTCCAAATACTTTACGGCCCCAATTTCCTTTGCCATGGCTAGACCCTGAGCATGGATATAGAAAAGGATATAAAACATTAATTCTAATAAACATATGAATCAATTAATCTCTGTATACTTCATCTTATTTATGATATATTTATGACATTCAAATTCAAAATCTCACCTGTGGATAGGTTATAGGAGCGAGTTTCTTGTCCTTGAGTCTCTCGATCGTTTCCTTGTCCTCGCGCAGATCGAGTTTAGTGCCGACGAGGATGATAGGTGTCAACGGGCAGTGATGGCGAACCTCCGGGAACCACTTGGCCCTGACATTCTCAAAGCTAGCAGGGTTGACAAGCGAGAAGCAGATAAGAAAGACGTCAGTCTGAGGGTACGAGAGAGGCCTCAGCCTGTCGTAGTCTTCTTGACCCGCGGTATCCCATAGTCCGAGATTAATCGGCTTCCCGTCAACCATGACATTCGCCGAATAGTTGTCAAAGACCGTGGGGATGTACTCTCCAGGGAAGGCATTGGTCGTATAGCTGATCAAGAGACACGTCTTACCGACAGCCCTGGAAACGAAAGGAAAATTTCAGATGTGGTTCTTAAAAGCTCTACGAAGTGCAGGTGCATTGCAGAGTCAGCTAACTAGAGCAGAGCCGACCCCACGCCACGCCCGTTGATAAACGAACACAATTCCTCCCCGAGTTAAAGGAAAAGTCACAAATAATTGCGAAACAACTCCAGAGGTCGCAGAAAATAACCGAGCCATGCAACCGATACACAGAGCAAGAAAAACGAGATACGACCAACCCTACTGCGAGCATTCGGATGGCCCGATTTTCCGAGTCAGTTTTGGAGACTAAAAGCGAGAATTCGGCCCTTCTTACCCGTCCCCGACGACGACGCACTTGATGGCCTGCATGCTCGCACCCGTGAACCGCCGAAGAATTCCGAAATTCCGTGATCCGTGGAAATTCTTGGTGGACTCGGGAGAAGCGGCCGTGAGGACAAGGAACGCGCGCCTCCGTGTGTGTGCGTGGGAACGAGAGAGCCGACTACGCGATCCTAAGCGAGGGAGAGAGACGGAAAGCGCGCGGAAAATCAGAAGGAAGGACCGAGCTCCGGGTGGCGGAGAGTAAGACGGACGATACAAGATGGCGTCGACTGGACAAGGACAGAAAGTTACGGGACGCGGGACTTGGAATTATCCTCTTCGAGAATGCCTCATAAGCTACCCCCTCTATGTTCCTCGAGAGACCATTCGGTCTCTTTCACTCTCATTGTATCCATGAGTGCGACGAGGACGCTCTTATGGTAACTAAACTTGCGGTCTCTCACTTCGTCTTTCTTAATCAGCAGTTCGCGGCGTCCAATAGACGGCGATTTGGCCTCGATTTTAATGCCCAGCCATCCGATTGGTCGTTGGGTTATGTGGCAAGTCTGAGCGTGATTGTTAGATGGCGCGAAGTAGCAGGTGCGGTAAGGGATTAACCGAGAGACCGATGTGTGAATCTTGCACCTGGGCGTCGTGTCGCCCTCTTTGCTCTAGTACGTAAAAAAGGACGGAGAGGTCTCCCTGCCAGTCGAGCGGGACAATAGAATCGGAAAGCCGCATTGACCTAAACTTCGTTATGTGACTAATGGTATCTCGATCGCTCTTATCAAGCGGATTGCGGCTGTCTCTCTTCACCTCGCGGATAACGATAGTGTCAACGAGCGAAGGAGTGGAGTAAGAGCTCTCACGTGCGACAGAGAGACGGTTCGGTAAAATAGGAAGAAGCGTCGAAAGAGACGGAGACCGCAAAATGGCGGAAGGAGGAGAGAGAAAAAAGATGGGGCGCACCCTCTTCCTCGTGTTTCCCTTCTAATTAGCGTGACGTGTAGTAGCTCCTTTGTCAACCTCTAGTGACACGTGTCACCCTTTGCTAGAAAGAAGGAAAACACGTGGAGTCGCAGAATTTCATTTCATTAACCACTCCTCTTTTGACAAGAAAAATTAACACTTGACATTTCCTAATTTACGAAGAAAAGAGAGAAAAGGTATTAACAATTACAACTACGTATCAGTCGTTAAATTTACGACGAGGAACTATTTAATTTAACGTTTTGTTTCATCTCTTTTCGGGGGGTTTTAGTATTCGAAAATATCGAATATAGGAGAAACGTTTGGTTAGGTACTTCGAGCTCCTATTGGCTGAGTGGGGGAGTGGTCTAACGGAATCGGCCAATCAGAAGGCTGCATGGGGGTGGGCGGTAATGGCGCGAACGCGAGGCACGTCAGGACGTTGCAGCTAAGTAGATGGCCGCCGAGGAGGTGGACGAGTGAAGTTACGCAGAGGGAGAAAGGGAAAGAACGAGTTAAGAGATTCCTTGCTCTATCGTAGGGCGCGCTAGTAAATGACGTCACTGCTCGCTGAGTAACACAGCACTGACGAATCGCGTGACAAAGACTTCGCAGAAATATGGCGCATTCTGATCGCAATTTGCTGACCGGGTCGACAAGAGTTAAGTCATTGAATTGCATTAAAAAGTATTGCTCCCGTTTAATTCCTTGCGATATTAAACATTAAGTCAAGGGAGAATCCTCGCACGTAGAGCATAGAGAAAAAAAAAATGGCAAGGCATCTTCGACTGTCGGCGCGTTTTCTAAATTTCTGCAATCGAGCCGACACACTTTCGGGGAGAATGTAAAATGATAATCGACCGTCTGCAGCGGAAGCGATCCGTTCTCCATCGCAGTCATCGCATGGGGGAATGAATAAAAAAATCAAAGTAAATTTAAGGCACCGTTAATCGCAAGTCGGTCACCGCGGAGCCTCCATTCTCTCCTTTGCACTGGTCACCCTTTTCAATTTTAGGGACGGAATGGAACGACCCTGGGAAACGAGAAATCATCGAAGCAAGTGAACGCATCGTCGACAAGTGGACCTCGATTTAACGGAAACCCACTTCCTGGACGAAAGAAGCAAGCGCATTTAACATCGAGTCCTGCAATGTCGAAAACAAGCGATACTAAAAATTAGTAGTTATTAATTAGCGTTGCTCTTATCCAACGACATTCCGCTTGGCTCCTCTCTCTAACTCAGAACGGAAGTTCCGACAACTCGTGAGAAAATTGAATTCGTAGTTTCGAGTCTTTTGTTCGGACTCGCGCGCCGCTCGATCCGGTTACTGAACCCTCTCATCTCTCCCTGCTCTTGTTGGGAAAGTTCAATGACATCGCAACGAGAGCAGTAATTCAAGCGGAATGAATCGAACGAGCCAATTATCATCTCGGCGAGCGATGCCGCGCGGATCGTTGCGTCGGCAATTTGCCAAAAAGCCGATACCTCGGTGTTCAAAAGTCGACTTATCGCGAGGAACGATCCGCCCGGGTGTCGCAACGATTTTTAACAGGTGCTTCTAAATTCGAGCCGCGGAATGCATGTAGCTACACGAGCGGGGAATGCGGAAACCGTTGCGAAATTCCATGTTCGAAGACACGCGCCCTGTCGATCCGCTATCGGGACCGGGAGGGTTCGTCCTTCCGCTTTTGCACGCACGCGTTAAAACGGAATCGCGTGCCAGGGCGGAGGTGCGTCGACATGCGCGATGCGAGGTACCGATCTCGCGTGACAACTTGTCGCCCCGTGTAATTCTAAGCCGAGAGTCGATTTTTGCATGATGCAGAAATACCAGCCGGCCATTTTGCAAGCCGTCTCGGATGTCCACTAAGGACGACAACTTTCCGAACCCAGGGCCGAAACTTTCTCGAGGCGAGTCAAAGAAACGAGGGAAGAAAAAAATGCCGATCTCGAGTTATACTACCGAGTGGCATTTCGAAAGAGCGCCCTAGATTGCGGTGATAAGCGGTGCACTCCTGGGCAACGACCGGAGGGCTTGGAAAACCCGTAAGAAATTGGAGCTCCTTAAGAGAAATCATTTTTTTTTTTTTTTTTTCTAGAGAGAGTATATGTTACATAAATGCATTTTGCAGGTCTCGATGTGCCATGCTGCCGGCCTGATATGAGGTTTAACGTCCACGTTAAAGGACTCTCACTTCGCCCACGTGATGTGAAAGGTGTCTTCATAATGTAAGAGTGGCCGTCACTTTTTAAATCGCTCAATTTCACGGCGACCTTTTTCGGACTGCATTCAGATTTCTAGACTTCTCGACGTGCACGTAGAATAAAACTTGGAGACCGTTTGCTCATTTTAGCGAGTTTAGAATAATCTGACCCCGACGTTGAGTGAGGTCGACGTGGAATTGCTTGGCGAAATGATCGACCTTATCGCGGGCCTTACTAAGCAACTCTTAACAGCGCATTTGTTCTGTCTTTGCAGGGAAGTGCACCTGTACATAATCTGATCTCGTTACTTCTTCGGACCCTCTTCAGCCTACCGTCAGTTGTGGTTGCGGTGGAGTCAGTGAAATGATTTCAAAGGAACAACGTCGACTCCTCCAGAGCCTATTCTCTGTTCAACGGAGCGATCATCTGGGCCGGATAGTTGCCTTCGGCAGTAAGGAACTCTAGAATCGTCTCCATAAATCGGGCAATTGTTTTTGCTCGACGTTGGGCGATCGACCGGAAACCGATACCTCGGATGGCGATCGAGTCGCCGTTCAAAGGAATGCATTTCTCGTTTTTTCCACCAGGAGACGAGGCACCGCCCGTAAACGTTAACACCGTTTCACGGCTTCGTTTCTTCCTGCCTGCGATATTCGTGCGGATTTTTCTCCCGATCTTTTGTACGTGCCGCGAAAGCCTGATTACGGGTTACTGGAAAGTCAAGGGTACGATTTATCAAGGTATCATTTATTACAGGGGGAGGATAATAATTCAGTGCGGTTAATAAAACAGGAGGGTAACGCTGAGGTCAGGTGAAAGCAAATCAATTTACCGGCCCCGCGAGAGCAGGCCGAGTTTTCGACGCACATAAACGCAATTGCATTTGCGGAGGAGCGATTAAAAAACGAGGAGAAAGAAAGAAAGGAAAAGGGTGGTCGGCGCTCCCGAGACTTTCTTTGAACTCGACGACCTCCTAGCCGACTTCGACTTCCTCGATGATCCCTCCTCGTTTTTTACTCGTTCTTCCGGCAAGAGACGGGAAAATAAATTGAGCCAGCGGCCACAGTACTTGTATATTAACGCGCACTCTGCATTCGTAGATGAAGTCACAATTCGGCTTCCTGGAGTGACCGGAGCCGATTTTCCCAGATCAGACCCCGTGCGAAAGGACTTTCATCTTCAGCAATTTCCTTGGTGGTCGAGCTACCTTCACCAAGTGGAAAGCAGGATTCTTTCCCTTCACTGGACCGGGAGGTGGCTCGTTAATTAGTCCTGGAAGAGTTCGGTCTGGATCTACAATATTTCTTGAATGCCGTGACTTCCTGCATAAGTGATATCAGAAGCTTTGCGTAATACAGATGGTAGATAATCGGAATAACTTTTATGCATGATAGATTTATGTAAAAAATTCGCGTGTCATCGAGAATCAGGAAAGTTCCTCGTTTGCTTGCTAAGGAATCGGAGGGACTATGTGGGATTAATTATCCAGATCGTTGTGCAATGTTCGTGCAGTCGTGACGAATATGCGAGTACGGAGACGTCGTATCGCATTACCTGATAGCTTCGTCATGGGTATTAATTTACGAGATATTTTCGCTGATGCAGAAAACGCTCCGGGAGAGGAAAAATCGGGGCCGGACATCAATCGGCGATTCATGCTCCTCGGAGAAGAGGAGGGCCCACGGATCCGTTTCCTTCGGACTTCAGGGCCCCGAGGTACTGGATCTCTCATGCAGTCGGACGAATCGTGCCGCGTTTGAGGAGATCGGAGATAACGTCGGAATAAATCTCGCTGACAGCCCACCCTGAAGACAAGGATCTTCGAAGACCTCTTCTAGCACTTTCCCGTTTTTTACTCCACTTCCAGGACCCGTCCAGACCTCGGATCGACGTTTCTTCTATTTTTTCCCGGTCACTTTCGAGGCCGCTGACGAGGGTCTTCCGTAGGAGGGTCTTCCGATACCCCGAGGAGGCTGCTTAGAAAAGAGGAGAAGATATTAGAAAGGCTAAAAAAACCTGAAAGAAGGTACGAAACGTCCACACATGTAATACTAACGCACGATACAGTTAGTTAATACTTGGGAAATTACAGCCGAGGATGTGGACTTTTTACTTTACGTTGGAGGGAGCAAAAATCCCGGCTTCTTAATGGAGTCTTCAAAGGCGATCGGCGTTCACGAGAAGCGCCTCCAGAGTGGGAAACGGAAGGCGAGGCATGTTATTTTAAGATTATTAGATGATCCATGAGAAATGGGACCTCGAGGAAGCTGCAGCTGATGTTGCTCCGTTCATTGTATATATGAATGGTAAACCTCGGGTAAACTCAGCTTTGCAGCCTCTCTTCGCGGTCCACCAGAATCAGAACCTCGATTCACCGAGCATGAAATCACCGAAGTGCTCTCCTTCGCAGGGATCTGCTTAACCGACCTGCCTCGGTCGGTACCGCCTCTTCCTCCACGTCCTCTCTTCCGTCCCATAACTGAAAAAGAGGTGCTTCAAAGGTGCGTTAAAATATATCAGACTATCCGATGAACGGTTGAAATAATTTCATCGATAATTTCCAAACTCTGATTTCCCTTCAAACTTCAGGTGCTGCCCCCTAGAAGAGGTAACGGAAGAGGCGACATTCCGATACGGGTGTTTTTTTTATACGTTATTTGTTTCCACCTTCAGCTCCATGAAGAGCACTTCCTGTCACTTACGAATCGCCGATCGACAGGGAATCAATTGTGCGAAATCGATCACCCGAACGTGTTGATTTATGTCCAAGTCGCAAATGTCCATGTTGAGCCGCTTCACGGATAAATAACGATCCGATTGTTGGATGGAAATTTCTAACGAGTCGGTGAGATTCGAATCGCCTAATTAACATTTGAGATTTATTAACGCACTTTTCGAGTCCGCCGACCGCGGAAGTGAGACGTGCTCCTGGGTTGGCGTTTCTTTCTCGATAAAAACAGACCGCGGCTTGTCAAATCGAAATGTTTATGCCTCCGCTGTCTTTGCCGTGAATTTATTGACGGCTTATCTCGTTCGAGAAATCCACGTACGTCGCGTTTATTTTCTGCGTGTTTGTATTTACGGGCACGAGCGCATCGTTTCCTGGACATCGATTTCCGGATCAATGGGGCTCGATTGTGGAGAATCGATCTCGCGATTGTCGGCACCGACAAAGGGAAAGGTCGATACCGAAAAACCGATCCGTTACGGACATCTGGACATACGCCGTTATTTGGCGCGGTTCAAATCGTTCGTATCCGAGGTCGACGACTTCCTGAAGACCGCTTCCTCTTCCAGGGCTGTTCCTCGATTTGTTCCCGCAGATTCTCTCCGGTCAATTCGGCAGAAAATGTTCCCCGAAAATCTCCTTATCCTCAACTTGGAATTTTTTTTAATTCCATCCCACATGTCTTGTGACGTCACCGGAGAACGCCATTAATATAAAAATTCCGTTTATTGTCATGTTCTGTATGTTGGGATTTTTTTAGTGAAAACCGAGGCTACTTGTATGTCTTTTTTTCAGGCTGCGATGGTCGCCATGTTGGGCTGGTCTCTCTCACGGGAGCACTTTCTCGGAGAAGTTCGTGGTGCCTAAGGACTGTCAAGTGACTTGGGGACTTGCACTTGGAGTTCACCCAGCGATGCATCACGTCCGATTCGAGGAGCCCGGCCGGCCGTGACTCGAATCAGGACCGTCACTTCGAGGGACAAGTGACCAGAAGATTAAGAGGCCATCTACAAAGTTCCCTACTTTGTCGCCCATCCGAAACTCCACGTGAAGGCAGATAAGGAGTTATCAACTCGGAAGGAGATACATCAAGAGAATCGTAATTCGTTGAGGAAGAGGTGAACCTTCCTTGCGGGAAGCTTTTTGTAAAGTATATGAGAATATCTCCAGGAAGAAGGAGATAAAGAAATGACCGAGAAAATTAAATGTTTTCTTTATCTAGACTTGGGAAGGATGATTTTACATGATATCTTGCAGCGCAACGGTTCCGCCTGCATTTTGGGAGCAAAAAGACCGGCTGCGAGGAGACGGTTTCCTCCTCCTTCCGGCATTATGTAGAGCAGCCATCGAAACTGGAGTAGAATTTCATTACATCGCGGAGTAAAGGGTGGCGGAGTAGAGCGGGCCTTGCGTATCGCGCTTCCACTCTTTACGAGGCGAGTTCACGGGTAGAACGCGATGAAAACGGCAGTCGCATGCGGACCAGCCTGCTGCAACCACTGGGACAGGCGGACTCATCGGTGCCGACCAACCGACCACCGGACCAGTTCATCCTGGAGTTCCCAGAGAAGATTGAACTACCTAGTTCCTTCGAAAACAATGTAAAATCACGGCGGACTGCCTAAACACTGCGACAAGTGGAGCCCGGAAATTCGCCGACCCTGAGGATGATCTTGAAGAAGAGCTGAAGATACGATAGACTTTTAAAGACAGTCTCCGAAGGGTTCAAATTTGGAGGACGATGCTTAGAATGGCAAAAAAAATATCCTGAGGCGTCCCGACCTTGAAGAACCGAAAGATAGCGGAGAGCTCCCGAAGAAGACCGTGATAATGTTGTCGAGTCGTAAGAGAACCTCGAAGAGTGGAGTCGTAATCCGATCTTGGAAGTTCTAAAGGGGGTATCCTGAAGAGAGATAACCTTAGGACCTCCGAGAAGCCCTCTCGAGTCACGGCCTTGAGGAGGACCCTAAGGAACGCCGCGAAGGGATCTTGAAGAGTCCTTGAAATTCTTGGACTGGAGAGGTTCTCGAAGAAGCGTCATTTTTCTCCGATAAAGGGGATCCTCGGAATCGGATTTTAGTGGGGCGAAGGAAGAGTGATCCTGAAGCCGTTCACCCTGAGGACCTTTTCTGCGAGATTTCTCTTACGAAGAGTCGGAGGAGTAAGGTGTGACCCATTTTGCCCGATCTCCTTCCTGGATCGTTCGTCTCGAGAACGGTCGGCGATCTAGGTTTCGCGCTAAGTGGGACGTTCGAGAGGATCTCGAAGACTGGTCGATCCTGGTGACCCAATGCTTATCGTTGATTGGCTGGTCATCTAGGTCGAATGCTGATCCGGTGAACAAGATACGGAAAATGGCCGCGACCGGTATGAGGATCTACTTCGGACATGATCGAAACTCGGTCGGGAAGTGACCCTGAAGAGCCGAGGATCAAGTAGGGCTGCTCGAAGAGGGAGGTCGGGAAATTCGAGATTAAGTGGAGGGCGCTTCTAAGGACTATTTGGCCTGCTAGGATCATGATAGTCAAGGACAACATGTGGCGCCAACGTCGACTGGCCGTCCCTAAGAGGTGAGCTTATCGATAAATAGAAAATAAATATATAAATAAATTATAAGACCAAATTCTAACATCGAAACGACTCTTCAGCGTCGTGCAGATATCATATCAATCTCGTTATCGTCTAGTCCATGGAGGTTTAATTTAATTGCCATGATATCTGGCGTCTTCAAGTTCTCTACGTGTCGAGAGGAAGTCTTCAGGGAAAGAAACCACGGAAAAGAAGTATCGCGGGAAAAAGCCGGAGGCAAATCAGCGTAGAATGAGTTACAGCAGGAATCAGTACAAAGTATTGACTCAATCAGTGCTTCAGAGGGGCTGCACTTTTCTTGATTGAGCATAGCCGCGAGCGACTAATGCAAAGGTCATTTTCGCCGGTGCATCCTTGCTAACCACCGAAACATCGGACACAATTATTCCGCGATTAGTATTCATTTTAAGGAGCGCCCAAGGACGAGATTCGGAGGATCTACGGAGACGACTTCGAGAAAATCGGACGGTTTGATTAATTCGGGACAAATGGTGATTATGCGGCTGACATTTTGCGGGTCCAGAGAGAGATCTTCAAGGATAGTGCCTGCCTTTCCATTGACTTAAGGACGAAGGATCGGAAGATCTTGAGCTCGTCCTTGAGGATCCGACCGTTACCTCGTTATTCGGAATCATTATGGTAATTAATTTCCCATTAGGCGATCCTTATGTAACCGCGTCTGGGTCTTCCGTCTCTCGTCCTCGGGTTCTTGATCCTAGGAGGCGTCAGGGGATTTCTCAGCCAGGAAAAGGCTTCGTGCCCTCCTAGGAAAGTTCCTTTCTCCCTCCCCTTCTTGCAAGGAGAATGGGAAGTCACCGATATCGAACCGATAAGGGCACTCGTTAAAACGCGGATATTTAGGAGCGATGTTCCTATAAATTCGACTCCCGTTTATGACTCCGGGGAAAACTGAGGCCATACATGGAGCTTCCTTATGCACGATGGCATTCGCGGGTATCCCCTCGTAAGATCTGTTGAATCCGTTACAGTTATCCCGACTTGTCGACAATTTCTCCGGCAGCAATGCCGGAAGGACTTTCCAAAAGGGGCTTCCTTGACCGCCGCCACTTTTTCACTTCCGAGACAAATATGAATCTTTTTTTTCTTATGAATCCTCTAAATCCCAGAAATGTATATCATCTCCAGGCGAGGATAGATCTCTTTTGCAAAGGCATCCAGTGATGAATTCGGTCGCACGTTCCACTTAGGTCGGCAAAAACCGGGCAAAATTGAATAAGACGCGATTGCGCCGCAATTCTCGGGCTTATTAAAGGGTCCGCAAAATGGCCGCAATTAGCGGGGGCTCGGAACCTGGCTAAATCTCTCACAAGGAAGGGAATCTCCGGTTACGGTTAATTTACATTCCAGTGGCGAGGATCCCGTGTGAACGAGATTAACAACCCCGCCTTCTTGTCGCGCGCGTGCTCGCAGCATCCGTGACGAAATTTTCCCGGTCCAGAAGAGAGGGACTCAGGTATTTCCCGGACTTAAAGATTCAAATATAGGGAAAGGAAGCATTCATTTGAAATATAGGAAAAGGAAATATATTCTTTCAATATAGGAAACAGATATTCCTTTTCGAAATGAAAATCAGGAAGCGCCGCGTCAGTCTTCGTCACGACCGACACGTGGGATGTCTACGTTCCCGGGTTTCCTCGGACTTCTTTAAGCGCACTTAACCTCTCTTTATTTTTCCTCTCTCATGCCCGGTTGCAATCCGGGACGAGATGTACACGTAGATTACGGCCATCTCGGTGGATGGATCGAGGCGATAAGAGCCTCTCTCGAATTTTGGCTGCAACAGTAAGAAAAGAAAAAAAAAAAGGAAAAATATTGAATTTAAAATTAAAAATTCAATTTTTATATCCTAATTGAATGTTAAAGCCAAACGAATGAAGAGGTGTTCGATTTGCAGTTTTCTGGGTGTGGGGTGTTGAGAGAGAAAAAATAAAAATGGAGAATTCCCGGAGGAAGAGCGACGTCCTCCGCAGCCACGTATGCAGGAGGAACGCAGCGTCTTCCCCGTACGCTGTACCCTGACCTCGGGCAACAATCTCGATTGGCTATAGCGGGTCCGAAGCTGACCAACGGTTATTGTGCACCGAGTAACGTTGACCATAGCGAGCGTACACGAGAGCTCGTTGATTTTTTTCACCGAACCGGAAGTTGACGCGTCGAGGATCCCCCATTGTCGAGACGTCATCCCGAGCTCTCCCGAGGGAGAGAAAGAGGAATAGAAAGACAACGACCGGTTGAATCTCTCCTACTATTTTTTCGAGATCCTCAGGAGCGATACACCTCTCCGAATATCCGCAGAAAATGCGTAACAATGGCGGCCGGACGAGAGCGAACGCGAGGAGGAAGGCAAGAAGTGAAGAATTATTAAAGAGAGATAAAAAAAAAGTGGACAACTCCCGATGTCGCGGTAATTATCGATCATCTAGCCGGTTAATTTAAGAATCGTGACCGGTTAGAGACTCGCGGGTTAACGAAGTGGATCCCTCGGTCCGGATGCTGTGGTCCATTAGGCGCGTCCGTACTTTTTGCCGACTCGTAATGTCCCCGACACGCTCAAGTTCGGTATAATGAGACGGTTTACAGTTACTGGAGATATTCACGGGTTATTATACCGTCCCCGTGCGTGCGTGGAGGTGTAGGTAGGCGCGCACGCACGGGTAGAGGCGCAGCCTTTCGTGGCGTGCGACCCGCACGCGGTTCCGTAGGTAAATGTACAGACAATGTCTATAAGGGAGGAAGAGCTCCTCTCTCGAGTCGTTGACACCACTGAAAGCGTTACCGTTCGAGGGAGTCTCCTCGCGACCCGCAATTTCCTCTCCGGGGATTTTTCTCGCCGGTCTGGGGATTGCGTCCCTTCCTTTCCGCACCAGTCCCGTGGGAAAGGAATGCCGCGTCATTAAGGTCTCCTTTTGAGCCGGCCCCCTTCTTAATTATTCTTCCGGGGAGAATCGATCCCGAGGAAGGTCAGGGTTTTCGGGCGAGATGGCCTCGTCGTCTTCCTCGCGCATGCCGGGACCCCCCAGGAAATTTCTCTAGGTGACTCCTCTCCTCTATACGTTTATTTTTCGGGGATTTATACACGCTTGCGGGTTATTCCCCTGTTACTCCTGAAACGGAGGAGAAAGCTTGAACGTGATAAACCTGATATCTCCCTTCACTCGGAAGTCGATCCTCGCTCTTCTGGAGGATGTCATAAAATTCGTAAGAATTTCTTTTTTATCTTAACTTTGTACAATTTTACCGTAAATTGCGCTAGTTAAGACGTCGTTGGAAATATTTAGCAGGGGGAATGGGAACGAGTTCGCAGACTTATTCGTATTCCAATGAAGGAGAGAGAAGAGCTCGCCTCGACCTCGATCGGTTTACACCGTCGTGGAAGTTTCATTACGCGGAGTCCTTCCCGTCTCGAGTTTCCACATTCCATATCGTTTGTTATCAATTGATAAGCGTATTATAATCCGTACTCTTTCGTGGCCCGCATTCCCCCATTATTCCCGATTTTTCTCGCGCTCCAGATCAGCCCTCGTTAGCACGAAAATCAGGAATTTTTCAAGAATTCCATTTCCCTATACGGTGCATCGGTGCAATTGAGAATTTAATCGCAGCCTCTTTTGCAGATTCGGATCCGTGAAAATGCTCGAAACTACGAAGCTGAAGAGGTTTATTATCGAGATAACGCGATCGCATGTCGGTGGCCGTCCTCTTCCGGTTTCCGTAATCATACCGTGCAATGTTCGGATAATGGCGAATAGTTACATAAATGGGATTTCATTCTCGGGACGTCATTTCCCCATTTTCATCGAAGAATTCGTCAACCTGGTACAGAAAGAGAATCCCGGAGTTCGAGGTGTCTTTTAAATAAATTATAAAATAAATATGATTAATCATTTTTGTGCGAGGTGTAGTCACAAAGGGGGGGAAAGGAGAGCGCCTCCACGCATGGGAAAGACATCTTCGAGGAAGCAGGTCAAGCCGTGAAAATGTTCCCTGAGTGAAGAACAATAATTGGAATGGCAATGTCACGGCCTGATTCCGCGAGCCCAAATGACAGCCGACACGTGACACCGCGAGTTCGTTGCTTTCGTTAATTGACAATTAAGCGGCGCGCAATTAGGCTCTCCGAAGACGGGGACCCAGGTAAATGACAATTAACGTCGTTAAAAGAACGGCACCGGTAATTCGATCCCCTCTCCAGGTGTTACGGCAGGATTGTTTCCGGTGATTAAGAAACGAATCGCCGCGACTCGATAAGAGAGTCGAATTAATCGTTTTTTATGATAACGTCGACGTGATTAAAAGAAGGCTAACGGAAAATGTGACAATTAAAATTCGTCATCCTCATTTGTGACGATTAACATTTTTACTCCTCATCCGTGGGCATTCATATTTTCAATTTTTATCGTGGTAATTAATTTTTTTAAGCCTCCATTGCGATAATTAATGTTTTTCATCCTCATTTCCAGGACCAGCGAACTCGTGGCTCTGGTGGCGCTCTCGAGCACGTTGTTCCT
This sequence comes from Orussus abietinus, assembly GCF_000612105.2. NCBI lineage: Eukaryota > Metazoa > Arthropoda > Insecta > Hymenoptera > Orussidae > Orussus > Orussus abietinus. The sequence goes on from NW_019394437.1 coordinate 997,724, forward strand.
CTTCCTGCACACGAGGGACCTGCATTCCCGACTTCGCGAGATGGAAGTGCGACTCCAACCCGGGGACGACGAGAACTTGTCGTCGAACCAGCTGTCTTCGGGTAGGAATCGAAAAACTGGTAGAATAAAAATGGCAGAATTTCATCATAAGTCGAAATGCGAGGTAGGAGAGAATCCGGGATTAGATTACGAGCTTGGAGGTCGATTCCACCAGCCGCTCTTCAGGGTCCAGGGTTCAGGGTCTCTCGAGTTCAAGGTGTGAGAGAGCCTGCAGAAACGATGCACTCGGGTGCAATGAGGTCGCGCGTGATTGCGGTCGCCGGGTCGTGCCGGCGCGAGCTTCGGGCGGCGTCGACGCATGTTTAGAAAAATTCTGCCGGCGAGACCGCACTTTGGAAAAATCGGAAAAAATTCATATCACTTCCCGAAGATCCAGTTTACAAGGGAAAAAATGTTCCCACGGGGTCGGGTACTGCCTCGCGAAGGGGAACCGCGATCTCGGGCTCGACGTCGCGGGAAACAAGAGGAGAGACGCGTAACGGCTCGGGATTCCTGGGAGTTCGTAGGTCAGGGTCCTCAGGGTTCAAGGTGTGAGAGTCTCCGGGTGCATCCGGGGCTGCACGTGCCGGTGGCTGTCGGCAAGGTGTCTGCAAGGTGTCGGCAAGGTGTCGGCAATGCGCCGAGTCGCATGCGAGGAATCGCTCAGGGAGACGTAACGGTAACGGCTCATTTGCATATAACCGTGATTCCCCTAATTAGCTAGTCCTTTTCTCGTCTCTCCACTTAGTACCGCCTGGTCCTCCTCCACTTGTTTGATTAATCAAGGATATCTCTAATTGGAGCGCTTAGCCCTTCCTTTGGTCACGAAGTCGAGCCCGGGACTCTTCCTCCGAGAAATCCGGGAAGAATCATCCCGGAGAAAAAGAGGAAAATTCAGTGACGTTTCCCGATATCTCCACCAAAACTGGGAAAAATGTCCTCACTATGAAATATCAGAAAGTGTTATAAAATATTATATACAACGTTCCCGAAGTGGAGGAAGTGCCATTTGAATTATTCTCCTCTTTCTTCGAGTTCAAGGGATCCCTGAACTCCGGAACGACGAGCGATTCCGCGAAACAGGAAATCCTGAGGAGGCCGAGGCGAAGGAGGAAGAGCCTCCGGAACTTTTCCCAGGTGCTCCTTTACGTGCCCTGAAAATTGGGCCTTGCTTAAGCGCCGTGCACACCAATTGGAGGTGCTCTGGACGAGGGGCGAACGATTACGTGGAAGTCGAGGAGGAACGACCTCGAAGATGCCCTCTTGATACCGCTTCACTTGCAGGAGAGAAAAATTTTCAAGACGATTTGACGCGCGCGGAATATATTAAAAAAAAAAAAAAAACCCGATCATAACCCTGCCATAAAATCTCCATCGACTATTTCCCTCTCGTTCGAGTTGGAAACCGCGAGAAATGGAAACTAGAAATCACGCCCTGGTTCGTGGCCGGACAATTTATGTAATAATCGAGGTGCGATCCCGAGGTGCAAGTCCGCGGCAAAAGTAGCTTCTTCTGGATTCCAATTCCATCACTTTCTCCCCGCGTGGTCGTGAATTATGAATTTATGAATTTTCTGGGCTCACCGAAACGGGGAGAAACCATGCTCACTTATCCCTCGACCCGGCGCACTTTAAATCAATTCAGCGATGATTGAACCCGTCATTAAGAATTTTTCTCCTCCATAAGCAGATTACCCACGGTGTACCTATGCACTCACCTGAGTTCTAGATAATCAGGAAGTTATGCAAACCTAATTCCAGGATAACCGCGGTAAATCCCCGGTTACGAGCCTCTTTACCGAGCGGTATAATAACGTCGGTTAAAAAGTTTATACAAGAGGAAAAAAAAAAAGAATAAAAAATATCCAGAACAAGATTCGCTTTCTAATTAGCACAGCTGCTTCTGTGTGAACTGGCCTCAATACATAATCTCACGGAGTCGGGTATTTTATTTCCGCGCCTCATAAATTATGGTAATTAACCTTCCAATGTCTAAGGAGTTCCACAAAGAAGGCTCCCAATTTTTTTTTACCCCTCGATACCCCGTGGTCATAATCAGCGATATCGATAGATGGATCTCGGACGAATCACTCCATCGATCCGTGGATCTTCCCCCGCGTCTTTCTTTCTCTATCTCGAAGCGACCTGTAAATCTCGGATAATAAGCACGATTCGCAAGAACTTCCTGGCCTTGAAGAGTCCGAAGAAGACCACGAGAGAAATCGCTTAAACTAATCGGCGCGATAAATCGCTTAAATAAATCGGCGCGATATATCTGAAGAGGGGCTGGTGAAATCTTCGCCGTAAAAATCGCGAAAACGGACGGCGACTCTCGAGGATCGAATTTCGGAGCGACTGGCAAGAGATGCGTCGACCCAGATCTCCGAAAGAGACGGTCGCGAAAGTCGCCGAAGAAGTGGCGGTCTCTCGAAAAGGTCATCCCGAACGACTCCGCAGGGTAGAAAGGCCCGAAATAAAAATGTCCGAGAGAGAGAGAGAGATAGGAAAGTGTCGAGGCAACGAGCGGAGAAGAAGAAAAAAGGTAAAAAAAGGAAGGAAAAAAGCGAGAAACTTATCGGCCTGGTTTAAGGTCCGTCACTTTTTTTCCCCAGTTCTTGCCAGGAAGAGAGGTTCTCTTCGGAGGAGAGAGAGAAAGGTGTCGACATCCTCTCTGGACCACACGCGAGGGCAGGGAAGGTTCGGAAAGAAGAAAAAAAATAAAGAAAAAGAGAAGGTCTCTTTTTCGGGTTCGAAGAAAAAAAAAAATAAAAATAAGGAGGCCGACCTCCTCGAGGAGGAGAGAGGAACGACTTGCGAAATCCGGCGAGACCTCGCCAACGAGAAACACCTTTCATGGACCGGAGTGCAGAATGCGGAATTCCGTTCCGCGTGCGTCTCGGCGCGAGAGTTGCGGTCGATCCGCATGACCTGCCGGAGCTCGCGATCTCCCGATTGTGGTGCACCTCGCCGTCCAGGTTCCCTTTCGCGAGACACCTCTCGTCAGAATCCGAGATTCTCGATCGCTTCCGCGAGGAAAGAAAAGGAGGAAAAGCCGGGGAGAGGAGGAAAACGAGGAAGGCTTTTCCCGGCCTCCTCGGTCGAAAGTGCAAGCGAAGTCTCCCCTAGGGAGGGCTCTCGAGCGCGGCTCTTCAGGGTGCTCCTCGAGATCTCTCTCAAAAATTCAGCGATGCGGTCTAGTCGAGTTTCCGATGAATTAAGCAATTTCCATCGCGAAAGGAAAGCCGATCTCTGGCAAATAGCCGAGTCGGTAACCGAGTAAGCCTCGAATTTCTCGTCGTTAACGTCGGGGCTCGGTTTACGAGGGAAACGATGTACAAAGCTGGGACGAAAAGACGTCTATTATTTGACGAGGCCTCGTTGGTCGACCCATTGGAATATCGGGATCGAATTCGGGGTCCTGGAAAATTGGGATGGAGTTCCAGGTCCTGGAAAATCCCGGTTTAATTTCGATATCCCGGAAAAGTCGCGACCGAATTCGGATCCTCCCCTGGGAGCTCTATAAATCAAAGCTCGGGGAAAAAATGCCGGACTCTCAGGGAAGAGTCAAATTGCCGGCGGTATAACCGAGTTACCGTAACATTCGAGGGGAGTTTAAGCCCCGGAGGATCGTTTTACGATCGATCTCTCGCGAGTGGATGCCTGGAAAGCGAAGTGCTCTCCTCGGGCATGCCTCTAGGTGCGCGGTCTCGGTGCGCTCTTAATAAAGATGAAAGTTCCCCGCTCTCCGCGTTCCGAGCAATTAGACGGAAAGATCGGGTTCGATGTAATCGCCTCGTTCCTTTGGCGAGTGCTCGACTGGCTTTCCCAAGTTCTGGGTCAGCGGGTCTCTCGATCCGTTCCAGGAGGAACTGCGAGTGACATGGCCCGGTTGGAGGATGGACGTGGAGTCTGCAAAGAGAAGGGTAAAAATGAGAAAAAAAAAATTAAAAGCGAAGAAGAACCGCCTTCATTAAGCTCCTCACCCTGAAGAGGGCGAGGCAAAAGCCGGGGATAAATTCTAAATAAATAATAAATAAATTTTAAATAAATTCCTTTCCAGCCTCCACTTTCATCCTCGACGATCTTCAAGGTCTCCTCGTTCCTCTCTCAAGAGGTTCCTTCTCCCGAGTGCATTTCGCAGGCTCCCCCGAAAAGGACCTCGCCGAGGATGCGATCGGAGATCACCGGATGCTGCGTGTTCGCCGGAGGCCTCGCCCCTCCTCGGCGCGGCCCGGAACACCCGGTGAACCTTGACGAACTCCGTTCGGATCGCGATAACTCGAAAGGCCTCGAATCAGGATGCCGATCGCGCCCTCGATCCCTGGCAGGATGGATTTTTCCTCGGCTCTCTCGGAACGTACCTCGAGGAGCAAAGTTTAAAAGGACTCCCCCGTGGAAGCGATACCTGGACCCAGAGGACGAGGGAGCTCCTTCCTCGAGTTCCTCCCGCCATTATCCTGGAAGGATAACCGCCCGAGCCGGAGGAATCCGAGAGGATAACGATGCCGAGGATATAAGGCAGTCTCTCGATAGCGGGATCGCAGGATTTTATAATTTTCCAGGAGCAAGGACCCCTCGTCGTCTCGAGGGAGTCCTTCCCTCTATCCTTCCCTGGGTAATTAAAAAGGCATTCTTTCGCCCTGCTTCCGGGTCCAGTTCGTTGCTCCCCAGGACCTCTTCCTCTCTTCGCGGTTCCTCCTTTTCGGGAAAGGAAAGCGATTTCCCTCGTCGCTCTTCCACGCGGTTTAGAAACCGAGAGTTTCCTCGGGTAGGGAAATTTACGGCGACTTTTACGAGCGCTCCTCCGATCCTCTCGCGAGAGATCGATGCTTCCTAGAGGCGAGTAAGGAGCGATCCTGCGGCGTGACGACGTCCGCTCGAAATAATACACATTTCAATTTCAGAGTCGTTACCAGCCAGGAGGGAAGCGCTAATAAGTGCGCCGATGCACGCCTCGGGGTAACGTGCTATCCCTTTTTACAGGGCAGCTGTAAAACGCGCTCTCCTCCAGGATGCCTCCTCCCCTGGAGGAAACTTCGTCTCGCAGCCACTGGGAATGTAATTTTTACATTTTTCGACATTTCTAGGCACGCCTGGGGTCGACGCCTCCGCTTTTTCCAACTCGACCATAAACCGCCTCCCGAGGGAGGAGATCCTTGCGATATCAAAAACGCGATTTTTCAGAAACTCGCCTTTTAACGACCCCGTTTTCCCCGGGGTTCTTGTCGCCCGGTGCTTACCCGAAATCCCGATCCCCCAGCCAAGGTGGGATCTCGAGTTTAACGATCGCTCTCCTCGATCCACCCGGGTGGATAACGATCGATTATCGATCGTAAGATCGCGACGCCGGTCGTAACGCCACCCAAGTGTTTCTCCCGGTTTCTCCCCGGTCGGCAATTTTTCCTCGATTCGTTCAAGCCGCCATTAGCGTAAATCTTAAGAGAGTCTCTCCTCCAGATCTGGAATTAAAAAAAAATCCAAAAATATCGAGGATAAATCCAATATGTCTATTTTTTTCTTTTTCCAGAAGGAGTGCAAGATTCGGGGCCGAGTGGGATCGTTCACTACACCAACGCTCAAAGGGTTACTACCGAGCTGGTAATTATAAAATCGTTAACTAGGACGATAAGCCGTTGAAGTTTTCCAGGACCAGGATTTCGGAGTCCCCTTGAATGTTCCTCTTATTAAAATTAATGAGTTCTCCATGGGCGCTCCTCGCGAGCGGGACTTAAGGTCGAAGAAGGCGAGTCCGGGCTTAAGGCTCGCACGCATCGAAACCGAGGCCAAAGGGAGTACATTGACCGATCCTAGGTAGCCGCCCGGAGCTCTTCGGGGAGTTCATCTTCCCCTGCGTTGTCGGAAACGGCGCCGCGTCCTCGTGAGCGAGATCGCCGCCATCTTGGAGAACGACCGGGCCGCCGGCGATTACGGGGACTCCGTGACTCCGAATTAACGGGAACAGGCTTTATCAGAGATCCATATATACATTTTTACCCGGTAACACATACCTAATTACGTACCAAGTACGTAATAAAAAACGGCCCTCGCTTCCCACGGGAGCGATCACCTCCGAATCTCGCCTAATCTAATCCAATCTAAGAATCGTCGCGTCTCCGAAATCGCTCTTCTCCCAATCGAGGCCTGCCGTTAATACATTCGCGACCGGCAAATATTTGCCCGTTTCATATACTAAGTACCGGCGAAAATAATTCAATTCTTAAACTAGTTGCCGCAAACTTGTGTCGTGTAGCGTCATGGACGTGATTCACGTCAGCGGTCGCGAATGTGTTAATAAATTATCTCCAGTTAGGATTAATCGCCGTTACCCCACATGTATCGCGATTCTTGGCGAGTTATTCCGCGACGTCGTCCTTATCAGAATGCGCGGCATGTTCTCTGATAGCTAGTCTCGCTGGATTTCGGCCGCGTTACGCTTTAAACTCGCGTCTCACCAGGGAACGGTAAACCGACACACCTGACCTTCTCCTGCGTCGCATTGTGCGGGGACTTAATAGCGACGTGTAGCGGCAATGAGGCCCAGGGGCCCGTAAGGTGGATTTGCATGTAAGCCCGAGTGAGACGGAGACATGCGACGGAAAAAGGAGGGGAAAAAAGAAAAAAAAGAAAATAACTGGAAAGATGTGACGGGACGGAAACGCGAGGACGCCTGCCACGGAAGTGGAACGGTGTCGATTTCTTTTTCCCCCCCTTTTTTATTTTCGCCTTGGTATTTTTTCCTCTAAGTCGGGACTTTTTATCTACAGCGGGAGGGAGAGCATGTCGGAGTAGTTTGGAGAACGAGGGAATTTAAATGGAGTTAGACCGATTTAAGGGGATTTAAACGAATTTCTACGGACTCGAAGGACCGATCAGCTGATCGCGACGCAACCTCGCCGATTCTCGGGCCTGAGGGGATAACGATGAAACCGCGACTTTACGAAGTCGGCCGACTAAAGTGGGATTGCGACTGGCGTAAATCGAGGCTATGACTTGCGCTCGGGAATCGTTATGCAGCGAGAGGGAATCCGAGGGCTTGCCCGCGGGAAAGCGAATCGCAGGATCGCTCGGTCGTTTTTCATCCCCCGGAGGAGTCGCTCCCCTCGAGGCGGAATTCTCGAGGAAGAGGACGTACATTAAGTGCATCGCATTAGGATATGCGTAAGCGCAGAATATGGAATAGAGTGAACGGTGGTATTCATTTTTCTTTCTTCGCTTCCAGTACGTGGACTCGGAGCTTTTGGACGTGGACGCCTTGAACAACACGAAGAGGGCCGGCAGAGACGTGCTCTTCTTCAATCGGGTGCCGAAGGTGGGCTCTCAGACCTTCATGGAGTTGCTGAGGAGACTCTCCATGCGCAACGGGTTCTCCTTCAACAGGGACCGGGTGCAGAGAGTCGAGACGATCCGATTGGCGCCGATCGAGCAGGTAAGGATTGGACCTAGAGGAAGAAAATCCAAATAAATATGGGAGGTCCACACTTTCAGCTGCAGCTAGCCACGATGGTCAGCTCTTACGCCGAGCCCTCCGTCTACGTGAAGCACGTGTGCTTCACCAACTTCACCGAGTAAGTTGGAGAAAACCGGGTCCGAGGATCTCGCTTCCTATCCCCCCGGTGCGCCTCTTAACAGGTAAACTACATCAGGTGCGATTTCACGGCTCGTCGTTTCCAGGTTCCACTTGCCGGAGCCGATTTACGTGAACCTCGTCCGCGACCCCATCGAGCGCGTCATTTCCTGGTATTACTACGTAAGGGCGCCCTGGTATTACGTCGAGAGGAAGCAGATTTTCCCAGACCTGCCTCTGCCCGATCCCAGCTGGCTGAAGAAGGACTTCGAGACCTGCGTCCTGAGCGGCGACAGGGAGTGCAGGTACCTGGAGGGAGAGATCCACGAGGGCATCGGCGACCACCGTCGGCAGACCCTCTTCTTCTGCGGTCACGGCGAGAAGTGCACGTGAGCCTCCCCAGGGATCATCTACGAGAATTAAGGATTGTCAAGGTATACGACTAATATTTATCATTTACTCCCAGGCCCTTCAACACCCTCGGCGCCCTGGAAAGGGCGAAGCTCGCGGTGGAGAAGCATTACGCCGTGGTGGGAGTCCTGGAGGACGTGAACAGCACCCTCACGGTCTTGGAGAACTACGTTCCCCGATTTTTCGAGGGCGCCACGGAGGTTTATTACGGTGAGAATTCTTCCCCGATGAGAACCTCGTACATTGAGTAAGGTCAATGCCGCACAGTGTTAACGGGTACCTTCGAATGCTTTAGACCAGGAGAACTCGTTCACGAAGATCAACAGGAACTTCTTCAAGCCCCCTGTGAGCGAGGAGGTGAAGGACCTGGTTCGCCGGAACTTCACTCGTGAAGTGGAGTTCTACCAGTTCTGCAAGCAGCGACTTCACAAGCAGCTCAGAGCCCTGAAGCTGGCCAATCCGCCGTTCACGGGGAATTCTCTCTAAGAAGGTCCCGAAGAGCTTCCAAGGATGCTTTCAGAGGACGATCTTCAGGTCGCAGAGGCCTCCACGAGGTCCTCGATAGGTCGCGGACCTCGGGAAACAGGGATCAGGATCGAAGCTAGGGATATCATCTCGTTCGTTAATTTCCTCCCCGGATTCGACGAGAGCTCTCGAAGGGCGGCTCGAATTTTCCTGAAATGAAAAAATCAAAAGCTTAGAGTTGGGGGTTCTAGGAACGCACTCGTTAAACGAAAAATAAGAAAGAAAAAAAAGAAAGAGGGGGAAAAATCAAAACTAGGTCTTGGTGGCTGGGAAAAGGCGGTACATTTTCGAGGAAATATTCGGGAAGGAAGTTTCAAGGGAAAACCGAGGTCGAGTATTTACGGGGAGAGTGGATAGTTAAAAAGAAAAAGAAACCCGATAAGCTGCGATCGGCGGGAAACTAGACTATCTCTCAATTTCCCATGTCTTGGGTTTACCGAGATCCATTATTTTTGCATTAAATGCATCTGAGGGAAAGGATTAAGGAGTCGAGCCTCGTAATCAAGGAACACCGAGTGATCAATTTAGTGCCAAAATTCTCGCGAGTCAACGAAATTATCGGTGTTTCGAGGGGACCAACGATAAGACGGAAACATCTCGCGAGTCGAGTGCATCTCCTTTTCCTTCTGGGGTGATATCGCTACACTTGCGGATGGTATCGTAGTTCTTCATAAGTAGAATCGTATTCAGGTGTTCACCGTATTTCCAAGAGGGCTGTAAAGAATAAGAATGACATTTCGTACCTGTAACAACGAGAGAGGAAAGCCGTGTATACTTGCAATGTAATGGCGCCATTAAAAGTCATTCGACGTTTCTTTAACCGTCGATTATTTCTCTCTCCGACATGACCGTTTAAATACGCCGATTATATTTAATTAGTAAATTTTTGCTAATAGAGGTGCCTTTTAAATTTTCTTCTGGAAATTCATTCCATGCACCGGAGTGCAGTGGGTTGCATACCCTCCAGGCGCATAATATGCCGACAAGACTCGGTAGGTAAATCGACTCTGAACTTTTGATCCTCTCTCGAAAATACCTTCCTTACCGACCCCAGAGATAACTGTGCCTTATCCCCATGAGGGTAACCTCGCGGTACCTACTTCCTCCCACAATCGGTAATTATCCACAACCGGTGCAATCGAAGCCCCAGGTCCTCCAGAGACCATTTCACAACGTCGAGCCGGATAAAAAAGAAAAATAAAGGAAAATAAGTGAACGGGTTCTCGGGTGGATTAAAAAGCCGAAAAAAAATCTGAACAGCCCAGAATACGATAGAAAGCGCAGGTGTCCCGTATAAAAGTGATCCGCAAATCGTTTCTCGGTACACCGGGTTCCTTGATATGCATAAAACCGGAGCAAGCGGCATTCCGCGGTAAAAGGGCATTGGCACAAGCTTTCCAAGCTTCGGAGCGATTCGAAAGAGGCGGCGATCTTGGTTCGGTATACTAAAACTAGAGAGAGTAGAAGCGGCTCGGATCTCGAGATCCCAGGAAGAGGTCCTGCGGGAAGAGGGACTAAAAATCAATGAGCCCCTCCAGGGAAGTCCTACGAAAAGCTAAAAATAAAATCTCCCCCGGAAAGGTCGCACTCCCGGGGAGTCTTCTTTCTTTCTTTGGAGGCCGATTACCCGGCTTAAACACCTGAAAATAGAGTGGTATCCGAAATGTGGGATACGCATGCCGGCTTAGCATGTACTCATCGTCATGTCGAATCTGCATCCGTGTCGTAGGGGGTGGCGGGTGGTGGGTGGTGGGTGGTGGGGCGCCAACATACAAACGCGCCGCGTGGGCGGATGACGTAATCCGCCCACCTGTAGCCGTGGCGGGCGCATCGAGTCGCCTCGACCGTTCTACCGGGTGTCCGTAAACCAGCTGTACCGATAAACCATCAAACCTGCGAAAAAATAAATCGCCGTCGAAAATAAACGGCCCCTTCCCTAATCGCGACCTCTGGGCCAGATAAGGGGCCTCGATAACGGCGATGCAGCGGCTATCGGTCTTTATCGGATAAAAAACAACGTTATTATGTCGAATCCAGCGGGATCGACGTGGCAGGGGCCCAAACGCCGACGTCACGTCTCGGCGGCCATGTTGGCGGCAATTAGCCGTCACTTCCGGGTGCCCCCCCGAGTCTCGAACCTTGGCGCCTCTCCAGGTAGAGTCTCATGGTCGCACGGAGCGCGTAGGACGAGAGACCCTAAATTCCCCAAAAGCGATGCCTGGGGTTACGAGAAATTCCGATCCGGTCCTCGACGCGCCGCGCTCGGTGAGACGGGCTTCCACGTGTTGCTTTGACGTTTTCGACGTCGCTTTGACGTTTCGCGAGCGCCCTCCCACGGTTCCGATGCGTTCCTCGTTAATGTCCTGAAATTATTTCGACTCGACTCGAGGCGCCCTCGGCCAAGAAACCGCGGAAAGCGGGATACATCGCTCGTCTCTTTCTCCCGAACCCTAACCTACAAAATCCGCGCCCTTCCCCGGCGGGGCCGAGGCCACGTGGGCATTTCGGTCCGCGCCCAGAGGCCCCCACCGGGTTCCCCTGCATACCTTCGCCGGCCTCTCCCTCTCTAGTCAATGCCCTCTCGGCGGACGTGTCGGTCGGAAGCCTCTCGCGCCCTCCCGCGGCGGAGCCGAGCCGGCCCGAGCGTCCACGTGGCGCGGGAGCCGAGCAGCGACTCGCACGCGAGGCCCGGTCACGTGGGTCCGCCCCCCACTCCGCGGCCCGCCGGCATTTAAACTCCGGTTTGACGTTCGAGACGTCACTCGGACGCGTGGCCAGGGCCCGCTCGGACCCGATGCCAGGACGGAGGAGGAATGCGACGAGGGTGTGGGGCAATCGACGTCTAGGTGGAGGGGCGCATACGGGCCGGTCCACCTGTGCCGTGCTCGCGGGCATCGTGTCCGAGCCGAGAGAGGGGGAATAATACCAAAGAGAGAGCTCGAATTTCCTCCTGGTCTCGTTTCCCTCTCGAGCTCTCGGGTGGGTGCGCCCGGGTGCGCGAGCACGTCCACGAGTCTCCTGGCAGGTGTGCGAGTACCCTCACGGATGCACCGTCACGTGTACGAGTACACCCACGAGGGCCTTCCCACGTGTGCGAGTACGCGCACGAGTGCCTCTCCAGGTGTGCGAGTACCCTCACAGGTACTCTGCCACGTGTACGAGTACACCCACGAGGGCAGGGGCGTCGACGCCCGTCCGGGTCTAGTCCTAAAAGCGACCTTACTGGAAAGTACCGTTACCGGCGGCCGTCCAGCCTCGCGGAGAAAACGGGACACTATGTAGGTTGCCGATTACGGGGGGGTGAAAGGCGGCGCCGACCGCACCCCGGCGTCTCGACGTCAGTCGGCGCCCCAACGTGGCCGGGAACGTGGCCGAACGTGGCTCGACGAGTCTCGGGGCGAGCTTCCGCCCGCCGCTCGCTCGCTCGCTCGCTCGACTCCGCTCGGCCGCTCGCTTCTGCTCGCCTCGACTCCGCTCGGCCGACTGCCGGGCCGCTGACTTACTGACTGACTGACGCCAGGCGACGCGGCCGACGCGGCCGACACAGTAGACACAGTCGACACAGTCGGCCCGGAGCCTGCGGCAGCGACGCCTGTTCCGCGGGACCTCTCGCCGGGACGAGCCGCTGACGTGGACCCTACCGAGACCGCGACCGACGACGCGGACGAGCATTGCCCGACCCAGGAGCCGAGCATCGATCGCGCCCCCGAGTCGCTGGTGAATTCTCGATCACCCCTCTACAACAACCCGAGAAGAGGAGAAATCTCGACACCTCGAAAAAAGGTAAGAAAATCATGAATATTTTTCCCATAGTTCTAGAATTTTCATTATTTAAACAGTTTAAACAGTGCGAAGCGTTTAAAGGCCTCGTGGAATTTAAAACGAGGACCTTTCTCGCCCATCAACAGGGGGGAGATAGAGATCCTGGTTTCTTGCCAATTTCTTTTCCCTCGAGTTTCAGGATCTACGTATCCGGTAGTTCTCAGGTTCCTGGTGCATTCTTTACCCTGGGACAGAGAGGGGGGGACTATAAAGCGCCTCGATCCTACGTTTTCTTCGCGTTTTGAGCGGTAGGAGATTCTCTCATTTTTCTTCTTTTTTTTTTTCTTCACTCTTCTTGCCCCCAGGAGGCTCTCTGTTTTCTTTTTTCTCCTCTCCTCCCTCCCGGGTTTCGCGTTCTGGATTTAATCGAGCCGCGAGGGGAGACAGGAGTCCCGGGGAAAATCCTCGTTTCGAGGATATTCCCCCGAAGGTTATTTCCTCGTTTAATAAGAGAGGCACTCGGCGAAGGCTGCCGCCGAAGAGGGATACCCGGTGAAAGGGAAATGATCCGCAGGGTTTGGGGGAGATGTCGGGTCTCGATATTTTCTTTTTCTCCCGAACGGGTTACACGTGGAGGAATTTAAGTGGAGCGCAGCCAGGTGAGGGGGAGGAAGGAGGTCGGGGAGGGGACCAGGGGGGTAAAGAATGCACAGATGTATTTAACCGGCATATACGCAAGGAGGCGCGATGATTATTGTTGCCGTTCGATATTTGGCCTCGGTATTAATAATCACGGTTAAATAAAAGCCTCGCCGAGAGAAATTAGGAATTGGTTGCCGCGGAATGAATACTCGCGTATTGCGATATATCGATCGATCGGTCCGATCGAATCGGAGCGCGGGCCTCGCCGAGAGATGCGGTGAAAGTGAAATTATCCCGAGGGCTCTAGGGGAGCCGTGTCTTTTTTTTTTTATTTATTAATTTCTTACCGTCCGCGAGAGCGACTTACACGTGGCGAAGTGGAGCAAACCATTCGAGAGAGGTTTTCCTTTTTCTTCCTTTTTATTTTTCTCTTCCCGCGGGGCGGAATACCTCGGCGCGCCAGAATCCGGATAGAAGATATTCTTCTCCCCTAGGATCTCGAACACCACCTATGGGAAGGAATTAAAACGCATTAACGGCGGGAGGCAAATCCAGGAGACTCGGATCGCCGAGCGGGTTTAACATAGGAATGGCTAAAGTTGAACGCGATACGGCCGAGGGAAAGTCCCCAGTGATTTATAGAGAGAGTTTTAGTGAAATCAATAGGTTCAATTACTTCACCGAGGCGAACGTATTCCCGCGGTTTTCCGTTCCTCCCTTCCTCGGGGTATCGGGTACCCTCGTCCTGGGAGAGATTCGTCCGTCGGAGTGGAGCCCCTAGGGGTGGAGGACGATCTCGGATTCCCGGTCGCCGTGGGTACCTGAAAGGAAATCGGACGATCTGTAGGAATAATGAAGAAACCGCGGAGGACGTTTAGAGTTCTCCTCGGGGAAGAGGTTGTTGCGCGGAGAGAGTCCAGCGGAGCGAGGGAGACATCGTCGGGCTCGGCGCCTTTCGACTCCTCTTGGCTCCCTACGTGGACAAGAGTCGGGGTTAAATTATCTATGAATATGAATGTATGTTAAAACGACGTGTAACTATGATTTCCCTTCTACCCAGAGACGCAGAATGAGATCGGAGGTGACGAGCGAGGAGGGCTACGTGGAGGCGTGGGGTGCGAAGAGTTCCCAGGGTGGCCGAGCGGCGCGGCGGACGTCGAGGCGCGGCGACCGGCAGAGCTCGAGGTCGAAGGTCTCCAGGACGGCCACCCCGCGGGAGAGGACCCTCAGGAGGCTGGAGAGCAACGAGCGGGAGCGGATGAGGATGCACAGCCTGAACGACGCCTTCCAGGTGAGATAGCACTGGAAAAAAAAAAAGGATATAAATATATATATATATAAATTGATAAGAAAAAATGATTAAAATCTAATCTCGACCCTCGTCGCAGTCCCTGCGAGAGGTGATCCCCCACGTGAGCAAGGAGAGGCGGCTCTCGAAGATCGAGACCCTGACGCTGGCCAAGAACTACATCGTGGCCCTGACGGACGTGATCTGCGCGATGAGGGGCGAGGAGCAGAGCACCGAGCAGAAGATGCAGCAGATGCAGCAGGCGGACCACGGGGGCCCGTCCGAGGGCTCGGAGGCCTCCGAGGCCTGCCTCGACATCAACACCCCGAGCTCCTCCAGGTCCTCCAGCCCGGAGAGCCAGAGCTTCTACGAGGACAACCAGGTGGACGCGATCTGGGACCAGAAGTCGAGCCGCTGTGCGGCGCACTGAGGCCTACCCCGAGACTCGTCGGTGCGAATTCGAGTCGGTCTTCCGGACAGCGAGTATCCGATCATCCTGAGGCGACTCCTCGCGCTGGAGTCGCCCCGACCTCTAGGTTTAAGGTATAGGCGGATAAGTCGGGCGGCACGTCCTGGGAGCGGCCGGGAACGCGGATTTCTGATACGTTTACGTATGCCGAGGACCATCGGGGGGCACGGGCACGAGCAGCACCCAAGAAAAAGGAAGAGGGACGATCTCGCGTCGTCCCCTGGGGAGTAGGATTCGCAGCGTAGGGTGCCAAAAATCGAAGTATCAGTATTAAGCCGTGGAACACCTGCTGCATATCAGTCCCCTGTATCTTCCTCGGCGGGGGAGATCATTATTTCGGCGAGGGGACGCGTCGCGTCAACGATGGGAATCCGTCGTGCGAAAGTGATATCCGGGTCAGGGCAATTATTCGAGACATCTCGGCGACGAGGTTCCCCTTGAATTAAGGGGGCCTCGGTAATCTCGCCCGAGCTAAAGAACTCGGCCGATAACGTCGAATTGTAATTCGACATATATTCTAAATATAAGGACGCGCTAATCTTAAACCGGTCAGGCCCATCGGAGCACGCGGGGCGACATGCTCGTGCATTAATCCTGGCCGATGGCCGCGAGATGGACGTGCACCGCGCAAAAAGTATGTGATAAAGACGCGACGGGGAATGCGGATCGTAAACGCGATAGAAACTTCCGTCCGGATTCTGGCAGGTTTCTGGTTCTTGCTTAACTCGGTGTTTTTCTTTTTCCTTTCTTCTGTTTCTCTCTTTCCTTTTCTTCCCTCGGTTTTTACTGGGCACTCCAGGCGGAGCGTTTATCATTTCTTGCGACGCGAACGAACGCTCGGCTCTCGTGGAAATCGACCTAATTCCTTTTCTCTTTCTCTCCTAGAATCGGCGGAGAAGCGAAGCTCCGTGCGAAAGGTTTCCCGTTGATTTCTGAAAGTCATTCGCGAAGGAAGCTTATATATACGCATATATAAATATACATATACATACATACACAAATACACGAACACGCGCTATCGAATCAGCGAAGGAAACTACATGTCTAAATATAACAAATAATATATTTAAATATATAGAAATCTATATATATATATATATTTAAGAGGAAGAATATATTATGTATATTTGAACTGCAAACCGTGCGAGCTAATTGATCGATTCTTATCATCCCCCTCCTCGCACTACCTAATCGGCTCGATAAGACAAGTCGATGACTCTCCGTCCTTTGGATAAAGAATAATTGGGAAGATGATAATTTAAATAAATATCACGCGGTAACAACGATAACGTATGAGCAAACGCGACTGCGATCTCGTTAGCTCGTCCCGAAGGAAATAGGCCGAGCTTCCAACGACTCCAAGTCGACTATTACTGCTGTTTGAGTCGTGGAGAACTTTGGGATACATATCGATCTCACTGACTGACCTTCGTCCCCTGAGGATAAGGTTTACGATGTTTAATCGTATCTTTTGGATGCGATATTACCGTAGTTCCTCTATAAATAACACTCGTACCTGTATACATCCTTGTTTCGTACTTGTCCATGTTGCCGGTGAAGTATATGTCAGGACATTCCTGGATGACGAGGGGATCCTCCCCGGAGTATGGATATTCTGACAGCGTGTCTGGTGATGTCGGCGAGAAATGACGACAGGTCAAAGTTCTTTCCAACCAGAATAGAGGTGAGGACTCTGTTACATTAGCCACTTTCATGATATCGTTTATCGGCTGACCACTTGACCCAGCCACAATCCGTGAACCGATGCGGCCTATCCAAGGATTCGTCGCTCCGTGCAGGCTTTTAAATCTAAAGAAGAAATTGATAATGCACTTCGCAGCAATATTTAGCTGATATCGAAAGAAAAAGAATGGCTCGTTTACCTGGACGACTTTGGTAGTATACAGGGATGCAAGGGCTGCTGCGGTATCATGTGGTTGGTTGGATCGAACTCTCCAGGCATTAGAGTAACCGGACAACAATTTAATAGGTGACTGAGAAATGAATCGAATCGATTTGATGCAAGTGCACTTTCCGCATGAGCTACCGATTCTTGGGATTTCCTTGCGTCGTGACCTCTGCTGAAACGAGGTGCTGCTGAGCCTTGCACACTATTTCCTAGTCAATATTTCAGATTACACTCCAACTCATTGACTAGGAAATATTATTTCTCAGGGAATTATATTGGAAAAATTACCAGCAATGATTACTCTGACGATGGAAGCCTGGTATGCTTGTGTTCTTGAATTGCCGCACATTCCACTGGTCCACTCTATAAGAAGATTTTTGGCCAGACAGGCTGCGGAGCTGTTTAAATCTAATCCTGAAAGGAATAGTATTTTTCCTTTGCATTTTGGTGCAGCACTTAAAGGCGATGCTTGCGCAGGACATCCTGGAAGGCACCAATCTTCTACCTGCCACACAACATAGATTTCTTTGACAAGGAAAATTGATTTTAAACATCAGGGATTTTAGAGGTCATGTACAAAATTGGGATTAGTAATCAGACTGTACCCAAAATGAGCCCTCGTCTGTTTCATGTCCAAGAATGGCGCAAATGGTTCCAGTAATTGTTTCTTCTACGTTTATATGATTTCCTACTAATTTCATTCGTATAGTTTCATCTTCAATAAATAATTGGTCCTTGCTTGAATAATAACTGCTTCTTACAGGTTGAGGATATAATTGTAGTTCTTCGCTCAGCTCCTTTAGGATCGAAGGCTTCATTTCTTGATGTTTATACAGTGATCCTATGACTATACTCTGTTTGCCCAATCCATCTTTTAACAGATGACCTAACCAATGTAGGCATTATTCCAAATTCATGAGTTGATCAATTTTATTTAATCATAAAGAACCTAACGAAGGAATGAAAGTTAATTTTCAAATACTATACCCCATTTCGATTTCGCTTTCTCTAAGAGAATGCCTTTCAATATCAATAGTCTTGCTGTATAAGTACTACAGAACTGTCCATCAAAGCACCTTGTCTTGAAAGTAAATCTTCTGAAGTCTTCAAATTCAATTGATTCCCTTTGGAATATTTTGGAGGCTTCCGCCTCAAGTTCGGGAGATGTCATCTCTTTTTAAACTCCATCCGTTCTTTAAAAAAAACAACCAATTCTTATGTCTTTTAATTAACTAGCTTTCTTGGCGGTTTATTTACCTTTAATATGCAACTCGCAAACAAACTAAGGCTACAATACTATTTTAATAACATGAAAAAACAACTCCATTAAAACAGTCCAAAGAGACTGAAAACAAATGCCGACATAGAAAAAAGAGCTCGTCCTCATTCCGTAAATCATTTAAATGATTGTTTGACGAAAAAACGCTCAACTGGGTGAAGAGTTAGTAATCATTGAGATTAAAATAAAGAAGAAAGAACTTTCTTAAAGATATTTGTCTTTCGGATAACCTCAAAACTGAGACGTAAACAGTTTTTTCACTGACGCGAGTAATGCCATGCAAATTTTTCCCCCAATCTTTACTTACTGGCGTTTATTTAAAGGAGGAAATTACTTAAAATCATTATCACTACATTTCAATAATCCGGAAATATGATAAATCTATACTCAACGGAAAACATCTACGACTGACTAGCAACGTCTGACAAATGGCTCTTGGGCGCCCTAACCTCGAAACTTGAACGTCGCCGCCGGCACGTATGATGCAGTTTATAGTCTTTCCTGGTTAATTTAACGAAGAAAAATGGTTAAAGTCATGATTACGAGGCTCCATGAGTGATGATAAAACTTCGTTAAATATATCCTTTAATTCGAAGAATTATTGTCATTAAGAGTATATAAGTAAACTGCAATAATGCAAGAGAAAGAGAAGAAGCCCCCTGGAAACCACTTAAGGTAATTTTTTCAAAGATTAATTACAAGAGGTGTTAATGCCATATTGATCTATTATTCACAATTATCAACCAGAGCTGAAGAGTTGCTGAAGAACCGAGGGATTCGCACCGATGCCTGGGAAGAATGGGAGAAATCCATTCAAACCCTGCCTAAGACTGGATGTAAGCAATACGAATCTAATGGATCATGGCTACAAAATAGACAAATCGATGCAAGTATTAAGAATCGGAAAGAATTACTGGGAATCGAAAGAGTCGAGAGAAGTTCTCAGCTAGCAGCTGCCGAGTGGTTGTCCGATCAGTCAAAGGCTCTAGTTACAAAAAGATCAGGTCAAGACTGGTCAGCTTATGGTTTAGAAGAAGGCTCCAATCTTTACCTGATTCCGGAAGAAGCTTTACTACTTCTCGAATTGGTATGGTATAAAAATACCTTGAGAATAATTTAATTTTAAACGTAACTATTTAATATTTTTATTTATTTCTAGAATTGCCTAGAGCTCACTTGGAATGGATTGGCTCTGTCGGTGCAACAAGCTTATGAAGTATTGATCGGATCTGAAAATTCAACATGTAGTTTAAACGAGTATAGAGTTTACAGTCAGCTTGCAAAACAAGGGTATCGACTTCAGAGATTTAATTATGAGCAACCAAATTATGAGAAGAAGACTGTACGATTTGAGGAGCCCGTAAAGAGGAAGGTCATTGGTATCCCAGAGACAGGCCTTAGAGTGCTCGACAGCCTCTGCGGGGCTCGCCAAAGTAACGATAAAACAGTAATTGATGAATCTCAGAATTCTAAAGACCAATCTAACGGTCAGGTCAAAAATTCAGGTAGTACAGATGAGACAAAAATAAGTAATGAAACGCCTGCAAGTATTACCGAAGATATTACCCGTGACATTATGGACTCTATTATTTGCCAAATAGAAAACAAGGTAGGATCATTTGGAAATACTGTACCCTGATAACATGTTACAGAATTTTATATTTATTCAGTGTGATTTTATCTTTCATCCGTATAGGACAAGGATGGTGAATCCAGTTCAGCAAATGTTACCCACACTCCTGCGACATCCAAAAACAGCGATACAATAATGAAAGTTGTTGCTCAAGACAGCTGCACCGACGATAACTCTGAGAATTCTGAGAGCAAACGAAAAAACAGCAAAATTGAAATCATCTCGGATGAGATACTTGTGGATAATATGAAAATACGGAAAAACGTTCCAACTGATTCAACTACGGTTGGGAATCCAAGTCAAAAGTGGATAAGTTCTAGAATACAAAGAAACGTTAAGTTACTTCCTAAAAGAAATCATAAGGTCCCAGTCCCTCAGAATGTGTCAGAATTGCCAGACAGTTCTCATTTAGAAGCAAGCTCAAAGAAATCAGGACCGGTGGGTAATAATGCAGATAAGCGTAAGCTTCAGGAACCATCTACGATATCTTCCGAGGCGAAGAGATCTCGTCACGAGGTGTGTACTTGTTTTCGCATTTATTTAAACCGAGCTTAAAAGTTACAATTTTACATTAACAAAATTTGTATCCTCTTAGGTAATAGAGTTGTCCGATGATGAGATCGAAGAGATACCACATCGGATGACTAGAATGGAGATGCTCAACATGTTTCCAAACATTGCCATTCGTCCAGCTCGAATGCGAAAAATATCTACGCGATATTTACCCTTGAATGTAAAACCCAAGAAAACTTCTTACGAGTATGTTCCATGGGCGGTGCACAGGGCAGAGCAAATTGATATGAAGGCTCGGGAGAGTTCAAGATCAAAAAGCAATACTGAATTAAACAACAGAAAACGTAATCAAACCTCGAGTTCTGCCTCCACTAGATTCAGAACAGACAACTTGGAATCGGCTTACTACAACCGTAGACAGAATTTCCAAAATTTTTCATCGAACAGGCCTCCTTCGTCAAGACATTCACAGTTTTCAAGGCCAAGGGCGCCTTTTCTATTCGTCGATTCCGAGCAGAGTACCTCAGACTTTTTTGGGAGGTCCACGTGTATTCAGAGGAATGTAATGCACAACACTAACATTGTCTCTCGGGGCTACGGTCAGTATTACAGCAGATCGAATACTGTATCGAGGAATGGAAATTTTTCCATGCAAGTGGACAATTATACAAATATCGCCATAACTGAGAATCCCATGCGAATGCCATTTATGGCAGCACATTTTCAGCAGAATCCTTGGCAGATATTTGCCATGCAACAGAACTTTTGGGCCCAGCGAATGTTGGCTTGTTTGACAACGTTAGGGATGCAAAACTGTTTCGATGTCCAAAGAAATCAACAACAGACTATGAGTCCGAGAAGATTACGAATTGAACCTCCCACGAGGGTGGTCTCCATTGAAGATGATGAAAAAGAAGTTAATAAACCTTCCTTTGTGAAGGATCCCGATACCTCTTCATGGTTTGAACTGAAGAAAAAGTGGATCGATGAGAAAACCATCACTATAGATGACGAGGATCGCAACGACTTGAATGAGTCTGCAGATTGCAACGATGTCGAAGTAGTGAATCAGCCCATCAAGCCTTTAGTCGATTCGAGAAATTCCAGAAACTTTGTTGAAGTTTTTGAAAGACTTCGTATAATAAAACCTGCTGCGGAGAAGACTGTCAGGAGACGAAGAGGACAATACAAAATATCGTATAACGTGTACTCCAGTATGCAACACTTCAGGAAAAGTCAACCAGGAGTTCCTATCTGTCGACTGGTAGTTTTAAGGTATTTCAATTTTTAATTAGTTCCGTTAATAAATTCCTATCTTTTTTCTTGGTGATATTACATCTACCTTTACAGGCAAAAGGATCCCTTTGTACAACCAGTTGAACTGGCTCGTCTGCAACAGGACAGTAAAGGTGCTCCCATCGTCCTGGCTTGTGTATCGAACACTTCCGTTGCATTTCTTCAGCCTGGAGTTGTCTCGCTGCCTAATTTAAATTAAATTTCTGTTTCTTCTAATAAATGTACAGTTTCTAAAGAAATCACGCGCACGAAACAGATATACATTGTGCTCCCAGATGTCAGTCATCGAGCACATGCTCCGACTCTTTCTTATTTATTAACAATATAAGTCCTTGTACGAGTATGCATATATACAATCGTAAAAAGTTTATACATAGGACCCGAGTCCGTGTCGTGCCTTGAATAATATATACTACTGTACAGCACAAGAAGTTTCGGATATGTTTGGGATTGCTTCGATCCCATTTCAACACCGGTTCTAATAACAAAATGGTAGAGCATCGAGGAGCAACAATATTGTTCCCCTAAAATACCAACATAAGAAATGCATAACTGCTAAACTATAAATGTTACAAATATTTGCTGGGATCTCTGACATTAAGTTTCAAAATTCCTCAAAACTTAACAAATACCCCCATACGAGTTAAATAACATCAGCCTTAACGGGATACCTCGAGGTTGCCCTTCGGCAACGCCAACGGGTCCACTTTGGAGCGTTCCTGCAAACGACTTAAACTTTAAAAGATTCGGAGAAGGCACAGGAAGGGTTATTTCGAGCGGGGTTATCCACCCTTGACGTGGAGAACGACGAAAAATGACTTCAAGGAGACTTCCCGCCCACAGCGGAGCCGACCTCGCTGCCGTGGTGGCTAGAGGCTTTGGACTTCCTCTCGGGGTCCATCGCGATGGAGATGAACTCCTCGGAGATCTTCTTATCCAAGCCGGTATACGTCTGCGCCAGGTCGACCTGGTCCTCGCCAATGGACGACATCCTTTTAGGAGATTCCTGCTTGCCTTCGTGGTGACGTCTTCTCTCCGCCGAGTCCACGAGGTCCTCGGAAGAGTGGCGCCTGTGCTTGGGCCTCACCTGAAAGGTCCGTATATCCGGTTAATCTTGCATCCCACGCTCCTCCGTGACATTACAAGGTAGGGTAAAAAGATCTCGATAAAGGCCCTGCCGGGTCTAATTTGAATATCACTCCTAGGGAATGCCCAGGCATGGCCACACCGGAGACACCGTTCTCACGCGAGTGGTCTTTCTCCTATTTAATCCACGTAAGGTGATTACCATCTGCGACGGTGGTCGAGTTCCATACTGAGGATGGGCCACCATGGGTACTTTGAAGCCAGCCCCGGGTAGTGGAAGGGTTCCAGCAGGCAAGAATCCAGGTGGATACTTCCCAGGCGGTGGCGGCATTCCATAGGGTCCCTGCACATACATCGCATCTAAATGTAATCCTGACGTTACAAGACCTCGTATACGCGACATTGGAAAAGTCCCTTTCCCGGATTAAACCTCTAGATGCGGCTTTGGCCTTTCTACGCAGCATTGTCTCCCGATGTGGGGCACTTATGTCCACGTGGGAATGACGCGGACTCGTCGGATAGTCCGAGAGATTTCTAATTCGCAGACGGCGAATGGCTCCAGGCGAGTTTCGGAGGAATCTCGAGAGCTGACGAGAGTTTCTCCCGAGTCATCGGGAGATTGAGGCCCTGGTGAACTTTCTAGCACACCGTTGACCTTACCCCTCCCACTCGCGGTAAGGGAACGCGATTCTCCGAGGAGGACACCTACAATCCACCGTCACCCATCGGTTGATAGATTCACCTGCATGATCGGATGCACAGGTACCACGGGCTGGACCACGTAAATGGGCTGGTTCTTCGGCACGTGGCTCTGGGCGATGACCCACTGGTGGACCATGTTGTGAGTCTTCAGGCCGGTCTCTTCCGGGGCGCCCTCCTCGCCGGATCTGAGACACCTGCAGAGCTTGGGTGTCAGGGTGACGCAGGTGTAAGCCGACACCAGGAGTTCCGCGACGCTGGCGACGAGGAGACCAACGCTGGCCAACAAACCCGCCCATCCTCCCTCGACCTCGATGACTCTTCCATCGTCCTCCTGAAACGTTGCAAAGAAAAAAAAAAAAAAAAAAAAAAAACTATTTAATATTGATCAAACAAACCAGGACAGAAATGCTCGATTTCCCCAGCTACGATTCCGCATATCGTGACGATGCGCGATTTCCATTTTCACATGCACGACTTCGACTGGACTTTTTCCAGTTATCGCGGCATTTAAGGAGTGCCCGCCATGCATGAATTCGGTCTTACTCGTGACCGCCCGATTCCAGAAAATCCTCTGACCGCCTTTAAAGTCCTTGGCAATGAACTTTCTCCGAGAGCGGAGAGGAGTCCCTGCCCCGGAGCGCATGCGCGAAGTCGAAACGGATCGACGAGAGGCCCACGGGCCTGGAACGCTCGGTTTTACTCCAATTAACGTGGCCAACAGCGATCCGTTAATTAATTCGAGATCGTTAATTGCCAGGCTCTCGATAGGACTCTCGATCTTGGGCTTACGTCGCGTCGAGATACTCGCCGGCTCTCGTGCAAGAACATCCTCCATGCGGACGTTGCGGTATTAAGTTTAGCCGCTACGATGGATTATAATCGATTAACGATTAAGGGAGGGATTAATAATTCAAGATGTTCCAGGAGAACGTACCGGGACGGCGAGGAGAGTCAATTCGGGATTCCTCTGGGAGTCCCTGACGACGGCCGTAAGGGCTGTAATGGCGGCCATGTTGGACAGGGCCAAGGCCACCAAAGAGGAGGCCAAATGAGCCGTGGAGAAACCGGAAGTGCGCTGATTCTGGCCCATTTCCGGCTTATCGGAGGACGTGGCAAGTGCGGCCACAACCCCTAGTGCTCCTGCGACCAGCGCCCCTGCCCCTGCCCAGAGTCCAGCTCCGGATCCTCCCAAGGAGGCGCCATGGACCAGCACGAGGACCCCAAAGACGACCAGGACGACTCCTGAAAAACCCGAAAAAAAAAAGTACTTAGCATCCCTCACCGATAACATTTCAAAGGAAGGACTCGCCCGCACCCAGAATCTGCTGAAAGGTCCTGCAACCCGATTTTGAAATTAATTCTTACCGAATTAATTTCATGAAACTTATGCACTGATGCGAAATTTTTTATGCGCAAAATGTCAAGCCTCGCGGAACCTTTCAATTGATTCCAGGGTAATTAATGCTCCCATGGTTTACATCCAGTTTGATCCTTGGAAAAGAAAGAGATGGAGGTTACCGAGAAGGAGCTGTCCACAGGAGGTGAGCATGAGGAGGCTGGAGTCATCCTTGACCGGGAGTTTGTCGGGTCTGCCGGCTCGTTGGTCCTGTCGTTGCTGTCGCTGCCGATGAGGCTGGTGTTGCTGCTGTCGCCTCTCCGAGATGAGGATCTCCTTGGAGTGCTTGGACTCCTGGCAGCTGTCGGGCTTGGAATCCTTAGAATGACACGTATCCTTGGAATGGCAGGAGTCCTTCGAGTCGTTCGAGTCCTGGCTCCGCACGGTGGAGTCCGTGCCCACTGTCGAGATCTTCTCCATCCTCCCAGGATTTATTTCATCTCACCTCCGAGGATTCCACCCCCTCGAAATCCACCCTTCTCCCCTCCTCCTCTTATCTCCTGATATCACCACCTCGCCTTATCTTCCGGGTTCCCTCGAGTTAACTTGCGCGTCGAATAATTAATCCTAATGGGTGGTTAATGTACTCTTCTCGTTATCACTGGGTGTAGGTGCTTATCAGTGCCGCGCACTCCGGGGACCGGCAGCGATCTGCGAAACATCGTCAAGAGACCCTTCGTTAGTCACGCGAATTTCAAGGTATTCATGTTTTGACGATTAAAAAAAAATCATTACGGGTTTTAATGGGTAATCGACAATCAGCGATGTGTCGGTTTTCAACCGGCAAGAGGTAGGTCAGGGCTCGGGAAGTAAACTTGCGAAATCCGGCGATAAGAATCGGCCTTATCGCGAGCCATTAGGCTCGCCGCGCCCCATTATTCCCCTAATTAATTCCGCTCTTGAGAGCCACCTTTATTCGCGCCATTCTGACCGGTAATTGTTCTCTCATAACCGTACCTCCGGTCACGGTACGAATCACCTGATTTCAATTCCGTGAGTAGCTACCTCCATGCCCCTCGAAGATTCGCGAGGCGCGAAACGACCGATGAACCCGGAATGATAACAATTTCGCATCGATTCCAAGATTAAAAAAAAAAAAAAATCCAAGAACTAAATTCCGGACGATTTTTAATTTAATATTTAAATACAGTCCATTGCAAATCATAAGAGACTATTTATCCCTTACCAGGAAACGCGTGTAGCAGGAAATTGGCACATTACGTTAACGATAGTCCCTCGCGTGAGAAATATGAGAAGGGTGAGAGGAGTTCCCTCGCGCCTTACCTTTGATTACTTCCTCGCGAGATGGAAAATAAATGTTATACCGCGACAGTCTCGCAAAACTATTTTTCCACGTCACGTATACCGAACCGCCGTTCGTCCACTCGCGTGGCCCAATAAACAAGTGATTCGAAATTCGGCGACACCTTCTACCGCTTAGCACCACCTTCCCGCGATAACGTGTCACCCCGTCACATGTCGGCGCGGCGGTATCAAAGAGAAAAGTATTAAAAAAAAAAAGAGAGAGAGGAAAAAAAAGAAGTGCGGAAAAACTCGCGGAGGAATTCTAGGATGTCGGCCAAAAGACAAGCTACTTGCCGTGGCTCTGGTCAGTGACTGGTTGCGCAGAGAGCAACAGGTTGCACTCTCTTCTCCCTCTCGCTCCCTCCTACCCGCGGGGCGTAAGGCCGTCTCTCTCGCGCGGCCGCGTCGCGCCTCGAGTCCTCCCTTTCCGCGGTGGAGCGCCGACGAGGGTATCGCGCTCTCCCTCGAGCGCGCCCACGCCGCATCTATCGGTCTCTCTCGGTAGTACCGCGTCTCGTTACACGGGTGCCGCGCGAGCCAATGGCATTCCTGGCCTCTCGCTCGCTCTCTCTCCCTCCCGCGGGATCCCCAATCGCCCCTCTTCCTCCGCTTCCCACCGAAAACTCAATCGCGAGAGGTGGATTCGCAGCATCCGCGATGGACCCCCTCATAAATGATGGAGTTAAAGGTACTTAAAGACTGGTCTGAACATTTTTCATAGTACTCGATATTACTCTCTTAACTAGATCTAGGCGGTCCATCGGGGAGGAGACTAGAGATCGCACCCGGGGTCGGGTCTCCGGTCGATTTTTGATAAGGACTTTTTCGACCGAATTCTCGTACCTCCGGCGAATTTCGGGGCTCGACGGCGAACGAGGTCGGCCCTGGTCGGGGCCTTTACGGTATTTCTCGTATGCCCTCGTACGTAGGAGCAATACACACGGGTACAGACGTGTAACCGTGTGTGGAGTGTACACTCAAGGCCCGAGGTTTACTACGGGTCGCTCTGGCTTGCTCGCGCGCGAAGATCGCAGGAGATCGGCGAGGCAGCGAGATGAAGCTCGAGCCGGCCGATTCCCAAGCCACTTCGAGAGGTTTCTCTCCGTCGCCTTTCTAGAGAAACATCCAGAAGAGAAATGCCGCCCGGTTTCCGTCCCGGAACGGCGCCCGGGCCGTCCTTACCGACGATCGATACGCTTCTCGCCGATCCGCCCCATTATCCGAAATTCCTCCCTCGCGGTCCATTCCACCCTAAGTATGTTAAAAAGGACCCCTAATGAAAAAAGTGAAAAAAAAAAAGAAAAAAAAAAAATCACCAGGAGGGATATCGAACCATAGAAAAATGCCGGACAATAAGACCGGCTCCGTTTTCTCCTCCGGATTACTTCAGACTCGACGCAATCAGGGAGTGAGAGAGAGGAAAAAAAAAATCGGCAGGACGCGCTCTCACTTTCTACCGATGATCCGTAATCTTCTCCGCGGCTTTTCGTTCCTTTTCCTCGTCGGGGAGTTCCCCGCCCCGGTTATGATTCGCCCGACGCGCCGTCCGGATAATTGGGATCCTCGATTTTCCCTTATCACTCGCTCTATCTATTTCCTGCCGAGCTAAAATGATTTCTACCGCGCGACAGGTTGATATCCTAGCGGGCCGAAATCGCGAACCGGGTCGCACCTCCCGATTAATCCGCGGAGACTTTCGCGGTGCACCGGCGTCGCAAGACCGGAAGTAAGGTCCCTCCGCGTTAAATTATTCATCGATTTGCCCGGAGAAAGTCCTAGGAGGACTCGAACATAATGGAGAGGCCGATTTCCCGGGCGTTCGTGCCGATATGTTGCTCAATCGTTTTGGCTGTGCGTCGCGGGGGGCTGGGGCGGAGTCGCGAGCCGAGAAAGAGCGGGAGAGGGACCAAAGGGTTATTGGACCGACCACTCTCTAATGCTCGGCTCTCGATCGGACGACTAACCTCCGAGACATTGCTTTCCGCCAACTGAGCCCGATTTACTTCTAGCGGAGGCCTAGCCGACAATTCCCGACCGATCGATCAACCCCACCGCGTGTAAAAATAGGAGAGAAAAAAAAAATTGGTTTCATCTATAAAAATCGCTAAGAAATCAAGCTGGATTCTTCGGAGCGTACAGGGCTAACTGGAGATCGCGCGAGAAATTCAAAACGCATCGCACTTGAAAATTCACCGGAGATTTGATACCTCTCGAGATTATCTTAAGATATTGATAAACGATAAGACAATGCCACCTCTCGCCGTATGTCTACGATTTAACGGGTGCTTACTAGGTATGCGCCGGGTGCATACGAACGGTGCACTTTGCGGGAGTTCTCCTGCCTTTCGGGAGCAATAAAAGTAAAATCGTATTTCGCGGTCGACACTGTTACGACACATCTCGCAATGGCCGGGTTTACGATCACGTGCGAATGCGACTCGTGTGCACATTACGCGGCCGTAAATAATACCGCGTTTGCGGTCCGCAACAGGCCGGACTTATGCACTGGTTGCATCGCGACCTGTACAGTTACACGGGGGGCCGTTAAGTTATTACTTTACGCACCTATGCATGAGAGGATTTCCGGATAATTGCCGGACGAGCCGAGCTTTTTCTTAATTGCCTCGCGAGGAATTCCAGGATTAATCGGCCTTCTCCACGAGCGAATTAGCATAAGCCTAACGCAAGCCTAACACGAGCCGCGAGTCTAGGTGCATCGGAAGTGCAAGATCGCACGGTCGCCGCCTCTCCGCATCCTCCCATTATTTCCTCGACATTGCGAATTCAATCGCGCCTGACCTCCTCGCGTTCCAGGGCGAGCTTAATCGTCCCCGTCGAGTGGATACGCGAGACGAGATGGCCCATCGGGTCGTAAACCTGACACCCGGTGATCCCCCCAAAAAATGTAAAAATCCACTTTTCGCCATACAATTCGCCATACAATAAACGATCGTTAATCGATAATCCCTAAGCCCGTGATAAAACGTAGACGCGCGCATTTCGCGATGCACCTCGTGACAACCCTTCGCGGTCGACCCTGGTTAATTCTATAACTGGTGAAGAAATAATTCCAGAGACACAGGGAAATATTTCTCAAGGGGACGGGATTTCTCCCCGAATGATTTGATTAATTGTCAACGTTTAAGGACGATTCCTCTCCTTTTTAATCGATCGGGGGCACTCGGCGACCAAGAAAGTGGAAACGCCAGGTTAACGCAGCGGCGGGCCGAGGTGCACGTCGGAATTCCTCGGAGCGGGAGCTTGCCCGGATAGACGAGGGTTTTGCTCCTTTTCCGAGGCTTCTGCCATTCTGCAAGCAACCGCAAATTAATGGCGAGAGATCGTCGTACCCGCTCGCCTTGGCCGAGCAGGAAAGACTGATCTCATCTCGTAAGTATGAATGCGCTCGGCCCGTCCCTGTGCCTTGGGGACGTTTGTGCGCGCCCACTAGACATTCCTCCCGTTAATGCACCAATGTTAAAAGCGCGGAATCCATCGCCCTCGAACGGTCCTCCTACGTGGAGATTTTTCCGCGACCCCAAAAAGCGAGAAAAAAGAAAAAAAAATCCCCAGCGACACGTAGGCCTGCCTACCATTTATAGATGCACCAGGGAATGCACCGCGGTTTGACGCGCAACGTCAGGACGTTTCGAAAGCCTGCCTAGAAATTCCCGGAGACGTCCTCCGCCTGTCCTAAAATCGGCGTCCCCGTTTAGCGTAAATCTATCCCCGCGACTTAACCTGGATTTTCGCTTAAGAGATAAATAATTAAAGTAATTAAAATAATTCAATCATCGCCGAAGGTTGCGCAGCGATATTCGGTGGCTTCCCTTTTTCGCTCGTTCCCAGACCGACTCGCCTTGATTTAATTCCGTCGCCTCTTCGGATCCGCAGGTGATCCTTGAAAGGACCTCTTCTCGAGGCAATCCGTCTTTAATTCCAGTACAATCGTCAATCGTTCAATTAACGGTCCGGATTTCCTGGCCTCGTAAACCGGCTGGACGTTAAATCGCGGCTCCTCCTTTTGGGGCGCAGTCCGACCGGTATGCAATCAAGAAATGAAAAATCGCTATGCCGCCGGTGTATATCGTCTCGTCCAGCATGCTTGACCCGATACCCGGCGGAATATCAATGACTCGGCTCGCTTCCCCGGTTACAAATCTGGGGGGATCCGAGGCCAGGGTAATATAGGTCGGTCCGCCCAAGTCGGCTAAAAAAAGGCAAATAGTTATTCAAAGGATAAGGATAGCGCTCCTTCGCGACGTTCTCGGCTCAGAAATAGATGCCGGACGATCCTAGGAGTTACGGGGTTTACTACGCGGCCATGTAATCCTGGAAAAAGCGCGGGGAAATTCTCGGTCAGTCTCGGCCCGTGAGAAATGCAGCGCTGCGCGGTAGGCCCTCGGAATTCCTCCCGGCGCGAGGATGGGATTTTGAAACTCGAATCGCGAGGCACCGATATCTACAAAGTACTCCTCAGTACGCGTCCACTTTCAGTTAACGACCCGCGATTACCGGGAAGGCAGGAGGTGTGCTCATCGTAATGCCCGTGTTATATTCCGCGGTGGTCAGTGACTTTCCTACGTGCGAACGACTCCTCGGTGTCCTCCTTAGGCGGGCAGAAGATACCGTTCGATCCTCGCCGAAACAATTGCGCTCGCATCTCGCGGATTCGCGGGATACCGCGACGTGCTCGGCGAACGGGGCCTCGATTTTCCCCGCACGTATTCGGAATTTTCGAAGAGATTTTACGACAACCGACTTCCCCACGGAATTAGGGAGAAACGGACTCGCGGGGAAATCCAGCGTCGCGGTCTCATCCCTAATTAGGGTAATTAATCGCCACCTAGTTGCAGAACTTTCGCTTGTCTCGGCCGGCGATCTTCGCGGAACACGCATCGCGGATTCCGCACGCGACCCTTAACAACGCCTGTCGGTGGATGCGCTTTTTAACCGGAGGCTGGAGGGCCGTCCTTGGAATGCATCTTGCGCTTTCTCCGACCGCGCCCCTCCGAGGAGGGCTAATCTGCCCCAGGGGAGACGGAGTTAACTCCAGAGCTCAAGAAACGACCGCGCGGTATTAACATTGTCAAGTCTGCCGAAGAGAACCGACCAGCATTCCGCAGGTGAATTTTTACGCCGGCCCGGCGACCTGGATTCCGAGTTCCGATCTCAATTGACTTATTTTCTAGCTTGCGGAGCTTCGAGGGTGGCCGATAGAGAGGCGGTTCGGTTGATCGGTCGGGTATCGATTCTTGTTTAGAGTCGGTCCAGGTGGTTCGTGGGGCTCCTCGTCGAAGCGGTGCCACCGAGAGGTAACGTGTCACGTCTCGCAGGTATTACACATATCCACGGTGCTTCCACACCTGGGACACCTCGGTCTTCCTTTCACCAAGGCGGTGCTCAACCTTCCCGCCACCTGAGACACCCGCGACACCGGCGGAACGCCCGAGAGAACCTGGAGAACCTGCTCGCTGCACTTGCGCTCGATACAATTCGCGTGATTTGCCGCTTTTATCCTCCTGTTCCTAGCTGCTTAAAAACTTGGCTCTGCGCGTATCGAGGTCGCCTTCGATCGCCGGTGCACTTCTTACCTCTGGAGAGAATCGTATTACTTAGTTGCGAGACCATTCAATTAAAGAAGTGCGATCAATTAGAGGATGAAATATGAGATTTTGCCTTCTGAGGTTGATATCATTTTGTTTGCATTCATGGAACGTAGCGCTGATTAACCTAGAGAGCGCTCGTAGAACCTGAAGAACCAGTTTCGCGAGCTTTGAACCATTAACACCCTTATTATGGAGTAACGTGCTTAAGGTGTGGGTGTCCTTCTTGAATGTAAACCTCTTTCGGGTTTTTAAGGACGGTTTTAGACGGGAGAGGCGAGAATACATCGCGGAATTGTGATTTGGAAGGTCGGGGACCACCCCCGGTGATTTCACGCAACCCTTTTTTTTTTTTTATTTACTCACCGAACCGACGTTGCTTCTCCTCGAGGACGATCTCACCGAGATAGCAGCTTCCTTTCCTCTTCATGCACAACCCGATCTCGTTTACGGTTCTCATGTCGGTCAGGTATACACTGGGAAAGAAAATTAGAATTTTTTCAAGATCGGGATAGGACTCTCTCGCGAGACAGAATTGCTCAATCTTTCCAGTTTTTACCTCTTTTGCCACTTTAGTTCCAAATCTACGGATTCCACCGGAAGGATGGATTTTAACCCGAAATCGTTACCCAGAATCAATCCGAGGCCCCCGGAAGTCCCGGACTGCCGTTCGGCATTCTCTTTCTCGATTTCTCGATGGACCACCGTAACTTGGATCTCTCGCATGAAATCGACGTGCACCAAGAACAGCCTGAAAGGAGATAAACACCGTATAATCGAGGGTCGATTATCGCATTTGAAGTGAAAGCATTTCAATCTTCGGCCACTTCCTCTTTAACGGGTTCTAACTTGGAGCTATCGACTCTAAAAGACCTTCACGCTTAACGAATTAAATATCGAGTTAATGATAGTTAAAGAACGAATAAAAATTATAGTCTCTTACAGCATGAGTTCTAATGAAACTTAATTTTGTTATTTAAATCGAGCACGATAAATGATTTCACTGAAATTTACTGATAAAATGTTGCAGACAAGCTTGAGCGAGAAATTGTTCGTGTCCGTCGATTTTCGAGGATGAAATGAAGCGTGAAAATTGCATTAGATCTAAGAAAAGATCTACCAGCTCCGGTATATGGTAGGTAATCGTCGAGGAAGTAGTGAAGCACTTATTTGTGTCGGATTGATGACTCCTAATTGTCACTCTCACCTGTGGTACACCTCCGGATCTTCCGTGATCAATTTTAAACAGCCTCCACCGTAGTAGGAGAGATCCTTGCAGAATTCATAGTAATTGGCGTGATTGCTCTGTGGTTTCGGTTCAACGAGCACTGTGGTACCGAGAACCTTAATGATGCTTCGGGCAGTCTCGTGAGTTGATTCGGTCAACGTTCTCGTAGGTGAGACTTGGACAGGTCGTGTTTTCGTTTCAGTGAAGCGCAGGTGTAATGCTGGCAACGAAATCTGTGGTCTCTGCATGGTCAAGTTATAGAACGAACTTGTCGAAGGTGTCTCGTCGAAGGGCAGCTCCTTCAGTTTTGCCTGAAAATAATCGGTGAGAGGTTCATTGGAATAATTATCTTTCATTTTTAATCATTCTCGTTCTCACCTTGCCAGAGCGAAAATACTTTTGACCAGCTCCTCGACAGAAGGAGGTCGCGAAAACCTCGTTGTCATAGATCGGAACATGTATGTAGAGATAAGGTATCAGTTGGGCCCAGAAAATACTTTCTGTTGTATCGAAAACATGTGCACCGAAGAACTCGTGGGTCCAGCCTGGTGCAAATATGGCGACGGAAAGGTCTTGTCTTCGGATTCTATCTAGTGCCTAGACATGTTAATGACTGATTATAGAATTGTATTAATTTTCTTTTCAATCCGATGAATATGGAAACCCTTTTTTTACTCACATAGGCAGAATTGAACCCACCACCACCTGGACATCCCCTGCCCCAGACATCGAGACCTACGTAAACGTCTCTTATCCTATCCACATCACTGGCCAGTTTGCGGCTCTTTGATAGGCCCTCGTCGGTCCAGTTGTAGTTTAAAAAGATACCATCACAGCACGAAAAGAAGATGCTACAATTATAGTTGAATTATTTTTTCTAATTAATGTTTACTCTCATTAAGTCGATTGGATTCTTACTAATTTTCATCGTTGAGCTCATTCTGCCACCTGAGTTGTCCAGTTTTAGTAACACTGTCGTACCAAAGTACTTCCGATTCCTCAATCTCTTGGTGCATGCTATCGGTTAGATATTTGACAAAATAAATCAATTTCTCCATGTCAGTTTCTTTTATCTTATTTTCAATGTTTAACAACCATCCCTCGAACTTGTAGAATTTAGCAATGTGGACAAGGGCATCGGCAAATTTTTTGGTTTCATTCTTACTTATCAGGATATCGTTCCAAATTTGTTCACCCTCTACTCTCTCTGTAATTACAGTGCCTAGCACTTTGACACCATGTTTATGCGCTGCATTGATCCAGCCGTAAGGAGGTATAGTGACAAGATAATGACTAAAGTATATAAAAGTATCGATGACGCTCCAGTGATAAAATAAATAAGAGTCATGAATAGTTGAGCCTTCGATGAATCTGACACAATAAAACAAAGCATTTTAAAATGACGATACTTTTTATCGAGAATTTTAATTAAATAGAAGTAAAATAATTAGTACCTGTCTTCGAGGTATCCACCTTTCATATCATGACACACAATCGTCTTAGGACACTCATCTCTATTAATTTTTCTTAATTTTCCAGTTCGAACATCAGCCTGGTCACCACAGAAAACATATTCTGCTGACTCACGTAGATCTGCCAATTCTGGCCAAAGCTTTAAATTTCCAAGGTTTGCATATATCTCTTTCAGACTTTTGAAAGGGTGTGATATAAGAGCATCATATTCCATGTTCTCTCCTTGCAAGTCGCACTCGATACTGCCTTCTTTGATACCATCTTGCTCCTGCATTTCTAGTGGTCGTATCAAAGCGCTCTCGGGCATAATTACATCACCGGATGAGTACATAGATAATTACAGGCAGATTAGTGTAACTAGTAGTGTCATATCATTTCCAGCAGACGGAACTTGAGTATCGTCATTCATGCAATCTGCAGATATAGATTTTTCTTTACTGACATCATGGACAAGGGGTGACAACCATTCTTGAATCGAGTTTTATGCGAGGACAGATATCACAGACCATTAACATCAATGCGCAGCGTAAGTACTGTTCGACAACCTTACCAGTTTAAGTTATTTTTTGAATCTCATTTTTTAAATTCTGGATACTTAATTGTGCTGTGACATCGCCCATAAAATATAATTAAACATTAATTTCCAATTAGAAGCTAAATTTGTATGGTTATGTACAGGTTATAATACAATATGACTGTTACATTGAGAAGAGTTGCTGATCTGAATTTTTCCAAGGACAACATTCATTTGGAGGGTATAATTCTATATATTCTTAGGACAATTATGTTTTTCTGCAAGTGCACGCACCACGTGCACGTTTAAAACCAGAGTCAACTCTGTTAAAACTCGCACTCTATATTTTTTTATTCGCAAACTACAAAGTCGCCGGTAATCTCTGTCGGCTTGATCAAATGCCTCATGACTCACACTTGATAAATGGTCTACACGTGGTAACAAGGATACTCACATTTGTTGGTTGTTAATAATATTCCCCTCCATGGAACGGAATAACGTAACAAAAGATATTTTGATGATAATACTTCGCAGACATGAGCAGAATTCACCAGAAAGTCGTAGGAATTTACGCAATAGGCCGTTATCCTCCGCAGCTGTGGCGTCATCTCGCGACAATGGCACTAACTTCGTCCACGATTAGAACATTATCGCGACTTTACCCAGGATGTTTCCATCAACATTCTGTTTCATAAGAAGAGATAAGAAGATAGCAGGATCATTATCAATAAATGCGAACCACTAGCAGGAGAGAAAGATAGCGAGTCCATTCGTGAGTACCATATTGAGATCGAAAAGTTACCAGCCAATATCTTACCCTCGCAGTCGTAGCGTTGGTAGTCCGCCATCTTTGTTTTCCTTTTCCACCGATGCTCCTATTTTTCAAACGTGAATAAAGTGGATCAGGGACAAACAAAGCCAGCCATTGCAATAGAAACATTTATTTATAGAATCGAGCTTCGATACTTTGTTTCGACGCCAACCCCTGAAGCGAGGGGAGGCCGTGAGCTGCAATCCGCAGGTGGAGGATTCCACGGTTTGCGGACTGCCAATAGTGCGCTTCGAAAGTTGCCCATGACCCACCGTTTCCATTCGAAGAATGAAAATTTACGGCCGTGCGACAGGCACACTCGAAAGCATCCTCGAAGTAAGTGCACACGAGACAGATAGACAGACCAATGGTCCCGGGGGATCGAGGGGACCGACTTAGCGCGGTGGCCCGCCAAGTCGTTTTTGGAGCAGTCTTTCAATCTCCTGGATTCCCCAGTTCCCGACAACGAGCGACCGGAGCGGGGCGGGACTCGATTTAAAATAGGAACCGGCAATAGCGTCGGAAAGACGTTTCAATTTTTTCACAATCGTTAAGCTAGAAATCCATATCATATCGAGTGGTACAGAGCGCGGCGCGTCAGTGCGCCAAATATGGAAATAAAAATCAGAATTGCGCTCGAGGGTCCAATAAAGCCGGTCGGCCATATTGGATTTTGACACCGGATTTTCTAGAGGCGAGTAAATCGCATGACATCCTTCACAGGTATTTCTCTATATTTTTCCTGATTTCGTCGAAACGCGGGTAGTGATCAACGAGTACGTAAAATATCTCAATGGGTCCGTGCTCACGTTAGCATAATATTTATTGTTGCATTATCCTCGCTGCGCTCTATGTGACGCCACGCAGATTCCACCCTTAATTTCTTCTGCACGTGCTTCGAGTTCCCGGTACAAACGGGTAAGTGCTGAAAATATATCTCTCGTAGGTTGCTGGAGTATTTCAAATGATATTTCACCTGCCCAACTCCGGCCGTAAGAGACTTCGGACGATGGTACTTTATTACAAAGAAGAGGGGTGATCGCGACCGCAGAGGGAACACCCAGCAAGAAGTATCGACGTCCCGACGCTGACGAATGGACCGATCGTGCCCCTTCTACGGGGTGCTTTTTGCTGGCTGTACCGTGGAGTGCGAGTCTCCCGTTTTTTGGGATTGGTTTCAAGTAGAAGAAACGCATTCGAGTCTGCGCCCCCGCGGTTCCTCGACGGCTCTTCGGGGTCGTCGAGCGGGTCGCCGGGCGCGAAAGTCGAGAGAAGGGAAGACGATCGGACGGAAGCGGCCGAGGTGACACATAACTCCCATCCGACGATCGGAATAGCGCGACATCGAGAATCCATTAACGCATAAGCTCCTCTGTAGAGCCTCTCCGATCCGGGCCGGTCCCTGGGGATCGATCTCGCCGAGTGGACGCGCCCGACCTGGGGCTCGAAGGCCATCTCCGAAGATGGGACTCAGACCTCCATCAGCCTGTGCACGGAGTTGATGTCAAGGGCACAGCTTCCGGTGGTATCCGGCGAGTCCAGGAACTCCTCGGACGGTTTCACTCCGGCCGTTCGCATGTCGTCCCGTACCCTCTCCACCTGGAAGAGGGGCAAGGTACCCCGAGGCCAATCAATCGAGCAAAATGGAAGATGGAAAAAGGAGAGAACGGGCAACAGGCATCGATTTTTCAGGGATCATCAATGAAAAGCACCCGAAGGAGCGGTCTTACCTGCCTGAGGACTCGGAGAAGGTTCAGACCGGCTACTTTCTTCAGATCGAGGACGTCCCACTTGCCGCTGCGAAGGAGCTCGGCGAACAATTCCGGGTACCTCGAGACGTCTTCGAGCCCCCTGGGTGTCCTGCGAAGTGGAAGTCGAACGTTTGCTCGGATCTGTTATTTTGCCGCACCGCTCGAATCGCGCTCAGGATTTCACTTACTTATTGATGCCGTCGAAGTCGCCACCGACCCCGATGTGGTCCACGCCGATCAGGTTCCTGATGTAGTAGATGTGCTCGGCCACGTCGGACACGGTCGCTTGCGGGCCGCATTTCACGAAATAATTGTAGAAGGTGACCATTACCAGGCCCCCGTTGGCAGCCTGGAAGAGCAAAGGGATCTTTCAATGTCTCGTTCCTCCGCTCGGACGTAACTCCGCGTTACATCCCCGAAGAAATTAATTAAAGAGCGGGATTAATTACGCCGTTTAAAGGGTGCAACCTTTCTCTTTGAGGACATCAGCGTTCAGGACCTTTACTGCGTCGTGAAACGTCAGCGCTAGGAACCTGACTCGAGGGCGGTACTGGCGCAAATTAAGCCCCGGTCTTTTCCGCGGTTTTAATTCCCTGCCGTTTTAACGGCGTCGTAAAGGCCGATATTCAGAAATCGATTGTCGACCCCCAGCCTCCAACGAGACGCCAACTGCGCGTTCTCATTATCCTCCAAAGCCATTTTGCGGGGAAACTGGAATTCCGAGTTACCCTCGACCGAAGTTGATGATGCACCTCTCCAGGTTTCCGCGACACCGGGGAGACATTTTCTCTCCGTGGGAACCGTCATCAATAATAATCGATGACAGGTTCCCGAAGAACACCCTACTCGCGACCGCGCGCCGTCTTTCGATCAAAGTTCCTCCCGTCTTGGGCGCGAACTTCGACGATGCAATGTTTCCTTAATATTCTACGTGATATCCGCGGAAATTCGCGGAGCCCAGAGACCCACGTAGGTTCGAGGTAGAACCGCAAGGCAAACATCTCTCCGGGTTGGCGAGAGCTCGGCCGAGGAAGCGGAACGCATCGGGACGAAGGCACTCCCAGAGCCTTAGAAAAGTGCATTTCACGTCGGCCAGAAGTGCTCGCGGATGCAAGTCGCTCCGTTGGAGGAGTCTTGCAGGCCCGTCATAGACGTCTCCCGAAATCATGCGGCTCGGTTGGCCTCAAACTCGAAGCGTGCACCTTGCAAGCCGCATATCTCCCGCATCCCCGAAGGGCTACCCTACCGTCTGCCGGAAACACGACCACGAGAGGTAAAGCCCATTAGTCCCGTCTTCAGCGGATATCCAGAAATATCCTTTAAACGGCATATATTTCCAGGAGGATCCGCCTGGCCGAATCTACCTCGGCTTAAGGGAGGTATCTTCAAGAACTCGTTACCGAGAATCGATGGCCCTCCTGATTCATCCCAAGCTTAAGTCTCTCCCAGGTGACCCTGCTTGGCGTCGTATCTGGCCCGAAGAATCGTAAGTCGCAATTAATCGCTCGTTTCGAGGCTCGATAACCGGCGTTTATCGGTCAACGGATCCCCCGCGTCCGGAGAGAGCGCGCCGACGCGTTTTCGAGGCTCGATCGGTGCTCGGGGTGATCGATAGTCCCGGTTCTCGAGGCAGGGATTCGTCGACGATTTACGTTAACCGGCTAGGAGGGCAGGTTACACAGGCCCATCGATCCCATTGACGATTCCGACCCGATCTCGATGGTGCTCGTCCGCTGGCGCGGGTCGATGATGCCGCACGCGTCGACCGACTAATACGCCGTAGACGGGAACATCCGAGCTAAACCACTGCCTATGTACCGAGGGATCGATGTCGATGACACCTGCTATTTCCACATTACCGTATCGACACGGCTGACATAACCATGGCGTATCCACTACTTTTGCAGACAGCCAACGCGGGGCTCGACGTCCGTCGATACGTCCGACTTGTACGGCTCTCCATCCATCTGCGCCCACGGGGAGCGGAGCCACACCTCCCGGAGATCCGTCTGCGGTTTCATTTTTCTGGAACAACGTTTGCCGGCCCTGTGTCAGTCCCGTCGACACCCTGCACCGGCGCGTCTCCATGAAAGAGTCCGCAATTCCTCCAGCGTGGTTATTCACCCGCCGCGCGGATGCACATCCGACCTGGTAATGGCCGATCAGAGGAGACTTCCAATCGCGGAACTTTTCCCCGGAATTAATTATGGGTCAGCCGTGACTCCAGCGACACCTGTTGCGAGCGGCGTCCGCGTCGGGCGGGGCGAAGGAGGATTTATTAGCGTCTCCTTCGGCGGGGGCGAAGGAGGCGGGTGCACGCGGTCTCATGCAGTTCCCCGGTTCCCCGGACATAAACCACTCGATTTTACTGCAATCACAATTCCTCCTCCCCCGCCTTTGACGTATCGGCACGGCCGACAATATTGCCCCGTTAATGCACCGTAAAGCCGGCTCGCGATCGCCCGGCCCGAATCCGCGGCGCCTATCCTGCAGGATGAATGTCGATGACACCTGTTATTTCCGCATTAACGTATCGGCACGTCCGATATAACCGCGACGTATTCCCAACTTGTGCCCCGGGTCCGGGGTATAAATTTCCCGAAATCCCCGATCGCCCCCCGCGGCGTGCGTAGCGATTCACCGATCCGACGCATCCAGTCGGAAGAGGGTCCTCGAGCTCGTCCTTCCGGGAGGACCGGAAGTCTCGACGAGGTCGAGGCAGGGTGCAGAAGAAGCGACGTCTTCCAGCTCTGGGGGGATTTAATGACATCCGCCGGATTCACGGGTTCAATGGATCCCCCGAGAATTTACGGCCTTGTCCATTTCGCTTTTGTATTCCCCGGGCAAATAACGACCGCGCGCGGCGAAATTAGAAACTGCGGGGGTCGGTTTCACGCCGGGGGTGGGCGTAAAGTGCCAGGGGGCGATCACCTCTTCCGGGTGTCTTTCCGACGTGGCCGATTAAGGACTTTAACGACGCCTTTGACGAGCTCGCGCGAGGACAATAAGCTCGCCGGGGCCATTTCGAGAGAGCGAGAGGGCGAGAGGGGGTGGAAAAAGCGAGAACGAGCGAGGAAGGACACTCGCTTCTACTACTAAGCCGGAAGGTCCTGATCGTTTGGCGTTTTCGCTCTCGTCCTGGAACTCGTCCGACGATTTTACGCCGGGGGTCGTAAAATTCGGGAATTCTTCTTCCGACCGTGACGCGTGCGTTTTGCGTTGCGGACCTCGACGCCTCGACGACGCCGCGTCTTGGAAACGCAAGCATGTATGCCGGTGGTCGCAAGAAGTGGGACTAGCATTTACAGTCGTCGGAATCCCGGGTCGACATAGCCGCAACGCAAATGGGACTAAGCGAGGAGCTTACGGAGCTTTCCAAGCGGGGAGGCAGCGTTGGAAAGTCTCCTCGAGAGTCTTTCCTTTGCGGGCCACGAGGGCCGTTTCAAAGGCCGGGCTGATTGCCCCTTGATTCCCGGGGCGTTTTCCGCAGTCGCGGGACCTCGACGGAGGCTGTGGCCGGGTCTTAGCCGAGACCCGCGCCGGAACCCAGGAAAGACTGCCGGAGACCAGGAAAAACCGCCCCGGGAGCCGAGAACCCGCGAAGAAGCGAAGAACTCGCCGAAGAAGAGGAAAGGAGGTCGAGAGGTCGGCGCTCCCCGGAGAGCACTCGGTTGCACTCGTTGCACTCGTTGCACTCCCCAGGGTAACGACGGCCCGATCTCTTCCCGTTTCCAAACCGGCCACGGGCCGGCCTTAATGAAAAGCTACAAGGGCCCGAGTCTCGATTATCTTCCTCGCGGAGAGAGAATATTCTCCCACCCCCTCTTAGGGTGCAGCTCCCGAGCACCCCGAAGAGCCTCGTTATTATTCCGACTCGCAGGATACTTTCCGGATATTTGACGCCCTTTCCGGGCAGTAGGTGCACCCCTGGTCGTTTGTTCCTTGTAAATCTCGACCTCGCTCCTACCTCGTGAACCCTGAAGAGGGACCGCCGGTGGAGGGCAATCGGTGCCAGTAATCGTCAGGGGTGAGAATCTTTGGAGAGCCACCCTCGCTGGCTAATGTCCCGAGGGGAGCTCTTCGGCATCCCCTTGCTCGCCCCGAAGAGCTCCACACGGTCTAATTTGAGCCTTCAAACGGTGTTCTTTGCCCGCGGGCTCTCGACCTCAAGCGAGCCCTCCACCGGCGGCGAATCGATGTGCGAATCAATCGACGTTGCCCCGAAGAGTTCCATCTGCAGCTCTTCGGGACTCGCCGGGACTCACCAGCTGTTTCAGGATGTCGTCCGGGACGTTCCTCGAGGAGTTGCAAATGGCGAAGGCCGACGAGTGGGAGAAGATGAGGGGCGCTTTGCTGGCCCTCAAAGCGTCCCTCATGGTCGCCCTGGCTGTGTGGCTCAGGTCGATCAGCATCCCTAGCCTGTTCATCTCACGGACCACCGCCTTGCCGAAGCCTGTCAGACCTCCCCCTGCAGAGGATATTTCAAGATTAATATATTTTCTTTCGTTAAAAAACATAGCACTTGTGTATGAAATTTGGAAATCAGGTCTCACTA
This sequence comes from Orussus abietinus, assembly GCF_000612105.2. Classification (NCBI taxonomy): domain Eukaryota; kingdom Metazoa; phylum Arthropoda; class Insecta; order Hymenoptera; family Orussidae; genus Orussus; species Orussus abietinus. Next base: position 1,039,481 of record NW_019394437.1, read on the forward strand.
TTTTTTTTTTTTTTTCAGGTGTGACAAGAGGACGGGATAAATACTACGAATGGGGTGCACGCAGGGGATGAATTTCCGACGTAACGTCCCGGGCTTCATCTACTTACCGGCGTCGTCGCGATCCTGCTCCACGGAGGAGCTTTTCGCCCAGGGGGTGTTGCAGGTGTGAGTGAGCGTCAAGTAGCGCACCCCTAATTGGTAAAGCGTCCTCAGGACGGCTAGACTACTCCCCAGGCTATGGCCACCCTCGACTCCAATTAAAGAAGCTATCCTACCCCTCCCGTGGGCCTCCAGGATCTCTGCAATTCAGACAACACCGGGATTACCCCTGCTAGTCCTCTCGATGCCTCTCGGCAGGATTAACGAGGATTTCTTGAGGAATAACTAACGATTCGAGAGGACCCCTCGAAGCGCGGACTGGAACCGTGGTGGATGCTGAAGTGCCCTCGAGGTCGTTGGACATTTTAATTAAGAGACCGTACATATTTCTGCGGGATTTACTTTGACCCTTGAGGGCACTTCCAGGGTGTCGTGCGAGCCCGCCGAGTTCCGATCGCGAGGGTTCACCCTTGCGGGGATCACCGGCCTCCACCGGGGGGGTTGAACATTCTTTGGCACCCTGAAGTCGCGGAGCGCCGGAAGTTCCCGCTTGGGACTTGTGCTTGCGACTTAAAGGGATTCTCGGGCAAAGTTGCACCCTGTGGCTTTGTGCTCTCGCCGGGACCGACTCGGTGCTTCTCGCCGGAGTTCCTCGCCCTGGAAACGCTCCCCGGCTTTTTCGACGCACTGGTAGCCAGGGACGATTTTCTTTCCGTTAACCCCGAGAGGCTGGTCGGAAAATACCCACGAAAGCTCCGTCCACCCCCTAACTCGCGACCTCGAGGGGAGGAAATCTCTATTCTCGGTCACGTACTCGCGAAGTCGCGGGAATGCTCGCCGGGAAGCATCGAGAGGCTCGATTTCAAAGGACTCGTCGTCTGGAGGCACCTCGGCGAGTGCGTTTCCGTTTTCGGGGGTTTCCGATGCACTTTGCGCAGGCGAAGTGCATCGGTTAGAGGATGGGGAACGACTCGATGTATATTCATGTGTGTGTATTTATGCGTAGATACGAGGAACGAGTCATTATCTGGATCAATCAGCGACTATCAAAAATTTGGAGGGAGGTACAGCGATCTCGCGAGGATAGGAATTTCAAGGTGGTTCCAAGGGGTTGCGGATCCCCACAGACGGTGCATCCCAGCTTCCCTGATCTCCTCTGCAACCCTTCTCTCGGCTGGAACACGTTCGATAGCTCGTTACCGGAAGTCACCTACCTCTGGAGGACGCGGCGAACTGCATGTGCTGCGAATACTTCTCTATGAGCCTCTTGATAAGGTCCACCTGCTCCAGAGTCAGCTGGACCGCGTTGAGATGCTGCGACTCGCACGGCACGTAGGCGGCCCAGAACTGCAAGCATCGTTTCCCCATTGGTTTCCGTTTTCCGCTGAGAACCGACGTCCGCTTGCGAGTTTTCCCATGCGGACATCTAAATATATAGGTATTTCTTTTTCTTTTTTTTTTTTCATCACGCGAATCGGTCGATCGTCCCGCACTTTGACGAGCGCTCTTCAAAGCGAGCGAACCGCGCGTTTTATTGGCCCGAGCGAATACGTCCCTTATGTCACGCGGTATGTCTATCGATGCGATTTTTAATACGCGGGAATTCGTCGGGAAAAAAAAAAAAATATTGACGGTCGAGCGAGACCGCGGTTTCGACGGCACTCGGCGGTGCATTTCCGGAGGCGTGCACAGAGTGCCGCACAAAGCGGGGCCGCCGTCGCACCTGTTCTCGAGGGCCCGCTCGCGAAAACGCTCGATTAATTCCGCAGGGTCGGGTGAATGTCAGGTCGAATGAGAGTCGCTAAAGGGCCGAGACCCTTGGCGATTCCCTTTTCCCCGCGCCGAACCGAGCGGCGCTAACGATCGAGCCGTAGGAATGCAAATTCGCGCCTTCCCGCCTTTCCGCGGCGGAAAGGCCGCCCCTGCGGGTACTAGTGCTCGGGAGCGACAGGCTACATCGATCTGTCCGCCGCGGCTGCACCTGCAGGTCCGCTCCCGGCCGCGCAGCCTCGCGTCGAGTCTCGGAACCTGCGGAACGCGGAACCCGCCCGCGGATTCGCGCCCGCGGGCCCGATCACCCGTCTGGATAGATTCCAAGGGGCATTGCGAGATTTCCGATGAACCCGTCTAGGCGCACCTGCTATCGACAGATTTTTCATCTCCAGAGGATTATTCCGCGCCCCCTCCGCGCGGTGCTCTATATACTTTTCGCGCATTAACGCTTAACGGCGGGATATAAACAGAGGGCTGTATTTATATGGAGAGGGAGTGGGCGAAATCGGCGTGCACGTCCCTCTACGTGCCCTGGAAGGGGCGCTGCAGCTGCATTATGGAGCATCCGAGGAACGACCGGGTGCCGTGCAGGAATTCCGCGATGCGGAAAGCACACGAGTGGCGCCCCTTCTATCGCCTCTCTTCGGCGACCGAAATTTTAGGGGCCGTCCGTTTCGCCCTCCTTATTCTCTCCCCCTTTTCCACGGTCTCGCTCTCGCGTGCAATTCTCGTCGCGACGCCCGGACGCGATTCACCTGCGCGACCTGCAGGTGCAACGGGGTCGAGAGTTCGACTCGCATCGACATGGCCGATTCGAGGGTATTCGACTCAATCGCGGGGCATTAATCGAAAGAACTCGCGACGGGGTCTCGATCGATCGGCTTAGAGCCCCTCGCCGCGGAACCGGCGCGGAAATGCCGCAGTAATTGTCCCGGAAATGCGGGATAAGCATCTCGCGTATGACTCTCCGGTTTCCGGGTCGGTGATTGCCAGCCGACGGATTTTCGACTGTCGCGAGGGCACCTCGACGAGAAAATTCATGCATTCCCTTTGTTTCGCTTTTTCCTATCTTCTATTTCCTCCTCTTTTATCCCCTTCTCCGTCTCTCTCTCGCAACGACGCACTTGCGAGGATCGATTATCCGCGTTAATACGATTGAATCTTTAACCAGGGATGATTGAAATTCCGTTTGAGAGCGTCCGGACGTCGGATGAAAATACCGTCTTTTTTTGCCCCTCTCTCTCTACACCTACATATATGCACGCATGTATATCATTTAGCCCCAGAATATTAATCTCTGAGCCGCAAGTGGACCCGCGGATCGCGAAATATGATTAGCGCGAGTGGATCTTCCCGAGTCGGGGATTTCTATCCTCTCCCTGGCGCTTTTAATTTCTCCGATTTTCCCATTTTCCCTTTTTATGGGGAAAGTCGATTCGCAAAGGGCGGAGGGTTCGGGCTCTCCACGTGGGCCGGTCGTGCCGCAAAATCGAGATCACCCGCGGATTACCCTCTAAACGGATACTGCGAGCCCTCTCGCGATGGACACCGGTGCGGAAAAAAGGAGGGGGCAGGGGGGCTCCCTTTCAAAGCTGCCCGATATCCAGACGCGTCCATTGATCGCCATCGCTCCCTCTGTCTATCTCTCTCTCTCGCCCCCAACATCAAAAAGACCGACTGTGGCGTTTCCGCGCCGGATTTTCCGCCGCGCGGACGGAGCACGGAAACCGGGCGTTTCGGGTTCCTCCCGTTTTCGGATACGGCGCGCTATCAAACGGGCCCCGTTATCGGAGCCACCCCTTCCAATACCCCTCGGTCATTTGAGCGCGTTTTTATTCCGCAGTTTTGACTCCCCCCCCCTAAGGAAGAAGAACTCGGAATTTGGAAATTGGCCCTTGGGGCGGAATTTATATTTTCGAGGGCACTTTGGAAAAAATCCCGCCGCACTCTTCAGCCCCTCCAGGTGCTCCGGTCGGTCGATTCGCCCCCGTTTTTATCGAGTTTACCTGTGAGCGCTCGATTTTCCGCCGCGTTTTTCCGCGAGATACCGGCCACTCGCAAACCGACCGCTCGGAGCTAATCCGTCGAGGGCGATTCGGTATCCGTGACGTATCAGTGCACCGATGGAAATAATCGGGAAATAATTTATGTTCGGATTCTAAATGGGACCTTCGTGCGCGTCCACCCCAACGCCCGGGAGATCAGGTCTCTTTTAGGGGAGGAGAATTATTCCTTTCGTTATTCCCATCCTATTATGGATTCACGTGAATAATATCGCAATTAAATTTCATGCCGTCTCCACGGGTGCGGGGACGTATACGGATTTGTTGCGTACCCGGGGTAGATGTGCTCGAATCGGCCTTTAATCCATTAACGGCCCAGGATCCGCGGGCCATACCCGAGGTGATCTTCGATGTCGGCGATGAGCCCTCAAAGGGCGCCTCTTCGCACCCCAGCTGGCGGTATTCGCGACCCTTACTCTCGACAAAGTACGGGAACGCGTGCCGCGCGCGTAATACGATTGCGGAGCCCGGTCTTGCGGATGTAACAACCCCGGGGTTGTTGCGAGCACCCGTATACCGCATTACGGGGTAATAGGGAATACGGCTCGCGTACGTGCACCCCTAACGACGGGGGTGGTTAGGGCGGAATTAGGTTGGGAAATCGCTTGTCTGAGTCCGCCCCGCCGGGGGCCACCCTTTGCACCGATCACAGACAAGTTCTCTATTCCGGGTCGAGATTAAAGCGCGGGGAAAACGGCGACGAATTGATAAACCACCCCCGTAGGCACGGCCAAAGTAGCCGAGGTCGAGGGCGAGGCTTCTCGCCCCTTTTGCGCCCTTTCATCCCCCGAGTGCGCGACTGGCGGCACCCCACAGGTGCACCCTGTTGTGGCCACGAGGGGTGGTAAATATTCCCGGGCACTCTCGAGGGCTTTCAGGGTGCGCATTAAATTTAGATAGTCCATCCCCGGGTTGCCCTTCGGGGGTGAGTTTTAAAATTTAAAGGGCAGGCGCAGAACGTACGCTTTCAGGGGGCGGCGGGGGTAAGAACGATTCGTCTGATGTGTTGGATGAACTTTCAGATGGCGATTTAGGGGTGGTGAAGTGTTTTATGGGGAATTACCTGGCCGCCGACCATGCCCTCGCGCAACCTGAGCAGGTCGGTCTGACTCCAAGCGCTCTTGCTCCAGGGCGCGACCTGGCGCAGGTCCTTGTCGAAGTCGAAGTCTGCCAGCTGGTTGTGAACGAAGTTCCTGATGTTCCAGGGGAGGTCATTGTGCCCGTCGATGAGCGGCACCTCCGCCAGCACCTGGCGCACCGTCTCCAGTCTCTCTCTGGTCGACCCTGGAGAGGCGATCTCCCCTTCGGCCGGTCTGGGACCGACCCTTCCTATCCAGCTTCCGATCAGGATCACCAGGCTCGCTCTCCAGACGTCGCTGTGCCCTCCAACCTGCAACACGAAGACGCCGCTCCGGTTATTTCCCCAAAATGAGACGCTTCTTATCGCGCCCACTTCCAGTCGGCGGTGAATTAATGACTTGACTTAAGTAAGAAGTACTCGTCGTTAAAATTAATTACTGTTAAACTCCGTAACCGGGAAGGACTTCCGATAGAGGCGGACCCTCCTCTAAGACGCTTCTTGCAGCATCCCCGGGGAGCTTCTTGGGCCAGCGGTGGATTAACGAGGACGCCTCGCAGGATCCGCATCCTGGGCTGCGCGGCGTATATTGTTTTTGGAATAATTCGAAGCGGTTCCGGAGGGCCGCATACATATGTATGGGCCCCTTTCCTTGATACAGACACTCTTGAATAATATATCCGGCTCGAGTGCTCCCAGGGTTGCCTACGAGGCTGGGATTACGGGCGGGCGGGGAGGAAAGATTAAACCTCGGACTTTGTCTTCGCGTATTCGTCCGCCCTCGTCCTCGCTCGTTGGCATTCACCTCGCGGGAGTGAACGCGGGGGAGGTCTCCGAACCCCTCGATGCCGTGAAGCTTATGGGGAATTATTTATTTACCACTCGAAAACCTGGGGTAGTCTCCCTAGAGGTTTAGGCCCCAGACGTCGAATTTATCGCCTCGATAGCTCGAAAGCTCCGCCGGTCACGCGAGGAGGGGTCGAGCTTTTGGAGATTGCCCCCTCCTGCGAACCTGTGATCAGGTGAGAAAATCACCTATTCTTTATGTCGATTTTACGCCCGGAATACGTCCATTAGATCGAGTAACGTCTCGAAGAAGTGTCGAGTCCATTGACCGAAAGCGAAGTCCACACGTCCTGGCATCGGATCTCGGGATAGTTCCACTAGAGAGTCGAAATTGATTTGCATTCCGGACAGTTGTCTTCGGGGACCTCCGCTCGCGCCGAGTCCCAGTCGATTCCTGGCATCCTGGATAGTTTTCCAGGAATTTAGCGCTCGGTTTCGCGTTTCGACGTCGCCGCAAGGATATGGGGTGGACGCGCTTGTCCGAAATACCTGGACGGCCAGGGTGAAAAATTGCAGGCGCAAATCTGGGCTCTACTTAGGAATTATACGCCACCCTAACTCTGAATCATTCATAATCATTCCCGAGGGATAAATTAAATTTCCTTGTGTTTTCTAATATTTTCTTGTATCGTTACAGATTTTCCCTGACGCGTTCCCGGGAATTCAGGGGGATCCCGGAATCGAGCGCACCTGTTCCCGGGACCGGCGAAGCGTGGCGTTCCCATAAAGCTCTCCGGCATCCTCTGGACCTGGGGCCCCGGTAGAGGGTGGAAAAAGCAGCGTACCGAGGTATGCCCGAGAGGGATGATTTGTGCGGTTATCGGCGCTGCCCCCTGATTTATGCCGATCGATTCCCGTGTTTTCGGGACCCCTCCCCCACTCTCTGGATAGCCGGGAGCCTGGACCGAGGGTGCCAAACGTTAAATTAAATTCCCTCCTTTCCTCGCCGGTATTTTATTCCCGCACGCGCGACGCACCCTGTCCCCTACCCCCCTGAAAGGAGGGCCTCGATGGGGCTGAAAAGCTCGGCCCGAACCTGGCGGCGCTCCAAACGTCGCCCGTAATAAAGGGCCCCATTAAAAGCTCGACAAAGGCGGCCCACCATGTCGGACCCGGGTCTATCGATCCCCCATCGGCCGATATTTCGAGGCGGACACGCGCCGGTCAATTTTACACCCCCAAGGAGGAGCTCTCCCCATTTCACGCTCGGCGCACCCTCGAGTCTGGAAAATCGCGACCGATTTCGATCCCCCCCGGGATATCCGAGGCACTCTCATTGGAAATTGACGTCGGCGCTTTGGAAGAGAAGAGTCTCGCTTCCGGTTTATCCGATTTATCCGTGAATGCGTGTTATCGCTTATAGGAGCGAGACAACCTCATGTACCTACTTTCGCTTGTACTCTTTCTCCGTACCCTGAGTACTCGTACACTTCCCCGGGAACTCCTACACTCCCGAGATGAATCCCTTGAGAAAGTGTACGGGGATTAGGAGGGCGGGAACGGGGGTGGAGGTCTCGGAAAACAATCCTTTTTCCGGGATGGCTTTCTTATTCCACCTCGTGGGATATTCAGGGGTACCTTAGGGCTCTTTTATTGCCACCCCTGGGAGGTGGGGATTTTTCTTACGGGGAATCCACATCCAGGGTTGGAAAATCACCGCGGGAAGTATCCGGTTATCGCGATCTGTTTTGGATATCGCGATTTGTCGACCGACAGGGGTGGGTTCCCCCACCGGGTCCGCCACCTCCAATGGGGCGGTTCTTCTTTTCCGCAGCTCGCTGAGAGGGTTTCCCAGTACCTCGGGACACTTCCAGGTACTTTCATGCGTCTTCATTCTCCTCGATTACACCTCCCGGAGGAACACCGGCAGTTAAGTCGGATGCTCGGCAAAGACGAATGCAACGCCCGGGGTGTCTTTTTTGGACGACCCTTTACATCCCTCCCGTGTCTGGGAATCCGAGGTTCACGGGGTTTAGTCTAAAGTGGAGGGCTTTTCACCCTCTCCAGACATATTCCCGAGAATCACGCTTTCCCGAGATGATCGATTATGATTTAATATTTTTTATCTCGAGGACGACTGTCGGTCGGCGCGAAATTTCTGAGTCCACCTTAGAGAGTTTCCCGTAAAAATATGCGACGTCGATAAAAATCGGGCACCCTCGCGGGGGGTCTTTGCAAAGACAAACTCGGGGTATAACTCGTTAACGCTAACGGCCCTCTCGGCGGCGGGAGGGTAATCCCCCCGGATGTAACTTTGGATTTGCACTCGGCGGGATCTAATATTTGCATGTAAACGCAACTGCGACGGACCGGGTCGGGAATTTGCGGGGCCGCGGGGTGTAATGTTTGCCGGTGACACCCTGGGCACGGACCCTCCCCCGGGAAGACCCGCTTCCGGGAGGATCTGCATCCCCCCGCGCGGGGGAGGGCGAGATAACGTCGAAGCCGGATGTTATACCCCCTAATTATCTCGCCGTTCCAATCGAGTCGAGGAGCGTCCTCGATTTGCGTCGAGGTTGAGGGCAACCGATGCAATATTTGCCCGCCATCCCCTTGGGGCGAGGGAGAACGTCTACCCTCGGGCATCCCCAAGGAAACCGCGATTTAACTGGGCCATACCCTCGCCGGGAACAACCGACCAAGTACAACCGACAAGAACAACAGAGGGTGTTGATCGAGCCGAAACACGTCCCGGGAACTTCGGGGCCATTAGGAACCGATTCCTGCCCCCCGGCTCGATCTTGACCCCCCCCAGGGATCCAAGTTCGGAGGGGAACTACCCCCAAAGACACGAGAGGGCTCTTAGGGACCTAGAAAATATCCCCCGATAGCTTTTCGGATTTTTCATCTCCTTGTAACCCCGTAACCCCGGGAATAGCGCTAAATTCAACCCCTTCCGAAACCGCCGCCATCTTTCGGGAGCGATTCCCCGGGGAGCTGTGAGTCCTCGAGCATGTTTCACCCCGTAAAACCAATTTCCCTAGGAGCACGCTAGTTACCTTTATTACCCATCGCGGCGCAACGTCGCGTTACGGGATTAAAGCGCCGCACGGCCGCTCCGCCTCGTTATTCCCGAACGCGTAACGATTCGTTAATTCCCCCCTACAAGGGATTCGGGTCGACCTGATGAACCCAAGATTTTGTATTTGTCAACGTGGTATTTTATTTTCGGGAAATCTGGGGAAAAACTCCGAGTAGAGTAGGGGGAGCGGATAAAGCGACGCAATGGGAACCCGCGGGCTTTGGAGGGGTTACCGGGAAAGAAAAATGTTTTCTCATGGAATCCATATTCGGGGTGGGTAAGATCCGCGACATCCCTCTTCAGGGTCTCGAGGCCTCGCGGAAACTCCGCAGGAAAAGTTGTCGGCGTTTCCCTCGCCTCGCGGAATCCGGAGCGAGGGAGTGCACCCCTCGGTGGGATCTCCTTGCATCCCCAGAGGATGGAATCGCGACTTCTTCCGCGTACGGTCCGCGTGCGAGACGTTCGTACAGTGTCCGATTCCGCAGCGAATAAGACGCTCCGAAAGATGCGCATTTCTCAAGACAGCTTCTTCCTTCCGAGGAAATGCGAGGATGCGAAAATCCGAAAGCGCGGAAATATGAAAATACGGAAACGCGGGGGTAGGAAAATGCGGAAATACGGAAATCGAGGATAGTACGGAAATTCCAGGCGGAGCATAAACGCGGACGGGCCGCGCGACGCCCCCGATCGAACGAGAGGCTCCTGCGAGCGACGCGCGGAGGAAACGCGGCGGTAAATCGCCCGCCGATCATCGCTCGACGACGCTATTCGCCAGGACGAGCGCACCTCGAGTTTCCCTAAGGAAATCCGATTTGCCAGGAGCTTTCCGCGTTGCGGTGCCCTCGCGGAGACGGCTTCGCCGAGCTAGAGCGCGGAAACGCGGTGTCCTCGCCGCGGGAATTTTCCACGGGGAGCGAGAGAGGATCCTCGAGAATTCTCGTGCAAGGAATCCCCTCGGTGGTTTTTCAGTTTCTTCCGGCGATTCCCGCGAAACCTCCCCGCTCTTCGAGGTCGCCCCCGCGGGGTTATTCCGCGGGTATCGCGCCGCTTTTAATGTCGCAATAAACCCCGCCTGCGTAACACGACTGCCGGCGCCGAGGGGGAAGTTCCCCCCTGGATGGATCGCCCCGATTTCTTCGGAATTTCGTTCCCACCACGAGCGACTCTAGGAATTTTTTTCAAGGTACTCCCAGCCACCCTTGTGTACGTGTAGCATCACTCCTGGGGGAGGCATTAATTCCGGGATCCTGGGATATACCCTCCAGCACCTGGATGCCCCATTCAACGCAGTCATGCATCCAGCTTAGGAATTAACCGTGGTCGGGTGTAAATCTCTCCACATCGTCCGTATAGGGTCCCTAGATCATAAAGAAGTGCAGGGATGCACAGGGCAAGGTGGCCACTGTCTTCCCCCAGGAATCCGACCGTCGATTTATCGCGAAAAGCGCAGGGGTCCCCTTTGGCGTCCCGAGGGTGGAAACTTGGTCACGTCGAGGAAGTTAAGAAAGTGACGCTTCCCTTGGGACTCGCACCTGGGACGGAAGTTGGCGCCCCAGAAGAGGACCTTGAAGAAGTCCTCCAAAGGGGGTGTGGAGAGCAAGACGTCGGAAAAACGCGCAGGAACGACCGCAACGGAGCGTTTAGGCTTTCCTACGGACTCGAGGGCTTCGTTCGCTGCATCCACCCCCGGCGGCACTTTGACAAATGGACAAGTAATTCAAGGGGTGGAAAGAGACGCGTCCTGGCGACATCACGGGGTTCCTCAGGATCCCGAGGATCCTGGAAAAGTGTCCCGGAGGAGGAGCCGGTAACGTCCTTAAGCCTCCCCCCTCGACGCTCCACCCTCGTAATCCGCGCTTTAAGGCGTCCTTCCCCCCTCGCGTCGCCTCGACGGCTCGTCGGGACGCTCGGCGAGTGACGCGTCCTTCTGGGAATCCTTTTTCTTCCCAGGGCGGGATCGAAAAGACGAATCGAAAATAGAGAGACTCAGAGCGCGGCTTCCGGGCTGGGGTTTGGGGATGAAATCCCGAAAGAGGGGCTGCGAGTTGTTCGCACCCCGGAAGTGCACCTTAAGAGATAGTCCCGCGCACTGCCAGGGGTTTTAAAGGACTTTTCAGTAAGCCGTAACTTGAGCCCTTTATGCGCAAGGGGACCCTGAAGCGCCCCTAAAAAATCATGGCGCCGTCTGACCGTATATCGGCTTTATCTACTTGGGGGGCGAAAATGGATCGGCGCCGCTTTTACGCGCCGAGGGGATTTCGTTTCTTCGAGGACCTCGTTTGAATGTCCTTATAAGGACACTTCTTATCCTTAGAACCCATTAACGGGTACATTCGCAAACCCTAAGCCTTGGAAATCCCTTTTTTCGGGGAATTCTTGCAGCAACCGGGGGAGATAAATTGCCGAACGAACATCCCCCTTATATCCGGTGCCTTTTATAAGAGTGCGCCGTATTTCCGCGATCAGCCGGAAGGAGGAAAAAAAATGTAACTTCTCCCTGGTGGGGTAGAGCCGGAAATGGGGCCGGGAGCGGGGGCAAATCGCGCGGATCGCGGCCAATCTCTCGCGCTTCGATCGCTCGACAAATGCGGAAGTACCCTCGGACCTTCGTCGTCGGGGGGATGATTTTCTGGCGCACTTCGTTGAGAAATTGCCATCGCCGGAAATGGAGGTTCACGAGGCCGGTATCGGCGACGCCGACGCCGCTGTGCTCCCCCCGTAGGCATCGGGTCGTAACTCCCACCCCCCCACCCACCCCCGCGACTAGAATCGTCGAAACTTCCGGGCGGAAAGTTCCTCCTCGTCCAATATAATTTTACATCTGTAATAAAGGTTTTACGAGAACGCCCGGAAGCGTCTTTCTCTCTCTCTCTTTCTCCCTTTCTCGCTCCGTTTCGCGCTAAATCCGCGGCGAGTCGACGGCACGACCTACCCTAAGGTCTCGTCGCTTAAGGCGACGAGTCCGTTAAGGGACGTCAAGGCTCCTCATGGAATTAAATCCCGCGATTACGAGCCCTCGTAAGGGGGGTCCTTATTAATATGGCGACGATTAACCCTGATCGTTAAGGCGGCACTTCCGGCCCGATCGCCGATCTCGCGGACTCAAAGGGTGGAGGACGGGGTGCGGTCTCGGGGAGGATTTTTCCAGAACAAAGAACGGAGGTTTGATTTTCTGGGGTAATTTAATCCGTGGAAGGGGGCTACTAACGTCTCGGAAATATTAATAACTCGCGCTCAAAGAAGTCGGGGGTGCATCCTCGGGAATCCTCTGCTCCTGCCTTCCTGTAAGGGATGGCCGGCTTCATCCCCTAGCGAATCGATTATATGGGTCTATATATACGGACGTATATAGAAACGCGTATATATATATTATCCTCAGGCAGGAAGGAACACCGGGATGTCGGGGCTTTCTCTTCCACCTCTCGACTTTCCTTCCACCCCCTGCAGGAGGAACTTTGTTATTTCTCCGAGGGCGGAGATTCATACAGCCGAGCTTGGACGCGAGGTCCGCCCCGAAAGGGATGTAAAACTTTGAAATTGGAAATATCTCGCGTATCCCTCGCGCCACCCCCTTTCCCTCGCTCCCCTTGTTCCGACACGTGGGGGGCGCCACCCCTTTTCCTCCCCCCAGTCCCAGAGTCGTTAATTCGTTCGGAAGAAATTCTTTTCCTGCGATTAATTTATTCCCAATTATTATTCCCTTTTACCTTTTCAACGATTTAAGGCAGGGAGATTCAAGGGGTGGTCTTTTTAATTTTTCTTCTTTTAATTAAGATTTAAATTGGAAGTTTAACGGCGGGTGGGGGCGTTCCCTCTTCCTTGGGAATTTCCCTCGGAGCGGGACTCGACGGCGGTGCGGAATTAACGGCGGTGGTCGAGGCGCTCGTTTAAGGCCGCCTCGTAACGAGCCGCGACCCAATCCCGGGCTGCATCCCCAGGACTCGATTGTCCTTCCCGCAGGACCTGCAGCCCGTTCGGGATGCACTCGCTCGGACGGCCGTGCGCGTAATCGACCGCGGCCGCGTTATAATGGACGCCGTTAATGCCGGCGTCGCGGGGCGGCGGCGCGTCGCGCCTTAAAAAGGACGCCCCTCGCAACGAACCGCTAAACGCGCCGCGGCGTTAATTCGATGCCGACCTCGGCTCGTTAAAACGGCGCCGTTTTGGCCGCCCCCTTTTTAACGGCTCCCCCGGAGCGAGGCCTTCGCTTTAACGAGGACCTGGAGGGTGATCGCAAGAAATTAACTGGAGTTAACGGAGATTAACGGGGATTAACGGGCATCCAAAATCTGCCGTCAAGTCTCTGATCTTCTTTTATCTCGCCGACGAACTCGGGAGTTTCCGGCTAAACGGGGAACTCGACCTTGGGGAGCGCTCGCCGTTAAACGGCCGCTCGGCGGTTTCCGCAAATTTCCCCCTCGCGTCTGCGGATACCGCGAGCGTTTCGGCGGGAAACTTTGAGCCGTGAGCAAAAAGTGGCGGGGTACACGCCTCTCCGGGCGAGTACAAGCATTTAGAGCGCGCACGCGAGACGGGAAAGAATCGGGGCGAGCGGAAGTTCCGCACGTCGAGTGCAGGTACAGCTCATCTTCCGGGCACGCAGATAGCGGCCGCGGCCCCGGAACAAGAGGGGATGAAAAAGGAAGGAAATTCGAGCCGGATACAAAAATCCGGGGGAAAGTTCCCCGGGATAGCAGGTCGCTGAATCGGAAACGAATTTCCGGCGCGTCCTGGCGGAGCCCCCGCCATTAGCCCCTCAAAGGACCCTCTAAACCAATGGATCGACCACGACGGTCCCATCGCCCGGATTTCCGTGATTGCGGCAAATTAAAAGGAAACGACGCTCCCGTCGACGTGCGCCGGCCGACGTGGGATCCATCGATCTCGCCGGATCGAATCGAAAGCCCCGCCGAGGGAATAGGGCCTCGCGTCCTGCACGCGACGGAGTCCTCCATTTACCCGGGCGAGCATAAAAGTTGTTGGGCTCTTCTCCCCCGCGTTCGGGGATTCATGTCGAGGGTGGGTGTCCCCAAAGGGGTGACGCCGAATGGCTCGATTCGAGGTCTGGGCCATCCTGTGGGGGTGGAGGGGTCTATCGAGGCCCGTTTTCGCCCGTCTTGCCCCTTGACGCCGCTCGTTCGCACCCTCTCCACCCTTTCGCTGTCACCGCCCGCCCACCCCTTTCCGCCCGGGGGAAGCTCGTTAGTCGTCGCTAATTAGTTGGGTAACGAGTGGTCGCGGGGGTTCCAAGGCGGGCGTTAATGCACCGCCCGGGGCGGTCTTTTTCAGTCCGGGGGGCTCGCGCCCCCGGGGGTCGCGCGCCGACCGTGGGCCCTCCCTCCCCCTGGATGCCCAACTTTTTAAGAAACTGCCGCCAGGGAACTTTAATGAAAACCTTCGCCAACCTCGCCCCTTACGTCGTTACATCCCCGCGCGGCTCGGTTTAATCAGCGCCCCCCCGCCCCCTTTTCCGCCCACCGCACCCTTCTTTGCCCGCAACTCGCGGGGCTCCAATCAAGCCAGGGCTCGCCTCGAGTTTGTCCTACGAATCGCCAATCAAGCCGCCAACTTTGGCCGAGCCATTGTCCGCCGATAATTCGATGCACTCCGAAAATGAAGTCCGGGGCCCTCGCGTAATCCCTCCGCGCTCGATCGATCGATGCCGCAGCTGCGGGGGCGCTCGAGCGGAGAGTGGCCGGAGAGGCCCGCGGAGAGCCGCAACTGCAACGTGCCGTACATTCGGTAGGAGCACCCTCGACTCGACTTGCGGTCCCTCGAGGGTCCAGGGTCAAGAACCGCGGAAATTTTGTCCGCCCGGGTGGCCTGCCTGCGGCCGACTCGACGCGGTAGGCCCGCTCGATTGATTCGCCAGACGGCAGAACCGATGGAAACGAGCGGCCTCAAGTGACCCTCCACCGGCGTCGCGACGCCCCCCGGATATTACCTCGATGACGGTGATGGCCCTCGACGCGAGGGGTTGAAATTATGAAAGGGCCATACCTAGGCGTCTCTTCCGCGTGCGGAGGGCGAGTAACCTCTCTCTAGGGTATTCTCTGGACGGGTTTGCAGGATTTTATTATTTTTTATTTCTTTCTCGTACTTTAATTATTTTTTTATAGGGAACCCATGGAGAGAAGTTACGCGTCCGGGATGTCCGCACGCGGTGGAGGGAAATCTTCGTTGGTGGGGATACTCGATGGGCGGTCGATCCGCGTCCGATCGAAATTCCGCGGCGCTCCGGGCATCACGGGATGATGCACCGCGCGAGTAATGAATTATTCCGCGGCGGAAGGGGGCTGTAAATTGAAATTCTACATTATGCCGGAATTCGTGACGAGTTGGTTGGGGAGGGTGGCGGAAGATGCGGCCGATCGGATCCGGACGATCGATCGGGCTCCGCGTTGAAGCGGCCCGCGCCGATCCACGCCGCCCAATGTCGTCCCACGTCGACCCGTGCCACCCCACATTGTACCACTCCACCTCGTGCCACTCTTCCTCCGCGCGTACACCCCCCTTCTTCCGTTAATTCCGCGTCTTCCGGGCGAGATCGATGCCCCTCTAGCTCCGGATGCGGTATTGTGCGTCTCTGCGGTATTCCCGGAATTATAACGACGTCGTTATAAAATCTCGCGGTCCCGTTTGAAGGCTCTATTTGCGGGAAATCCGGCGAGTGCGCGCACAAACACGGGGATATTATACGGTGAAAGAGGACTCCGATTGGTGAAATGGATTTTCCTGGGCTGCTGTAGACTCTCCCACAGAGATATGATTTAACGCCGCTCGGATAACGCGGGTCATTATTAATACAGAATTATTAGAAATTTATTCCATCGAAGGAGTCCTCGGGCTAGTAGAGCGACTCGGCGACTAGTCAGCCAGACGTACGTCATAGCCGCGGAAACATACGCGTAATAATTTCCGGCGACGGAATGAAATCCAGATTTTTCCGCGATCGCCAGTTGCGATGTAAATTCGCGGATTCGAGGATTCCGCAGGTTCTCCGCCGTAAATCTCCGCACGGCCTTTGCATCCCTTTCCGCCGAGCCCGCTTTTCCGCGGGCGTGAAAGCGTCCGCGGAAACGTCGAGCGCGACCCCTGAACTGGATTTACAGCGGGTGCGGGGATTCCGGGTCGGAAACGCGGGCTTAGCCGCCCTCGCTCCGCAATATTGAGGTGTTATACCTGCATTCCGCAGCCAGGGTGTCTGACAGTCCCCAACCTACGTCTTCCTCCGGATTAACATCCGCCCCCCTTCGTGACACCCCTCTTGGCACCCTTCAGCGGAATCGCGGAATCGCAGCCGCCTGCTCGCATCGCGAAATTCCGCCCCCGGGGGTTCCCTGATATCGATTCCGCAGCGCCGTTAATCCTCGCACACGGAATACACCCGCGAAGGAATGCGTTCCGAATTCGCTCTGTCCCCCGCCCTTCGTTCCGCGGCGGAATGCGCCGAGATCGCGGAATTTCTGTCCGCAGAGCGACCGCGGCGAATTTCGGCCGGCCAGTTTGAGAGAAGCGGCGACTTTTCGGAGCCCCGAGTGCGGAATTCATTCCGCGCGGAGGAGGGACCATGTAAACGTTTCTTCCCCAGAATTCCCGCACGGGGAGTTCCGCTTTACGTTTCTCCCGCGCGCGTTTCCGTAATTTAGAATTTCCCGACCCCATTGTCGGCGACGCGGTCCTTTTTGCGGCTCGTCCGCGTCTCGGGTCCTCTTTTTCCCGTCCCGGAGAGGCGGCGCTCTCGTCTTTGGAGGGCAAAAAAGGGGGAAGGAAGGGTGGGAAAAAAATGGGAGAAACGGAAGAAACGGGGAGAACGTGGGAATCGCGTTACCCGCTCGCTCGCGTGGCCGGGATCCAATGACGCGGGGCGAGCGAGAGAGAGAGGAAAAGAAAGAAAAAATAGAGGTAGAGAGAGAGAGAGAGGTAAAGAGAAGGAGGCCACGCGAGAAAAACGTTATCCCAGGGCGGAACTCGGAAATGGGGCAAAGGGGGTGTTCCACCCCCCTCGAGTGGTTTCGCCGGGAGGAAATTATATGATCCGCCGCGCGTTTCCGCGGATGAGATCGAGTCCTTGAGAGCCTCCCCTAGGACTCCAGGATTTGGTTGACAAATTAAACGTCAGACGTCGAGATGGAAGGGGATGCAGGGGGCAGGGAAACAGGGGATGCTTTACTCCCGTCGGTGGCACTGGTTGCGACGATCCTGGACGGAAGGACTAGGAGGAGCAAAGAGGGTGGAGAGTCCTCAGATCGATCATTCAGTCCTTGTCCTCGCCGCTTTGCGGTATCCTCCTGAAGGACTCCGGTAAAGATCGCCTTTTTCCAATCCTCGTCTCGTCCTGTTCTTTTTTTTTTATCCGTCGTCCTGGTCGCTTTTCCCGATTTTCTCCTTTTCCTCGGCCTTGCATTCCTCTTCTTCCTCCTTCCTTTCGTCGTCCTCGTCACGGCCATTCCGACGAGGTCTCGGTCGCTGCGCAGGACCTTTGTGAGGAGCTACTCGACCTGGCAAGGGGAGTCCTTTGGGACTGGCAGGACGTGCCGACGCGTCAGTAATTACGCGAGCCGGGAGCACGTTTGGATCGAGGTCCTTCGGGAATTCTCTCGACGTGTTCCCGAGGGACGGGGGGCAGGGGGCCAATTTTCAAGGGGAGGCTCCAGAAGGATACGCATCGCTTGAAATCCTGCATAGGAACTCTTCGAGTCGATTTCCCGAATTTTTCACGGGAAATTAACGAGTCCTCGGGAAATCGACTCGAGAGTTTCCGATCGTCCTGGAACGATAGGGCGCAATTACGTTTCCACCCTCGAGCGTCATTTCCGGGATGGTACCCTTTCCCTTCCTCTCGCAGGACCTCGCCCCTCCTTCTGGCAAGGACTCGAGTAAATCGAAGAAGCAATACTCGGCCCACTCGAAGATGAGAAGCGAGGGTGGAAAGTAGGCGAATTGGTTTTCGCGCGAATCCTCTCCCTGGTCCCCCATCGCGGTTTTGCGTTTACGAGGGCATAAAAGGACGACCGGGGGTGGCATGGTGGCGTCCAGGAGTTACAGCGATCGTCCTTCTCCCCTTAGGTAATAAGTTCGACCGGGACGAGCGTTTTGCCGGTCGAGGACTCATTTTCGAAATTGATTCTCCTCGTAATTCCTGCAGGAGGGCCCCCCGCCTCCCCCTTTTCTCTCCCTTCTTGTGTATCCAGAGGGCGAAAAGGGGCGGCGAGACGAAAGGGGTTGCTTTTCCATTTTCGGTGGCACGCCGTGCACGTCGCCTCGTAAAGGGCGAATCGTCCTCCGGGGGATCGCCGATTTCCCGGGAATACCCTGGGATTCACCCACGGGAACCTCTCGACGAGATCGCGAGAGGAGCTTTCCCGCGATTTGGGCGACTCGAAGGGAAATACCCCCTCGGTTAAGGGGGGCGATTACCGGAAGGGTGCGGCCACGATCGGCGACTTCGGGGACGCTCAATAAAGACTTCGAGGTTTCCAGGAATTTTCGGGATTTTTCCAGAGAATTCCTAGGGAAGGGAAAATTGGCCAGGATGTTATACAAGGAATTGCTATGAAATATTTTTGTTATTCCGAGGAGCGCCTTCGAAAGACTTACCGTCGGTCTCTTAGTCGTCGCCAGGGGGGAGATATATGAAACTCGGGGGGTGGTGCGTGCGATATATTACAATAGGAATTCTCTCCCGTTTCCGGGATAAACGGAATACAAGGGACGTTAAGGGAGGTGGGGGAGGCTGGGAGGGGGAAAGAAAATTGTTTTTCCACGGCTTCTCCCCCACGTCGGAGATACCCTTTTCCTCCTCCTCGTCCTGCATCCCTTTCCCTGATATTTTAATATCGGAAGCCCGACTCCCATCTCGAAACGGTTATCGCAGCCCCACCCTTACGAAGACAGGGGGTAAGGGGGTGCCCTGTCGAGGAGGGATTGAGGCGCACGTTTCCTCCCCTGCGTTCCATCGGGGAAACTTTTCCGTCGTTTTCTTCGAAATGTCGCCTCCCCCCCCCCCCGAATCACCCCCAAGTTTTTCAGCTTTCTGGGGGGTCGCCTTGAGTTCTTATTCAAACTCGATCATATATAACCAGTGAAAAAAAATTCCCTTGGTATGTCCGAGAATTCTGGGGGATTTTTCCCTTCTTACCCCTTTTTTGGGATCGGTCATCCCTCTTCCGGTTTGCCATGCAGGGGGAAGCGCCCCGGGGAGGTTGCGCTTGTTTGCGGGGGTCCTTCTTTTTCTTCCCCTGGAGCCCGATCCGCGATTCCGCGTTTCCGCTAGCAGGCGAGCACCGCCATACATATTTAACCTGCGGAACCGGTGCGGGGATAACTAAGCCCATTCTTTCCGAGGCCGCGATCGCCGCTCGGGGCTTCCGGATCCGGTCGAGAGTTACCCTTTGTAGGACGTCGCAGGAAGCCCCGTTCAATTCGTAATCAAGCTTGACTCGGACTTTCCTCTTTCTATTTGTTCCCCTTATCCGCCTTGCTCTCCTTTCTCCACGCGTCCTTCCTCGACTAGCGGAAAAGGGATTTGCCGCGTTCCGCTCGCTCAAAGAACTCCGTTCCACTCTAAGGAAATTCCCCGATTCTTCCTCGCGGCACTCGATAAATATTTCATCGAACCCGGGTCCCGAGGGATAGTCATATGACATCGCTGCACTCGTTGGACGATCCAGGAGAATGCTGGGAGAGATAGAAGAGACGATCCAGAAATTCCAGGATTTTTGCCGGCCAATTCAGTTCCGGAACTTCGATGCGGGGTGGGACGAAAATCTGGAAGGAGATGGGAACGTATTTCGGAGCCCTATAGAATTTCCTTCGAAATTTCCGTTTTTCCCAAGGATCTTCCTGGACGATCCTAGATCGTCGCGATCCTGGTAATCCCACTTAGGGTTAACGATCGCACGATCGCGTTGCGAGGAATCCACGATCTCGAGGAATTAATCTCCTCCCCGACTTTACGGCCTGTTTCGATCCGAATACTCGACACCCACCGCCGCAATGTACGTTTAACGCGCGACGTTATTCCGCACCGAGGGTACTTTGGCCGCATTAAATCGTTTACGGCACCGCCGCGTGTACATCGAGATCCAGGGAACCTGCGATGCCCGACAAGAGGGATTATCAGTTATTAGTTCATCCCTGGGACGAAGATTTGCGACTCGATCGATTCGGTCCATTTTCGGTGGAACTCTTCCGCACCCCAGACGATCCTCCGGTCACTTCCTCCGTCCGCACCCCCAGGATGCATTATTCCCCGCAGGGATTCCCTGCATTTCCCGCCTCGCGTCTCGCCTTTTCCTTTTTATTCCATGCATTTGCATAATTTCCGTCTCTCCTCTCCCGGGTGTTTCTCTTCGTCGCGGTATTTCTCTTTTCTTCCCTGCATTTCCCCGCGACTCGCGGTCCCGGGACTCCGGGAATTACGTCCCCCACTTCCTGGGGCATCTCGGCCGAGAAATAGTCATTAACGCACCCCATGGGGGGGACGTTAAACGCGGGGCCGCATTTCGGGAATTAGGGGGTAAAGGGCCGAGTAATTAGTTGCGTATCCTTCGGGCGAGCTACGCGCCAGGACGCGCGATTATCCCCTCGCCAGGACCCCCCGAGAGCCCTTCGCGGTCCTGTTTTATTTTTCTTCCTCTCTTTTCCCGACATCCGGCCAGAGAGGAGGAACGAGGAACATCGCGAAGGGGGGAAAACAGGATGGAGCCTCTCCAGGAACCGATAAATCGATTCCGGATATATCTACCCCGTGCGTCCTGGAGGGCGAGGAAGGGGGCACAGGTACATAGGTGGGGCGATAAATCGACCTTTGATATTGTTATTTTATCCCTGCATTACGCAGGTGCACGCCGGGGAGGCTCGCCGCGATTGATCGAAATCGGATATCCCATTCCGCGCCGTTTCGTCCGCCACTTTGCGCCCTCCCCGGAATTCGAGTCTCTCTCTCTCTCTCTTGAGCTTTCCTCAAATCGATCGATCGGCGATCGATCTCCACCCCTTCCCTCCGTGGCTGACCGTTTCTCGTTTAACAACCAACCGCGGAATAACCCGGCGGAAACGCAGGGGTGGTCAGACTTCCGGCACTTCCTTTACGACGACTCCTTGCGGGCGTAACGACCGGCCGCTGCGTTTCCGCGTCGCGGAGCTCCGACCGCTTCTCTTCTCCGTTCGTCCCCCTCCGTGGGAGTGTCTTCTAGAGGTCTTCTTATTTTTTATTTTTCTCTCTCTCTCCTTTTAATGAGCAGTTTTATGCCGAGACCATTATTAGTCCCGGTGCGCGCGCAAGGGGTGGAGGAGGACTTTTTGAGGAGGAAACATTTTGTCGTATCGCTCAGCATGGCGAGGAATAAAATGAAAACTGAAAATCGAATAATGTGGGGATGTTTTTACACCTTCAAAATGATTTTCCGCAGGTAAAAAATTGTTTATTACTCATTTGGATACACCCTAATACCGGCTGTCAGTGGAAGAACCGCGGCGGAACGAACGCGCGCTTCTACTACTGGCTCCTAGATAGGGCGCGAAAGCGAGAGAGAAGGATCGTCGATTTTTATTCCCTCGATGGAAGCCCTCGATCCCTGCACCTCTCCCACGGGAGGAATCGCATTTCGGGAGCGAGGATTCGCGGTTTTGCAGCTCGGATGGGAATTTGCGGAACTTTTTGCGGAGGTTTCGGGGAGGGTTCGCACTCGGTCCGCAGAATGCAGTCGCGATAATTCGCCGGGTGGAAAAAGGACGAGTCGGTAAATTCCCGCGCGGTGGGGATTGAAAAATTGAAAAATTGAAAAAGGGAAGAATCGAAGAATTGGAAAATGGTAACATCGAATCCTCCCTTCGTTTTCGGGCCACTCCTAGAGGCAGAAAACGGCGTTCGATTCCGGGCGGGAAAAGTGAGAGTAATTAGTGGACGGAACGCGGTGCTCTTACACGCGGCCGGAACGAGCGGCGTTTCCGCCGACTTCCTCTCGCCGGGATTTACGGTTTCGGTGGCGGTAACGATGCCGGAAACAACGGGAGCCGTTTTCCAACGGCAACGTTTATCGACAGCCAATGACTCTCGGCCAGGGAGGTTTTACGCCCCCGAGGTTTACGGCCGTGCGGATTTTCCGGACCCCCCAGCCCCCGCCAGGATTTTCCGCACTCCGATGGAGGGCTCTCCGGTGCGTTCCCGGGCTGCGGATTCCGCTACCCGGAGTCGCTCCCATCGATGGACCCATCCGACCTACGAGATCCCAAGAGACGCCTCCCCTACGATTCCAGAATGAATAATTTCAGGGAATTCGGGAAATCGGAGGAACTGGCGAGGGTCGGCGACGAAGTCGAGGGACAACGGGGAGCTCGATAACCGCAGAATAAATATATCTATAATTAGGAAAGTTCGGACCAGCCGGCGCGTCCTGGAACTCTCCTGGCGCGCTGTGGAGGCCGCTCGATAACGTTATCGTGCCGTCGATGATTAGCCCGACGGCGGTCCTCCGCCGACCCCGGGGAATCCGCTCCGTCAAAGCACGACGGGAGCTTAATGGACGTTAAGCTCGCGTTAATTTAGTAACGCGGTAATTTAGTGCCGTCTAATGAAATTCGACGTCGAGCGACGGCGCCCATGTCGGCCGGTGGGCTCTTTTCCGGGGCTGAAGTTTCCGTTTCCGGCCTCCGGGGGGGACGCTCTTCTCGGCACTCGACCGGAAGGGGCCATTTAGCGCGATTAATCGAATCTCGAGGACGACGTCTCGGGGGCGTCGCGCCCCTCGGCCGTTCCGATTCGTTATTGCTCCCTAATGGACGTCGGGGGCCTTAAGTCGGTCGCGGGGCAATTTAGTGCCGACTAATTAAATTCGACGACCCCCTGCTCTCGTCGACAAGCCCGACGGGGAAAGACGAAGCGTCGGGACGATTAAAATTTCCCGGAGGTCAGGGATGCTTCCGGGAGAAGGGCCTCCGCCGTTTACCTCGGTCTTTGCCCCGGGGTTCCGGCGGAACCATCTCCTGGCGCTCGACGCTCGGACGCTTCCGGCAGCCTCCACTTTGTCCTCCCCCGACTTGCCCGGAACTTGGATTAGTTTGGTTCCGGCCCGGAATGCCATTTAACCTTGGCTCGGTCCTTATCCGAAAATGCCGCCATTTCCCAGGATCTAGGAGTTTCGGCCTCGTCGGGGCGTCGCCGCTCCCCGGTCTCGCTTTATATTTCTTTACCCCCGCATTTTTCCGCCACACGGATACATTGAAATTCCGTCCCTCCGGGTTTTTCCGCCCTCCATTTCGTTCGGCATTTTTCCCAGGCTCTCCGTTCAGTCTCGAGGTCTTCGAGGACCTCCTCGGCAAGGATTCCTCCGTCGAATTACAATGTCTCGTAGACTTCCTCGAGGGCTCTCGCGGGTGGCTTGAAATATTCACGGCCCTCGTAGTCCTGCAGGAGAGTCTCGACCTCCGCTCCGCCATCTTGGAACTCGGTTTTCGATTATTAACGCCCGACTCGGGGATAAGACCGTCCCATCGATCCCCGTCTGGAGGAGGTCCTAGGGGGTCCTGGGACCTCCCGAAATTTATTTCATCCCCCTCGGGACGCACCTCTGTCCTAAATCTTGCAAGCGGTGCGTCACCTTCCTGATTATCTTCTGGAGTCTGACCGAGCATCGACTGCGCCTACTCGAGGGCGCTCTCGTTTCCTCCTATCCTCGTTTCACGGGACGGGTCGCATTATGCAACCCTCCTTTGCTCTCGGCCTCGTAATGCGAATGCGACTGCCTGGGGTTGCACTTTCCGAGGCGGAGGGTGCACCGACCTCGGCGCGACGTTCGCGAGGATCCGCGCGATCAGCGCGAGGACTCGCGAAGCTCCTTCGCCGGCATTTTCCCTCTTCATTCCCGAGTCAGGGAGGGACGTAAACGCCGTGTTGGAAATCGCCCCCGAGGGGTGGAAAGCCCCCCGAGTCCAACCAGGAGGATTCTTGCGCAACCTTGCGCTCTTTGGGGTAGGTCGGCGCAGGATTTCCAGGCAGGTCCTCCCTGGCTTCCCCCGACGTGCAGATTTCCCGACGAATGGGCATGCCTCGCTTTGCTCGATCATCGGTTGCATCGGCGCTTGCATCGGCGCTTGCATCGGAGCTTGCATCGGAGCTTGCATCGGCTTGGATGCAACGCGCCCCCTGCAGTGGCCGGGCGCTCTTTCCGCCATTGTTCGCGATAATAATTACGATTGGCCCTCGGCCAAACGCCCTATCGGCGTCTCTCAAAGCGGACGATCGCGCTCTCCGAATTTTCCCGACCCCTCTCGCCCCTCGCCGATATTCTCCGCTTTGCCCTGGCTCGCTGGAAAGCTCGACGCTGCGGAGAAAGCTCGAGGGAAATTCTTTACGGTCCTGAAATCGAATTTATGCGGTCGAGTCCCGGCGCGAATTCGATCCCTGGGGCCAGGGGGTGGTCCAAATTGGACGCACCCCTTCGATCCTGCCGTCGTTAAGCTTCGCGAAGGAAGCCTCGACTTGCCATTAGGGAGATTCCGCGAAAGCTCGGCCCGGCCGGGACGCAATTTTCCTCCCGAGGACTCCGCTCGACCTCGGTAACGACTCGGTTCGATCTCCTCGCCCTCTCCCTCTTCGAGACCCCCGAGAGCTTTTCGACCTCGTGGACTCGGCGAGACCCTCCCTTAACGAGCGCTTTCCGGCGAAACGGCGAAAGCTCCCGCGACTTCTGCGAGCGGTCGTTAACGACCTTCATTGGTGGTTGTCGGAATCTCGGATTTTCTTTTTTTCCCGAAAAATGGGAAAGAAGCAGTGCCACGTGGCTATGGGAAGCTCCTTTAACGCAACGGCAATGGGATCTATTTTCGGAGGAGCCATTCGAACCTGGCGGAATCCGCGGAGCCGCGATCTCCCGCGATGCGGAGGAACGTAGAAAAATGCGAACCGCGGCCTCGACACTCGACGCGAAATTGAATTTGCGCCTGTGAAATATCGTCGTTAAGAGATTTACGAGGGGTGGTAGGGGGTGGGTGAGCTCCATTAAAGGAGCCGAGATCGCCCGAGCTTCGACCTCTCATCCTGGCTCTTCCGGAGGTCCTTCCGGCCAATTCTCGCCCGACGCTGCAATTTTCGCCCGAACTTTCGCCCGGCCAGAAATTTGCCCGACTTAAGCACCGCCGTTAAGGGATTTACAGGTGGCCGGGGGGGTCTTTCGTTAAACGAGCTCCGCCGCGGCGACTCGACAAACTTCTGGCTTTCCTCGGGCCCACCCTTTCCCCTTTCAAGTGCGTCGGGGAAAGATTCCAAGTCTACTTAATGTAGAACAAGCTTTCCGCGAGCGTCTAGACGCGGAATCGCGAAGGAAGGCGACGGAGTCTTCGACGACCGCGACGTCGCGTCGTTATGATTAAGGGACGCAATTATCGGCGAAGGGCTTTCCTGACCAGGATTAGCCTTAAGCCGGCCACCGAGCTCTCCGGACTTCGTCTCTCTCCTCCGGGTGCCGTTTAAGCGAACTTTAAACGGAATCTTGCCTCGGGAACGATTCTCCCCCTCGCTCACCCCTTTCCACCTCCGCCCGGAATTCCCTTCAAAGGGCTCCCTCTATTTCTCCCAGAGAAATCCACGTTTTGCCCGCCAACCGATTCCGTGAATCACTCCATTTAACGTTACGCTTTCCCGTTAACGGATTACACCAAGCGAAACTAGATTAAGGCAATGGTGGAAACCAGGAAAAGCCGGTCGAGCCATTTTCGAGCTATTTTGAGGCCATTTTCTAGCCCTTGTTAGCCCTTTTATCAAGTCCGCCTCACATTCAGCCTCGAAGCCTCTTTCCGAATTTCCGGAAGGATTTCTCGCTATCCGCCGCGGCGCCTCCGCAGGTGGAGCGGTCAGACCCCCCGCGAATCCCCGCCGTGTAATTATGATTAAGGAAAGCAATTATCGGCGAAAAGCTTCCCTCGCCAGGATTATCTTTAAGCTCCCGTCTCGGGAGCCGCTTAAGCGAAGTTTAAACGGAGTCCGGAGGCTTGTCGGACCGTTCGCGGGGATTACTACTTAAGGGAGTGCCTCGAGAGGGATGGGGTCGATCGGAAGGGAGTCGAGGATCGCGAGGTCGATCGTCGATTGGTATAACGCCCCGAGGGGTAATCTCGAGGTGGGAAAAAGCCGTTTGCAGTTTAAAGCTCGAGAAGCAGAGACTGCGGGGGTGGGTCCGCGCCTTGAGAGTCGTTCATCCCCGGGAGCGTTTCATCTTTCCGCGCGGTCCGGACGCGAGCGGAATTCTCCCCGGTTCCGGGAAGTAATTTCCAGGAATCCGGGAGGAAGCTCCGCAGACTCCCTTCCTTTTCCCCGATGCGCCTCTCCCGGTGGGTCGACGTAATTGGCTCGATTCGAGCCGAGCGATTATCGAGGCGATGCGATAAGCGCGCAAATTCGCGCGGTCCCGTATCGCGGGTTAACCTAGAGTGAAGAAAGGTTGCCTTCTCCTAAATTGAGAAAGTGTGAGAATTTTAAGAGAATCCCAGAAAAACGACTGGGGGAATAATGGAAAAGGACCCCGAAGAGCGACCAGGAAGTCCATCCCTCGAGCCCCTGCTTCCCCCATTTATTCGCAAACGAGGGGGCAAATCGATGCCACCGACCCCCTCGACCTCGAAGAAAGATTCCGCTGCGGTTTCCAGCCCCCCAAAAATCAAGACCCCCGACGTTTCGATTTCGAAATCGATCTGCACCCTCTTCAGGCCTGGAGCCGTCTCCTCGGTAGAGTCGTCCGACGTCGACGTCGAAATTTGCCCCAGCTCGGGTCGAATCGTCCTGGAAGCCGAAACTCAGGCCTTGAGTGGATTTCTCCCAGGTTAAATCAACCCCTTTCTTGAGACAATTCTATTTAGAAACCTTTTTTTAAGAAGAAAAAAAGAATCTAGCACCCTGGAGAACGAGTCCCTCTCGAGGGCCGATTCGATCGGGACGGATCGGTCCGAGAGTTCCTGGGAATCGAAGGGGTTGTTACTCTCCACAGGTTGTTCTCGCACCCCTCCCCGGGTGGAGTGTAATCAGGTTTGCAGGGGTAATCCATTGTCGGTCGGCAATGTTTGTCGAACGTCGAGCGATGTCGAGTCCAGGTAACGCGAGCGTCATCGGTGTCGACGTGACGAGGCTCCGATTAACTTTAAAGCGATTAAAAAGGGGAAAAATAGGGGGAGAGGGAGAGAAAAAAAATGGGGCGAAATAACAGCGGAAAATCTGTCGTATGAACATTTTCAAATTTTTATCTTCTATTTTTTTTTTCCCCCGGAATGTCGGCACTAACGAGTCCAGGGCTCGTGACGTCCCTGGAATCGGTTTGCTTTGAATATTTGCATCTCTCTATTTACATGTCGAATTAGACTCGCGAGGGTGACTAAAATCAACCCCTGGATATATACGTTTATTCGAGGGGGGTGGAAAAGCGAGGACTAGGTCGAGGGAATCTCGATTCCACCGGGTTCCGGTTTAAGGTAAATTTGACGGGCGTTTGTGTTATTCCTTCACATCTGCGAAAAATCGTCCTATCAACGACCCTCGTATAACGGGGAGAATTTAACGCGGTACGTCCTCGTCTCGTTTTTCCATTCGCTTTATTCGAGGCGCGCTTTTTCGGGGCGCTATTGGCCGGCCTCTCGGCTCCTGTGTATTTTCGATTGATCCTCTTATCACGGCACGCTGGTCGACCACCGATACCCCGGTGTCCGACTTGCATCCCCCAAATTGCACGGCCCGTTAATTTCGGACGAAGTGCCCGCCTCGCGATCGACCGCGTTAAAGTTAACGGGGTAAAGCCGGTCGCGCAATTCTGGCCGGAGCGCTCGACGGGCCAATTATCGGATACAAGGGTAAAAGGGTTCATCCGAAGACCCCCGAGATAAATCCTGGAGGAGGTCCCCGAATTTTGAGTCGCCCCCATAACGTTTCCTAGATTGCCCAGAAAATTCGGTGCGTCGATTTACGGGAAAATAAATTAGCGGTTAATTTTATTCCCCATAAGATGCCAGAACCGAGAGGTCCTACAAGGATCGTGGAAGAAGAGAAAGAAGCGACGCGTCGCGAGATTCCCAGCCACTTTCCGACGAACGCGAGTGTCGGGAAAGTCCCGATCTCGGGGAGTCCCGGTCCTGGGTCGTCCCTGGGATCGATCTCGAGGGCAGCCGGGAGGAACTAGAGGTCGAGGACGCCCAATTCCCGGAGTCAACCCCCTCTGGGCCTCGAGCCGTGACGGATCCCCTGCAGTCGCACGAGTCGTAAGCCTCCACCTTTTCCCCGGTCCCGAAGGAACCGCTTCCCGAGTTGTCCGCAGCCCGATTTTCTGTTTGCGTTTCAAACTTGGCCGCCCGCGCCCCGGGCCGGTTCATCTTCGAAGCGGAGCCGTTTCGTCTGATCTTACCTCCCCGGAACCTCCCCTTGTCGTCTCCGGAATGACGGGTTCTATCCGCCCTCTTTTCGCCCCAGGTCCGTTCCGTACCATCGAGTGCCGAATGCGAGGTATTTCCAAGGCGGCAGACACTCCACCTTCGTCCTGGAGACCCTCCCCAAGAGACCACCCTCCCCCGTCAGGTTTGAGAGCCTTTCTCTTACGAAAAGAAAAATCTTACAGATATCCCAGAACGACAGACCCTCAGGTGGCGCTCCGCGCGCCGGTAGTCGAAATCGACCTACGGTCAACCGCGGCCGTTTTCGCGCCAGTTTTTGCCCCGCCGTTCCCGAGCTTACGGGGTCGTTGTACCAGAGATCACCGGGATGCTCTTTTTGCGCCTCCCTCGAGCTTTTACTTGGCTCCATTCCCAGGGAATTTTTTTTTTTTTTTCAACCCGCGGAACAATGCGATTTCCATAGCGAGACGCGCAAGTTAGATCTCTGCTAACGGATTCCTGTGACTTTCATCGCAGGGAACTTCTCCCAGGGAGGTTCGTCCTCGAGGGTGAAACGGAAGCACTGCTTCGACGAGTCCGGGTGAAGGCTCGCCAGCCCTCGGGGCACCAGCTTCGAGGAGAGATCCCGCGAGAGAGCATGGAGCAGAGATCATCGGTGGGAAGTGCGGTAGTCCTTCGAGTAGTCCTGCAGGACATGGTCTCGGAGGTAGTCTCCGTCGCGGTGCAGACGATTATCTCGATCGCCGCCACGTTATCCCTGATACAGGAAGGGGTCCAGGACCACCCGAAGATCCTCGAAACGCTCGAGACCTCCACTTTCCCCACAATGGGTACGTCTAGATTTCCCCATAAATTCAACTTCTCCTGGACACGGAGAAGTTTCCTCGATATTTCTATGGGCCTCCGGGGACCCCGGAAATTGATGAAAAATATTTCCCCAAGGAAGTCAAAGGGCTCGTCGAAGTTAATTTCCTAAGAGTTGGAACGAGCGCTGGTTGCGTTTCCTCGACCCCTCGGGGCGGTTTCCCGGAGTTTCCGTGTAACGGAGAACGCGGAGTTTCCGGTCCTCGGTATTATTGCGTTTTTCTCCCTCTTCCCTCCACATAATCGAGGTTTTCTCGTAGATCCGCCGAGCGCCGAGGACTCGATTCGAGAGAGCTCGCAGACGGGGTGGTACCCCTCGAGGGTGGCCCCTTCCACCCTGCACCGGCCCCTCCCCTGGCATCTGGTGTACCCCTCGCACCGGGCGGGGTGTTTCCTGAAATACCAGACCCTGGGAAAGTTCCTGGGAACCGACGACTCCAGGGGGCACTACGCCTCGGACCTGGCCTGCGCTCATGGGAGGCAGATTTCGGACGCCCCTCTGCCCCCCTTCAGGGGGGACGCTTCCAGGGCGAACATGGGGACGGGGTTGAATCCAGAGCAGGCGGAGGAGCTCTTCCAGAGACTGGGACTCTCCAGGGCCGCGACTGACGGGGAGATTTGAAATTAGGGGGCGGTAGAACGGGAAGAAAGGGGGCGAAGTTGGGGCGGTTTCCTCCACTCTGCACCTGTCGCACCCCCTGTATCGGATCTTTCCGAAGTCCCAGGTATTGGAAAAAGACCAGACCTCGATCGGGGGATTCGCTTGGTGAGCGGGACGACGCTCGCAATTAAGGGGTGATCGATAGGCCAGGGTGGAGGGCGACGAGGGGGGGCGAGACCGACCGCGAAACCATCACCCCTAGAAGCGGGGACGGTCTATCCACCGATGCGGATGACCGACCATTAGCAATTTCCGGTTCTGCTTAGTTACGACCGTGGACCATCGATCACCCCGCGCATGCGAGTCCCGGACGAGTCCCGAAACGATGTCCAGGAGTTTTTGCCGTCGCTTCCGCCGGAAGCGGTCCCCGGTCCCCATCCCCGAGGGGTATCGGCGGAAAAACCGGACCCGCGAGGAAGAGACACTTCTTCTTGAAACGTCGCAATTTAGCGAGTCGACGATAACTTCCAACCCCCTCGGGGGTTGACTCGGAAGTAGGAGCGGGGGGCTCGCCGCGATTTCGCGGAAAAGTCCTCGAATTAAATCCTGGAAAGCGGAGATGCCATTTTTTAATTTTTTCCCGCCTGTAATCCCGCGACTTGGCGCGATTTCCGTTACCGGAAGTGCGCCGGAAATGGGGAGGGACGAACGGGGGCCGGACCTTCGCTCGCGTTCCGTCGTCGGGGTTCTCATGGCGAATCCCGGCGTCGGCTTGGAGTAATAATCCCGAGAGTGCTCCGTCCCTTCGAGGGGCGTTTTTCCCCCGCGACTCGCGCCGCGGCGGAAACCTCGACCCGCGGGAAACCTCGGCCGCTCCTCCGAGGAGCGCGGAGGGCGCGGCGACAGGAATCGATCGCACCCCGTGTCACGTTTACGTTATGTATTAAGCCACCCCCGGTAGCGCCAGGTACTCGCAATTACATTACGCTCGGTTCCGTCACTTTGTAGGATCGCGTTTCTCGCCTCGGCGACTCGGCGCTGCGAGTTTCGAATTTTCCCCGGGCTGCGTTTCCGCGGCCAGGGGGAGGGCAGAAATTAATTTCCTGATTAAAACGTGGCAAATTGAGAAAAAGGGATTACGAGATATTATTTAGGATATATCTAGAGATATATATTTCAAGATACATTTCGGGGGATGTTACCCTCGAATTTTCCCTCGAAATAAGGAGAAAAGTCTTAGGAGTGCTAAAACGTGAGGTAAGCGACGTCCATTTCTTTTCTTTCGGGAAGAGAATGCCCATCTCAGAAACTACCCTGCCAGCCCCTGGGGTAAAGGCTCGTAACATCCCCTAAGTGCAGCGACACGCATCGCAGAGTTATTAACGAGGTGCGCGCATTATCGCCGGGAGCTAATGCACCCTGGAGGGTGTTGCCTCCATCTTTGGGAAATATCTCTCGGGCACTCGGGGGTGGAAGAAGGATTATCATCCCTCGAAAAGGATCCCGAGGGGTCGCGAGTGTTTCCCGCATTAATCCCGGTGTCAAAGCCGCGGCGGTCGGTCGGGGCCGGAAAACGCACCCGGGGACGCGGCGAAGACGCATGGGGTTTCTTGGGGCAACTTCCCCGGCTCGAAAACACCCTCGGACCTCCGTAAATCGCGGACCCGCTCGATCGACCGCAGCGGAAACGACGAGCGCGGTCACCCCCTCGCGGCCGTCCGCGGCTCGTCCGTCATTCGATTAATTTCGGCGCGGAACCGCCGCGGGGGCCATCTTTGGGGCCGCGGGCACGCGAGGGTAACAAATTGCCGGTAACGAGGCTAAATACGAGCGGGCATTTATCATGCCGACGGGGTGTGCGGCTG
This sequence comes from Orussus abietinus, assembly GCF_000612105.2. Lineage (NCBI taxonomy): Eukaryota > Metazoa > Arthropoda > Insecta > Hymenoptera > Orussidae > Orussus > Orussus abietinus. The sequence goes on from NW_019394437.1 coordinate 1,071,063, forward strand.
GCACGAGCGGACACCCCGCGCGGCCATTCCGCTCGATCGAGCCCGCGTCGATCGGCTTCGGCCGCGGCTCGCGGGCCGCATCCCTTTCGTCCTCCTCCGATCGACGGTAAACTCGAGTAAATCGACGTAAGCTCGAGTAAGCTCGCGATAAGTACTCCCCCGCGCGGCGCCGTGATTTACGAGGTCCCGAGGGACCTCGGAGTCCTTTTTTCCCCGGAAGGGTGCCCCGGATGTATCCCGGAGGGTGCGAGGAGGTTGGCGCATCCTGGAGGATGCAAGGAAGCTAGTATACCTCGGAGGTTGGACACCCCCTAGACGATGCAAGAAGCTCACTGCATCCTGGAGTACTTAAAAAAAATCCGTAACTTAAAATAAAGCCACGGTAAAAAGAATCCCTCGAGAAGGGACCTTCCTCAAATTTTCAAGGGAGGTTAGAAATAAATTACGAGTAAGCCATTATATAAAAAAAAAATTTAATTGGCGCGGTTAAAGTACCCTGGAAGTCCAGTCGCTTATCGGGACCATTCTCGAATGGGCAATCGGGACGTGACCCCGGGTCGGGGGTGAGCGGTGCCAAAGAGGTCGAAGGGGGCAATCGACGCCACCCCCAGATAGGAGCCCGAGGGGGTCGACGTCGCTTCCGGCGGAAATCTCCGCGGGGACGAAAATTAAACGTCGCCCGGTGACGTCCCGCCCGGACGGAGGGGGTCGCGATGGGATCGCAGGGGGCGAATTGAAATCGCGGAATTGAACCGACCCCTTGACCCCCCCGGGAGCTTCCCGGGGCCCTCTCTCCAGACTCGCGTTTCCGGTTCCTGGGGTGCGTGGCCGGGCTCGTAATTGTGGACCGGGGGAGGGCAAGAAACTCCTTGAGTCTGAAATATTAACAGCCGGATACGTGGGGGTGCCGGGCTAATGGTCGTTGCAATATTCAAACCTCGATGGAAGGGGGGGAAGAACATCCCCCTGCCGAAGGATCCCCTCGAATGAGGGAGAGAAACATCGAACACCCCCCTCGACATTCTATCTGGTCCTCTCCGAATTGCGCGAGCTTGCGTCAATTGCCGCGACTCTCTCGGAAAAAAAAGAAACGCTCTTTCGCAAAAAGTCACCTCGGGAAAAACCTCCCCTAGGAGGGTTACATCCCTGGAAATATAAAAAAAAAAAATTGGAAAAGTACCCGCCAATTGTCATTCTTATTGACGTATCGATCGGCTTGGATATTTATAAATTGGACGAGAAATATCAAGGAAAATGGAGAGGACGGCAGGGAAATTCTGGGAGCCGGGAAATTTGCAGGGGTCGATCGCTCCGGGTCTATGGGTCAAAGGGTGAGGCTCGGGGAGGCCCGTCGAAAGCGAAAACTCGTCGGCTTCGGGGAACTTGAGGCTTCCCGAGCTCCTCGGCAGACCAACCGAGAGGTTCCGGTCAGAGGATAATAAGCTCTTCCGAAAGTCAGGATCCGAGAGCCGGAAGCTGCGAGGCTTCCGGCGGGCCCTCGGCAATAAGCTCGCGAGCTTTGACTCTTCGGGTGGAACCCCGAAGCGGGTCCTCTCTTTCACCCCTTAGGAGGTTCCTTTGCCGCTTTGCTCGGAAGGAGCCGAAGTTGACCACTCGACCCACCCCTTGATCTACCCCATGAGCGCCTCGAAAGAGGGGTCGTTGAAATTTGAGTAAGTATAGCCTACACGATCTACGTCGTCGAGAAGAGCTTTTTTCACCCCAGGATGTCCAAAAGAGACGAAGGGTGCTTTTCTTTTTTTTACAGCGACCCATGAGGTAGAAATTCCTGAAAAATCGGATTCGACGCTGAGTTCGAGGGAAATGGGCGGAAGGGGTGGGTCAAGGGGTCGCGGTTCAATCGAGGAGAAACGGGCCGGGGGTTCGGTACCCCCAAGGGTGAAGTGGCCGAATCGAAGGGGTTCAAGGAAATCGCTCTCGCGCCAGCTGCCCCGGACGAGCTAGTCGGAAGGGTGGCCGATCACGGGGTCCCGTAGGGGGAGGGTCGCCCCCGAGGTCGGGGTGGAGGTCGAGGGTCGCCTCCTTGCGTTCGTTTCCGCTCGCTCGAGGAAAAGGACACGTGATTTTCCCCTATTTCCCTCACCTCCCTAGCTTTCCTAATTTACAGAATATTTGCATACCCCCCATAAGGTTCATCGTCGAACTCGAGGCTCTCTCCTCCCCGGACCGCCGTGCCAAATGGCGAGGGTGCAAATTACGTGAAATTCCCGTCAAAGGCGGCCCACCCTCCCGACGAGGGGCACGTCCGTCGTTTCCGCAGGCGGAACCGCCGCGCTGCGAAAGTAGCGAAGGCACGCAGGCGCCCTAACTACTTTGGACCACTTTCCGCGGGAAAGCCGCACCGGTGGCGGAGTGCCCGTTCCATTTTGCATCCGGGAATTTTCCCCCTCCGCCATGCCACCCCCTCGTAGGGCGCGACCCTTTGAGATTCCTCCGACGCGATTCCGCGGAGTCGAGGTCCTCAGGGGTAATTTAATCCCACGGCTCCATGTGGGATAATTTCCCCAGGACATGAGCCCAGGACGGGGGGTTGGGGGGTTGTGCCCTCGAAAAGAGGCTTTCAGGGAGATGCGCCCAAATTTCCTGGCGCCCCCCGTCCTGCGCCGGTCTAAGTGCTTTCGCGTGGAATTATTTCGACGCGTCGGGACGCCCTTTCAGGGCGCAGGTGGAGGACACCCCTCTAAGAGCGACGCTCGGTCGAAAGGCCGCGACTGCTCTCTCGGTCCCTTTCTTCTCTCGCCCCCGTCGCAGGGGAGGTTTCATTTCTCACGTAGGTGTCGCTCCAAGGGCTCCGAGAATGAACCCCTACATGGACGTGGTGGATTCGGGGGAGTCATTAATAATAAGAGGGCAGGTCCGAGGGTGGAGGGCGGAATCACGGCGCGAGGACTGCCTCGAAATGACCGAAAGAACTGGCGGGAGTGAGTGGTCCGGAATTTTTTCCGATCCCTGACTCGAGGGCCGAAAGGGTTTCCATGGGGGTGAAACACGTACGAAGGGTATGAGGTCCTTTGAAAAATTTTCCGGTACCATATATATTTATATATAATATTTCTCTCGTCTTTCCGCGTTTCCGGGAGGAAGGTGAAGCGGCGAAAGAACAGAGGAGGGTCGACAGGTTCCCCAGGATATCAGGGAACGGGGAGGGGTCGGGGGGTCGTCGTCCCCGTTTCCAGGACAATGGGTTCCTCGAAGGCCTGCCGATGGCAGGCCGGCGCGGGCCTTCGGCGGCGAAATCCCCGTCATCCCTTCGTCTCCTTTCTTAGCGGCGGACCCCGAGTCTTTAGCTCGAGTTTCCCTGCTCCCCCCACCCACCCCAATGCCTCTCCCGGCGGTCTGGCCGCTATCGCCACTTTGTACCAGGGTATCCTTTTACCGGCGTCGCTTTTGTCTCCCTTTCCGGCGCCCACCCGAGTGCTCGGCTCCTTTCCACCCACCCCGTCGACACCGCCCAGGAGGAAAATTAAAGTTTTGAGGAAGGACCGCCACGAGCGATGCGGGGAATTCGCCCCCCGACCCATCCCCCTCAGGGGATGAAAATTAAAGTTCCGCGGTCGAGAGAAGCGCCGATGTGTCGCCCGGGGGACCTCCGCCCCCGACTTCCGGGCCATTTATCGAGAACCTCGATTGGAATCCGATGCACCCCCGCCCACGTCTCCCTTGAGCGTGCTTCGCACCCCAGGAGGGGGTGGTTCCTCTTTTTAATCGCCCGGCTTGAACCGGAGAAAAGTTCTACCGGCGACCGTCCACCCTCGTCTCGGGGGTGTTTCGCGCTACGTTATCTCACGCCACTGTCGATGGCGAAATTAAATTTCCATGGGGTGAGAGAGGAGTCGGGGGTGGGTCGGAAATTTTGCCGCGACGGTCCCTCGCGAGGTTTCTCGAATTTCGTGGAATTTTCCGGAATTTCCGGGAGAGAGGAGGAGGTTGCCAGGGGTGGTAGCCGGAAGGTCCTGAAGGTCCTGCGGATTTATTGGCCGGCCGGGTTGGCCTCCATCCTGCCCCGGTCGATCGCGATATCCCGGGGGTGGATTAGGGCGACCTTTCGAGGCCTCGGACCTTCTGCAGTCGACCTTCTTGCGATATACGGCGGACCCTCCACCCTTCCCATCTTCTTTTAGGGGGTGGTTTTCCTTCAGGATTTTCGAGGGGACTTTAGAACCAGGAGTGTTCGGCGCCACCCTTCCCTCCGGGGGTGAACTCCCCCTGGAGCCGGAGTCCTTCCACCCCCTTATCGTGGCTTCTCGAGGAGCAAACGCCACCTGGGTCTTCGCCAAAACGGCGCCCGTCGACCTACGCCTCTCATTTACAAGGCAGTTAACCGAATTAGGGATGCAAAGGGTTAAAAGCTCGAAAGCTGGCAAGCCGGGGGTTGCGAAAGCTCGCGGTCGTCCTCCCGGGTCATTCCGGGGTATAAAGCTTGTCCTTACGTGGGTTTCTTCGTCTCGGGGGAGAAAACGACCCCCGGGGGTGGTACGGCTTTAAAGCTCACCGTCGTTATCAACGAGCGCCCGGGTGTACTCGCGTTGTAATTGTTCCTGCCAAAGTAGATTTCTCATTCCTTTTGAACCAGCCGCGTTGATCCCATTAAGCCGCGCGTGCGTGCAAGCGGAATAAGCGCGGCTTAAAAGCTTGCTTTGTCGGCGCCCCCGACCTCGGGGGAGGGATCGAGGGGGAGGCCAGGATAAATTGCTAGGTGCGTTATCAATGATGCATCTGGCTGAAAGCTCCTCGAGACGCCGCGCCTAGGGTGACCCGAAAGCTCCGGGCCCTTCGGCCGCTGCGGATCGCCCGCCACCCCCGTCGTCATATTTTCACTACCCCGCTCGCAACCCACCGCAAATTTCACCCGGGGGCGTAAAAAATGCATTTTCTCCCGCGCTTTCCCCGATTGTCCGCATTCGCTTTCGCCTTTAGTAGAAGAGAGCTTTCGCCCGCCTCCTTGGGACCCCCTTTACGAGGATACGCGATCGACCTCTCCTGCCAGGGGAGAAAATTACGACCCTCCGATGGACGCGTCATCCCCGACACCTTCGGGATCCATTTCCTACCCTTCTCTCCGGGATTTTTCGCTAACCCCGGCATTTAATTCCTAATTTCCGTCCGGCCGGTTACAGAGCAATCCGAAGGATTCCGCCGTCGGCTGTTGTTTGATTCAGGGGACAATTTTTTGGGGGGAGAATTTCCGGGCGTGCTTTTTCGGCGCTCAGAGCTTTATCGATCCCCGGGAGAGAACGTTGTCTTTGAACGACGAGGAAGTCCCGCGGGATCCCTCGGGAGGCCCCGACGAGAGCTCGCCGTTGTCGCGGGGATTACCGTGAGTTATCACCGAGCTCCGTCGCCGTCCGGGGTAGACACCATCTCCGGAAGCTAGAAGAAGGATTCGACCCTTCGTTTTCCTTCTCTGAAAGGGAATCTCTCATTCGAGATCCTCGCGAAGAAGCTCCCTCGAAATGTCATGTGGGATTTAATCATCTCCCTGTTAGTGAAAATGCGAAAATTCGAAAATGTGAAAATTCGAAAATGTGAAAATTCGAAAATGTGAAAATTCGAAAATGTGAAAATTCGAAAATGTGAAAATTCGAAAATGTGAAAATTCGAAAATGTGAAAATTCGAAAATGTGAAAATTCGAAAATGTGAAAATTCGAAAATGTGAAAATTCGAAAATGTGAAAATTCGAAAATCGCCAATTTTAATCGCGCTCGATGGAATCTCAGCCGTTTGGTCCAGAAGGGGTGGCGTGCACCCGAGGAGACCTAATTACCCTAAGGGTAGTTAAGATAGCTCCTTGCTTCCCGCCCAGGGCGGGCCAGAGTCGCCCGAGGCCCGGGCGGTATCGGCTGCTCGGGAGGAAAATGGAAAACGAATGCCTTTCCGAGTGACCCGGTTAGGGAGGAAATTAAACCAGTTCCAAACTAGTTTTCGACGGCGTCCCCGGAGGGGAATCACGTCCGGTGATATCCCGACCGGGCGGGTCGCGTCGATCGATCCCGGAGCGATCGAGCAGGATCCAGGAAAGTCCCTCGGGAGCGCCGAAGTCGGGACTCCAGATTTCCCCCCTGCCTCCTCATCCGGAATCGGTCTCGGACCGGAAACACCGACTATACCACATTACCAAACGAATTAGCAAAGTTAAAAAAACAATGTCGAGTGGCAGAAAAATTCCCCTTTTCAATATTCTTTTTTCTCTTTCCCCACGTAACGTTGCTTTTTCCAGGAAGGAGGGGGTACGGAGGGTTAAATCGTCCAGGGTGTCCCGGAATAGGAGTCGATTAGACGAGGAGCAACCTCTTGGCAGTTCCAGCTGATCGAGGACATTGGAGGTGCCGGTCGGCACCTAATCCGGACCTAATCCAGACCTAATCCAGAATTAATCCAGACTGCAGGACACATCTGCAGGCCGGATACAGACCCCGGGAAGAACCGTCTATCTCCTGCACCCGATTTAATTAGAAAACGGGGAGACGCGAGGAAAGTTCGAGGCCGATTAATGCCGTCGTAAGGGCGGCCGTCGATGCCTCTTCCCCTGCCCACACTTGGTGCTACCTGGGGTGGAACTTGAAGCGTTAAAGTTTACGGCATATCCCGGTATTTACGGCTTCCGGGCTGAGCTTTCGCCCGAGGGAAGTCGAGCGCTGCGGCAGACGTCCCGATGCAGGTGGCGCATCGCGCCGCAACCCCTCGGAAGGACCCGAGTCTCTCTATGTGCGGGTGCCCGCGGGTACGTACACTCCTTACGTACCCCATCGACGTAAATATAGACGTCGACGTAACGGCACTCGGTTTCCGAGGAGAACGGATCGCTTCGCTCTCTTGGCGTCGGCGCCAAGAGTCCCGGAGGGTTGCAAGCTCGCGCTAACGAAGCGCCCCCGCGTTTACTTACGTATCTCGGGGGTGCGAGTCAGGGGAGCTTTCGATTCTTCCACCAAGTCGTTTCCGGGGAAAAATCGGGGAAATCGAGAGGCGTCGCCTCGAGCTGCCGCCCGGGGTGAGAAAAGCGTCGTGGGAGGTGTCGGGGAATCCTGGAATCTCTTTTTGAGGTTAGAGGAGGATTCCAAGGAAGAGGGTTGCCTCGCAAGGGGAGCCAGGATATCGGAGATCGAGGGAACTCGTTCCCCAGCGTCGGGGATTAATCTTCAGGATCAGGAGAGGCCTGGCAGATCCCGAAGGCTCGTCCTCGCGTCGACTCGTTAGGCGCTGCGCAAGGGGTGGTTTAAGCTCCTCTTAAAGCAGATATCTTTACGCCCGACCAGCCCTGGTGCTTTTTCCCCGGAGGCTCGTTAACCGGGGGAAGGAATTTACGTATCAACGAGGACGAGCGACGGCCTTAAATCGCCACCCTTAAGGGTCGATCTCCCGCCCCCCGTCGCCCCCTTTCTCTACTTCTCGCGAGTGAAAGCTCACCCAACCCCTCCACCTGGTCTCTCGCCCCGACGAAACAACCCCTGGAATTTAATAAGCTCACCTTCCCGAATCCGGTCTCGATCTTCCCGATTCCCTTAAACGCGCTCGCGGAGGAATTTCAATTCCGGAGTGCTCGATACCCGAATCCGGAACTTTCGGGGGAGGATTCTAACTTCACGGGGTGAGATCCGAGGCCGGAAGTTTTATAATGATCCGGTAGGCCCGGGGAGTCTTTCAGTTTATCCCGGGTAGGAGCTCTGGAGCCCCTCGATTGGCCAGGGTGGTACAATGGGCGATTCAACGCGTAATTCAATAGATAATTCAATAGGTCATTCAGCGGGTAATTCAAGGGGTGGTCCAGTGGATGGCTCCCGAAATTCGCGGTTTCTGGACCAGGGATGCAAAAATACCCCAGAGGGAAACTCACCCCACGAACCGCGCGACCCGGCGCGACCTATCCTCTGCATCAGCGAGATGAATCGCGGGTCCGCGCGAAGGGGTGCGGGGGTGGTCGTGTTTAGACTCACCCCCCTCAGAGTCGCGAGATGCCGAGTAAAAGAGGGCCTTTGCCGAGGAGGGGCATGCGTCAAAGGGCGGAAACGCGTACCAGGGGTGCGCTTTTGCCGCTCGAAGGGGGAGGTTCGCCCCCACCACCCACCACCCCCTCCCTGCATAGGTGCACCCCTCGCTGTCTTCCCGGCTCCTTTCATCTCGAGACGCGTTTACTTAGGTAATTGGAAACTAAGGGTTCCGTTGTTTCGAATTGTCCAATTTCCTTCCTTTTTTTTCTTCCCTCAAATTCTTTTCATTAATTTCGGTCAGTTCGAGGGGGAGAGAGAGAAGGGGAGGTGGACGCGCGACTTTTTCGGCTAGGGTCCGATTGATTTACGCGGCACGGGCTCTCTTCCGCGCCGGAACGGCCGCGCCTCGGCGGAAGCGGCCCCAATGTTTATGGTCCGCCCTGCCGAGCTGGCTCGACGCCGGACAATGTTTATAATTTGCACGGACGCGGCCATTCCGGGGGCTGCGCACCGCGCGGCTCGGCGGTACGATGAATTAATGACCGGGGAATTTCCAGGACACTCGCGGGGGCGGAAGACACGAGGAAGAGGTCCCGCGGATTCGGTATCGCCCTCGACATTGTCGGAACATCCTCCGTCCGATCCCTCGCCGACAAGGGATAAGATAATCCTTGACAAATTCCGCGATCCGGAATTCCGGCTGCGCCGAGTTCCTCTTCCCATCCAGTACCTCGTTCCTGTTCATTTTTTACTTCACCTCCCCCTTTTTTTTCCCTCGGTTTATTTTTTATCCTTTTCTTTCTCGCGCGGTTTTCAGCCTCCGCCGGATATTTCTCCGATAATGAAATTCCGCAGGTGATCGGGCACGCTCGGCGGAAGGAGTTGCCTTTGACGAGAGGAGCCTCCTCCGGGACGCGTGGAAAAATGGCGTCACTTCCGCTGTTTACTCTGGGGAAAAAAGAACTCCATCGTCGAACAATCGGGAATTTTGCGATATTCCAGAAATATCTGGATCCGATATCTCGGCCGTCTGAGAGCGATAGATATTTTTCGGGGCGCCCCCTTGACGTTATCACCCGGAAGAGAGCAGTCATTTTTCAAAATTAATACAGTTGTATCAGATATGCACACCTAATCGCCCGGCATCGTCCCTGGGTGATAAATGGTTCTCGGCAGTTCGAAGTATCCCATTCTACCTGAGAGATCGCAACCCCGAAATCTCCCGGCATATTTTCAGCGCGTTACATATCCGGACATAACCGCGATAACCGCGTTATCATTCATGGAGCATCCCCTAGAAGTCTCCCCCTCGCCTGGGAACAGCGGAAGAGACTTCTTCCCCTCTCGATGGGCGCGCAGAGGGGAGAAGAAGACCGCTCTTCCGTTTAGCTCCCAAGTGGGGGTGTTCACCCCCCGACGAACGAGTCGGTGCACTCCCCGAGTCGAGGCGAGTCTATTCGAAAATTGAAAACCACCCCTAGGAGCCGGTTTTACGGGGTCGTTGTCGGGGACCCGGGCAACCCCCGTGCAAAACTTACGGAAAACGACCCCGGGCAATATCCGGATAACCACCCCCGGTGGGATTGATACTAACGGGGTTATCGCCGGGGGTTCTCCTCGCTAAAAATCCGCGCCGTTGTCGCCGGGGGTGAGAGAAATTCTAGTGGATCCCGAATAAACTCGAGGGTTCGAAGCTTCCGAGGAAGCACTCCGGGGCGGTTCCTTTGAAGAGCAGGGGGTGAAAACTCATTCAGGGTGGCGGGAATCTGCGGTGCGTTTCTTCGGCGTTTAGGTCGCCTTTGTTCGCGGATGAAATTCCGCCTACGTGGCTCTCTTGTTCCCTGTCGCAACCCCCGTCGGGGTCTTCTACCCCCGTCGGGGTCTTCTACCCCCGGCGTCTCCTCGAGGCCAGGTGGGTGGCGGTGACTTTCCTCGATTTTCCTCGATTTTTCCCGATTTCCCGCGATTGTCCGAAAGAGTATGAAAATTCTCGAGGGACACGGAAAATCTCCTGAGAGGGACCGACCGAGGGGGTCGAAATAAAGCCGCGTCCTCGAGCCGGAACTCCAAGGGGTGGTAACTTGGCGGCTGGTCGGACAGAAGTTTGGGCCACGGCGAAACTTGCGGCGCTGCTTGGAACTCCGAGGGGTGGTCCACCCCGGGAACACTATTTTTCATGAATGCGGAAACCTCCCCCGCGAGCAGAGCCAACATGGCCCCAATGCCAACGGGGGATGACGTGGTCGCGCCATAATTGGATATTATAAATTGAGCGTTCCCTTTTTCGGGACTGCGGACGAGAAATTCGGCGCCCTTGAGCCCGGCCCCACCCTCGATAACCAATCCCAGCCGATAAAACCGAGATTCGGGTTTTAACAGGGGTAAATAAAATTTTATCGCGACCCCGAAAGAAAAAAAAAAAAAAAAGAGAGAGAGCGCAGCCCCGCTCGGGCGCGCCGCATAAATTCCCGTTTTTTCTCCCCCCGGGCGGATTATGCCTTTAGTGGCCGACGCAGCGGTCGGGAGTTTGTCGAGCACGGCGCTCTCCGAAACTGGGAGGGCCGGCCGTCCCCCGGGAATACTATTTTTCATGAATGCGGAACCCGGAGGAGTCCCGCGCGCGGAGCCAACGCGACGCCCGGAGGAAACACGGTCTCGATGCCAACGGGCCGTGATATACCCTCTCCCGCTTTCTGCACCTACACCCCCTCGCGATTGTCTCTCCTGTACGGTCTGGCAGGGAAAATCGCGCGATCCCTCGGTGCCGATATTTCTCAATAGCATTTTAACATCGTCATTTTCTAATAATCGTTAAACGTCGATTCCAAGGACGGGGCTATTCGACTTTCCACCCCCTCGAAATTTTCCGATCGTTCAATATGATTTCTTATAGTCGTTGAATATCGTCATTTCTTTTTATTAATTATGAAATGACATCGGACAATCCAGAGTTAACCTCGATCCCAGAGCTAGGGGAATTTCCTGTCGTCCGGTCGGCCACGTCGCTCTTTCCACCCTCTGGACCCATCCTAGGGCAGGTCTTTGGTAATTCTGGTGTCCGCGTAACGGCGAATTAACATACCGTAATAAATGAATTATGCAGGAGGAATTATTAAGGGAGGGTCGCCGAGGCGTTATTCGAGCCATACTTCAGGGGGCCATTTCGCCAGTAATCCCGAGGGACCCCGCCGTCTCGGGGGGCAGGTGCGGTCCCGTATAAAAACTCCCCGCTTACACTCCGGGGGGTCTCCATCCCCCGCCCCCCGTACGCAATTTTCCGCATGAAAATTCAAGTTAACGAAGCAACGAGCCTCGAGCTCGGCAAAATCAATTTCGCGCAAGCTCGCTCCAGCCTCCCCCTCTCCGGCGCGTTTACGAGGGAATCATCGTACCGAGTTACGGTTCGTTGCAGTAATGAAAGAAAACAACGTCCTCCCCTCGGTGCCCCCCAGGGGCGGGGGTGGCGCGTCCACTTTCAGAGAAGATCCTGGGGTCGCGTCTTTCCGCACGCCCGGAGCTCTCCGAGGCTCTATCTCGCCCTGGTTTTCTCGGTTTTCGCGATTCCGCCCCCTCCCCTCTGAGGAGCGGAAAACGCGTGGCCGCCGTCAACGACCGCACCCCCTGAGGACGAGGAAATCAATTTCACGCGACCCGAGCTCGGGGGGCGTCATCGGGGTTGCATTGCCTAGCGTCGAAGGCAAAACGACCTCCAGGGCGTTTTTTAACAAAAACTCCACCCTCGAAATAATTTTCACCCCCTAATTTTCGTGGCGTCCACCATCTCTGGTTTGATGTGGAGTACCCTCTCCCCTGGATTACGGGAAAATCGCCACGAAGAGAGGTCCATTGTCCCCTGGTGGCCGATAACCCCATCTCCATGGTCTGGCTGCTTCTTGGGGTAGAAGGGGACCAAATGAGGCGATCTCCGATTCCACCCCCCCTTCCGGTATCCCGCGCATCCCCCGGCCAGGGTGCACCTCTCCTCGGATTTCGCGTTATTGGTTTAACGACACCGGTGTTAGTTAGGGGCCCGGGATTCTGGCGACGGTAATTAATATCGCCGCGCTAATGGTGCACCCCCGTGTCTCGGGGAGGCACCGCTAACTTTGCGATAATTAGCGTCGCTCGGGGCGCCGCACCCCCCCGGCGACGAGGTATATAACCTGGATAAACGACATCCCTCCGAGATACTTATTTTCCCCCGAAAAATGACACCTTTAGAGTCCATCACTCGATAGTGTCACTTTTCGGGGGGTAGTAACCCCTTGAAAATTATCCCGAGTGTGATTTCTACGTGATGTAGGTATCAGGACGACCGGGACGTGTACTATGTAGGATAGGGTGGTTTTCCGTATATCTACAGAAATGACAAGGTTCCCATAAAAGAGTTCAACGGAATCATAAAAATTATAGAAATTCTATAACCGAGTAGGGAAATTACCTCCTGTCACCGGTGCCCCCGGAGGGTGCGTTTCCCCCTTCCTGGCACCTGGCTTTCAGGGCTCGCGGTGGCGCAGGTAATTAGCCCGTCAGGTATTCCCGAGTAACAGGTGAAGCCGCTTAACCGAATTCCCCTGCGAACGGCAGGAAACGCGTATAAATTGCGTCGGCAGTTAACCCCCGGTGGCTTTACGCACGCGGAAATATCTCGAGCGAGCTGGAACGGGCTGTTCCGCCCGGGCGAAAGTGTCGGCGGGAAAATATTTTCCGCTTCTGTCGAATTTCGCGGGGAAGAAGCGCAGCCGCCCCCTCCCCCCTCCCGCCCACCCTGCGGGGGTGAATTACGGTGCCTCGCGGATTGATAAAGGAGAAACAAAAAAAAACGTAACGGGGTGGATCGGCGATTGCCAATTGGCAATTGGTCGGTACTCCGTCTGGTGAAATTGTGTTTGCACCTGCATACACCTGCACCCGCGTATATACCCCTCGAGGTCCCTATGTGTCCCTCTTCGTACCCTGGGAAACGAACACAGGGTAAGGGGTGCACATCGACCTTACACCTGTACATCGGTCTCGTCCAGCAACCCTTTGAGCTTCCTCGTTTGAGCTCGGCGTCGCCATCGGTCAAGAAGCCTGCTGACAAGGGCGGACCAGCAATTAATATCCACTTTGTAACCCCGTGAAGGGGGGGGGGGTGGACTCAAAGCGAGCCGTCGCCGGGGGTAGCCCTCCACTCGGGGAGTTAACCCTTTCGGAGGGTGGTCGACGTCCCGTCGAAACTCCCCCGAAAATTCTCTCCGCATAGCCAGGAGGCGTCTCTCCCTCAAAGGGCTTGTTTCCGGCTTATCGCGAGCACCCCTCGGTCGTTACCCCCCCTGCTACGACGTAGCCGAATTCCCACTTTTTGAAATCCGGAGTTCCGAGGAGACCGCGAAGACATCCCCGAAATTCCTAGCATCTCGTCCCGCGTGATCTTATCCCTTTGCGGAATTCTCATGTTACGGGGGTGTGGGGGTAGAAACGTAGAAGAAGAGTCGGAATGCCGGGGACGAGAATTCGGCACGTACGCACGTACGGCGTGCCTAAGTGCAATATCGCGCCCCGAACTTTAAAGCTCCTTAAGCCACCCTTTAAAGCCTCCCTAAGTGTTTCCACCCCTCCCCGATCGGAGGAAGAGACCACTTCCGGGATCGAGGCGACCGTATCGACGTTGAAATTAATTCATCCCCCGCCGATTAATCCCCAAAACGGCCGTAAAGCTCGGCCGTTAATCGGGCCGGACAATTAAAAGTTCCATCAGCGTAACGCAATGTAATATCGTTGATCCTTGGATTAATGAAAATTCAGCCGGAACCGCGGAATTCCGCACTCGGGGAATTGAAATCCACTGAATATTCATGGGTCCCTCCCGCCCCCACTCCCGAGGGGGTCACTTTAAACGGGCGCGTGTCGCTGGAAGATATTCGACTGCGGGGTGAAAAACGAGGCTCCGGGGGTGGGTCCGACCGTCCCGGGGCGGAATCCCCGGGATCGATCATCGATCGGACTTCCGTCTTGAAAAATCTCCACCTCGCGAGACCTCTACCTCGAGGACCTCCACCTGGAAGGACCTCCACCCCTTGCGGCACCTTTCCTCCCCGTGGGGGGTTCGCGGCAGCATCTGCCGCGAATCCGCAATCATAAATCGCGGCCCGATAGGTAACGATCCATAATGGCCGGCGGAATCCCCGAGGTCGCGTACGCGCGAAGTCGATTATTCATGGTTACCGCCTCCGCGTCTGGCGAATTAAGTCCCGAGGCGTGAGGAGAATCGAGCGCGCCCCCGCCGCGTTTTATCGCCCCTTAACCCTTTGCGCCCGGAGTATTTTTCGCGCGCATTGCCAGCCGGGGGCGGCTCTCGAGGCAGCCCTCGAGTCGGCTCTCGAGAGGTGGCTCGAGGGGTGACAATCGTCGGCGGGCCCGGCTTACGAAGTAATGCCGCCCTTAGTGCCGATTAGAGGCCGAGGGGTTGATGTCGCCCCCTGACGCCCCCCGTTACCGCCCGCCGTTCAATTTTCTTCTCCCAAGTACGCGCCTCAACCACCCAATATCAAGGAACCGTCCAACCCCCGTAATTCCCTGAAACCACGAAACGAAACTCCAGAACCGCACCCCCTCAACCCCTGTATATATATGCGATTCCCCGAGACCGGTACCCGGGGTGGATTTCAGGTTATGTAGATTTAATTTCCTCCGTTTACATCTGCCCCCAATCGCGGGGCCCGAGCACCGGATATCACCGACCGGAAGCCCGGGTCAAACCCCCGGGGGGCGTCGGCTACTTCCGCCGGGGATTTCCCAACTTTTCAATCGAATCCAACTGCCATGAATTTCAATGCCAGGTTCCGGCCCGACCCTCGCGCGTCGCAGACGCCGCGAAACTTTCCCGCGCTTTATGAGGCGTTTAGTAGGTACAGGGGTAGTTACGGGACGGGGCCCCGCCAAGACGACCCTCGCGAAATAATTCCCCACCCCTCCCGAGTTTATCGCGAGTTTTACCCCCGACACGTGTTCGCTTCGGTGTTTATAATCGCGTTAGCGTTAACTCTCTTACAGGTGTCCTGAGTGCGCCTCCGTTCGAAAAGCCACCCCCTAACGAGGGAGGAAATTTCCCTGCCGATTAATTTCCCCCCTCAAGCCCGGAAACATCCTTTCAGGGGGTCCGAATATCCTCGTTCCCCTCGAATGTAAAAAAAAATCCGACCTCGGGGGGACCATCCACCCTCGACACGGCGTGGATCGCGAAAGTGGAACTCGCCCCAGAGGGGAACGTCGCTCACCGCGCGCGTTAGTTCGAGCCATCGAAAACGTGTTGCTCTCCCCGCAAGGGTGTTTCGTATTTGCTTGTACGTCGATGGGCGTTCGAGGGTGCACGAGTGCCATTCCGGATGCGGAACGCGCTCCCTGCGAAAAGCGGATCCCATGTGTGGGTATCGCCGTCTAGGCCGTTATTTTTCGGCTTTAAAGCCGCCACCCCCTGGAGGGGTTGGGGTTGCGCATCGTTGTGTGCTCTGTACACCTGTCTTGCACCGCCTCGGGCCGCGCATCGGGAATACTCGAACGAGCTTACACTCCGTTGCGAGCTCGGTTTACCGTGCCTGGGGATGTTACGGGGTGCTTGTATACCCGCGCGATTAATTACGCTTTTCGCCGCGCCCTTTTCGCCGCCCGTTCGCACAGAATTCCCCGGAATTTACTTTCATCCCGATCAATCGACGAGTTAAAGAAATATTTACAATTTATCTTTACGCGATGGAAAATCAAAATGCCTCAATTCCTAGCCTTTAGGTCCTTTATTTTTTTCTTTTTTAACAATGGTTTTTCACGTGGCGGTTTCTCCAGCTACTCGTCCGCGATTCCAAAGGGGAGGTTCCAAAAGGGAGCGATCCGTGTCCGGTATGCACCCTCGACCCCCAGGAAGCGTCCTCCTTTCCAACTCCGCGAAAGTTGGCGAGACTACGAGGTGTCCGCTCGGAGATCTGCGGGGTAAATAAACGAGGGAAACTCCTCCGGAGTTTGCCGCTCGACGGCGCGGTAATAGGGATTTGATCGATCGACGTTACTCGTCGAAAACAAGTCGGCAAGACCTCCGCCCTTGGGATGTCCTGCGGGTTAGGACAACGCGTCCCCCGTTTACCTCCATCTATATGGACCCTGTAAGGGCATTCCCTTAGTTACAGGTACAGGTTAGGAAGGACTTACCTGCATGGTCGAAGCTCACGTCCCCGCCTTGAAGAGCATGTTCAGGGGGTGCGTGTCCGCGCCGAAGGGTCTTCAGCCGGCCGTCATGATGAGGTTAGGACGGCTTGGCTCGGGACCCGGGGAACCGACCTGCCACTCCGCGTACCCCACACCGACTGACCGGTAGGCGCGGGTCCAGCACCGACCTGCCGCTTCGCGCGGCCGGGACCGACTGACCGCTACGCGCGGCCTGCACCGACCTACCCTTACCTCAGGCCCGCACCGACCTACCCTCCGATCACTCCGAGGCGCCCTGGCTCCCGCGGTTCAGCGGCATCACTCGCGACGCGCCAGACCGACCCTCACCCCAGGCCCGGCAGCCGCCGACTGAGGAGCGCTCCAAGCTCGCCGAGCTTTCGCGCGGCGGCCGGGCGACCGCGCACGCGCAGAGAGTGGCGGGCGGTGGGTGGGTCGACCACCACCGTGACGGATGTCTTACGTCCTCTCGTCGTGGGACGACTCCAGGTCACCCCCTTTCCCCCTGCACGAGGGACTGAATTTTTTCACTTAATCGAGGCACCCCTCCGATTAACGACTAGCGCTCAAGGGGTTGTCTAGATAAGTACCGAAAATTGGAAATACTCGGTCGAGTCCGGAGGGAAATTGATCTGGCCCGTAGACGGGGAGATATCGTTATCGATTGTCATGGGGTGGGTGGCAGGGTGGACCAGCGTCTGGGGTGCGTCGCGACGGGGTCTCCTTGGCAATAATTCCGAAGGATCACCTCGGGTGGCGGTTCTCCCGTCCACTTCCAGCGATTACCTTTCCCTCCCCCTAGGATACCCTGCTTTCAGGTATTTTTCACGAGTCCTCCGAGAAGAGCGGAGCCCGATGGGGTCCCCTGGACTTTTTCCCGTGGAGCGATTAATGACCCTCGTTCTCTCCAGTGGGCAGACCGAGAGTCCCTCTCCCCCCTCGGCCCCGGGTCTCCTTCCAGAGAAAGACGGTCATTTTTATGAGCATTTTTATAAGCCCCGGGATTTCTCTCGCGCGGGATTTCTCTCGAGGGCGGGATTCCGCGAGGTGGCCAGGAACGGCGGATTTTCGCCGCGCCCCTCTTCTCCTGGATCATTGATCTCGGATCTTTGATCTTCGACTACTCTGGCACCCCTCGATGCCAAATCGGAGATACTCGGCGTGTTCCCTCGGTCGACACCCGGAGAGGGGGACGAACGACACTTTTCGCCCCGGCGCGATGGCGCGCGTTAATTTAGCGGCGATAAACGCGACGTTAAGGGGTCGCGTCGCGACGTTAAGGGGTCGCGGCGGTGGAGGCCCCGTCGGGGAAATCTGCCCGCTCGCCGTCTTGCGTGCTTCCGCTCGTAAAGATCCGCGCGGCGCGGCTTTACGAGGAAACGTAAACGCGGAATGCTTGTCGCGTATGTACGACACTTACATTATTCCTCGCTCGGCTCGGAGGATTCCCGGGGGAGACACTTTGCGCGGAGTCTCTTTCGCCGCGGAAACGCCCCTGGATTTTTCGCCGTTTTCCGCCCTTCCCTCTCGTCTTCAACGTCCACGGGATAGCCAAGGGGGCGGAAAAACGGAGTGCGCTCTCGTCCGCGTCGCGGGGGTGCTAATTAGCTGAATGCCTCGTTAATTCCCCTGTGGCTTTGATCGCCGATTTTGCGGGGGCGAGGGTGCCCCCTCCCCCCATCCCCCCTCGACATGGTTGCGGCTGCGCAGCCGGAAACTCGTGTAGCCGGTGCAACTTCTCTCGTGTCGCCTGTTCCTCTCATCCGCGCCGGATGCTGCGGCTCTCCTTTTCACCCCTGCTTTCCCGCAACTCTCACCCCTTTTCGCATTCCGCCTCTTCATCCGGCTTAACTCGGTACTCATGGTGTTAATCGGTTCCCTTGATGGTTAATTTCGGCCCCGCGAACGGGATTACCACCCTTCAAGGATAATTAACTGCCATCCGCGTCCGGAATCCGAAGTTACGCGGAAATATAGTAAAAATTCATCTAAGGGCTCAAATTCATCGGCGTTTATGTTTGGGGGAGTATTTAGGAGAATTAAAGAGGGGAATGGGGTTTTATCCAGGGGATGGGGTATCGGGGCGACACCCCTGTTTCTCGGGGGAATTTGCCCCCGGCCCCCACGGTAGCGCCGGGCCGCGTGCCGCTGGAATTCCGCGGATTCCGCGAGGAAGACGCTCGCGGAACGTGATTTCTCCGTTAAGTATCCGCCCTTACCAGCCGATTCGAAGATTCCCCTCGGCGAGTAACGCGAGAAGAGTTCGAACTTTCCCTGGAAGCCTTCGGGGTGGAAAGGGGAGCTCGTTGCCCCGGATTCTCGCCGAGCTTTGCAACCAAGGGGGGCTTTTACGAACTCGTGTCTTAAATTCATGAGCTGCCCCCTGAATGGCGAAACAACGCGCCCGACGAAAAGTTCCTCGCTAATATGCGAGTAAAAGGAAAGTTACCGGCCCTCGTATTGGGAATTCGGCTGCGGGGCTGCAATTGTAGTTTGCTTTGCGAATTGTTCGCCAACCCGCCCCTCGGTTTCCACGCCGAAGTCGGAATTTCTCCGCGAGCGAGCTTTGCTGCGCCTCGCGCGGAAATCGGCAAATCTGCGACTTTAAATTTTCCTCTCGAGAGGGAGAGAGGGTAGGTTTTAAGAATTTTTCTGTACATCGGCTTCGAGTTGAGGGAAAGTTCCGAGGGAAGTTCAAGGCCGGGAATTACAGGCCTCCAACTCCTTAAAATGCTCCAGACTCGCTCGGAGGAAAAGCTCGGAAAAGCTGCGGTGCGAGGGGGTCGATGAAAGGAGACGAGAGGGTTCGGGGGGTGAGGAGGCTGGGAACGGTTCCATCGAGAGAAATTTTACTTAACTCGGGGGAAAGAGGATCTTACCTCCCCCGCGATATCCTTCCGCCCGTGAAGACGATCGAGGAGGACGCGGGTCCTTAAAGAAATCCCGCCGGGGTGGATTTCCATCTCGTCGAGGATCATTTCCAACCCGCTTCAATTTGACAATTTGGCCGAATAAATTATTCGATCACCTGCCGATTTCCCCAGAAATTCGTCAAATGTATCCGCTAGCTGACTTAGTTAATCCGGTTACCCCGGAATCTCGTTTCAGGGTATTCGCTACTGGAAGATCCTCTTCAGGGTTCTCGGCAGGTACGAAAGGTGGATCCGCTGGCCGAAAGTTTGCAGCCAGGCGAACGCTTCTACGATTTGTATAGGAGGAAGTCCAGGTTTAGGGGTGCTTCCGGCGATTGCCTTTCGACTCCTCGTAAGGCCACTCGGGCACGTTCCAAGGCAGCAGCCAATTAAACCGGAAACTCTTCTCCAGGTGGCTTCTATTCCTCAACACCCTCGGAGCTCTCTTCGGCACTCGTCAGACATTCGAGGGGATTCGAGACATTTGTTCGGATTCGCCGGGCGGTCGTGCTTTTCGCTCGATTAAGCCCCCGTCCGTGCTCGAGGATCGGATCGGCGTCCCTTCGAGTCCACCCCCAACCCCCTTCGCACCCCCGATCGAAGCATCCCTATTCGCGATTTCTCCCCCCCTCACATCCGGCCCCTCCTGGAAAAAGTAAGTGCCAACTTACTTCCTCCGACGCGGGCACTTCGTTAGGGGTGGAAACACCCCTCGCTAATCGACCCTCCGAGAAATTTGCATCGAACGTTTCTCGACTCTCCGAGGGTTCTCCGGAGGGGAACTCTCGTTTAAAGAACGAGTCCCGCCAGGAAACTCCCTCGAAGAGGGTTTTGAATCTCGGGATGGCGATATTGGATTTAATTATTCCCAGCTGTATCAATGGGGTTTGACGTTTTCGCGCCTCCCAGGGGGGTAGGGCCGACGTACATTTTGGATATTTTCGAGGCATATCTCGGAAGCTTCCCTTCGATGTCCACGATCCAGATTGATCTCGATAAGGCTTCCCCACCTTGGCGCAGGGGGGTGACGTTTCATGGAACCCTCCCTTTCGTAAATTATGGGGAGCCACGTAGCCGGGGGTGGATTTATGCAGCCCGTAACGACAACGCAGAAAATGCAGATCGCGGCCGAAACCTCGTAATGGAACATGCGCCGCATAATTTAGCCCCGGTCGCACTTGCAACGATCAATCGTACCGTTCAGTGACTTCTTCCCACCCTCCTACCCCCTCGAGGGGTGTGCGAGTGACGGTAATGTTTTTGACAATTTAGAGACGATGGAAGGGTTCCGCGGTCGGGGTAGGAAAGGCCCCCGAAAAAGGAACTACCCCATCCCCTCTATATTAATAATTCAAAGCGCGGCCCGATCGATCGCGAGCGCTCCTTTCCATAATTTAATTAATTCCCTTGTTTTTTGTCTTCGCGAATAATGTGCACGGTATAACGTTCGTTCTCGTCGATTGTCTGATCATTCCCAGTGGCCGACTACCGAGTACTCTCTCCACTTCGGCTGACCCGAGGCCGCGCGTTCCACTACCTCGCTCACCAAGGGATTCCCGAGGGTGATCTCCTATTTATTAACACCCTCGTTATTCATTGCTCTCTCCAGCATCCACTCGCAAATCTCTCGCGAGGGGAAGACCCTCCGCAATCGCGCTCCAGGTCCAGCGAAGCAGTCTCGGTAGTTCCCCACCCCTCGTGGGGCATCCACCCCACCGTCGACTCGTTCCCCCGGCGCCTGCGGAGATCCTCGAATCCTTTATTTATTTTCAATTACCTTTTACCTCCACCCCTAGGGCACGTCCTCCTCCCCCTGGCCGTCCGTTTAACCATGAAAATCCATCGCAGTAATTCACGAGAAAAAATCAGGGGGGTCGGGGGGAATTTCGCGAGCCCACCCTGAGGTGTCCGCGCTTGATAAACGGCGAATGGAATTTTTTTTCCGCCCGATTGATTCCGCAGCCGTGGAATGGAGTCGGGTATTTCCCCAGGTCCGGGTCGACTTCCATTACCGGCGACCAAGGGACAATTTCCCAGTTATAGACCCTTGGCCCTCGGGAATGCCGCCCTCCACCCTCGGCGACCTCGATGGCCTCCACGGCCTAGGGTAACGAAACCCTTCGACAATGGCGAGCCCCGGCGCATATTATTCCCTCGCTCGGCTGCCCCAATGGGGCCGAGGGGTGAAACTCGATCGAAAAGAATCACCTTTCGCCTCGCCACGCCTACGCTTCGGTTAAAATTATCCCTCGGAGGAAAAATGGCCGCGGCACGCGCACCTCGAGGAAACGGGGAAGACGAGAAGGAGGGAAACCGCGTCTCTCGGGGGGAATTAATACACATCGGTTTCGAAAGGCCGATCCGCCTCTTCCATTTGCTTCGTCATAGCAGCGGGAGCTTTAATTACAGCCAATTTAATCCCCGGTATCCACGGGGGGAGGGGTGTTATCCTTTTGATTTCTCGACTCCCAGATTTTCCCCCGGTTTTTTATCGATTTATTTCTAACCCCCGATCATTTGTAAAGCGAGACGTCAAATTTATTTCCAGTTTTTCTTCCTGGCTAGGGCCGATTCTTAATGGCCGCGAGTGCGGTTTTTGAACGAGTATGTCGATTTTCATATTTTATCGCGGCTTGGTGTGGTGAAGGGACGTATACGCGATTTATGGAGTTGGGCTCGGCAGAGAGGAGAATTTCATTCCGAGGTCCTCCATCCCGACCCTGGGGAACTCGGAAGAAGTCGCCACGTGGTTGTCCCGGAGAACGGATTCCTTGCTTACCTTGACCCGATCTCGATGTTCCGCTCCCTGAGGAATTTCTGTCGACTGGCTACTGGTAATACTAATGGCTGGTCGTTAACAGTCTACCGAATCGCCAAGGAGCTCCGTTCCGCTCGTAACTTTCTCCCTCCGCCGAGTCGGCCCGTCACCGATTTCAGCCTCGTTTCCAGCTCTTTACGCAGCTTCCATTATCTAATATTCCGTTTATCGGTATATCAGGTTATCCAAGAGATCCCTCCTTTTAATTCCCCTCTCCTTTCATTCACCATAGACGTCAGACAGTCCCAACATTAACAGGAAAGGTGCATAGAAATAACATTCATTAAAAATACAAATTTCACTTTTCGTTCCGTTCCTTCTATTTTTTTTTTTTTTTTTGAGCGGCCCATCCCAAGAGATTTCACATCGGAAGGATTTCTACGAGCCCGAAATATCTCACCGGTTTCCGAGATCCACTTTCCGAGGACTCCGATTTCGAGGAGAGTCGACGATCGATCGAGAGCGATCTCCTCGCCCGTCTCCGCGCCTCCACCAGGTCGGCGCGAGAGAAGGTGGGAGAGAGCGAGAGAGCGGTGTCAGGAATCGGAGAATGTCTCGGCCCGAAGTCAGTGTCCCGAAAGACCTCGATCCGAGGAAGGCGCGAGTACGGCGAGTACGAGCGAGTGCGGCGAGTGCGAGGGAATTACCGACGAGGCCGAAAAGCGCGAATCGCGGACGCGCCGCGAAAGATGCCGCTGAGGTCCGCTCGGTGGCAGGACTCGACCTTATCCCTGAAAGAAGTGACCTCCTGAGGTCGAGAGTCGACACCTGGAGCGGGAAAGAGCTCCTCGAATCGGGGACCTCGAATGGGGCGATAAGCCGGGGTGATAAGGGCGGAAGCGACCCACGAGAAGGTGAGTCGCAGCGGAGGAGGCACCCTGGAACGACCTCCACCCTCCGAGTTCACCGAGTTCACCGAGTCGGAAAGAAGTCTAGGTGTAGGTCGCCCCCCTAAAACGACCTCCACCCTTTTTTTTTCTTTTTTTAATGAATCTCCCTGTATATTATATAATTATATTTTCTGTACAGTTACCTTCGTTGGGCCAGGTTTACCGAGGAAATTCGAGGGTGGATTTCGTTGACGTTCATAAAGGGTTGAAGGGGGTTGGCGAGTCGCGATCGCCGTCCCGTACGAGCCGCGCGAGCGCGATAAAGTACAATGGCCATATTAATAATGCCGCAGTGCGGTGCGCCCGCGGAAAACCGGGAACACCGGGAACCGGCGGTTACCGCGTCGAATGAAACAATTACCGTCGTTAATACCGCGTCCCGCGCGGCAGGGACGAGAGCGGTAACTTTTGCGGTCCGTGGCCGACGAGCAGCGAACCCGCGCAACAAATGCAGACAAATGTAGCGGCGAAAGGGCGGATAAACGGCGGCACCCGGCGGCACGGAACGGCCGCTGGACCCGAAAATCTGGGCGGTCGATTTTAATTTTTCTTTTTTTTTCTCTTTTTTTCCTTTCGGAGTCCCGAAAACCCGAGGGGACGTAACGAGCCCGACTTGCCGGTTCCCTGGAAGAGAGTACCCAATTCCGCGTTAATTCCGCGTCCTCCCTATTTCCGTCCAATTATCGCCCCCGTTGTCCCTGTGGGTTCTCGGCCGTTATCGAGTGCTTCAACAACGGGTTATCGCCGGTCGGTGGTTCGCATAATTTGCCTCTATTACAGCCCCGAGATGCCCGGGGCACTAATTACCGTAATTTTCGACACCTTTATCTCCCCCGGCTTCCCTGCTTTATTCCGCATCTCCGTCTTCCTCTCCGACCTGTCCGATTAATTAGACGCTCCTGATGGAATTTTTGGTAAATGCGGAATTAACTCGATCAAATTGAAGGTCGGCGGAAAAGAACTCAGAAGTGATAAAAATCGAAAGCGTGTCGAAAACGCTGGTAAATTCCCGGATTTACGCTGGCCGCATATCGGCCGCGTTCGCGCATGTCGTCCGACTCGGCGGGTCTGTATCTCTCTTTTTTAATTACCTTTTTTAATTTTCCTGTTTCTTTTTTTTTTCTTCTTTTTCTTTACGACGCGTAAGTATGTCGTTTCGCGCCGAGCGTTAAGGCCGCGGTTCGGCCGACCAGTTTTCTCTCTCTCTCTCTCCCTCGAAGAGTTAGCACGCTGGCTTTTGAAAGTTGCTTTCTCGAGGCGACCTTAAATCCCTCAGCCTCGATTTGCGGGCGAGTCGCGACGTAACGAGACGTTATCCACGGCGGAAGGTCGTTAAACGGCGATCGAAGAGTCTCGCCGGCGAATGGGGTGGAAAATGAAAAAGGAGAGAAAAAAAGAAAATAAACACGTAGAGGGGAAAGGTATTTGCGGGGCAACATTCCGCGTCTCTTCGGGGTACACCTGGAACGGGTTGTGGCCGATTCTGCAGCTATTCCGGGGCCCTATCGAATTACGCGGGATTTTACTGCGCGCGGCGTGTCCGCGCAACCGCTCGGCGCGTTACACGGCCTGCACTCGGCCTTTGCAAGCGAGCTTTCCTAATATCGATTACGTTCCGTCCCGGCGAATTCGAAGCCGATAGGCCGATTACGCGATCGCGACTCGCCGGTCTCCTTGAGAATTGCGAATAACTGCCCGTGGGACCGCAAAAGGGAATCCGCTCATCGAGTTCGATTCCGACGCGTCCCCTTTAATCGGCCCGCCGCGAGTTCCCCTTTAAGGGATTCCCCAGGATTTTTCAGAGGCGCCTCCCTCAAAGGAACATCTTCAGAGGACCTTTCCGAATTAGGGTGGAGACTCGGAGAGAACGTCCTTACGAGAACTCGGGAGGATTCGGGACGTCCCCTTTAAAGGGCTCCCTCGAATTTTCCGAGGCTCCTCTCTTATGGGAATTTCTTTTTCTTTTTTTTTTTTCTATTTTATTTCCGCGGCTTTTTTCAAATCTCGATGAGAACTCGCTCGAGAGGAAGTCCTTGAGAGGACTCGGGAATATTCCTGGAGGCCCTTTTATGCAGACGGACGCGTTGCACCGAGTGCACTCGTCCTTTGGCTCGAATCGACGACTTTCCGCCCGAGCGAGTCGCGATTCCGCGGTCTTTCCGCGTCCCGCCAGGAAAGCGGAAGACGAGGTTCCGATCGACCGGGCGAGATATCGAACCTCGTATTCAAGGGCACCGGGTGAGCATGAGGCCCTGCAGGTGGCTCGGTCCCTCCCCTGCGGTCTCAGGGGCGCGCCTGAGCGCTCCTACCTGCGCAGGTAAATCTTGACTCCGGGTGAGCGAACAGGTGCGAGGGATCAGGGCGTCAGGTTACCGCAGGGATCGCGTTCACCTGGCGCGACCGGTTGCAGGGGAACCGAGCGAGACGCTGCCACTGATGCCGGGATTTCCAGTCCGCGATTTCCGGATATCCCAATTGGAATTTCAATTTTCATCGAGTCGGATGGATTTTGATACCCCGTCGGTTTTAATCATTCAGGGGCTAAGGGGGAAGGAAATCAAGGGGGCCGATAAATTCCAGTAAAATCCCGAAGATCGACGCCCGCCACTGGTCGATCCGCGCGCGCTCCTCCGCACCTGCTGCCCTGGTCCGGCGCACCTGTTCGCGCACCGGAATCACCTGAGATCGAGGCCCGGCCGCGCACGCGGTTTCGCCGCCTCCTGCCGCCGCGGCCGTCCCTGGTACCGGAGGAGGCGTTTTGTTTTAACCCTTCCAAACCTATGACTTCCTTCTCCGGAATGGAAATCCCGCCCGCGGAATTCCTCCGCCGAGGACCGCGGCTCTTCGAAAGTCATTGCGCAACCCAGGTTACGTCGGGCAGGTGATTCGCAGGTGACGCCGCGCGGATTTACATTGCAGGTTAAGGATGGAAAAGTTACGCGGAAATGAGAAACTCAAGCGCTCGTTGCCTCACCTGCGGGTACCTGAGCGTTACCTGCGCGATCGCTCGGATGGATGATCCTCGGCGATCGAGAGCGAGAGATCACCTCCTTCGATCCTGTTCCCCTGGTGCTACGATCGAGCGATCGAAGAGATCGATTCGCGCTCGGCTGAGCGTTCACCTGCGGGCCGGATGGCGCGGCCCGGCCGCAGGTCGACCCGAAAGATGGCGAAACGAGGAAGTCGAAATACCGACCATTGGTACCAGGGGATCTACCGGGCCCACCGACTCGCAATTCTTCCAGGTAACTCATTTCCGCGACCTGGACCGCGCAGGTGAATCGACCGCAGGTAAACCACTGGCAGGGAACGCCGATTTCCTCCGGCAATTGTACGCTTAGGAAAAGATTCCCTCTTCAAAATTGCTTTTAAAATTATACCCCCCTAGATTTACTAATTACTTAAATATCCTCCCCCTGGAATATTCTTTTTAAGGTGAAAACGAAAAAATTCCCTCTTGACCTTCTTAACTAAAAATGATGTACTGCAATTAATTAGGATTTTTCATTGGACCAAAAATTGAGGTGGTCCATATTTTTTTTTTTTTCACCATTGAGAGGGAAGGTGCACCTTCAAGAGCTCGATCGCACAGGTGAGCCGTGACCCTAGACGGAACCGCCGTGTCCAAGGCCAACCCCCTGCGGCCGATGTTCCCCTGCTCGCCCACGCTCGCGGAATTCACCTGAAAAGGAAATCCCTCGTGACGTGGCTCGTCCGGGCGAGCTCCTGGAGTCGGACTCGATTTTCCTTTTTTCTCCCCGTTGCTTTTGCGCCGACATTAGTCACCCGGCGCGGGTCGGCCGTTCGTTATCCCCGGAACCGCGGATACCTCCAGCCGAGCTGTTCGCCTGGTACCGACCAGGCATGGAAATCACCCGAAACCTTTCGAATCGTGCCCGGGGATCCCTCGGGACAAGAACGGCTCTCCTGAGGTCAAAATTCAACGGTCCAAAAAATAATTCGTTTCGACCGCGCGATTCCTTCTCATATAAAAAAAGGAATAGAGAAACACGAAAAACCTGGGAAACTCGTCGCACCTGAATTTCCGGCCGGAAATAAAATATTCTCGAAGCGGAGGTTCC
Source organism: Orussus abietinus (assembly GCF_000612105.2). Taxonomy (NCBI): domain Eukaryota; kingdom Metazoa; phylum Arthropoda; class Insecta; order Hymenoptera; family Orussidae; genus Orussus; species Orussus abietinus. Next base: position 1,097,908 of record NW_019394437.1, read on the forward strand.
GCACCTGGAACGAAGCCGCGAGGGAGATTCTTCCATTTTCATTTAGGGACTTTATTCGAAGAGGAGAAAAATGGCGGAAAGGTTGGACAGGAGGAGAGGAGGTGAGAGAGGGGGAGAGGCAGGCGAGAGGCGGTCGCGAGCGCAGGTGGGGGCGCCAGGTGAGATCAGGGAGGGCCAGGGGGGGTAGGAGAAGCGGGGAACGGCGCAGGAGAGTGCGGGCTGCGCAGGAAAGTGGGAGGTGTGGGCGTCGAGCCAGGTAGAAGGCTGCACCTCTGCCTGCCAGGCGAGCAGGAGCGAGAGGAGCGACGTCGTCTTGGCCGTTCGCGGCAGGTGAGGCAGGTGCGGGAGGAGGGGACAGGTGGGCCCGCCCGGACCCCCAGGATCCGGTTCGACCTGATACCGAACTTGAAATCCTGAATTCTAACCTGGTGACGGGACTCCGAGAATATCCTCGAGGACTAAAAAAACCCTCTTCGACTAAATTCAAAACGAATGTTTCAAATTTAATAAAAAAATGGAATTTGATAAAAAAAAAATTAATAAGAGCGGATCAGGGGGAGATGCTCGAATGCCCTTCGCGCTGCATTTCTATGTTGCGTCTCTTTCTCTTTACGGTCTTTGGGTGTAGTTTTATCTTTCTTTAGAGCCTCGGTCGCAGGTGCTCGGTTCCTTGCCCCTGCTTCCTGCCCCTGGTAGATCGATGCACCTGTACCGATAACAGCCCAGGAGATAATCCCTCGAGGGAATTCCAGGTTCCCCGGAAGCGAGGTCCGGGAGATCCAGGCCGCCAGGGCGCATGCACGGCCCCCTGCAGGTGCTCGGCATCGACCACCTCCTGAGACGCACGCCTGCGTAGATCCTCTCCTCTCTCTTTCGCGGCCTCGAGGTGCGAGCCAATGACGAGCGTGCGTGCGCCGAGGAAAAAGCGCTTTCGGATCGAGGTGCGCAGAGTCGCTGGTTATTGGTATCGGCCGACCAGGATAGCAGGAGGTCCGACAGGTGTCGGGCCCCCTGGCCCCTGCTCCCGCGCGCTCACCTGAGCCCCCCTGATGTCCCTCCCCGCGACCTGCCTCGACGCGTCGTCGAACTCGGCCGATTCCCCCGAAGATGGATCGCCACTCCGCCGTCCCGGCGCACCGCGGAATTGCGGGAATTATGCGGAATATGAATAATCGAGAATAATTACGGAACTTAAGGTGTACAACACCTTGGAGTGGAAAAATCGAGACGAGGTGTCGGGGTCGGGCCGAGTGGGTCCGGGCAGACTTGGTTCATTTTTTCCAGGGCCTCCAGGGGAGAGGGGCGGAACGTTACCATTTAGGGAATAGAGACCGAGGATGCTTAATTATCACCCGGAAAGGTGGGCTGGTGGCGACTGCCCACGCGGCCATCATCAGCCGTGGGAAGTAGACACCTGGCGGCCCTCTCCTGCCGCACCTTCGCCTTCTTCTCCTCCGCGTCCCTTTCTTCGTCTCCTCTCTCGATCACCGGCCAGGAAATTTCTGATAAGCCCGAAGCCTCGTCCCTGGACTCGGGCTCGAGGACCTCGCGGATTCCGGCGGAGACGCCACCGCGGCGGATTCCGCGGGAAATGGAACGCGGACGAGGTAGCGCGCGACGAGCCGCTGATAAGAGGATATCATGCGCCCGAGAAAGTGGGATCCGCGTGCACGGGGAATGGCCAGGATCCCCGGGGATTGCCGCGCCCTCACCTGCGACCTGAATCTTCAACCGAGTGTTCACCTGAATTTTTCCTGAATTTCTTTCGAGACCAATTTTCGGCAGGGACGTAAAGGGCTTTTATAGAGGATTCCTTCGGAGGAGGGGAGGAACTCCGCCGGGATTCCTGGGGGATTTCCGAGGGATTCCTCAAACTCCCAGGAGTCCCGGCCAGGATATCGATCCTGCCCTGGCTGCCCCTCTTCCGGAGACGCGTCCTCCGGGCGCGGATAACGTCCTGCTACCCTCGCGCGGCCTCTCCGCACCTGACACACGCGTATACTCTTATCACCCCTCTCAACACCGCCCCCTAATCGAACGGACTTTCGCGAGGATGAAACGCAGTATTACAGGGTGTTCCCTCGATCAACAGGTGGTCTTTCGACGGACCTGCACCCCCTACGGGGATCCCTCGGGGTAGGCATCGGGCGCTTCCTGGAATCCGCGGAATTCCGCTCCCTCTCCCTATCCCACAGGCTTCTTCGGCAATGTCGCGGCTTTTTTCCGGCCCGCGGATTCCGCGACGACCTCGAGGAATTTATACCATTTTATGCGGAATTCAAGGTCTCCGGCGTGAATTTCTCCACTTTTTCCATTTTCTCCTCCTTCAAGAGGGAAGTGGTACGCCTCGTGGATTCCGCATCCATTCCGAGGAGTTTATACGGTTGTATATCGCATTCAGGGTGCCTTTGCCGTGAATTTCGGACGGCGATGAGAACGTTTTCGCGATTTTCTATTTTTCCTTTCGTTAAGAGGAAAATGGTCCTCGGGGTCCTCTGCTCCTCGAAGCGGGATTCAGGCGGGGCAGGAATGGCCGCTTTGATCTCTCCCCCGTGGAAGGCTTCGTTTCTCTCGTTGACCCTCTTTAAGTCTTTCTGCCTCTCTTTACCTTTATCCCGTACCGGGGGGTGGACTTTCCACGGAACGGAAAAGCGCGAATCGGCGCGGAAATTCCGACTCCCCGGTCGGTATTTACCCCCGAGTTTCGCATCGAGTGCACATCCTGGTGCATGTACGCGCGTATCGGCAGCCGAGTGCACCCGGGAGCTAACATTTGCCATCCAGATTTCGGGATGCATAATTAAGCCCCCGAAACAAATTAATTCTAATCGGGACGCGTGACCCCGTTCCGGGTTCGTTAGGCCGGATCCCGCGTGACGATCGAACAGAAAATGAGCATCGGAAGAATTCCTCGGGAGAGAATGAAAAGAAATGAAAAAGAATAGAAAATGAAAGGCATGCACCGATAATCGCAAACGGAAGCAGAAAGAACTTAAAAGAAAGAAAAAGAAAAAAAAGAGGGAGTAACAAGGAACACTGAAAAGGAAACAGACGCGCCGGAATCCCTCGTGATAATCGAAAATGGAAACGGACCGCGGGGGGAATTTCTGTGAAATGAAAGTAAAAGGAATAATGAAAAAGCGGAAGATAGAATGAGGTGAAGTACAAGTGCAGGGATGCGCGCGCGCCTCGAGATAGGGCAATGATTCGCGGGCCGTGATTAATGCGACCACATTTTGCGGCCTCGCCAAAAGGAGGACAGATAATTGCGTGTTCCCCCCCGCACCGCGGCCGCATCTCTCGATGTGACACCTTAAAATATGGTTGCATTAACCATGCATTACGTGCGGGATAAATCCTGGGACACCGTGCCTCGGTTTTTACGGTGCACCTGCCGAGAGACACGGAAACCTTCACCTCGGTTTCGAATTCCCGGGGAATTCTCCGTTTGCCACATCCTCGCGAAGGATAAGGGAGGCAGCTTCCTGCCTCGTTAAAACCCCGAGAGGGGTTCGACTCGCGAGGAGCGAATGGACAAGAAGCCATTAATATCCTTTAACGGCCCTCTCGGCATCCGGCCGGAAGTACTCGGTGTCAATTTGTCAGGACTGTCACGGGCCGACGCAGTTGCAGAGCCCTGACAAACGGCGAGACGCTCGCGATTACGAGTTGCATCCCAGCGGTGTCGGGAGCCTGGGGATGCGGCCCCCTGCAGGTGCAGTTCGAGCCGCATCCCTCTAGCGCGAGGAACTTGCAGGTGCGCTCGACGTCGAGCTTACCTGCCTAGCAGGGAAATTCTCTAGCACGTGGAGTAAAAGTAAATTTCGTTGGAGAGAAATTCCCTCAAAGAGATGTCTAAAAAAAAGTATTTGCTCGATAAATGTTTGCGGAGGAAAAAATGTAGAAAGACCGAGGAGAAGGTGCGAAGGCGATTATTTGCCGCAGAAGTAGGCGAGGCTCGTTTGGGCTCGACTCCTCGAGGTCGGCCTCGGGGAACGTCGAAGAGAGCAAAGAACCGCCCGGAGCGAGTTTTCGGGAGAAATCGAGACCACCGATGCGTTTTGCCGGGATCGATCGGTCACTCCCAGGGAGTCTCCTCCGGGGCATTCGTCTTCCTCAGGGTGGCGGGTGCTCGAGCAAAACCGAAAGGTCCCTTCGAGGATCGGCGACGCTCCTCGGGTACTCGCAGGAATTGCATTAGGTCTCTCGACTCGTCGGTGGTCTCCGAGGCCGAGAGAGGGAAACGCGTACTCGAGGAAGCCACTCGTTCTCCTTCCCTCCAATGACCTCGGCTTCCATTTTTCTTTCTTTTTCTTTCGGCCATCGGAACATCCTCCACCGGTCCGCGCCTCGAAAATTCAGGAATTCTGCCGTGATAGGAATTATTCCCCGAGTAACGATCGACGTCCTCGAATAATAAATATTAATGAACACCGAATGAATCTCTCCGGGATGTGCCGAGAAACCTTTCGAATCCTTTCCAAGAGGATGCCTCTCGACGTTAAATATTTTTCTTCCCCCTTTTTCAGGATTCAGGACCAAATGGGAAGGTGGTGCTGGGTGGCGGTGTGGCTGTCCGTCGTCTGTCTCGCCGGCGGCGTCGCCTCGCAGTACAGAGACAAGAACAGTGAGTAACGTCGACCCTTACATTTCCTCCATTCGCAAGAATAACAAAAAAAAAAAGAGAGAGAGAAAACAAAAGAAATCCCACCGAATCGAATGTCTGAAAAATCGCGAGCCGTTCGCCAATCAATGAGACAATGGCTTGACTTTTCGCCCCAGTTAAATATCTATAATAATTATGCGCCCGGAATTTCGGGTGGAATTTCAAAAAAGAACGTCTCCCCGCCCTTTCGGAATCTCTCTTCCGTCCTTCCGCAATAATTTAATCATTTCCGCCGGCTAGCTCGCCGGCATTGTTCCCTATCCGCGTGCGAATCCCGGCGCGGATTTCGTTCCGCGATCCGCAATTGTGCCCCGCATTTCGTCGCACGTAGATAGCCGTAATTACGGCCACGCGTCGCGGCTGCGGTTTCCGGCATTGTTCTTTTGCGGAATTCTCCGAGCACGACCGTGTCGGAAGTGCGTGGACGCGCTCGAGTTACTTCTCTTGATCCTCTGTCTTCGTTTCCTGCGAATCGCGGAATCGGCTACTGTGACTATTATCTGTCATTTTTTTATGCATCGCTATCACGGTCGATATAGCTATTGAGTAGGTTCCTAGTCGAGATAAGATGAGCTCTTTCGATTTGCCGGGAAACTCGGACATTGTATGCTAATTAAACGGCAGACGACATCGAGTCGCTCTCCGTCTCCTCTGGCTATCCCGACTTTCATATCCTGGACTTCAATCCTTAAATCTCCTCTCTCGATATTTCCCGTATCTTGGGCAGAATTTTCGGGATAATTGATTATCATGTCGCCGGTTCGGCGAAAGTAATTAAAATAAAATAAAGGCGCGGGACAAGTTCCTCGGTGTGAATTTCTCGATCGACTCCCACTCTCCTCGCGAGCGAATCGCCGGGAGAAAGTCTTTCTAGAAATTGGCGATCGCGTCGTCGCTTTCTCGGCAGAGGCGGAAACCGCGGGCGGAATCGGCTCGTTGTCCCAACTCGGTAACTCCGAGTGATATAAGTCATTTACCGCGAGTAATCACCGGTGTTAAGGGTATCGGAGCATTCCGAGGAGCACCGCCCGATACGCTCGCAATTCGCCTTAATCGGGGCCTAATCGAATTACGGAAGACCGAACTGCAGTTTCGAGTTATTGCTAAGGTATCAGGGAATTCTCAGACGCGCCGTATGCGCCGGCAATCAGGATTAATCGGAATCTAATCGATCCGATTCAATCGGACCCCTTTGGGGCAATTTGACAGTCGGTCCACGTGGCCGCAAGACAGAACGAGGGAACTATCGAAGAGACCTCGGATCCTTCCTCTGGATTCCAGGATTTAGGGGCAAGGGGCGATAGATCGATAGGATCGATCGAGTCACAGCTTCCGGGACACCCTCCTGGGCATGACGTACCGCCAGCGGAATCTCTCCGCAGCGGGGACGTACCCAGGACTGGAGCTGCCCTTGCGTTTCTCGTAGACCAGGTTATCGGATGCCTTCCTGGACAGGATCTCCGTGGCAGGGATGTCGGATAAAGGGGTCCTGGAACCGGGAAAATGCGAATGAGGGTTCAGGTGCAGGTGCAGGTGCAACGGCTGACGACCGAGCCGCATAGGACAGCTCCTGACGGTCGCCACGTGGTCGCGTTCCGTCTGCGTCGCGACGTCCACTCGCCTCGAATCAAGAAATCGCGTCAATAGAGTCACTCTGTAAAAAATTGTTTACGACATTTCCTATAGTTTTCTTTTTTTTTTTTTAACCGAGGGGACTCACGCGGAGGTGGAAGGACTCTTCGGCGCGGACGCGGCATCGACCATGACGCGCGGCTCCTTCGGTCCAAAAGGAAGTCCTTTTTCGCCCTCGTCCGAATTCTTAAGGACCTCTCGACGATCCTTCTCGAGGTTCGACCTCGATGATCCTTTGGTGCCTTCAATTTTGATGACCTCGGCGGACATGCGAGCCGCGACGTCCTGCACAACGTCTCGCAGGACCTCCTGGACGACCTCCGGCACCCCGTGACAGGACTTTCGGAATGCGGTAGAATTTTAAGGAGGTTGAGAACAGTCAGGGAAATTTCGGAGATAGAAACTGATATCGGGATAACGTGGAGGAAAACAATTACCGAGTCCTGCCGATTGCAGGACGCAGTAGTCGACCTTTCGCGCCTCTTCGCCAACTCGCTGGCGACCAGTTGGCGAATCGTCCTGTCGAGGTCCTCCTCCTGGACCCCTCGATTCCTGGGAATTTTCCCGAGATTTTCACGGCATCCTCTGACTTATCATCTGAGTGTTAAGGACTCACCTCTGGTCTCGCATCGGGGGAACGCCTTCGGGGCGGGTCTCCCCCATCGCGAGCTGAATCCTGGAAAACAGGGAGGTCTCGATTTAATCCCCATTTTTTTTGCGCCAATCCTGGTCGCCAGGAGAGCTCGTCAAATTGGGGAATTTTCCCCAACCGGGGGAAAACAGGACTCAGGGGTCGGGGTTTCCGGCTCGTCGATCATCCCTTGGAGAGTGAAACGTCGAGCGGGAGTTTGGACATTTTTCGAGGGTGGGCTTGTTTTCGGGCATTCGTCCCGAAATTTGCCTACTCGGTCACGCGGGGAGGACTCTTCTCGGTCCCGCGGGTGTCGTCCACCTGCAGGTTCCTCCGTCGCCAACGAAGGGGGACCAGGTACATGAGGTCCCTCTGCAGGATCTCCAGGAGGAAGTAGACGATGATTAACAGGTAGATCACGACGTACACCGCGTCCAATGAAGTCCCCATGCCGGAGGTGGTCCTACCGCTTCATGGTAGAACGGAGAACCCTGTCTTCGAGGTTGGCATAAACGCGCCTCGCTTTTGTCTCCTGGACAAGTGCCATCGCGAGGCTCGTCATCTCAGGTGCGACGACGTACCCTCGTACAAATTTGGTAATCTTTCCTCATCCTTTAATTTTGATCCAGCGAAAAATCGTATTAATTACGACATGACCCACGTACGTAGGAGATTGCCCGCCAGGATCGCCCCTCGCCCCCCTCGCCCTGAAATGCTCGATAACGTGCTATCAGCGGCCAATGTCGTTGCAGGCACGACGGAGGGCGACGCGGTGCAGGCGCTCCTCGCGCGTTACCTTCAGCGCCGTCTTCAGGGTCTCCAGGGTGGCCGGCTGTCGACGCCGCCCCCGGCCTCGGTGCTCTTCGGGGCCCGCTACGGGCCCCGCTACGACCCCCACTTCGGGCCCCGACCCCTGCAAGGCAGGCGACGCGGCAGGACCGACGAGGAGGACGATTACGAGGACTACGACGACGACCTACGCGGCTTCGAGGACAGCGCCAGGGGCAGGACGAGCTTCGATCTGCTCGCCGGTAAACCTCGCAGGACCTCTCGGTCTCCTCGGGATTTCTGACCCCTGCGAAATTAGCACAGGTGCATGCACCTGCTCGCAATTGCACCGATGCACATAGCAATTCACCGGTTCCCCTGTATCGATTCAGCTGCACCCCCGCAGGAAATCATTTGGATTCATCAATAAAAATTCCGCTTGGCAATTAATATTTAAACATCGCCGACCACGCAAAATGTTACTTTGCCGGCTAAAGTATTTTTTTTTTTAATTAATCGGATACAGCGGGGTTGTTGAGTTTGTTGATAATTCGATTTTTTCTTTCCACGCGGGTGAATGCAGCGGGCTTCTTGTGTATGTCGATGCATTTCGTTGGAATATCGACGCACCTGTTCGCTGCCATTCCGTCCACCTCCACCCGGGCCGACCCGGACCACCCGCTATGGGCCATTTCGCTCCTCTCCGGACTTAATTAGAGTTCTTGCGTAAATACGGTGCTTCGCGGTAACGCGGCCCTCGTCAAGCTTTTACGCCCTCCATCTTGGAAGGGGCGACTTCCGGGGGAACGACGAGTCCTTCCGGCCGAAGGATCCTGCGAGTGGATGGCGCCCCGGTTAACCGAGAATCCTGCCGAATGCCGCCATTCGCTCGATCGCGGGAGGCCTCTTCATCGTCCAAAGGACTCCCAAGAATTCGTCCTGTCCCCTCGCCAGGACGATCTTCGATTGACGTCCCCCGGCCTATTTGCGGCGAGGTAAATTTACAGGCAACCTCTGTAAATTTACCTTGCTAATGACGCGGTTAATCGCGTGGTAAAGGTCAGGGCCGACCCATCGCCATTAGCGAGATCCACTTTACGACCAGTGGTCCCCTTCTCGACCTCCTCGGAGGCTGAGCGATCCTCTGGACCGAACAAAGAAGCGGTCGGAAAATGCCCTTCCAGGACGTTTCCCCCAGAAAGGCGCAGGAAAGAAAAAAACGTCGACCTCGACGTCCGCTTCTGGTACCTCTAGACTATACGCAGTCTCGACCTGACCTTCTCAATTCTTTTTCTCCCGCCTCTTTCCTTCCGCCTTTTACCGGATAGATCGAGATCATTCGGGGCAACGAGAGCGATAAATCGTCCGGGGGGCATTTTTGATCCTGGATCCGAAGGACGCCTTTCGATGTCCTTCCGGCGCGGCCTTGACCCAGGTCCAGGACAATAGGAGAGCGATTCGGATTCGCTGTATCCCGGGTAGAAATGGAATCGGGAATACTCTTGCGGGACACCGAGGTCCTTTATCCCCGGGACCAGCTAATGGCCCGGGGTTATTATATACTCGTCGAGGAAACGTAGCGTGAATCCTTTCAGGGCGCTCGCCACTTCCCCAGAACTTGGAGAGCTGCGCTCGCCCGATAAGGTTCCTCCAAGTCGGGGCTGAAATTTACTAAGAGAGAGGAGCCGGAAGAAGGAGACGGCGGAGACCTGGAATTCTCGACGCGATCGCTTCCGTCTGCAGGCGGACTCGTCCCGGAAACGCGACCGTCTCGAGGCGGCCTCGCCGTTCCGCTCCTCCGGAAGGATCGGCCCAGCTTCCGGACGCGCGTCTTGGAATCGCGGAATTATCGCAATTATCTCGCCGGTCGGGCAATTCGGGACGGTCGTTAAGCGAGCCCGACCGGAAACGTCGACGAGGGAGGAAGAGGAGTCGATGGCTTTCCGTGTCCCCCGCGCCGTTTTCGACGTTAATCGCCGCGGAATTATCGGCCGCCTGGAAAGCGTTATCGCGCGGCCGCGCCCTGAGAGTTTCTCCTACCGAGCAGGTTTTTCGAGATCCTCGTTTTACGGAGCATCTTCTTGTGTACCTTTCTTTCTTTTCACTCCGAATTTTTCTTTCTCCATCTTCGCTCCGAAGACGTTTTTCTTTGATTTTCGGGACGACGCGAGAACGAAGGGCATCCTCCAAATTCAATTTTCATCGATTTTTCCCGGATAAGAATTTTTATTTTCGATTTTTCCTAGACAAAGATTATTTCTTTTTTTTTTTGGAAATGAAAGGTGAGCAAAAGTCCGACCTCCGCCGATTCGGCGGGTGTGAAGGTCGGACCTCGTAGGGTCTTTCGCCACCGCTGGGTCTCTCGAGGTCGGCCCGAGGTCCTAGGTCCCTCCCACTTCAGCCTCCACCTCGAAGAAGATCGGTTCCAGCGGTATCATCGGTTGCGACAGCCCGGCTCGACCAGAGGAATCTCTACTTTCATTTTCTTCTGGCGGATCTCCCCTTCCCGCCGGAGGCCGAAGACGCTTCCTCGTCGGGATCCTTTCTCAGGATTCGGCGCTTCTGGGAATCCTGGAAAGGACCTCGAACCTGGCTCCCGAGTTCTTTTCTCTTTTCGGACGAGAATCGGACCCCGAGTACTTCTTCCTTTTTCCATTTTACTTGCCGCCGGAGACGAAGACGTCGATCCGCTTCCTTTCCCAGAGGACCCCCTCCTGGAAGCCGAGGAGTCCTCGGGGAGGGATGACTTCGACGTGCCGCGTCGCATTCCGCGCATTTCGAGCCGCTTGGCGCCTCGTGAAACGACCTCCTAGGCGGTGATCGGTTTATCGGCGACAAGGTCCTTCTTTGCGTCCTTTCGAGGAGAGGGGCTAGAGAAAAGGCATTAACGCTCCGTTAGGCTCTGTCGGTGGGTCTCTTCGGGTCATCCAGAGAAGCCGGTTTCTCGTCTCTCTCGCCTCGTCCAGGTGAAGGTCGGCCGGTGTGGAATCCGATTGAAAAGCGAACGTCGTCGCGTCGCGCGCTCAGTCGATCGCTCTCGCGCGAGCCCGGGCCAAGTCGATCGGTCGGGATCCCAAAGAGGAGAGAAGTCGCGAGCCATGAGAGGGGCGCTCCTCGTCGCGCTGGTCCCCCTTATCATGGTCGCCGAGGCCATCCCTGGCAGGCTGAGCGGTAGGCATCATTTTCTACATCGGCATTCATCTCCCAATTTTTCCTGATTTTCCTGAAGTCATTTTCACGGTCGCCAAGGCCATCCCTGGCAAGCTGAGCGGTAGGCATCGTTTTCTACATCGGCATTCATCTCCCGATTTCTCCTGATTTTCCTGAAGTCATTTTCACGGTCGCCAAGGCCATCCCTGGCAGGCTGAGCGGTAGGGGTCGTTTTCTACATCGGCATTCATCTCCCGATTTTTCTTGATTTTCCTGAAGTCATTTTCACGGTCGTCAAGGCCATCCCTGGCAGGCTGCGCGGTAGGGGTCGTTTTCTACGTCGGCATTCATCTCCCGATTTTTCCTGATTTTCCTGAAGTCATTTTCACGGTCGTCAAGGCCATCCCTGGCAGGCTGAGCGGTAGGGGTCGTTTTCTACATCGGCATTCATCTCCCGATTTTTCCTGATTTTTCTGAAGTCATTTTCACAGTCGCCAAGGTCGATCTTGGTAGGCGTCGTTTTCCGATTATCTGCCCTCCACCAAATTTTTCCTCAAATGCTTTTCTCCGCGATCATTGAAGTCGTCTCCAGCAGACTGAGCGATAACGTCATTTTCTACTCGCTTGCGTTCTCCCCTTAAAATGGGGAAAAAAAATAGCCAGTCTTCCCTACCCCTCGAAATCACCCGAGTCCTCCAGGATTTAATTGGCCCGCCCTTGGACCGGGGAGGAAAAATCACGACGGCATCTCGAGGTCGAGGTTCTCTTCTTTCTTTCCGTGGATCGTTAACGACGAGCAATTATCGGAGTCGCGGCGATACGCGGGTCAGGATCTCTCCCATCCCCGGGTAATTCGTGCCCCGATTGTGTTCCAAACGACCTCGAAAAGGGGTGCCTCTTTCCCTCCGGAGGGTGCGAGACGAGCCTCGACCAGGTCGTCTCGCGACGGAGCAGGGAACGTATCGTCGCGGCTCCGCTCTCTGGGGAAGCCATTACCGGGAGTTATTGCACCCTCGGGGGTAGTTCCGGGAGACTATTTTATTTACGAATTATGCCGAAATCTGGAACGCAGGGCGCGAGGCGCCGTCCTCGCCGCGACGCGGTTGTACTCGGTGGCTAGCCCGAAGAGAACCTCGAAGAGCATCTCGAGGAGGCTCCTGAAACCACCTCGGACCTATCCAGGGCCCGAAAAGGACAAGAAAATGAATGTCGACACCCTGGGCCCAAAAAACCACGACGGCCTCGAGTCGACGCCGTCGGGCCGGCTTTCGTAACTTCTCCTGGAGGTGACGTCGATCGCGAAAGTGTGCGGTGAAAGTCGATCGAAGATCAAGGTCCCCCCAGAGATCCGCCGGAGCGGAATCTCCGAATCCCACATTGGAACCCGCCTTCGGGAATTTCCTCCACCCGGGGATTCCGCAAGGGAATCCTCTCTTCGGGACGACGCCGAAGAACGCTGGTCCGCCTCTCCTGAATTCCCATTCGGTCGGTCGAAAGGATCCCCCGAATTCCGCGCGCGGTCGTTCGTCCGCAATTCCGCGTCATTCCGCGCATTCCGCCTCCGCGTGCGTTGCGTGACCGCGAAGGAATCCCGCGGCCGCGGTTCCGCTCTCTCTTTCGCGCTGATCCATCTCGAGCGGCCGAGTGCCCGAGTTCTCTGGTCCCCGTCCTCGAGTCCTGTCCCCTCTCTCCCAGGGTGCCCCCCAGGGGGGCCCCAAGAATGGAAGGCGTGCCAGACGATGTCCCAACCTTCCCCGACAGAGATTACGATACTGTTCCATTTTCCCGCGTCGCGGAAAAACACTAAAGCGGAGAAATTTCGAAATACGCGTTGTTAAAAGTACCCGAAAAAATTCTTAGGCTCCTATCACCCGAGATTATTCCGATATTATCAATCTGACGTCTTAACGCCGATCTGAGCCACGTTACAAACTTGGATAAAACATGATTATTTAATTTGCATGTGTTTGAAAAATTGTCAAATGAGGGATGATGGTGATATAAATATTTTTGGTAATTGTGTATGCGAATGACAGCACCTTTGGAATTATCCGATTGCCTATCAGGACCTTGATTAACTCGTTTCATCCGACGTTGACCTAGGTCATTTCCTGGCATCTCGCCCAGGAGCCGATTAGGCTCGCCGTCAAAGTCGAGCGCCCAGGATCGCGCTAAGCCGCTTCCGCGGATCCGCAATTCCGGCGCGTGCGGATTCCTCCGCAGTCGACGAGGTCACCAGAGGCGGCCCGGCTGCGTTTTAGACGCACCGCCGAGCCGGATTAAGCTTTGATTGTCGCATTAGTATGCATTGGCTCGTCCGCCGTTTGCGAAACGGCCGCAACGACCGTCTCGACCCATGGCGCGACCGAGGCTCTTCCTGCGGAATTCTTCCGCAGGCGCGGATCCTCCCCTGAATCCGACGCGCATTCTTTCAGATCACGCGGAATGGATCGGAAGGAAAGCGTAGAGGACTTTCGACGCACGCGTTGCGTCGTGCGGAAATCTTGCCGCACCTTTCTCCGGCGGAAAACGCACGCGGCTGGTGCCGCGAATCTATTCACTCGGTGATTTCATCGCGGAAGAAATCGCCCGGTCCGGTTTTCCGCGGACGTGATATCACGCACGCGGAATTCCGGGACGCTTTCCCATTGCGACTTGTCCGCGGTCCGGAAATCCCGCATGGCGTTATCGCCGAGCGGACGCGGACTTTCCGCGAAAGATTTCATTCTCTCCTCGGCTCTTTTCAACTTTATTCCTATTATTAGGAATAACCTAAGTTTCTTCTTACAAGCCAAACTTTATAGGTATTTTAGAAATAGTTAATAAAAAATGAAATTTCCCGAGTTTCAGGACCTACCTTAGGGTCTCCATATTCACATTTTAAAGTATGAAACGATTTGAGACGCCCAGTTCGTTGAATAGTTTTATGAACGATTCAGCTTTCGGATGGCACTTTCACATCCCCTTAATTAATTGATAACGAAATTCCAGGTGCACCGAGATCGGTGATATGACAATTTCTGGCGCAATCTCGGTGCATCCCGAGGAAACATCGAGAGCAGGCACCAAGAGAGCTCGACTCGCTCAAGGCTGCAGTTTCTCTTCGTAATCAAGGGGTCTAACCCTTTCCCGGGGCATACCTCGTGCATGACTCGCGTACTTAGCTCGTAACGCCTCGAAATGCGCATTCGGCGAGGCCGGCATATAAAAACGCGGCTGCAATTTCGAAATTGCCGGATAAATCGGGGATTTACGGGCACACTGGACGGCCGCAGCGTTGATCACGTAAATGGGCAGCTTCCGTAATTTAGTATTTAAGGCCGGATTATTATTTACAGTGCGTGTTATTAAAATCACTCGTTATTCCGGGCGGAGCTCGGAGGACGGCGAACGGGACGTCGGCTTGAACCCATTAAAGCCCGTTCGGTAAAGGGCCCTTCAATCGGAAAACACTCCCCGCCGTTCGGCTTGCCAAACACGCGGTAAATCGCGGCAATTACGCTAATTAACCCTGCGGAATGATTTTCGAAATAAACAGCCCTTTGCCGCCGCGCCGAGAAAATGGCGGCGCGCGTGCTCTCGCCCGGGAATTGATTAGCGAGAGGAGGCGCCATGGAGAAAGAAAATCGGTTTTCTGATTTTCTCCAATTTTCCACATTTTCTAGACGACTGCCCCAATTGCGTGGACGACCAGGCCAGCAGCATAGCGGCCTCGAGATGGACCATGCCCCTACTGAAGCTCGGGGAGAAGAGGTACTACCTCGGCATCTTCTTCAAGGTACTCCCTTCTTCGAGGCGCAATTTCTCTCCGGATTTTCTTTCCTGTTTCTTTTTTTTCTTCGATTTTCCTACCATTTTACCTAATTCGAAATCCTCGAGGAAATTCGAGGGGAGGGGTGGCGTGAAGGAACGAGGTTAAAAGTTTCCTCCCCGGTCGGGGATGATCTTATTAAAAGTTGGCCGCTTTATTATTCGCTCGACACGCCGCAGGGGAAGATCTTCAGGTCGACCTTCCACCTGGGGATTTTTCCCGACGTTCATTAATGAGATGGGGTCCCTAGGAATTGGGGATCTCTTCGGCATCTCGAGAGGTCGAGCTCCTACGCCGACGCGTCTTCGGGTGCTCGATCTCGAGGAGAAAGATCGAGGGATCTATCAAGGGATCTGCAATTGGCGCAATCCTCGATCGGGTCATTGCGCGGGGAAACAATGGAGGGAACTGTGGAATCACGGTGCAGCAGGTTCCCTCGCGAAAGGGGACCAGCTACGTCGTGGTCGAGCAGGTCGAGTTCCCGAAGAGAGATAAATTCCCTGAGAAATTTCCCAGGACCCTCGCGCTGGGAAGGAAACTTTTCAATATCCAGATCATTTTCTCCGCCCTGATAAGACGCGATAAAGAGGTCCTTCCCGTCCGCAGGCGAACTGGTACCGGGCGTCCCAGTACTGCAGGTACCACGGGATGCACCTGGCGAGCATCGCCTCGCAGGAGGAGAACGATCGGCTGGAGAAGCACATCAAGGACTTCGGGCTGGGCCACGAGCACTTCTGGACCTCTGGAACCGACCAGGCCGAGGAGGGCACCTTCTTCTGGATGGCGAACGGCCGGCCCATCACCTTTGAGAACTGGAACGTGGGAGAGCCCAACAACTTCCGGTACGTCTTCGAGCCCATTTCCTGAAGCTGAGACCCGTTAAAAAATTCTAATCTCTGATATTATAAATCCCAGGTACGAGAACGGCGAGGAGGAGCACTGCCTGGAGCTCTGGAACCGCGACGGAAAGGGCCTGAAGTGGAACGACAGTCCCTGCAGCTTCGAGACCTTCTTCGTCTGCGAGGTGCAGTGATTTCGGTGTCCTGGACTCTAAGGACCGACTCGTCGGCCGAAACTGGGACTTTGTGCGATTTTCGAGCCACCTCCCGGGGAGAAAGAACGTTCCTTCGGGAGAAGTCGAAGTGCCCCGGGGGTGATCGAAGTTGGACCTCCTAGAGGATGTCCTCTCGTATCGACCCTCGATAACTCGAAGGGTTGCGAGTGAATCGCTAGTCGCGTCACCCTCTTCCCTCTGCGTACTCACCAGCATGTAAAATAAACGTCTCGAGCCTTGGACCGTCGCCTCGAAGTTCCACCCCGTCTTCGGGATCCTCTTCGGGGGAGACCCAGCCATGGCGGATTTCGAAGCATTGGATCGATTTTCACCCCTTTCCCGGGCACATCGATTTATTCCGCCCCGGGAAATATGTCGGTACTTCTAATATGTTGGTTTTGCAATTAACTCGGAACACGCAGTCGCTAATTAATGGCGCGCCATTGCCGCGGTAAAATCGCTGGTCCAGAAATTTGAGCCTGGGGGGAGAGCAAACGAAATCCAGCCGAACGATCGTTACAGTAACTTGTCAACATTGTTGCTATGTTGCTTGCAAACTGTTTTCTCAATGATCACCCTTATAACTTATACTAATAAATGCAATAGCTAAGTTAAAAGCATCGGCACGTACTAAGTAAGACCAAGAATGATAAAAAAAAGAAATACTTCTCCTCCAGGAGGAGATAGGAATATTATAAAAATGACCAGTGAACGGTAGGGAGAGTAATTATCGATACCGGTAATTCCCTTACAAAACAACAGTGTTTTTATTCGAAACAACATACAAGTACGTGCCAAGAGCGCTCGTAAAAGCTTAGCGATCGGGTTCCTCGAGGAGGAAGAGGCGCGGGGCTCTCGATCGGCGATCGATCGCTCTATCGACTCGATCGACTTCTTCGGGACCGTGTAACTCGTCACGTGACGTTTTAAATTGAACGTCAAGAGGTACTCGAAGCTTCAACGCGTCCAGTTAATTCGTCCGTGGGGTTTCCTCAGGGGCGCGTACGTAGCGCGTCGAGGCGAAGACGAGTCGAGGAAAAGCGAGAAGAAATTTGAAAATTCTAGGGAAGAAAAAATTTCTTCGAGTTCTCAAGATATCGAGCAAAGTGGAGTCGACTGGATTTCCTCTCGACGCCCTCGAGTCGTCTCGATTAGGCTAACTCTAAGGCTAATTACGAAGGCGAGCACGGGACTAGGCCAGCTTATGTACAAGTACGCACGAGTACACATACACGGCGATATAACACATCTCTGGTATACACATACGTTTTTTAAATAGCTCCGACTGCATTAAGAAAACCGTGTCGCCTCCAGGGTGGACCTCGAACATCCAGAGAGACGGAAACGGAGGTCGTAGGTGCCGTGTCTTTCCATCGTTTCGATAAACTGCGGCCTAAGAGACAAGGGGTAGGTCGAAGTCGAAGGGTAGTTTCGTTTTAGGGGATTACCCGAGTCCGGTTTCCCTCGACTTGTCGCGAATATTAGCAGATTATCGGAAGTATTCCGCGATCGGCCAAGCTGCTCGAGAAAGGGTTAATCGGGGTAAGGGGGTGCAAATGGGCGCTAGGTTTATAAAAATCTCTCTTAAGACTTATCTTAGGGGTACCTAAGTGCTCGGACTAGAGGGGCGTACCCTGGATACGTATGCAGGTCGCGGGTGGACCTTGACCTCGAGAAATCGAAGACTATTGAATTAGCGACCGAACCGCGAGTTGAGTTTAAGTTAAAATTAACCGGGACCTCTGTGTCGATCCTTGGAAGAGCGGATAAAGTGTCCTCCGAAGAGTTTCGGCGGGTGTACGGCGAGCCCCGAGTCGATAACTCGGGGTTGGCAAGTCGGGGTGGTTTTGGGCGGTAAAGGGCGCGTGGAGAGCTTCTTTACCGACCGCCGCACCCCGCAAAAACTACAGTAGGGGTTGTACGTAAATTGGGGCGCCATTTACCAAACGACACCCCCCGGTTCGCTCTTGACAATCGTCAAGTCGGTCTGCGCAGGGAGGAAAATCCTCCTTTACGTTTCTCGAAATGTCTCATATCGCCCGACACAATGGCGACGACCTTACAAATCATTTCAATTAAATTCTCCCCCTCCCCGCGCGGGAATCCGCGAGTACAGTCTCCGACTCCTCGCTTAAAGAATCGAGAGCGAGCTTAACTATATAACGCTTTTTTCGTTTACCTTTAACAACAACATTAACAACATTTCATTCGCCTTAACAATATATTTAAAATCCGCGGTTAGGAAGTGGCTGTCGGAATCAGCTGATCGCTCGAGCGAGCGGAGTCCCCGGGGGGGCGAAGACCCCCCGGGTGCCCCCTTCGCGCGAGAATCGCCATCGGGGAGAGCAACCCTTACGGAACTTCGATTAAAAGGAAATCGGGGGTTGGGGTAAAAATATTGCACTCTAGCCCCAAGACAATGGTGCACCCCTTTCGGTTCCGCGCGGGTTCGCTCTATGTACAAGAAAGACCTCTCTCTGTCGTTCCTTAGAAGTCGTCGCAGACTTCGGACCTCGACTTAAAATGGAAAAAAAAATAGCTTGCGCTCGGTTTATCACGTAATTCTAGAAAATGGGGTTTCGCTTCTCTCGGTCCCTGTCGACGGAACTTTCGCTTAGGAGCGTGTTCCGTGGAACGAGTATCTTGAGCATGTTACGTCCTCGAAGTGGTTGCCTTTAGAATATGTTCCTCCACCCCGTGGTCGCGGTCCGGTGCGACCGGCGCGACTTTACTCCTAACGTTATCTGACACATATTTAAGTTTAATATTTATTTAATATGGTACACATCGATTTTATCCGAAAAGATTTATGGTAGCTTTCTTTTGTCCTCCCTGGCCCGGATTTCGAGCGCCGTCCGTGGTCCAGGTCGAGTGTCGTTCGCGGTCCCGCGACAAAATTGATTCCGTTGTCTATCTATTGCATTGTTAGTGCCTATCTAAGTGTACGTTTGTTCCTCGGGGTTTGGTTTTCGGTTTTGCGTTTGATTTTGATTTTGCCCTCCCCTAGAGGGGACGAGTCGGTACCGAGGGGATGATTCGCGCGACGAATCCGCTTCTCTGATTTCTCCGACGAGGAGGCGACGAGAGTCCTTCGACTAGGATCAGTGCCTTTCCTCGGGAGGTGTCGACGACTCGCGGGGGCAGGTTGGGTGTCCTGGGGGATCCTCTTCCACGGCTCGCCGATGGTCTCCGACTTGCCTCTGTCATCACAGAACGGTCTCCCTCTCCGCGATCTCCGTTCTGTTCTGCTTCTCGTCGATGATCCTGGGACGTAGAAAAATTACCGATTAGCCGGAGCCAAGTACTAGACCCTACGAGAAGGGCGAGGATCATGCCTGGGTAGGAGTCCTTGATTTTAAAATTACAAATCGGTACCTGTAAATCTCCGTAGGCAGGAACCTCTCGTCGTACTCCGTGCAGACCACGTGGTTCCTCGTCATGTCTCTAGGCCTGGCCACCTCCACCGCGTCGACGTACCTGTACCGATACAAGCAAACTATCAGCTCCATGAGCCCAATAAATAATATCTAGACATTAAGTCATTCCCAAATATCCTTGACCAACCGGCAAGGGTTCACGGTTAAGTCATGCCATGCAGTACCGACCTACCCCAACGAGAAATCCCGTGACCAGGTGTGCGGCCGATTGTCTGGTGGAGTTACCTGGTCTCTGAGGTAGCAGTTGGAGGTCGATCTCTTTTTTACCTAGATTTCAAGTCGCGGTTGGAACTTACGAGTCAAAGTACGGCGGCAACGGATGTGGAGACTCCACGGCGAGAGGTTTGGGGCGTTGATCCGAGGTCGGGAAGCACCCTCGCCACCAGCGAGGATTAGGTCGGATCCTCCTTGAAAAAAGTCCACGAGGATTTTCGAGGCCTCCAAGGACCCCGGGGGTCCCCTCGAGGCTCGTCGTTTCGAGCACCCCGAACAGCCGTAACGAAGACGGTCGTCGGGAGAAATTATCGCGACGGAGACGAGAAAGGCACGAAAGAAAGGAAGGACCTGCCAGGATCAAGCGGTCGCTCTCTCATATCCCCCTCTTCCTGGCCTAATAAGCGCGGATTATCTCTTTTTCCCTTACGTCTAGGTCGATTCGGCTCCCACCAGCGGACAGCAGACGAGGAGCTTCTTGCGAGCGTGGAAGGAAGAGGCGGACTAAGATTCAACGGTCTTAAGATCGAAAGATCGAAGAGCATGCCGTGCGAGCAAACTTCTCAAAGGTCCTTTCGAACCGAAGGAATTCGAAAACTGCGCCGAAGGTCCTCGTAAAGGGGATTACCGAGGACCTCTCTTGGCATCCTTAAGCAAGAGTGCAACGACCGGCTCGTCCGGGAGTGGTGGTCGTGTAACTACTGTGCAGAGGTAACTACATGCAGTATGAATCGAGGTGGCGACTTCGGCATCGAAAATCAGGCTCGAGGAGACTTCGCCCGGAGGTGGAAGGTAAGAAGCCGAAGAATTAGGAAAGTCCTTTCGTACTTGGGCTGCGCCGGCTTGATGCCGTGAGCCTCCAGGTCCTTCTCCAGCTGACGGATTCTGATCCTCGCCATGTCCAGCTCGTGTTTCACCTTCCACAGGTGGGTGTCGCAAATGGGGTCCCTGCACCTGTGGTGACGCAGGATATCCTGGGCCTCGTAGACGGCTCCACGGAAGGTGAGGGATTTTCCCATGCTCTGGAGAGGAAGATATATCGGTGGGTCCAGGTTCTTCAGGGTCTCCAGGGTAGTAAAATCCATCGGATGCGTTACGTACCAGACTTATCAGCGCACAGCAGCCGCTCCTGTCTCTCTTCGCACAGTGGTGCCTGACGTACTTGAAGTAGAGGTACTCCAGGAGCAAGAAGAGGGCCGCCAGGGCGACGCCGGCGAAGAGAAGGACGAAAGCGCTGAGGAATTGCTCCAAGGCGAGAGGGTCGCTGCTCTTCTGGACCTCTTTCCCGGGTTTACAGGTCCCGGTCATCCAGTAACGCCGTAGGCGTTCCAAGTCACCTGGAAGGAACCGTCGAAAGTCCACGAGTTCGTCTGGTACCGCCTTCTTCGGGAGCCGCGGCATCCTCCAGGACACTGCCCAAGGACTCACCGTTTTCCCGGAAATCCAGTAGCCGTTTGTTGAACATCTGCACGTACTTCGAGTTCCTGGAGAAGGCGAGACCGTAGCCGGTCATGGCGTACCAGGAGCCGACCGTCAGCAGACGGCAATCCTCGTCCTTGGCCACCAGGTAATCCAGCACGGTTCCGTCGTAGATGAAGGCGTCCATCTCCCTGCAAGGGGTCGAGTAAACGAGGAGAAGAAAAAAATGCGACCGCGACGGGGCTTCGAAACAAGCCAGCTGATCGATAGATGCACTTAACCCCAGATTGCGGAACCTTTAGGGGCGCGACGAGGATTACGGGAGAAACGCGATATTTCCGAGGTTACCCGTGACAAGAATTCTCCCAGCGGCTCCTCTAAGCCCGGAGTAAATGATTCTCCGAGGATTTAAGACCCCCGCAAGAACTTGTCCTTGTTGCCCTGGTTCCGCGTCCAGCTGGGGCCAGGACCTAATCCACGGTTTCTCGTTATCCAGGAAATCCAGGATCGCTCACCCGCTTATGACCGCTCCGATGCCCTCGTTGACGCTGCTCTTGTTGTATTTCCTCATGTACGCGTGCATCTCCTTGAAGTACTTGGCCAGGGTGCTATCGGTGTGGCTCCAGGGGATGGTGCCGAACCGGAACATGGGCTTGTGCGAGTAGGGCTTGGCCAGCCGATGGTCGTCCACCCCCGAGAACTCGTGGTACTCCTCCCGGGTGATCATGAAGGCCGCCAGGTTGGCGGTGTAGATGGCCAGGAAGACCACAGCGAACATGGCCCAGACGTTCGTCATGAACCTGCGTTTAGAGAATTATTAATAATAAGTGAGCTCTTTCAATTTTTTTAGAAGTACCCAGAAGGTCGACTTACCTGGCGGTGAACCCTCTGGGGGAGTCAACGTGGACCGCAGCCTGGAAGAGCACTGCCCAGACCAGCCAGTACGTGCGGAATAGGGAAAAGCGGTGGTTCCCCGTGTGGTCCGTCTGTAAGGTCCAGGAAACATGAAGAAAACGAAGAAAAAATAATTCGAAAAAAAAAACTATGACCTACCTTCATGTCGAAGCCGTATGGCGAGAGCCACTCGAAGAGGAAGATCATGAGTGACGCGACCTGGATGGCCACCGCGCCGACCAGCATCCAAGAGGCCGTATCGAACGGCTCTGAAAGCGACGAAAAAAATAAAAATAGGTAGGGAGACCTAGGGTGGCGATGCGAGTCTTCGAAGTGCTCACCTAGAAAGGCAGTGGGCGAGATGATGCCCGTCCTCTTGGCCACGACGATGGCTATACCGGTCTCCATGTAAGGCACCGTGAAGTCGACCACGGCCTCTCGCTCGGAGTTGATCATCAAGGAGGTCAGCACCATATCGGTCTCCCGGTTCACCAGGGCGGCTATGAGGCCGTTCCACTTGCCGTTCTAAGAGAAAAAAGTGGAGTGAACCAGGCGGAGTCGAAATCTTAGAGACCTCGAAGACCCCTCTTCGCCTACCTCCAGGGTGCCCCACTTGCCGTCCTCCACCCTGATGAGCTCGTAGGTGAAGCCCAGCTCCTCGGCGAACTTGACCAGCAGGTCGATGCAGAACCCGCTGCAGCACCTGAAGACGCTCTCGTTCCTGCTGGCCGAGGGGACGTCCACCCTGAAATCCAGAATCGAAATCTAGGATCCGACTTTTGGGGAACTCTCGAGGTGAGTTCACCAAACGGTTGGACCCGGAAACGCCGCCTCGAGAGTTTCGAGATCCAGGACAGGAATTTAACTTCCGGTAGGCGGCGCAGTTATGGCCTGGTTCCGCGTTAAGACCTCGGATTAATTTCCGGCATGGACGAACTGGAGATGCCCACTCGGCACCCCGTGCTGGGAACCGAAATCTGGAGACAGGTGACGTACGCCTCTTCCTGCAGGGAGAGAGAGGGTCCGTCCAACCTTTGGCCATCTTGGAAGATATCCCCTAGAAGGCGCGAGGCCTGATTAAATGTCCTCCACCTGGCAGGGCGCCAGAGCGATCACCGGTGACGCTGCGACCCTCCACCTCTTCACGAAGAATCCACATTCGAGGTAAAATATAAATCTCACCAAATCCCCCCTTCCACCCCGAGGGTTCGGTCCAATGCACTTTTGTTAAACCTCGAGATAATTCCAGAAAGTTTCCTTGTCCAAGTATTTAAACTTATCATGTTTCCATTGAATTCCCGTCGCCGAAGAACTTCGGTGAACCCAGGAAAAGTTCCTGAGGTGGAGATTTCGATCGCGCCGACGGTGAAAATCAAGCCCCTCGAAGTCTGGATCGAGGGGACTCTCCGGGAAGTAAGTACAAACCATACCCCGTCTCCCTCCCTTGGACCCCCGACAAGAGGAGCCCCCGCTTAATTCTTCGAGGTCGCGGAAAAACCTTTCCCATAACTTCACCTCGCACCCTGAAGAGCACCAACTTCAACCCTGGGGACGTCATCCGAAAGCTCACCCCAAGGCAGTAAACGCGAGCAGTCGCGCGACACTTTGCATTAACTTTCCGAAGTACGGACCTTGAAGAGCCCTCGACGCAACAGGTAGCGCCTTCTGTCCACCCTTAATATTTCATTCTTCCGCACCCATGTTTTGTTTCATATTCAGGTGCCAATACATGATTATAATTACCGAAGGAGACTGGAACCACGCCCAATTATCGCATCGGTTTCATCAAGGATGCAGCGGAGTTCCGAGGTCTCTTCAGGGGCTCTTCAGGGTACATTGGGTGATGAGAGAGGCAGGGCAGGAATTGCTGCAAACGATATCACGCGAGGTGGTATCGATCTCTCCTGCATACGAAACATCCTCTAGCGAGCCAAGGGCCACTCGTTTTTACGAAGAGCTTCGTCCTTCGGGATTGCGCACTCGCGCGACCCTCGGTCCACACCCTGCAGGACGAGTCGATTCCTGGGGAGGAATCCTCGAGGATCCGCTTCCTAATTCATACCTCCTGTCCCCTTCTCGCCTTTTTTTTTCGAGTCCCCTGACATTCCAAATCGCGTCGAAAATCGATCTCCAACCCACCCCCGGAGTCGATTTAACCGGATATAAAAATGCGGAGATTTCGAGGACAATTTCCTATTTGTAGATCCAGGATGCGACTCAGCGTTCCGGGATCCGAGGGGACCGGAGGGAGACGTCAAACTCGGAGAAATTCTGATCAGCACTTTGGCGAGCGGGGTACGTCTTCGAGGGGTGTTTTCGTCCTTCGCATCCCTGGGGGATCCATTTCCCCGGGGTGGTAATAAAAAGGTATCCATCGACGGAGTTTCCGCTGGTATCGGGAGGAACTTAAGAGACGCGCGTCCTTTTCCCTCGGTTTAAGCTCAAATAGGATTAAGCCGGCGGAAAGTCTCGATTCGAATTTCCCCCGTTCGTTTCGTTCTAACCAGGAGGTGGACAGAAGGCGAGAGGGGTTGCCCTGGGAAAAAAAGGGAGAGAGTTGACTGGGGTTTAAAAAAATGCGACACGAGGTACCGGAGGACGTCAAAGGACGATAAATGGAGACATGAGGCACCTGGTCGCGATACGGGACCACGGGGTCAGGAAAAGGACTTTGCAGGACGTCGTTTGGACTCTAAACCGAAGTCAAGGGACGGGGGTCCTCGGAAAGAGCATTAAAGTCGTCCTTCCGAGTTAGTAGGTCCCGACTGTAAAACGAGGCGGCGCGTCCTCGGAGTTCCTCGCGTCGTTCCGCTCTCGAGACACTTTTACGGCTCGAATCGGCGGGAGCGGTTAACCCGCCTCCAGGTTCGCTTCCTTTTCGGGGTAAATCGACCGCGAGGGCGGCATTTCCGGTCCCAGGAGCCCGGAATTCCGTCGCGGCCCTCAGGAACTCCGAATTCCTCTTATCCGACATGCCGGGACTTTTCGAAGTCCTCGCTCCTCCTTTCCCGCGGGATCCTCTCGACGGTCTCCCGAGTTTCCCGTAATTTTCGAAAGGCATTACTCCGGCGACGGTAGGGAAATTTCGTGCTCGGTTTCGCACCCGCGGTAACCCGATTGCGCGGTGGCGGAACCGCAGGCGGAGCCGCAGCGGCCCTGCAGATCCGCTTTGAGGAAAGCTGGCTCGGCCACTTTCCTCCCCTTATTTATAGGGTCGCCTTCTGTTCCCGATCCCGTGTCCTCCGCCGCGGAATCCCCGGCTCGCCGCTTCCGGATTCTCTCCGCGCGGTTTCGCTCCTTCCCTGGCGACCCGCGAGTCGCTTAATTCCATTGTCCGCCGGAAAGTTTCTCCGGGTTCTCCCGGATCCGCTTAACGGCGAAAGGTTCGGTTCGGCTCGGTACTTCCGTTTTCCTCGGTCGCGCCTCGTTTCCGACACCGTCTTTCCCCGGATCCCGAAGGAAGAGAAACCCCTCCGACGGACAAAAGGAACGGACGGTGCGGAAAGTCTTACGCGGATCCGCCATTGTCGACGCGGCAGGCGTAATCATTCCCAGGGACGGCACCCCTGTTATCGTTACTCCTGGAGTTTCGGATCTCGTTATTTCTTCCTTCCGGTCCCATTATCTCCAAGATTTTTTTCATTCCCGTCGAATCGTCTCCTTATTCCTTGACCCGAGGATAACACTCTTTAATGCAATTCATTTCGAATCTCTCGATTGCGTCGAGGCATCTTTTTCATACTTTCGTGTATCTTAATGTACCGAGGATATCGAAGTTGCGTCTTTGGGTTTTCAATTCCCTGGCGCATCCTTTATGGACTTCTTCTTTTTTATCCTCGAGATTATTTCCCCGAGGTTAATTCCCATCGATGCATCCTTCGCGGAGGTGTCTCGGAATTTTTCCTGCCATCCGTTAGCAATCTCCCGAGCAATATACGCGGCGCGTCCTCGAGGGGATTCAGGATATAGAAATCCTGGACACAAAGGCGACTTCGTCCTGGCGAAATTTAGTGGCACTCGAAACCGGAGCCTCGGAGGGAATATAATTCCCCTTCGAAGCCCGATCGGGCTCCGATTCGTCGCACCTTTTCTCGGCCTCAGGTGAACGCACGCGTGTCCTGGAATCGTACCCCAGGATATCCCGGAAGGAGGAGAGTCCTTGCGAAGGCACGTCCCCTTCCGGATAAATATTCGCCCCGTGGACTCGCTGCATCGATTCGCGCTCGGGTTTCGCGTCGTATAGAAACCACCCCGAAGGGGAGGCCGTAAACGGAGACCCCCCAAGTGGACCGGAAGTGATTTTTCAGAGAACCCCTTCGCGCCTCCCGGAGACCTCGAAGGGTTCCTTTCGATTATCGAACCCCGAGCTTGCCCTGCCGGTTTTCCGTCGATTTTTATCCTTCTCGTTTAATCATTCCCCGAAAGGAGTTCACGGGGTGGAATCAACCCCTGGAGTGAACGGCGGACCGCGTTTCCGATAATCTCCTCCCATTCTATCCCGGATCCCTCGGAATCCGGTATTCCGGCTGAAAAAGGACGCGAATCTGGACACCGGGCTAATAAACACTGATTTGGAGGGCGTCGGGGTGGAGGCCGACGTCCAGGTTGGCGGGATGGTCTTCCCCCCTGGCGAGTGCGCTGACATTAATTCCAATTTACTCCGGCGCAGACGTAACCGGGATTTCAGGGCCCTCCGAGAAGCTGAAAGCTCGCCGTTCATTCGATCCGTGGGTAATATAGCGAAATGGAGAAATACCCTAGGTGGGCCGTCCATTTTCCCGAAAGAGTCGCCCTTACGAAGGGGTGGTCTTCGCGGTCTTCGGGGGAAGCTCGATAAGGACGCATCCTCGAGAGAAATCCTTGTTTTTGCGAAACCGGCGAGGGCGTCGCGCTCTCGAAAGTCGAGACCAAAAGTTCGAGGGGGGTCCCGGTCTAGGGGGTTGACGAGGCGGGCCCTCGAGGGCGCAAACCGAGGCCGGCGCAACTCTACGCGTAATGTCGGGGGCGGAGACGCCGCACGACTACCTCTCGGAATTGAATTTCCTCCCGGAATGCCACTCGGCTCGCAGTCTTGCAATTTACCTCGCGTCGACCTCCTAAGTTCCGCCTCTTTCGCGCCCCCGGCGAGATTAGCGAGTTTCAAGGGGCGCGGCATCCTCGAAATTCCAGTCCCAAGATCCCTAAAATCCACGGATTCGCAGGATTCGAGGATTCAAAGGATTCGCGCGATTCGGGGGATTCAAGGATTCAAGGGATTCGAGGGGTTCAAGGGATTCACGGGGCAAACCTAGGGTCGTTCATCGGATTCGAGCATCGGTGGAATACACGAGATTCCTGGAAATTCGCGTTATTCCAGGAATTGTTCCGGAAGGGAGTCACAAGGACTTCCCTTTCGCTCTTTCCCTTTCACGGAACTCGGTCATGCACCGAAACTTTGCCGGCCATAATTCCTGAGGGCATGGCACGCGCTCATTGAAGTCCGGAGCACACCTGCGAAGGTGAAGAACCTCCTAGGTGAGAGGTGGGAAAAAAAATAAGGTCCACTTACGAGACGTTGAAGGGGCCCTTGGCGACCCTGCAGAGAACCCCTCGGTCCATCAGGCACTTTCCACTTATGGGGTCTGGAGGTGCCAGGTTAATGTAGGGCGGCTCTTCCAGGAAGGTGATCCTCAGGTGGAACTTCTCCGGCACCCCTTGGGGCGGTGTATGGGAATTCCCTGGCCAAACTATGTCCTTGATGTCCAGACCCTCCTTCTGCCAGGACTTCCACACCCCGATCTGAAAGCCAATATCAGACACCTGTTTATGAAAATGGTCAAACAAACGCTGTAAAAAATGTTATAAAAAATCGTGAAAATGTCAGAGGGGGGAATTCGGAGGGGCCGATTTTTCGCGAGATTACCCGGACCCGTGAAAGTCCCGGAAACAAGTCTCGGTGGAAGGGGAAATGAGCGATCGGTTTTCCGGGTGAAAAAGTGCGGCTCCTTTGTGACATCCCTTGTGTCGGCGCGACCGGGCCGGGCTTCCGTCGAAACAAAGCTCGCTCGAAAGCTCAGGGCGGTCCTTTGTCGAGGAATGAATTTTCATGGGACATATCGCGGCCGATGCCGGAAGCTAATATCGACTTCCGGCCCGCGAGTGGCAAAGAGAGCCGATCCCGAAAAGGAGGGCCGAGCGGCGCCAAAGGGCAGTCGCGGTTTGCATATTCAGAGCACGACCTCGCCCCCTTGGAGGACCTTACAGACCACCCAAGGACCTCCCAGGATTACCGTCCCACCCAGTCGTCACTCCCTGATCCGTCAAAATTGCTGTCCCTCGCCCCACCCCTCTAAACGCCAGGACCTTCGCAAATATTCGCTCTCAGTCCTCGCAGAAATTCTCTTCAAAAAAAAAAAAAAAAAGAATTAGCCAAGGAGAAAATCTCTCGGGTTCCAAGGAGAAGATTTAGCGGGATAAATAATAAACGCATAATGGCATTTGTCGAGCATGGGTCGCTCGCAAAGGATCCCGGTCCCCTTCGTTCTTCCGAATTCCGGGCGCGACCCGAGTCCTGGCCCGGCGCCCAGAAAAAAAAAGAAGGACGAGGGATCTCGGCTTAAGGAGGCGTAAAATACGTATAGAACATTTTAAGGACCCGCCCAGGGTGTGCCCGACGTCCTCGGGCTGAGAAAGGATCCTCGACGAGGTCCTTTTACGAGCTCTAAAGACCGCTCTGGCTCCGATCCGTTTGCCGGGTTGACCCCCGATAAAAGGAGTCGCATTTTCCCCTCGTTAAGGCGACATTCGACCTCTCTCCCTTCGGGCAACCTCGGGCTATCGAAAACCCGAGGAAAATGGGCCGGAGGTCCTTCGACGTCCACGTGCCTCGGGGGGAGGAAAGGACGTGGACATTTTCCAGAGGGTGCAGGGACCGGGAAATCGCGATGCACCCCTTTCTCGCCTATTCCGGGCATCCGGGTAATTAGGTTATCCTAGGTCAAGGAGAGCCGACATCGGACATTCCGAAACGCTCCGGAACGCTTCGAAACGTCCTGCACCCTCCCTTACGGTGTCGCACGCGTCCTGCCTCCCAACTACCCCCTTGCGCCTCCGAAATCCCATTTCTCTTTCGAAAATACAGGAATTCCAGGATTCCCGGGAAAACTCGTAACTCTGTCCCCTCGAAGCGCGCTGGAAAGCAAATCACCTATTTTCCGGCCACAGTGATGCGTTTATTTTTTTTCCCCCCCCACATTTTTTACACCTCCCAATATTTTCAGTTCCGCCATTCCACGTTTTCTGTCGGACGATCACCTGACAAACGCTCGTTGAAATTTTTTTCCCAGCCGCATGATTTTTCTTTTTCTTTCGTGCGCGATCATTTTCCGACAGTTCATAAGAGCGACGTGGAAATTGAAAATGAATTCCTAGGCGTTCGATGAGTCGGTCTCTTTTTTCTTCTATCCCGAAAATTGATTTCCCCTTGAAATATTTTCGCTTTTAATTCTGTTTTCCGACCGAGGAATATTCGGTGAAATTTTTCCTATGTTCCCGGGAAAAGGGCGACTCTTTCCGCGGACGGCGGTGATTCCTGAGAACATTTCCGGGAGGGACGTGCAAATTAATGACGTCGTCTCGTTTTGCACCGCGTCGTACGTCACGGGCTAACCAAGGACGACGTTCCCGGACATTTGTCACCGATCCTGGGACGGCTAAATGAATCTCGTCCCCGTGGATGACGGATGGCCGGGCGGCCCTGGCAGTTTTCGCCAGAACCGCCGACAAGAAATTGGGCGAACCGGCAGGCCAATCGAACGGATCCAATAGCCAATTATAGGTTTCCGGGCCGGAACCTCGATTCGTCCCGAATCCGAATTGGCGCGTCTTCGTCAAGGACTCGTTACCTCCCGGAAACGGTGTATCTGACCTTTTAAGATAAGCTAATTAAAATAAAATAATTCCTGACCTTTTAAAATAAGCTAATTAAAATCAAAAATAATCTTAGTACAGAATTATCGGGAGAATTTCGAGCCGTGGATTGCATTTGGAGGTGACAAGAGCCGAGTCCTCGATTATCCGATCGGCCGGGCGAGATGGGCGATCGGCGGAAACGTTGGCTGCTCGGCCTATTAATCGCGTTACTTACGCTTCCGGAACTCGAACCCGGATTACACGGTTAATCGAGGGCTTTACCGGGTTATAAATCAACGATTTGGCTGGTCGCTTTGACCGATTAGACGAATTATGAGCAGGACTCGAGGCGACGCGACTCGGGAAGAGAACCACCCTCGGGTGGCCTCCGCTAGGTTTGGTTATGTATTCCTGCAAGCAGGAGCCGCTTACCCCGGTAATCCCTGTATTCCCGATATTCCCAATATTCCCCCCACTCCCCCGAGAAAGGAGAATCGCACCTCGGGCCGCGATAAAGGCCGGCATTAAACGCAGCAATTATCGAAATTACTTATCGACGCGCCAAGGGACTCCAAGATGGCCTCGGAACAGTGGCGAGAGATAAGAAAGGGTAAAAGAAATTGAGAAAAATCATCCCGAGGGAGAGGAACGAATCCGTGCATCCTGGCTCGGTATTTCCCGGGTAAAGGCATCCGGTAATTAAAATCGATAGGTGGTTGTATCGATTCGCCGTAGCGCGATGTGAGAAATTCTCAAGGGTGGAGGAAATCCCTCGGGAATTAAACTCTGGAATTTCGGTGGGCTCTGGAGTGCGGCCATTCCGCGGGCCGGGAAGGACACCGCGCACGGGTTTCCGAACTCGACGTCCGGTTAATCCCGAGGGAAGAGAGGAGGTCCCGGGTTGATCGGGATGCCTCGGCGTTTCCAGAGGACAACGAGCCGAGACTCGGGGATTAAAAAGAATAATTGGTCCCTCGGGACTCCGGGCCGATGTACCGGGAGACCTCGAAGAAAGGGACGAATTACCGGGAACAATGGGACCCTTAATTCCTGGTCGCTATTAGGCCCTGAGAGTGATTACTCGCGTAGAAAGGATTACGCGATCGCGTTGAAAGGCCCCTCCACGTGGCGAAGAGAGATCCCTAAAATTAGCGCTCACTTCCGGGGAATTTTTTATGGGGATAATGGAGTGCCAGAGACGAGAGAAGCTCTCGGGCATTATCGACGGCGGCGAGAAATCGATCCCCCGTATCGGATCTGGAGTAATTTCCCGGGGATCGTCCAGCCACCCGAGGGTGGATACGGATGGTCACACCATCTCGATACCATGTAGATGGTATCTCGATACGTATCGATACCATCGATAAATCCCCGCCGAGCTCGAAAATCCAGCCCATTCCCGAAAGGACGCGAAAGGAGGGCAAAGTACAGGGAAATGGCTCCTGGAATTCATTTATCCACCTCGCCCCTCTTCCCGTTCTCCCCCCGTCTATCTGGCCATCCATCGATCCATCTATCCGCCCTGTGTATTTGATTCTCGAATTAATCGAGTCCCTTGATTACCGAGCGATCCCATTTCGCGGGATCCAATTGTCACGGCAGCCTGCAGAAGTCCGGATGGAAATATTCCCTGGACTCGATTAAGTGGAGGGTCCTGAAGGAGGGTTTGTCCTTCGGCATCGAGAGGTCCGGTTCGATTAGAGACTCGCAGTTCGAGGCACGAGAGCGAAATAAACGACCGCGGGAAGAGGGACGGGTCCCCGAGGGGTAGTCGCTCTTCATGGTGCTCTTCGTGGAGCTCTTCATGGCTCACCTCCTCCCAGACGAGCTGCTGGCTGACCCCGGGTCGCAGGTTCATGATCTTCAGCTCGGCCGCCTTCAGCACCCCGTCTTGCGTGAACTCCACGTTCGGCTTCCCCTGGTCCCCCTCCACGGAAACGTTCTTCAGGTACCTGGACATATAAATAATTTCTTAAAGTTCATGAAATAATTAAAAGTGATCAGGGAAAATAATCGACCGATGCCCGGCTTCGCTTTACGTTGGACGTGGTGCACGTGCTTAGGTAGACCCCCGTGTAAAAAATTCGAGAAAGGCAGGAAAAGGACCACCGTACTTGAAGAAGCGGTCCCCGGTGTTCCAGCGGGACTCGCCGTCGCCCTTGCAGCTGAGCTGCGTGTTCAGGCTGTAGTTCCGATTCCTGGGGTCCTTGATGAAGTCCTCGACCCCATAGGCGTACACCTTGATTGCCGTGGAGATCTCGTTGACCAGGCTGGCGCTGCTCGTGTCGAAGTGCACGCCTGTCGAGGAACCAGGGGGTGGTTAAGTCGTTTTGGGGGCGGATTCGGCCAAGTTCCGAGTGTCGGAGCTCGGATCTCTCCGAAGAGGTCATTTCCATGGACAGCCCCAACCGGGACCGGAGTTAGGAACGAAATTATCAGCGGACCACCGACGAGCCAGGACTCCCTTTAAGTCGCCCGGCTTAGGGAGGTCCTCGACACGGTCCTCCTGGCTTTCCAGAACTTGCGGTAACTGGAATCGATGGTCCCTCGGAGGCTCGAATTGGATCGAATGCCGACGGGAATACGTTTACGAGCTCCCTGCACTTGGTACTTGGCCGGTACTCGCGCTTACTCCCGACAAGGTTCGGTCGGCCGCGAAACCCGAGACATTTCGTTCCATAAACCCTCCGAGAGAATTTTTTCTACAGGGAATTTCCCTGGGGATGATTCCGCGCCCAGGTAAAATCCCTGAGAAAATTGCAATAAGTAACCCAGGGTCGAATAATTTAATAATGATACGTGCTCGTCGCGAGCATCCCATTTTTCGGAAGATCGCTCTCACCCAGCATCCCGACCGGGAACTGCGCCGGAGATTGGAGGTTCTCGATGACGCTCTGCGTGACGACCCAGACATAATTCTCGCCGGTGATGTGGAGGTCCCTGGCTGCCGTCAGGATGTGAATAGCCTCCTCTCTGGTCGCGTAGAGCAGCATGACCCGCGACTCGCTGTTCACCAGCTGAACCAGGTCGTGGGGCTTGGTCACCAGGACGGCGTTCAGGATGGTGAACTTGAAGGTGTCCTGCATGTCGGAGATGCCCTCTCTCACGGCCTGGATGAAGTCGTCGTGCCCGGCTATCTGGGACGTCACCACGCTGAACTGGTGCCACTTGTACCGCTCGAGGATGCTCAGCATCGCCGCCGTCTGGTGCTCCAGGGAGGGTGCCAGCTGCAGCTGCAGGCTGCTTTGCGAGGCCCTCTTCGGGGAAAAGGAAATCGCTCGATTAGTAGGGGGCTAACTTTGCGAGAACACGGAAGGATGGTCCCAGAGGCCACCCTGTCGCCGCCACCCCAAAGACGAACCCTATATATAGAAAAGCACCCTCGCAGCCTTCGAGTCCTTGAAACGGAGACCCAAAACCTCCCTCGAAAACCACCCCAACTACTGTTGCCCGTTTCGGCCCTCTCATTCCACTTGGCAATTCGTTCGGCTAATCCAGCCGAGCCGGGCCAAGGGTTGCGGAGAGTTCGATCGATATCGGCAGCACCGGCCGTGTCTATTCATGGTACTGGCTCTCTTCTCGAGCGTCCTCTTTATTTATGGTGGTATCCGAAGGGAGAATACATTTCGCAGTAGCGGCAAATAGAAAACTACCCCCTCGGCTCCTCGATGTCACGCCTCTCCGGCGACGAAGGGGTGGAAAGACGCAGCGGATGCCCGGGAACTTGTGGACGTCCTCTCGAGCCGTTATACCCCGTTTCCTTTCTCGATTCTACTTTTGCGCGAGCGTCTGCCAACTTCTCGCTCGAACACTCGAGGTTCACCCGCTGAAGTCGCGTCCCAGATCGACTCTCCCCCCGGTGGAGGTTTTCGGGATGCAGAGAGAAGCGTAAGGACAACCTCGCGATCCACTGCACGAGGCTAATTACGCCCTCGAGAGGACCGTCGCCCCTTTTGTTCCCCTCGCCGAAAAATGCCGAACAGTTACTCACCCTTTCCAGGCCGGAATTGTCGGCATTCCAGGCGATCACAGGAATTCCGAGGTACCCAGCCAGCTGCAGGAAATACTGGGCACTGGCCGTGCTACGTCCATACTGCTCGTAGTTCATCAGGTACAAGATGGCCGACACGTTGACCAGCAGGAATTCTTGGCACAGGGAGTTCAGGATGGCTGCGAAAACGAGTGAGCATTCCCTCGAGAGGTTGTTTGAAAAAAACCGGAATAAAAAATCGGCATCCCTCGAGCCCCGCCGAATTCCCCCAGAGAGGGCAGACATAATCCCTTAACATCCTCCAGGGTATATGAATTATTTCCCACTCTTAAATGTTTAATTAAATTCCCTAGCGGTTCTAAAGTGCACCCCGCACTTGTGCATATTCAAGAAGCACTGTACCGCAAGTACGCCGTTTTTCGGGGCCCCTCCACCTGGGTGTTAATCCGGGGATTTTAAAATGGCACCTGAATTCATTTCCACCTAAGGGTTTATCGGAATCCCCAGGTAACTCCAAAATGCCCCGCGGCTGCAATTTCAAAAGCGTCGAATTTGCGTGGCAAGGGCGACGCTTTCCGGATCATCTCACCCGGGGTGTTAAAACGGATTTCGGGGCGAGTCATTTATTCTACCCACCGGTGGCATAACCGCGATAAGTACTCGACTCGCCCCGAGAGCTTTTGCATAGATACTCGCACCGCAAACCGCTTCACGATCGGTACCCGGGAATTCGCGGCGGAATCCACCCCGTAGTGTTTGCCCAACGCCGGATAAATATTTCCCCTCGGCAGACTCGGGGAAACGTGTCCCCTCGATTTAACACAGTTGATAGGGTACGAGGAAGAGGGAACAGAGGGGCAGAGGGAGGGAGGAAAAAATATGCCGATTTTTCCAGGAGCCGCGTCCATCCGTCGTTATTAAATTTGTATCCACTCGGTCCCGTCCTGCCCGAAAGGGGAGGCAAACGGAGGTTTGCCATCTCCATTTCCCCTGGACCGGCAATTAAAAGGCAATTAGAATCTCCAAGCGTAATGCCACCCTGATTAAAGAGCGCCCTGGTCATCCTTTGTCAGGACTTCCCGACACGAAGAGGCCTCCTTTGCTCTTTTCCCCCGCGAATTGAGTCCCTCTCTCGATGCCCCCCGGTAATTAAATCTGCAACCGATCGATAACGTCAGATAAGGCCGATCGATCCCCATCGGCCTTGTCGCGACAACCCTTGTGGATCGATCAACGGCGCCGATTAGAGGACCACCTTATCAACGAGTCGGGTGGCCATTATTCAATTCGCGAGGGGATTAATCGGGCCGATAGCAGGTCGATCGATGGCCATTGGAAGGATTAATAATCCCGGGCGAGAAATCGAGGGAGTAATTAAATCCTCTTTTGTTTTTCCTCCACCTCGATCTGGGTTACCTGTCGGACTGGGCGTCAGTTCCATCATGACGCTCCTGACCTGCCGCTGCGTGAACTGGTACTTCTCCAGGAAGGAGAACTTGGGGTGGCCCCTGGGTTTCCGAAGAGCACCCACCGCCCTGTTGATCCCCTTCACGTATTCGCGCACCTCGAAGTTGGTGTGCGGCACGATAAGGCCGACGGTCAGCTGATGCTGCGGCTCGGAGGGCGCGGCCGGGCCGGGCGTCGCGACGCGGCCGTCGCGGAGCGTCCACGCGGCTGCGCCGCCTAGGCCCAGGAAGAGGACCACCGTCGACACGAGCATCCTCGTCGGCGATCCCGTCGACCCGACGAAACCCATCTCCTCGACGCTAACTCCTATAGCAGGCGTCTCTCGAACACCCCCAGGACCTCGCCCCTGCGGCCGTCATCCCCGACGCGGATTTTCTCGGCATAGCCTCGAGTCACTTTCCTTCCTCAAGAGCGATTCTCAGCTTTCGAGGGATTTCTGGGAGCGAGAGAAAATTAGGAACGGGGTTGGGGGCCAATGGGAAGGGTTGGATTTAGCTTCGGGGTGGTTTTTTAAGGCCCAGGGACAATTAGAAACAGCCGACGCAGGGCGAATCTCCTCCCTGTCGATCTTATCTGACCTGACCTGACTTATCGACGCGATTTTCGAGCAAATCCTGGGACTGGGAAATCCAGGTGATAACGCGATAAGACCGGTGCCGGGTCCTCGACGCCGTCGCTCTTTTTAGGGCTTTTACAGGTGACAGCGAAAAAGCAGACGGCCCATCCGTCTCTCGCGCGCCTCGCGGTTATTCCAATAGGACCGATAAAGCACGCGGTAATCGCCTCCGGTAATTGAACCCGGCCGATAATTCGAGCCGAGGCCGAGCCCGTCGAGCGCTCCAATTACGGAGAAATTCGGGCAAACCCACGCGGAATAATCCCCCTCGATAGGGCCGCCGAATTTATTTTTGTATCCTCGGAATGGCGGCTCCAAGGGCGCCGTCTCCGACGGAAGGGATTCCCGAGGTAGCTAATCGGGTGGTAACCTCGGGTTATAGTAATCCGCGGGCAAATGAAATTCTTCGGCCAGGAATTCCAATTTAAGCGGTCCGACTTCGAGTGCCGGCCGAAGGACTCGCACTAGGCGGTAAATCTCCGCTGCGTGCACCTCGAGCCCCGGAAGCGGAGAGCTATGAATTAAGGGCGGATTAAAGGGAGGAAACGCGCTCGTAATTCGAGTCCGTCCCCGAGCAATCTACCCCGGAGTGTTTTCTCCAATTAGAGGGCGACTTTCGTCGGCGGCCGAGGAATGAGAGACGACCTCGCGTCGTGGATAAAGTAAAAAAGAACCCTTATCTCCTGAATAATGTAACGTAATCCAGTCCAGGGAGATATCGCCCCGATTCCATAAAACCGAGCGAGAAGATATCTCGACTAATTTTCAAAACGAGACCTGAAGTTTCTTCGAGGAGGGGTGGCGTCGTGGATTAAATGAAAAACTCTTCACCCTTGAATATTGGAATATAATCCGATCTATCCGTATCGTCGAGTCGACGTCGCCTCGATTTTATGAAAAAAAAAAAAAATAAAATAAAAACGCATGGGAATGGGAACGGTGACTTTTTTCTTTTTCTAACGAGATATGAAATTCCACCCTCGAGAGGTGGCGAAAAGAGGTGACGTCCGGTGCGCTTAATTCGCGGCCGGAAGTCGCGGGTCTCTCCGGCATCCGCGGAATTCTCGCCTCGATCGGCTAACCGGGACCCCATCCCCTGGGGTCCATCTCGCTCCTTCTTTCCTCCCTTCCTCCGCGGAGGCCCGGCGCCTCGACAAACGCGATTAAGCTCGGCAGCTCGTAACTTAATTGCGGATCAGCGTTCCCGAGATCGAGTTTCGCCAGGCGACGGAGGTAAATCGAATCGATTCTCGATTCGACTCGCCCCATGCGTCGACGGACACGCGGAGAATCGACCGGCCGGGCGAGTCCGTTTCGGGGAAACTCGAATCGAGCCCAACGTGACATTCGAAGTCCCTTCCAAAGGCTCAAAAAAATTCTTAAAAGTTTTTCATAATTTGGAAGAAATTTCAGGCCGACTCTTTGAGACACCTAAATTATTCCGTGGCAATTAAATGTACATAAAACAAACCACCTTCGGTAGTATCGAAAATTTTTATAATGAACGTCGTCGAGTTGAACATTTATCTCCTGCCCGAAGAAATCCTTCAAGGGATACCCTCTAAAAGAAACGAACGAAGGCGAAACTCGACGTCAAGTTCCTAGATGAAAATTCGAGTTGGAGTCCAGATTCGAGTGTAAAGATCGACAGGGAGGAAATTTCCTCCCGGCCGAGCGCCGCGGGGTGGCCCTCGCCACACCCTTCACTCGCGGCGCGCCAGGCGCCGCGGCGCCACGTGGCCGCCCCTCCCTGCGCCCCGCGGCGCATCGGCAGCACCCCTCCTAGCTTCTAGCTTAAGCAAACGAGATGCCCCCTCCCGCGAGAGGGCCACCCTTTAGCGAGCATCGCGCCCACGTCCCTCGACTAACTTTCCCCCCAGGAGGGAGGGCAGGTACCTCGAGGTCCTCCGCCGCGGAAATCGGGAGGCTAGAGTCCCGTCGCTCTTCCTGGACTCTCCTCCGAGCACGAGGGAATTCCTGGCCGAGGTCGAGTTTTCCTCTGGTCTCTGGTAAGCGGAAAACGCTCGAAATCCTGGAAATCCTGGAAATTCTGGAAATTCTTGAACACTTCGAGGTCGGAGAAATCCCGCGCACCAGGTCGCGGTTCCCGGGGCAGGTAAGGTAGGAAAGTGTCCCCGAGGACCCGATCGACATCGTCCGGGGGACGATCGAGCCTAGATCCCGGGGAGGGCAGGTGCGCCTGCGCCGAGGGTCGCGATTCAGCGTCGCGGGGGGGCGCGGGGGGCATCGCCGGCCCCCGCTCGGGCCCGGGTCCGACACTCGCGTCGCGAACTCGAGGACGGCGCGAACTCGCGGACACCGCCCAGCTGACGCGGGTGGCCGTCTCCTCCGCTGGCGAGGGTGTGCCACGCCAGGCCGCCGCGTGGGCGCGGGCGACGCCGACGCACCGAGCGCGAGAGCGTCGCCATGGCAACCCGCCCTGCGTCGCCCCGAGGGAAGGGGCGAAGGGACGACGAGGCTCGATACTCGACTCGATCCTCGACCAGATATTCGGGCTCGAACTCGACTCGAGCTCGACTCGAGCTCGACTCGAGCCCGACTCGCCCCCGTCTCGGAAACGGGAGCGCCGGGCGTCGCGACGCGTCGCGCCCCCCGAGACCGCGGCGACTCGGGCGATCGATACCCGCCCCGAGGACGCGACCGGCGTCCTCGCCGAGGTCCCGGAGCGCAAGGCCGAATTTTGATCCCCCCGACCTCCCCCCGGAGGCGGCTCGATCTCGAGCCGCGGCGTGCGCGCGGCTTCGACGCGAGATCGGCGGCGCCGGCGTCGACGCGTCGCCCCGCGTAAACTCGAGCACTCGGCAAGGGCGAAACTCGGAATAGGACCTCGGGGAGGAGCATCGCCGATTATTGGCCCTATGAAGATCTCCCCGGTTTACGAGCCCGCCGTTCCTTGATCGTCCGCAACGGGGTCGGGACCCCGAAGAGGGGGCGGCGAAACCCGACCGTCGCTTTTGTCGCCGGGATTTTAAATTCAGGAAATTAAAGTGGAAGAAGAATGGCGGGAACTACCCCGAAGGTATTTTTTTACACGATTTTCAGCGTTTGAAGAAAATTCACCGCAGGGGAAAGAAATTCAGGGAGTCATCCGGATTTAACCGATGACGCGATAAGGATGAACTCGGTTTAACTGCACGGATTACGGATGGACGATTTATTGTATCTCCTGGAGAAAGGTTTAGCCTCTTTTACGACGGATGCTGGGATGCTGGGAGGTGGTCTCCGAGATCGGCGGCCCTTACGATCCGATATATCGGGCGGAGATCAAGGCCAATCGCGGATGTGTTAAGGCGTCCATCGGCGAGAGAGATGTCGCCCTTTAAATCGCTCTTAAAATGGCCGTCGGAGGAGGATATAGGCATATATGACGTCGTTCCGGCCTAATCGCCGCCTCGGTCGGGGAGATCGAACGCGCTTTACGGCCGAACGGGGGTAATAAGTCCCGCCAATCGGAAAACAATCGCCGAGGTTTGCGGAAAACGCCCGATAGGAAGCGCCAACCTGGGGACATCGTCTCGGGATTACCAGGATTTACCCTGGGCGCGGAACGACCGCGCTCGCTGGAATACCGTGAGATACCGTCAACTACGGGGAGCTACCCTGAGCTGCCCTGAAATACCGTGAAACACCCCCTAAAATGGGGAAACACTCGGGGTGCATATACCTTCCGCGCGGACCGACCATACTCGAAATGCCCTGAAATACCCTACATTACCCTAAAATACCTTCAAGTACTCTAAAACAGCATGTATTATCCTGAAATACCCTGAACTGCCCTGAAATACCCTGAAACACCCCCTAAAACGGGAAAACTCGTGGTCTACATACCCTCCGCGCGGACCGAACGTACTTGGAATACCCTGAAATATCCTGAATTACCCTGAAATACCACAGGAATTATTCCGCGATATCCTGAACATCCGGAAACCCTAAACTACCCCGCAACACCGTAAATATCTAAATTACCCCGAGAAACCCGAAAACCCCCTGAAACCAAAAACGCGCAGGTCATGTACCTTCCACGTTTGGTCCGACCCAACACCCGCGTATTCGGCCGATTATTTTATTTCACCCCCTCTTTCATTCCCGGCCGACCCGGGCTGGAAATCGGGGATGCTGGATCCTGGAAATCGGATCTCGGTGCGCTTTGCCGGCCTCGCGGATTCCATTTGGCAAAACGGCCGGAAACCGCCGCTCGGTCGTCGAGGCCCGCGGGTCGAAATTCCTCCCCTGAATCGCGGGGGTTGCGACGTGACAATCTTTTGGATGTAAAGACCGGGGAGGGGTAAAAAAGGAAAATCCCAATCTCGCCGGACCTATCGCGATCGATCACTGCGATTTTTTCCTACCCTCCAGGCGAGTTTCCGCGGCCGCAACAGGTCTTGCGGTTCCGCCGCGAGTTCACCTGCCGGATCGAGGAGACGTTTACCGCGACAACAGGGGATAGAACGATCGATTGTCCCCCGCTGATCGGAGTTGCGAAGTCTCGATTGCGTCTCCCCGGCTTTGTCGGGGATGATCCATTCAGGACCCTCGGGAACCTCTAAGGATGGCTGCGAACCACTCAGATAACACCGCCGCGGCGCTGCGGAAGACTTGGGAAGTCTGTATCAATTTCCTGGGTACACCTGATCCGTAATCGGGAACTCCCGCAGACTCCTGACAGACTGCGCGAAGATTCCCAGACGTGGTCGCGGAGCCGACGGGACCTTCCCGCGGATGGGATAAAATCTGTAAGCGGCGCCTAGAATATTAAAGTTCTGGGTATCGCGTGGAAAAAAAAACCGAGTTTTCAAACAAGGGGTTTCTAGTATTTATTTTGCAGAGGGGTAGGGTCCCTGATCTTAGAAAGTACGGCCAGGGGGTGATAACCGGTGAATTATTGATTCCTACTTTCTTTTTTCCTCCGGTAATACCTACGCGGGTGTTTCATTTTTTATGGATAGTAAGAGGAATCGACCGCGGTCGCCGGACGAGCTAAGTAACAAGTTCGACATTGGGCTCCTCGGGAGAGCTCGCGGGTGACGGAAAGTTTCCCGGCCCGGGAAAGTGGAAAATACGAGGACCGACTTGGCGACACCTAGGGGACTCCGCGGGTGAAATTTTTCACCGTACCCTGGACAGAGCCGGACGTTAACGCGGCGAAGTTAGCTAACGACTCCTGTGACATCGAG
Source organism: Orussus abietinus (assembly GCF_000612105.2). Classification (NCBI taxonomy): domain Eukaryota; kingdom Metazoa; phylum Arthropoda; class Insecta; order Hymenoptera; family Orussidae; genus Orussus; species Orussus abietinus. The sequence continues at coordinate 1,138,742 of NW_019394437.1, forward strand.
TTGCCCGTGAAAGGAGTCGACGTCTACGAAGGGGCGAGCAAAGCGCGAGGAAGCCTGAGAAAGAAGCAAGAAAGGCCGATTGATCCCTCGACTGGAGTGCGAGATGAGAAGCCGAGCTTTCCCGAACTCCCCGACTTACTTCGGGTTTTTAAGCCCAAAGGAAAGCCCAAGGAGAAAATTCCAAAGTAGAGAAAAGACCGCGAATCGATGCCTATCGGCGCGGATAGAATTCGGAGTCAGGGGGAGAGCAGGACCCCAAAGATCCCGAGGACTTAAGGACTTAAAGAGGTCGACTCCAAGACCCAAGGACCAAAGGAAAAAAAAATAAAAGAGGAATCCGGAGCGACGGCAACGGTCCATCCTTCCCCTTCAAGGTGTACCCAGGACACGGGAGGTCGAGTCCCTTGGGCTCCTTTGATCCTTTTGGCAGAGAAAAAAATATTCCCGAGGACCCTCCATCGACCCTTATACGAGTGTCGAGTGAGGTCGACAGGATCAGAGCTTTCTCGACGCCGAAGAGCACCGATTACGAGGCAGGACTCGCGGATTGGATAACCGGCGTCTCTCCGGAAGTCTCGGGGAACGACGCTCGATCTACTCTTACATCCTGTACAAACTTTCCCATTTAAGTCGCGTCGTAGCCGACCCGTTTTCCGAGGGAAAATTCTCGGGATGAAATTTATAGGCAAAGGCGGCCTCGACGGAAGCGCGTACTTAATAACGTCGGAAGGCGCGACGTGCCGACGCAGATATCTACCGTCGTCAGGGGGTTGTCGTCCCTCGGGGAGCGGCTCCGACGAGAATAGGAAGCGACGAGTAATTTTTCGGTAACGCGCCTCCACTTTCCCACCTCGGCCGGAACTTCCGGCAGAGTCCGTAACAAAATGGCTCGCCTCGCTTCGCCATCGCCCTATCGCAGGGTTCGATTCGCGTGGCGATCCGGCCATGGAAATGGGCGCTGAAAAGCGACACAATGGAGCAAGGAATCCACTCTTTTGTCCCCGCGGACCAGAAACGAGCATTCCAAATTGCATTGAAGATTTAGTCTCGAACCATGCGCCGATATTTGGCAGGATTTCGGCCACGTCGAGCCCGCGAGTGCTGCTATCGGACCGTGTATCTACCAGAGAGCTCCAACTATACAAGAAACGCGGTTAAAAATGTGAAATATTAATAACGCCCATCATTTTCGGGCGCCCGAGATCCCCGCGATCGGATGCATCCATGGGGAGGAAACGAGGAGGTTCCTCCATTCCTCCCATTTCCAATTTCTGGGGAACCTCGAAGACGAAAGTTTAGAGAAGTACTCGAGGAGGTTTACCGATTTAAAGTCCCTCCCCCCAAATTTGTTTACACGTCATCTGCAGACTATTTCCAGGACGAAACCTCCCGGGTCCGCAGGTCGATTGGCAAATACCCATTACGGTCCCTGCACAAACCAGGACCGTGATAAAGTCGGCGAGTGTTTGCTTCGGGGCGCGCGAAGAAGGTGGTAATTTGTCGGTCTTGCTAGGGGTAGAGATAAAGCCGGTAAATCGAGCACGGGAAACCGATCCCCCGGGTGGAGGTGATCGGCTTCGATCGGCGGGGTTCGAGGTCGGGGTCGGATTCTCGAACCGGAACCGGAACCAGGACTTACCGGTAGGGCTGGGGGTGAGCTCCTTCATGGCGATGCGCACGTGGATGTCGTAGCGCTGGAACAGCTCGAGCCTCGGGCCCCTTGTGCTCTTCTGCAGGGTGTTGAGGGCCGTGGTGACGGCCTTCGTGTACTCCCTCACCCCGAAGGACTTGTACGGCACGAGCATGCCCACCTGTTACGCGATTAAAATTGATGAGACCCTCGTTCGAGAAAATCGTCAAAGGATTAAATCATACCCCGAAGAGGGGGTCTGCGATTTGCGTTCGTCAGAACTTCATTTAAGAGAATCAATGAATTAATATAACGCCAGGCGAGGGGTCGAGGCGAAAGGGTTAAATCCCGCCCCGAAGTGGGAAACCGTTTATCGCTCGGCTAAAGAAGGCCTTCCAGGGAAAATGATAAACCTGGCACACGCAACCCAGACACGCCACGGCGCATTTAACAACGTCCCCGTAAATACCTGCGCGTTTCACGAACCACCGCCTCACGGGCAACTTCCGGTGTCATAAAACAGCCGCGCATTAGCATGCACCGCGCGACCAGGATCCGCTGGCCCCCGTCCTGACAAAAAGGGGTGCAATATCCTCGAACGACCCGCCGCGATTAGCCCTTTGATACAAAAAATATCGATCAACCCCTCCCCCATTTCCTCTGAATTTTCTCGTACCCCTCGATAAGTGAGAAAAATGTTTGATATCGCACCTTCAAATAGGTGATATTGTGTCGGTCGGTGCCACTTCCGGTGCCGGAAGCGGCCTCGGTGACGGTAGACTGGCCGGAAGTCTTCGAGCCCTGGGGAGGCAGAGTGGTCGCCGAGGTCGAGGGAGATGTCGAAGAGGTGGACGTCGTCCCGAGGGCCGGAGGGGTTCTTAATCTGGTGGAGTTGTGGATGCGACCCTCGCCGATGCGCAGACCGGAGTTGCTGCGACCGGTGAAGCCGGTCCCTAGACTCGTTCCTCTGGACCCGGTGCCGATCTTGATGCCGCTCCCCGCTCGGACGACCGTCGTGCCCTGGCGGTCTCGTTCTCGGTCCAGGACGAATCCGGAGTCCCTCGCCGAGTCCGCGAAGGGACACAGGACCAGCAACGGCAGCAGCAGCCTCATCGCGCTCACCGCACCCTGGGTGCCCTGCGCGCTCCCTGCGCCCTGAGAGGACACCACCCCCGGGGCGCCGCGACGCCCTGCCACCCACTTGGCCGCCCGCCCTCGCGGCATCCTTCCGCTCGCGACCTCGAGCCCTGTGGAAAAAAAGTTCAAAAGGTGAGTCTCGAGCAAACAGGAAAGGCGATGACGCCTTCCGCGGAGAGAATTCAAAGGACGAGTCGTGGGGAGCACGGAGACGAGGTCGGGAGGACGAGTTCCGGAGAGGAGGTGAAGAGGACAAATTCTAGAGAGGAGCCGAAGAGGACGAGTTTCGGAAGGTGGAGAGGACAAGTACTAAACCGAAGACGAAGAGTCCCACGGTGCAGATAAAGAGGAGGAGTTCCGCTGACGAATTGAAGAGGACAAATTCTAGAGGGAAGACGAAGAGGTTGAGTCCCGGGGAAAGCGGGCGAATCGGATAAGGCAAAGAGGACGAATCTTCGAGATAAGAAAAAGAGCAGGAGTCCTGGGGAGCGGGTAAAAAGAGCGACTCCGGAAAAGATACAGGAGACGAGTCGACCTGTCGTCCAATTAGGAACTCCGGGAACTCCGAGAGGAGCCGTGGCAAGAGACGATTATCATCTCATCTTTTGCCTTCTTCATTTCCCAGACGAAGGCTCATCCCGAAGCTCCCCAGGTGAGCGAGGGGCTCCTCGGAAATAAGCTCTCGGCCGAATCAATTATGGCGCGTTTCGGCAAATTCCCTCGATTCGGGCTGCCTCGGTCCACCGGGAATTCTCTGAGAGGGGATCTCACCTCTTTGAGCAGACTCGTCTTTGCAAAGACTCCTCTATCCCCCTGCCCAGCCCCCTCCCAGGCTCCAAATATCTCTAACAAAGAATTTCATCCAAAGACCCGACGAGTCGAATTTATCAGCTCGTTAAACAATTCCAAGGAATTCTTACGACTCGTTAGATTCGGTCTGTCGATTTATCGGGATTATTCCCGACTCCCCGGATTTCCGAAAAACGGTACAGATGCGACTCGGAGGGTCCTGCAGGAATCCCAGCTGACTCGGCCTACCCAGCTCCGATTCGAGGCGATGCGATCGATCCGCAGATTTTGATTAATTCCCAGCGGGTCTCGGGGTCGCGGCTGGCGTGTAATCGAGGCGGTAAAATTCGATCCAATTAACTGGATTTAATAGAATCGAGCCGGGCGACGAGGGGACATTTCGTCGCGAACGTTCGAGCGCTTTTCCGCTTTCGGCTCGGTTAGGGAGGAGGGTAAGGACCCGTCGTTGTTTCTTCCTGGGGACGGGATCATGGATCCTGAAGGGTAGCTCGACGTAGGAATTGACAGTCCCTGGGTCGAACGACGTGGCCATTCCGGCCATTCCCGGCCTTTCAGGGGCTGCTACCCTCGGGCAAACAACGTGAAAAACGACGCAGTTACGGAAACCATATTTCGGCCTGTTTCGGGGGAAATACGAGCTCGGCGTCGCCAAAGGACTCGGCTCCTTCCCGGGAAATGGAGCGAGCCTCGCGTGCCTCTCGCGATTTCCCTGAGCGGAGGTGCGAAAACGCGGCGCCAAGTGGTCCATAATTTTTCCGGGTGAATTTTCCGCGCCGGATGTGCCGTGGAAAGCCATTTGCCGGGCGAGAGGGTGCCCTCTATCCGCGTAGAAAAACTGGACCCTCGTCGATTTCGGCTTCGCCGTAGATTTTCCGCAACCAAGTTCCGCAATCGAAGGCGGCCGGGCCATCGCGGCGGTTATCGGCTCCCTGGGGAATTTTACAACGCACTTCGCGGGATAACGAGTGCCTCCGTACCGGGGCAAAAGGTCTAGTTGCTCCGCAAATACGTCGCGGGCTACCGAGGACCAGGAAAGTTCCGAACGGTCCTCGATCGTTCCGCAAACGAGGGGGAATAAAACGCGGCGTAAAAACGGAATGCCGAATAACAAAGCACCGGCTCTCGTTACCGCCGGATTGCCCTCGAGACCGAGCCGCGATAAAAGTAATTTCATCCTGGGCTCTGATTTACTTCGCCCCTCGTGGACGCCGGAGGCCGATTGCGGGGGGTCCGGTGGAGGCGCTAAGGCGGCACGAAACCGACATCCGAGGAGTCGATCGGTTATGCAACTTTCCTCCAAACTGGGAGTACCAAATCCCTCGAAATCTTCCCACCTAATAACTTTAAGCCCCGAGGAAGGTCCTGACCCTCTGGAGACCTCGATGTTTCAGGATCCATTATCTTAAAACATTTTTCCTATTACTTCCGCTCTTCGGGACCGAGTCCAAAATATCGGGCAGGGCACCCCGTGTTACGTAAACCAGCCTCGACTCTCTCGCCGTTCCTCGGCAGCCCCGTAACGAGGAGCTCGACGTCGAACTGCCGATGGAAAAGGGAGGGCCGGTGAGCACCCCGGAAGTTCCACGGCGTTTCGGTGGAGGAACAAAGCTACGCGCGACAAAGCGCCCGCTCGTTACGCGCGGATTACACCTCGATCAATGCGCTCCCACCGAGGCGCACGGAGATCCGCAGCGAAATATTAATCGAAAATATTATTCCGCGGATGCGCGACATTAATCTCCCCCAGTGATTCACGGCCGACCGTTCGACGTGCTCGGCCCGGTTTTCGCGAGTTCCTCCGGGGATTTCCTGGAGGGCTCCATCCGAGGGCAATCCCATACCTCGGTGACCGCTCGAAGGGACCCCCAGGAATAACCGAGGAGCTCGGCTCGGAATTTATCGTTATGGCCTGTAAATACCTCGTCCGATAACCCAGAACGAAGTTCCGGGGAGTCCGGAACCAGGAGAGGAAGGAAGGGTCCATGCACCCGGGGTGCATCCGATACGGCGCATCCAGGGCTGCAATCGGGACAGGTTGGGCGTATCAGCGAATTTTAAACCATCCTTTGTCATCCTCTCCTTACCCTCCTGGCCATCCATCGAACCTCCGATTCGAGCGAAACGAAACAACATCGGGCGCGTTAGTGCCCCGCCATTGCGCCGGCCGTGGGAAATATAAATGGCAATTTGGGAGCGATCGATCGATCCCCCCTTTGACGATTAAATCGGGTTTCACGATCGAGCGAGCTCGCCGGATCGTAACCGGGAATTACCCGTACGCGGCTCGTCTCTTGATTCCTGGCATTTTGCCTCTCGACGTGCGAGGAAAAAAGGAAACGGACAAAAAGACAAAAAGGACGAGTCGGTAGATCGCACGCCTCGGATCCTTCCTTCGCCCCTAGACCCCTCGGAGTCCTCCGAGTGCCTCGGAGGATTTATTTCGCGTCCAAGGGCTCTCGAAGAATTTTTCTGTTTATCCCGTCTGGTTCTTTCTCCTCGCCCTGGCATCCGGAATTCTCCCGAAAAACCTGGGCTTTCCGGCACCGCCGAGTGGGCGCAAAAAGGGAGCTTTTCGCGGAGCCCTCCGAAGGATCTATAAAAGCCTCGGGAAAAAGCACCCCCCTTTGTGCCCCCCACGGGGGAAATCCATTCCGCGGGTTGAGGGGCATTTAAATCTGGCTCTTTAAACGCGTAGCCGCGAAAGGACGGGTCTCTGTTCCCGAGTGCTCGCACCGCTGCGGAGAAACGAGACGTTCTCTCTCACCCTCTCTCGTGTTCCACCCCATCTCGCTCCGAGTTTTCCGTCCCGAGTCGCTCCCTTGAATTTCTTTCCCCCAGAAATCCAGTTTCCCGAAGCTAATTGCCCTCCTCGCTCAAAGCTCGGAGCCCTCGATCGCGCCAAGACGCGAAAAGCGCGCCCCGCGAGGCTAATTTGCATTCACCCCCGCGATCGTCGCCGATTGGGATCTAATTACTCGGTGCATTTATTTTCCTCGCCGTTCAGCAGCGACTCCACGATACGGATATCCAAGCATTGCCTATGAGAGCACTCGACGGGCGTCCACGTACGCTGTTATCTCTCCCGCTCGTTTATGATGTGACGAATGGCCGCGAGGGGCGGAGAGACGGGGGAGGAAAGTGATACCGACAGCCTGGCGCGGTATTCGAGTTAATAATAAATAGCCCCACTTGGCATTTGCATACGGTGGTGAACGGTTTACCGGCGGGAGGGTAAAAAAAAAAGAAAGAATGAAATCCCGCGAAAGGACTGACGGGGATAACGCGTTTATTCGGACGTCCGCGCACTTGGGGGCAGTATTTAAAAAAAACCCGGAGGGGGAGGACGCGTCGCTGAATTTCCCGCTTTGTCGGGCGAAACCGTCCGTTAAATAACCGCTCGTCATCCCTTAACTGCGGATTAAAGCCTCGCCAAGCCGGCTGGGATCTAATTAAAGCCGATTATAAACTTTAGACCGTTGCGAAAGGAGAAAAGTGTTAAAAGCCGCACCACCGGCGCCTCCTGCCCTAATCCGAGCTCGATTAATCTCGTCCCGAGTAGACGATTAAACATTTTCTCGGCGATAACGAGGCGCGAACGAGATGCTCCATTCAAGCCGCCTCGAGACCGCGTTTGCTATACCAAGATTCGCATTGTTATCATAGTTCTTCAAGAAGACGGGAGGACTTCCGACGGTCTCCTTTTTCCAGGACTTCCCTTTCCGGCGGCTCTCGGCCACTCGGGCGAGACCGAGTGTCGACCGGCAGTCCCCTCGTTAAGACCGGAAATAAATAAATAACGAGAGCGGCGGAACGGCGAGAGAAGGTAAATCGAGTTACACGAGCAGTGGCGTAAAGAATACCAGCGACCACTCCTCGAGTCCATTTTCTTTATTTGTTTTTCTTACGATACAAGAAATCGACTCGACCTCGAGGGAAACTCGTATTCAAACCTCCTCCACCCTGAGGTCTGATACTCGGAAATTTCCCGATGATCCTGATTATTTCATCCGAGAGAGAGAGAGAAAGAAAAAATGGAGTAAGAACTAGGAAAGCGCCGGCAGGACGCGAGGGTGGTTACCATGCACCGCGTCTCAGGGGTTGAAGAGCGCCGAATTTGCGCCCATCGACGTCGTCTTCGGGAGGTCGAGGCTCGTGTCGGCGAGGTGGTGGGCGACGGTGGGTCCCAGGACGCGGCAAGACGCGGTAAGGCTCGGCACTCGCGTCTCGAAGGTCTCGGGCGTGCGCTGCTGGTGGCGGATGCAAGCGGGGGTGGCACCACCCGCGGTCGCCTCGCGGAACTGATCGCGACTGCAGGCCAGTCCGCTCCGGAGACGCGGAAGAGAGGTCCTCCCCTTCCCGATCTTGCACCCGCGCACGCGTCCTGCGAAGGATCGGGCCGATGCATCGCCTCCGGATGCTGGAGAGGCGTCCTGGTCCCGAGGACTTCCGAGCGCGGTAACTCGCCCTTCCAGGACCCCACCGAGCCGGAGACGCATCCTTTCCCGATAATCCTGCGGGCCTGGAACAAGCATCGAAGTCATTACCGGCAGAGTACTTCGCAATTCTCGATACCTGGCGCTAAAAGAAAAAAAAAACATATCTCTTAAAGAATCTCCACTCACCTCTTCTCCGTCGAGAAATACCGAGATTATTCCATCGGAGATATCACGAGATTTCGTGTGAGGTTGGCTTAGCAGAGGGTCGCTCGGTGAATACCTCTCGAAGGAGGTCCTTGAAGAAGGGCACCTTGTGAAATTTCTGGAACGAGGGGATTTACTTGGTCCTCGAAAAATGAGTATCCCGAGTTTTATGGATTTTACGTGGGGCAGATTTTGTAGAGAGTGGTGGATTCGGGCTTACGGATTTTTCCTCCGGGTCGTAAGTCTCTCTTCAAGGTCGGGTACTCGAAGAGCGTCATAATACCCCCTCGGGGAGTCGTTTTCGCGGCTCCTGAGAACTCCTCTCAAGTTGCGGACTCCCTCGAGGGGGACAAGTTTCGGCCTATCGTCTCGGCGGTATCTCTCGGTCAGAATCCTTTCTCGGGGGCTTAAGGGCGTCGCGACGCCGTTATCGTCCTCGGGGTCCTAGTTTCCGACCTGTTGCATCCGAAGACCCTGGCCGACCACGCCCTTGGCATCCGTGAAGGATCGGAGAGGGCAGGAACGAATCGCCGATACTTCCGGTTTCGCTTAACGAGCGGGAACTCCTCGTTACCTCCTGGAAGGGAAACGCAATATGGCGTTATCCGTTATCAGGTAAGAGAGGAAGAGAGGGAGCCGAGGAATCCTGCAATTGAACGAATCGTCGACGCCCATTAACCGAGGCGAACCACTTTGTTAACCAAATTGGGAGCGGGTGGAGTCGCAATCAGGAGCTGCAGGACTACCCGACTCGAGTAACCCTAATCAGCTCTATCAATAAATACTTAGATAACTCTTCAAAGTATTTCACAATTAAGAATTCCCCCCAAAGAGCCTCGCCCTCGCTCGAGCGAACTACGGAGGAGATAAACGGACATCAAAGGGCGCGACCGCGGAATCGAAATCGGGAAATTTTTCCCACGGGGGTTGGCTGCCGGAACTTCAGACCCGGAAGATTCCCTCTTTCGAGGCACCAATGGAAACCCGTGGAGAGACCATCTTTCGTAAATTGGAATTCTTCCGACGTCTGAAAGTTGAAGCGGAACGCGAGGGGCGCATTCTTCGGGCTATCGCCATCGGGTTTCGACTCCGTGAGATCAACGGGTTCCCCTGCGAATCGGCGATCGTAGATACCGAATTTCGTATCCGATTACTCCCATCGAGGTATTCACGTGCGAGAGCCAGCCGCCCCTTTTAATCAAGCCGCGACCCCCTCTTGATCAGCAAACGAAACAGAGGAATTCCCCTCCCTCGACTGCAAACTTCAGTCCTTAGGAACTGTCACGGGGCGAAATCCATTTAAACTCTCTTCTTTGCAGCCAGATTTGCCGACCGGGGAGTTCTTTCCCCGCGATGGAGGGCGACTTCTTGTACAGAGTCCTCGTGGAGGAGCTGGAGGGCCTTCGAGGGAACTTGTTCGAGCTTCGGTCCAACTTCGCCAAGCTCTTTTGAGAGCTTGAAGTCGCAAGGCGGAGAAGGGCTACAGTCACTTCCGGCTACAGTTCAACACTTTAAGACTTAGCTTAAAATGAAACACGCATGGCAAGAGGGAAGAAATGAGGATCAATCGATAAGTCCGCGGAGAAATTAAATGCGAAAGAGATAAGTCGATGGATACTGTTACCAGCGTCGATTTTATTTCATTTAACGTGAAGTGTAAATCGAAAAATTGGATAAAACGTGCTCTCCTCTAAACGAGTACTCCGCTATAAAATTTATTGCGACACTGAAATGATCTATCCGAGGCGAAGATTTTATCTCCGGGAGGGGTCGCAGGACTCGCAGGGAATATGTTAAAATGGGAGATTCAATTTCAGATGGGTCGTGTCTAACGCAATAAGCGACGCTTTTGAGCTTTGATCCCTCTTTTTGCGTTATTCCGCCTCCCCTAATTAATAAAAGAACCTGGTCGAAGCTGATAAAAGTGTCACTTACGGTGATGATCGGAAAATGTAGAACTACGATATTCTTCGAATTCCTATTTTTCACTGAAATCTAACTTCTCGGTAAAAAGCTGAGAGGCCCTGGTATTAACATCGTTAACACATATAAGCTGTTCCTGGAATATTTACGACTCTATAAATTTCTTATAATCTACGCAGCGGAGACGTCAATCTCGTTACGACGCTAAAATCGTTGAACCGCTTCAAAGCTTTGAGATTAATTCTTGACATACTTTCGAACTGTCAGGAATGTCATTCCCGGTGCTAAAAGAGTGTCTATTTGAATTTGAAAAACCTCGGTACACGAACTTTTAATTGACTCCTTGAAACTTTTCGTTTACTCGGCCAATAGTGTAATCTCAATTCTTCCTTTTATTCTAACCGCAGTTAAATATTACAACCTAAGGGTCTCAGGGCGATGGAATTGGCCTCCTTTACATTTCCTCCTTTCACCCCAATTTTATGTACGCCAGATGTCGAACGGCGAGAAACGTGCCATCAAGATAAATCTTCGCTCGCTCGAACGCACCGTAGCTCAACTCCGAGGCGAAGAGATCGAACGAGCCAGCTGCTTCTTCGATCCCAGAGAAAATCCTGGATTTCTGGAAAGCAGCGCCGATTATTTTCGCTGCGTCGAGTCTCTGGCAAGATGACAACGGTCCATGGTCTCCGTGACATCGGGGAAGAAGAAAGGAGTTCCCACAGATACGCCATTTGCAATTGTTGTTCGTCATTAAAAACATTACTGGATAGTACCTTATCGATAACCGTGTCTTGATCCTTCGAGTGAAGTCAACGATAAGCCATCGATTATGAAAAATCTTGCAAAATTCCCTGTAAAGACCGACAAAGAAACCCCCACCTTCCCTCGCACTACGAATCACTTTGCATTACGTTCAAGGTCTCTCGATCAGAGTCGGATTCTGTTTTCTTGGCAGAGGGTTGTACGGTGCTACTAAGAAGCTAAACCTTTGGAGACGGATCGTGCATCCCAAAGTCAAAAGCACTTGCGTCTAGAAAAAGGAATAGATTCGTACATTTTTTTTTCCAGTTCCGCCATAAAAGTAGCGACCGCATTCCCTATAGCTTAAATTCCTTCCATAAATAAACAAGAACATTCCATGGAGCGACTGGGAATCCCATTCAACTTCTTATCAATGTTCGGCACTAGGAACTTCTGTTCCTCGTGAACCTCTGAACGAACCGCTGACCCCACCAGGCTTCCAGATCGAACGGCTCGAAGTCTACAATAAAGGACAAATAAGTTTCCGATAATTCCTACATTTTTATCTCCTTATATCCCCCTTACCTTTGAGTTTTGGGTTCGGTTCATGCTCCCGGTAGTATGTAACAGTAGCGCCTGTCCTGTAATCCGACGAATCTCCTTTCGGTTGTTCGTGACACGTATCCAGCTCTCTGGACACTGAATTCCAAGCTACGTCAAGCAGAAATAAGACAAATGAGTAACCTATCTAACCCAGTGTACGACATGTGGTAGAAATAAGTCTTACAGGCATAAATGTATTTAATTAGGTCAAAATGCTGAGGCGAAGACTCTGGCTGCGTACGGGGCGGTGGTGGTGCAGGCCTCTTGTCGTTCACCGCTGTCATTTGAGTTCTCCCGTTTGTACTGCGAATTCAAAACATTGCCGCGTCACTTTAAATCCAAGGACAAGCTTCCCAAAGATATTGAGGAAACGAGGAAGGGTTTGGAGGCATTGACCATGTCATTGTTCGGCACTTCAAAATGGCCGGCCGACCGCGCTCGACGCCGGGCACAGCTAACCGATCCCGAAATAGAAATAAACAACTTCTTGGTCACGGGTGGACGAAAACAACGTGAACGTACCTCATTGTGGGGTTTTCCTGGAATCCTCGGCTAGCCGATCTAACTAATTCTGGTCCCCGGGGCGTCGTGACTGATTACTAGGCCACTCGACGTGGTGAACAAGAACCAGGGGAACGAAGCTTAACTCAAATCGCCCTGCGATCGTCGCCGTGCCTCCGCGTTCTCAATTCGTCAGAATAATCGACTGAAGGGCGGTTGCTTCTAGGTTATTTGCTTGCGCCTGCCAACAACTGCCAGTGCGCCTGTCACCACTTGTCACCGCCTTCCGTTCGCGAAACGGACACGCACGGACACGTATGGCCGCGGTTTTACAGAAAATGTCTAGTATCGCACGGGTGTAGCGCGTCAACACGTCGAGGATCAACGACCAATCAGAATTGCTTTTGGATCCAAGCGTCACCCAGCTGAAATTTTAATTGGTCGTTCATCCTCAACGCGTCAACGCGACGCGCTCAGTGAGACAGGCGCTTAAGGTAAGTTTATACCGAGCGTGGTCTTTCAGAACGGATGGATTAAGTAACCTGATCCCTAAGGATAATCTTATCCCCCAAGGATAACACCGATCAGTGAACTAGCTGAAAACTATAATTTAATTATGATTAAATTTCTCCTTCTGGTGTTTAACACATTAAATCACGCTGTATTCATATTTTATTTTATCAATGCCTATCTTATGTAGTAAGAACTATGTGCACGGAAGATGATAAACTGCTTATAAACAAATGCGAAGCAGCACGGGTACTCTTCCGGCGACGCAATTGGCTGGAGAATCAGCGCTTTTCTCCTCTCTGATTGAATTAACTTAATGCTCTTGTGTCGTTCGGTGACGTTTCTGCGAATGTAGGTCCGGTTAACAGTTTTCAGATTAGGATTTCGTGGAATATGAGCGACTTTGTTGAAAGCGATGAAGATTCCCATGACTCCCAGGAAACGAATTGCTCAGGTATTACGATATTCCACCTGGAATCGACGCATGTTGTCCTTTCACTTTCCTACAGGTTATGTTTTGTTCTGTATTTATCAAGTGCCTACACTGAATGTTTTTGGACAATGTTATGAAAATATACGGATGTTTTATATGCATTCCATGTCGTCAGCTACTGTGGGCATGCTCTGTGTTAACGCGGTGATTATGTGATTACGTTCGTTGGTTTACGACACAGTTCCGTATTTTTTTTTAGTAGGTTTGTTTTAATCTAATTGTTACCGTAGAAATTTTTAAAGAAAATGTTTTATCAGCTCTCTTCGGTTCCACAGGGCAAGATGCAGCAGGGGTATATTCGGAATTGAATGCCGATGCAGATGAGGAACCAGTAGACAGCACGTTTGATTTAACCCTTCCTACTTCTCATTCGGTAAATAGAATAAACTAAGAATCACATTGTTTCTCAAATTAGAGCGTTAGGAATGAGATTTTCTTTCCATTCCTTATACTCGGATAGGACGTAACTCAAATTCGTTTGAAAATTGTAATTCCTTTACTTCTTTGCATAGTATTTAGGTAATGATTTAGAAGATCTACGGGGACGGACTATCTTGGATAATGGAGTTAACGTTTTACCTCTGCTGTTACAACATTCGGTAGTTTTATTCCCTGGACAAACTTTACCGATGACTGTGTCCGATGTCGAAACTTTCAACATGCTACAAAAGTGTATTCTAGGCAATCGAACTTTTGGAGTTTGCTGCTTACGTATGAACGAACCTGTATCAATTGGTACAACTGCGGAAATATACCAATATACGATAGCAAGTGAGGCTCAAAGATTTCAAATTAAAGCGAAAGGCAGACAGCGTTTTAAAATTCTGAAAGTTAATTCGCAGGTTCGTTTATTTAATGTACTGTTTACTTCTTAATAGTCTGTAATGTTTTCATCAAGAATCGGTAACTTGCAAACATTTTTTACTATTTCATCTATTTTACTAATATTTAATTCAGGGAGGTAGTAAAACGGCATACGTGAAAATATTACCAGAAGAAACACTTGGACCAGCAAATTTTGACGAACGTTTAGTATCATTAGACCACTTACGAGTAGATCCAACAAATGAAAAAGAAGCCAAACTAAGAAATAAATTAGAAAGAACCGAAGCAGCCATGACTCCTTTCCCTGCCTGGGTATATAGACAATATGATGCCAAGAGGCTCTCTACAAAAATTAGGAGATATCTTCACTTCATTCAGAAAAGTAAATTATATATCAGTTATTTTCGACGATGATAATTTGTCATAGAATTTTCAAAGTAATCGTTCTTATGTAACTGATATTTTTTACAGGGGGTATCAATATACCATCGGATCCCATGGAATTATCCTTCTGGGTTGCCCAAAATCTTGTACTCGATGATAACGAAAAGCTTGCGCTATTGAGCTATAACAGTGCAATACCTAGACTGCAAAAAGAGATAAAGTATTTGATTAACGTAAGAACTGTACTCATAGTAATAATTAGATACTATTAAAAAGAATGTAGATAATCCAAGAACAAAGTGAGGGCTCCATGTAAGAAGTCATGATTCCTAAAAATTAAGAAGAATTACTTGCAGGATAAAGTACTCGTATGCTCTCATTGCAATCGCTTCATTGGAAAACGTACTGACATGTTCCCCATGAGTAAAGAAGGGACACAGAATACCTATTGCAACCCCGTTGGACGTATTTTTGATACTGTTACATTATACACAGCAGAGGGCCTGAATTTTGATGGGTATCCTCCTTCAACAGAGTTCAGTTGGTTCCCAGGGTATCGTCACAGATTTTCATTTAAATAAAATTTTTTACCGATTACGTCCAGTTTTAAAAACGTTAAACTTTCCAGATATGCCTGGATCGTGGTTAATTGTCAGGGCTGCAATATACATATGGGATGGCGTTTTACCGCAGTGGAGGAAGATCTGAAACCTGCAGCATTCTACGGTTTGGTGCGTAAGGCACTATGTTTCAAAAAGTTGAATAAGGATAAGAATTATAATGGTAATAACGGCGAGGACTTCCAACCCTCCTCAGAGTTCTAATTCTCACATTAAACAGATTTGCATTTTTGCATACTTTCGTATGTAAGACAGTAATATCACATTATCGGTGGAACATAGATGTAGAAAGGGTATGATATTTCCTAATCTATTCCCAACGACTGTATATGAATAACCCGATCGATGAGTTGTCACATCGAGCATTTAGCCAATGCTCTACGAATGATTATAGAAGTATTTCTATGAGAAAATTGATAGAATCTTTCATCGCTTTAAGTGTTGCCCTAGAGTGAACCGAACAGGTATTTCAAAGTAGAAAGTGATACGTCATAGGATATCCCTTTTGTTACGTTTTCTTTTTATAAATAAGATTTCAAATCACTTGTGAATAAACCCCTATTAAGTTGGACATCAATCTAGTACATAATTTTTTCTATCCAACGCTCGGTCCAATTTAAGTAAGTGTGTTTATCAGAGTACATAACGTGTTAAAATGTAGTATTAATATGTTGCAGATTAATGTATAGTGTGGAACTAAATAAACGTAATTTTAAAGTGTTGTAGAAGTTATATCGAGCCGAACGGATAGAACTTTTTACCGTTAAAATGAGAAGCGAGAGTTACGATATTTTAAATTTCATTATGAACTCAGTTGCGCGCGTCCTATTAGGTTGCCATCTGTGGGTAGGCCGGGGAACTTTCTTCAAAGCTATATCCCGAGCGTTGCAGTTGTCAGTCTCAGTATTCCTTGTACCCGTGTCGGAGTGGCATCGAAACGGAACGCCCTCCACCTTTCTAGACATTTGTAGTAACCCGGCCCTGTTCAACCCTGTTCGAGGAAGCAGCTCGCCCGTCCGTTTTCCACTCTCTTTCGACGGCGCGGAGGCGAGTGTCGTGTCACCAAAGGGTCGGTGTCGTATCGCGTACGGTAATTCGATTAGCCTTCCGACACCCGGGACTGACGAGGAATCTTTTGCAGAGACCCAGTCCCAGTTCTCCTCAGGCAAGATGTGGTCGTCCATGCTGGAAGTCGCCAAGAAGTCGCCGTTTGGTACGCCGTTTATGACCGCCGAATGTCAGGGTCATCAAGACACCCAGGCGCTCGTCAAGGATCGCACCATCGCAGCCGCTTCCGTCGCCTCCGGTGGTGAGTTCTCATAACCCTAAAAAATCTCCACCCATTTATAACGAACTTATTCATTCAATTGTCGAGCCATTCCTCTTAGATTTCCTTGGCCCGAGTCGAAAGTAAGGTTAGCCTCGTTTCGGCATTTTTTAAAAGCATTCTTCCCGTAAAGATCGTGGTTTCATTCATGGGTCACTTTTCTCCAGTGGTCGAAATGGTTCCTCAAAGAAATGTCGGCCATTGAAGGGTGTGGAGTCGGATCTTGCAGGATTTTCTGGAAGTAGAGAGAATTTCTGCCTTCTGTATAATTGTTACACTGTTTTTTTAGGGTTTTGTCGGCTATCTTTTATTGGGGGATTTTTGTTATGTGGTGAGGTTGCCGTTAAATTATGTAACTGACTCAACGCGGTTCGGGGCGCACCGGGTGCGGGTATCGATCGCCGGTCTATATGGCGAAAGTCGAAGTTATTGGTTCATGGGTTTTTAATCATGGCTTAATCTGGTCGAATTGAGGGTTTTATGTAACGAGGTTTGACAGTGTTTCTCACACCTTGTGACGGCTAGGGGTTTAGGAAGTTTGCGAGGTGACAGCGGTTGCATAATGGCGGCCATCTTGTTAGTGGCCTTGCCACGAGGCTTGCAGGATGAATTTCTGAAGATGGTCAACTCCGGATAATTTTTAACTCGACGAGACGCAGCGCTACTTGTGAGAAGCTCGTCCCAGAAATTATATTAAATAGATTTTAATGTCATGTTTCAGTTTGATTAATTTTTTTTTTTTTTTTTAAAATTACCCAATTTGCATCTGCATTCTTTTAATCCGTTAGAGTAATTTATATAAATCTTTCTTTTTTTTAATAAAAAAAAGGACAGAATCAGCAATCGTTTGTCAGGGTGATCGATTGTCCGATGGAATGGGTCCAAATGTGTAAGGTATTACTGATTTGGGACAAGGTCTTGGCGCTGTTTATCAATAGGCAGAACCTTGACTCTGTGCCAACCACGGGTCGTACCTCAGATATAATTGTCCTCCGACTACTTGACACTGGCGTTCCTTGACTTCGAGAATTCCTCGATGTCACGTGCGGTCACAAGACGCGTCCGCTTCCGGTTCTGCACATTTATGCAATGCAAAGGAACATAATTATACATCTTCCATAATTATTTACAATTGTTGGCGAATCGGCTCGATTTGTCTTTGAATCTCATTGAGCACTTCTGTGGAGCTTCCGGCCTGAAAAAAATCAATTTCTGCTACACTGACCAGTTTTTGCACAAGCGTTTTGCGACATTAGGTATATATCTAGGTCATTATCAAGCAACGCAAGGACAGATTCAAGGTGTTCTGTTTTTAAAAGATTATGACAGTGGAGAAGCCACAATGATCTGTTTTTATTCTATGATTTGGCTTTCTGTTGCAGATAGCTGCGAGTTTGGGTCAAACCATTATTTCCTGCTATGCGGTCTCGGTGGCATCCTTTCCTGTGGTATCACCCATACCATGGTGACGCCATTGGACTTGGTCAAGTGCCGTATTCAAGTAGATTCTGCAAAGTACAAATCAGTGGTCAATGGTTTCCGCGTAAGTTTTTTTTACTCTTTTGCCCATTGATTTGAAATTTATTCAAATTAAATGTGTATAATTTATTCTGTGTTTCCATGCATTTATAGGTGACACTGGCTGAAGATGGAACCAAGGGATTGGTTAGAGGCTGGGCCCCGACCTTCTTTGGATATTCCATCCAGGGCATGTTCAAGTTTGGGCTGTACGAAGTATTCAAGGTCTACTACTCGGCTCTCGCTGGTGAAGAAGTCTCCTATGAGTACAGAACTTCCCTTTACCTAGTCTCCTCTGCATCTGCGGAATTCTTCGCTGACATTGGTCTCGCACCATTTGAAGCTGCCAAGGTACTGTGCCAATCGGCGAAATTAATAATTAATTCAACTAAAACTATAATTACCTTCCTGTCGAGTCAAACGGTAGAGGGATTATTTATCGCTAGATACGACGAGCTACTTATTTCTTCCATAGCAAACGAATACAAATGCGTTAATTTCACAGACATGAAGAACGTTCGGGTAATGTTATTGATGTCTCGTGAGAGGATTGAAAAATCTAAATACATTTCCCTTCGCCTCGAGATTCTCCTTTCTTCGTTCCTGACCAAAAAGTACGTTCCTATTAAGCAATCGTCGACGTTGCGATAGCACTTTGATAATTCCCTTAACCGAATCACTTTAAAACCTCAATCCTATACGGAGAGCAGTTTACCTTCCCGAGTCTTGTTTGTAAAAATCTTATATAGAACCATCGTGTAAAACCTCTCTCTTTATTTTTTCAGGTTAGGATTCAAACGATGCCAGGCTACGCGAATACCTTGCGCGAGGCGCTGCCCAAGATGTTCGCCGATGAGGGACTCGGTGGGTTCTACAAGGGTCTGGTGCCACTATGGCTGCGACAAATCCCGTACACGATGATGAAGTTCGCCTGTTTCGAGCGTACCCTCGAGCTGCTGTACAAGTACGTCGTGCCTAAGCCTCGACAGGATTGTACGAAGGGTGAACAGCTGGTAGTGACATTTGCTGCTGGTTACATCGCTGGCGTTTTCTGCGCTGTCGTGTCCCATCCTGCCGATTCGGTAAGTGCCCAGAAAATACCTGAAAGCCCTGATGACGTAAGTCGTAATATTTGCGAAACCTCGGCCTGTCAACAGAAGACGTGACATAATCTCGACAGCTAATACCGTCTCAAGGGAATCCTTAAATCCTTGACGAAGCGTTGCGGTAACAACTCTGACTCGTAGCTAATTAATTTTGTTCATTCAGGTGGTATCCAAGCTAAACCAAGACAAGAGTGCTACGGCCGGTGACGTCCTCAGGAAGCTCGGCTTCGCTGGAGTGTGGAAGGGTCTCGCGCCCAGGATCGTGATGATCGGTACGTTGACTGCCGCTCAATGGTTCATCTACGACGCGGTAAAGGTCTGGCTTCGCATGCCGCGTCCGCCACCACCGGAGATGCCCGAGTCCCTGAAGAAGAAGTACGGCGTCGCCTAAAACTGCACCGAGCATCCCCGGGTGTCCCGACGCCTCCGCCCGTCCCGGGGAGGATTCGGAGCTAGAAAGACAAATTAGAACGATTCGATTACCTTCGCAAACAGTTCTCTCATATTCGGAACGGCCGACGTCGTTGCCCGACCTCCCAGTTCGTCTTCTATCGCGAAATATTTATTTCCGACCATTACTATTCATGATGCTCACGCTCGGCATTGATTGCCGATCGGCCGGATCGCTTAGGAAGGTAATCCCGAAGTTGCAGATTCAAGTTAATTGACGAGTCCTCGCCGATTCGTCCCGATCGGACTTATCGCTCTCGACGAGCCGGCGTCGCTGATCGACGCTCTGTAAATAGAATGATAACCGAAATAAACGGACGAAAAACGTTACGCGAGGGACGCTTTTATTTTCTCAAGAACCGAGTCACGTGTGCCGAACTTTCTATTTCGGTTTCTCTTGGCTGGCACGATGGTCGGATGTGCAATAACGAAGACGTCGATGCATTGTTTCTCCATTTTTTAATTGCGCTACGTTGGTAACTATACACAGCCGTGTTATGAATCTACAAATACAATAGGGTAATCTACGCGAGATGGATCAATTACACGGTAACCCTCTGCTAACGTTGACGAATGGCAGTAACATTCTATGCACCTTGAAGTACGTTTAAAGTACTCGTGGACTGTAAAAGTCATAAGTACTTACATAAATTCATACCAGAGTTTCGATTCAACTAGCGTCTGCAACTCTATCGCCACGTGTAATAATCACGTTGATATTAAAACATGCTTGTGTACGTGAAAACCTCGTAGAAAAATCGAATTACTAGAGTACTAACTATACCCTGGTACGAGTCTTTGTCAGATAAATTCGTACAAAATATAAGTACCAATCGGGCTAACTTGGTACATGTTCCAATTTTTGTTTATACATATTAACTTTGAGTCGCTTATTGCAAAAGAGGAACTCCGATGGGTATGAGTTGATCCTGTAAACTGCTGTCCATTATGCTCCAAAACATGTTGCTTAATCATTTGGAGAACAACTCGTGTTGGGAGAACGATACCGCGTCGTGCACCGCTGCAAAGAGTTTCAGCTCCGGCTTGTAGTTCTCGTACAAACTACATTTTTGCATGCACTCGAAGACTGGCCCGGGACAACCTGCAATGTATATCGGCACCTCGATTTTATTGAACTCCGTCGCGACGCCGTGTAAAACCCTAACTCCACTTGGGTCGATGAAGTTGAGGCCGCTAAGGTCTAGTATTATGCATCGGACGGACTCCTTCTCCTCTTGTTCCTGCTGATCTAACGGAAGAGACATCTTCGCCATTTTTAGCCTACGTTTCATTAATTTCCGTGGCACCACCCCCACTAGCTTGAACATCTCCGACTTGAAGTAACTACTGTTGGCAAAATTGAGGGTGCCGCAGTAACGTACGATCTTCATGCCGCAAAGCTCAGTTGTCTGTTCACAAAATTGGGGAAAGCAGATCAGAGAAAGATATCGATATAGGATTTGAAAGGACGAGAATTCCCTCCGAGAGGAGACCGGAATGAAATTGTTTCTCTATTGGCAAACTCACTCCTTTGTATCGAAGCAGGTCTAGGTAGAGGTCGGTGTTAGGGACGTGTCCAAGGAGACACGTGTAGGGCTTGATGCTCTGAATTAAAATACTTCCGAGTGAAGTGACCAGACCTGCCAGGAGCCCGATGTCGATGCTCAGGAACACCACGCTGAAAACAGTGACTAGCCAGACTGTTGCATCGTATTTGCTCAGTGCCCAAAACTTGATCAACTCCTTAGCTTGGAGGAACATTCCTTTAAGGGCTACCTAGACGAGAATAAATTTATATTCCTGACGTCTTTGTCATTAACCAGTGATTCAACTTTAGGTTGAATTAGACGATAAATATTCTTCAAATACTTACTACAATGATGGATGCTAGCACACATCTTGGCAGAGGCTCGAAAAATGGCCCGATCCACATCAGGATCACTAAAAGTATCAAGCAAGATACTATACTAGCCAGCTGAGTCTTTCCACCTACTGTTTGTTGGATTAAGGATCTGCTAAGTGACGCCGACACTGGCATACACGAAAAGAAAGATCCTACGATGTTGCTGGTGCCCTGGATTAATTAATTAATACAAAAGGTTGAAGGAAACAGAAGATAGCTTAATTCAAGGGAATTAAATGACCAACTTACCATGGCCAGTAGTTCTTGGTTTGAATCGATTTCGTAATGAAGTTTCTGGGCGAATATTAATGCCATCGATATAGTTATCGTGTACGACACCATAGTGATGGAAATGCAATCGATCGCGATGACTGATACCAGTCGCAGAGATGGCAACTCCGGTAAAGGCAGTCTACGAAAAAAATTCCAGACTCAGTTTTAGTTGATGTACCTAAGCATTTTATTTACTCACCCTGTTGGAATATCACCAACAGTTTGGATTCCATAGGTACTTTGAAGACTGCAATAATTAGAAATTAATGTACCTGTGACGACCGCAATCAATTCAATGGGTATTGGGAAACTACATTTCTTGCTGGCCCACGGCTAAAATGAATTAAGTACTGTGTCAAATTTAAAAGAAAAATTGTATGATGCACGGTGTTAACAATTTTAGATCACTTCCGATAACATAACAATACCTTTAAAACTTCATTGTTAAGTGTCAGAATGGTAATCGAAACTGTGGAAGTAATGGCAGCGGCAGCATTTGTGTTTGGAAGTTCTCTAAATATATCGCCAACCGTCTGGAAAATAATTATTCTTGAATCGTTTGATATTAAGAATGGGATAAACTAAATAGTTTCAGGTAGACGAGTCCATTTAAAACATTTTTCTAGACAAGCCTGGGAGGAAGGAAAGTACAACGATGTAATGGTAAATTAAAATGAGAAGAACTAACTCCTCGGCACGTAACTCTTCAATGCACACGTACAAAAATAAGGCTGAACAGTCCCCTTTGCTTTGGTATCTTTAAACCGAGAATGTCCTTTAATTGCGATGTGAGAACGTATATTGCTGCTGCCGTAGTGAAACCGTTGACCAAAGTTTCACTGAGTAGAGTACTGATAATTCCTAGTCGAAAGGTATACATTCCGAGCTGCAAATAAAGGAACAGAATACTGGTAATCCAATGTCAATTGTCTCTTCATATACGATTCACAAACTCACCTGATAAATGCCAACTAATAATGTTACAGCTGTGGCAACCTGTATCGCAGTGTACACCTCCATGTATTCACCAGTATTAGTATCGATTGCCGAGTTTGTACCATTTGTGAGATCATGAATCTTTCCCTGAGGAGTAGCATACGCAGTTACGACTTTCCCAGTCATCAGACACACAAGAGCGAATGTCCCTAAAAATAATTAAATATGTTATGTAGATATTTTAAGAAAATTCTGTACATTCAATTCTTACCCATAGAGACATGCTTAGAGGTTCCTAGTAAACAGTAGACGAGAACAGGAAAGAATGCCATGTATATACCAACAACAGGAGGTAGGTTTCCAAGGAAAGCATACGCCATACCCTGGGGTATATGCATTATAGCAACCGTAATGCCCGAAATGACGTCATTAACAAAATCCTCGTGCCATTTGTATTTGCGCAGCCAGTTTAGAGCTGGTACTGAATGTAAGATACAGCTCCAACAATGCTCCGACTTAAAGCAGGCATGAATATACTTCGATACTATTGAAATATAAATTAAAAATCTCATTATACCAAGAGTGTTTGCTTACTGAAATATAATTTAAAATTGTACTTACAAGAGGTTTTTGGTTTCTCATAGTGATAAGTCTGATTTAGCACCTCTTGTTCATATAAAGGCCTTTCGACACGAAGCTGCCATAACGGGTCCGTTTGCTTCTCCATTATGTTCATGTTAACAAAAGAATGATCAAAACTGTGTTCTGGATAATATTCCACCAGTCTCCACTAGGATTCTACAAGAAAATCAGGCTTTATAAGCACAGTAAGTTTCCAGCTGAGGCACATAGAGCGAGACTACAAATTCTCCTCTCCCATGATTCGATACACTTGCACACAATATAAAAAAAACTTACATAACTGTCAAGGATATATAGTTCTCGGAAACCGATAGATTTCTTTGACTAGTCTCTAGTGCCGATTAACTGTACTTTCATTCTTGAAACAAAGATCTGACATATCTAAAGTTATTAATCGAACGTCCAAGAGTCAAGGAAAATGGCATTCGTGAACCATAAGAAATTTTACTACCTGATCATTGTAGGATTGTATAATTTGTGCGATAAAGAAGATTGCAAGGCGTCAATTTATACAATGTCTGATTATCGCCAGTATGCTATCTGTTAAGTACCAGCATTAGGATAACCTCTTTACGATATTTCCTTTCGGATGTCATAGTAGACACTGATGTCTGACTATTCGGTGGACTTCATTCTTCCTGAGTATGAAAGTGCCTCACATGTTTTTGCAATCATTAAGTACATATGTATGTACATAAACGTCCTCATACACGAGCCATATCCAGTTAGAACGAGTATATACATACATGCTTCTTAGTACATGCAAAGAATTCAGATTCTGAATTCTTTGGTACATGCCATTGTGTGAATTGCACGTGAAGCTTCGATAAAACATCTGGAGGTATTTAAACTCCCACATACAGAGATAAGTTGGGAGATTGCTTACGGGCAGGATCGTGAGATCGCATCCTGTGCTGCCCTCTGGTTTCGTACGTTAGCTTTCACCGTTTCTGCCCCCCATTTGTTGATAAAATAAATATCTATTAAATACATTACGATGAAAGCTTGTCGCAAGATATAAATGACGCAACTCGTCTGCCGATATCGAATTTTAAATAAGGCGCTATTTTAAAAGAACTGATTATTTCGCGCTGGCCCCCTACGGCGACACATGGAATTAAACACATTTTTCGTGGCGCCATTTAACGGCCAGCTAAAAGTTAAGATAATGAAAAACAAAGATCACTGTGTTATCAAGCGCAGCAAATAAAAAACAGGTCGCTGCGTTATCATCGTAGCAAGCGTTGCGTCCCTTCCCGGCAGGTGAAGCCCGACATACAACGTATTTTTAACGAACAAAATACGAATATAATTACATTACACCTCCTAAGCGAGAATCAAGAGTCTCCTTTTACTCCTACATATCCGAGCAACAGAGTAGCAAGTATAATTCATTCCCCTTTTCCCAGATATTAACACTGGAGTGGCCGTTGAAATCACCTGCACGATTACCTGGAAACGAGCGATTTGAAATAACGTACAATAACGAATCAATTCAAAAACACTTCTCGATAAAGACGTGCTGAGGTATACTTTACAAGAATCCCCTACAATTTAGTAAGTTCCTTAAAGAACATTCTATGAGAAGTAACATTAATAGGTTCTAATTGCGCACGCCAAAAGTTTTGAATTTCCAGGTTGCCAAGCATACCTGGTCCCTGAAAGCTAACGGATCCCGGCGTTACCTGCACACCGGCGTACCTCGGTAACGGCAGGTGCTGCCCCCTTCTCGGCAGGTGAAAGATCGTAGAAAAAGCTGGCTCGACCTGAGGCCGATTATTCATCCAGCTTCGGGTCCGCTCAGTTACCTCGGAGCCTCGGAGGAGTCTCGGGAGATACCGTACGTACGGAATTTCCTGTCTGAAAAGAAACGGCGTTAACGGTGCCCTGTCGAGTGTACAATTAGTGGGGGCCGAGAGTCGATCTCCGATCTAAGCGGTAACGCGAAATCAGCCACGACTCTTAGCTGAAATTCCGGCATTAATCATAACGAAGCGATATATTAATTATCCGCAGGAATGGACCTTCGGACCGAGAAACGAGATCGTGGGCTGGTTCTCTTCGGCGATCGGTAAGGGGGCCGAAGCGTCCGAATCCGGGAACGCCGTACTACTTTCGTCCCCCGTTTTCGAGACTCATCCTGCGTCCTCTTCCTCTCGACTCGTGGACCATGGTTCTCGGCGGCGAACATGAGATTCCTGATGTCTGCTGAGGAATGCGCTTGCGGGGATCCGACCCGATGCTTCCTCCTTCCCGGTCATTGGAGAACGGGGACACCTACTCGCAGAGTTCCAGATGAGCTGACGGGGTAAAACGCGTTGGTCAATGGGATTCCTGGAGCCGATACGGGGACGGACGGTGTAACCGAATCGCAATTGCAATTTAATCACCCGGAATACGTTTCTGCCCTTTCGAAAGAGCTCCTGCGTAACCGATCTCGCGTGTTCGATTCAGTGTCTGGTTGTTAGTTGGTCCTTCTAGTCGCGGTGTTAATTTATATCCGGAGTTGAAAGGAACTTTCAAAAAGAAGTCCAGGAATAGAATGGCCGAGGCGGTAGTAAAAGGGACGCAAAAGCGTCACGTAATGGCGAGGGTCGTTTAGCCGTTGATCCGGAAGTCCGGGATTGTGTTTAAGTGACTCAGAATCGCGTTAATAATTATAGGGTGAAAGCGGATTTAATGTTACGCCAAAAACGACACCGCAGAATCCACAGGGAGAATGGCTGCGACAATCGCTTATTGAAGAAGATTAACACGTGAGTGGGGATGCACCAATCGGTAGCAAAATATCAACCCAATAACTAACGATCTTTACATATCCTCATAATTGTTCCTTAAAATTTCAGCTGATACTCTTTTTGCAACGAACTAAAAAGTATCCCAGGATGTTGGGACCGAACTGAAATAGGAAGAACGAGTCTCGAGTTGAGAAAGGTAACGGCGCCGGAAGATAAGGACAAAGATCAGGATCGAGCGATTCACGGTGCCGGGAGCGACGAAGAGCTTCCCGGTCACCAGTCTTGCCGAACCGTGGAAGGGAATTACCGAAAGACGGCGAACCATTGCGGCATCTATTACTTAAATTCGTACGCGTACAGCAACGGGCCGCCCAGCATCTACAACGGCTGCGCCACGAATGGCGGCTGCGTGCGTCAGCTACGAGAAGACTACCGGCCGATTTACTTCTATGTAGCCCAGCCGTACACGATACCGTACACTTTCGCGAGGAGGCCGAAGCGACCCTCGTCCTTACAAAAGGTCGGCAAATCGAGGAGCAACGGTCGGGTCAAGTTCTCCAAAAGGCTCAGCTCGGCGGAATTTTCCCAGAAAGTCAAGCAAGGGGAGTTCTCCAAGAGCCTGAACCAAGTGCACTTCGTGGAGACGCAAGGACCAGGTAATAGGAAAATAACGCATTGTCTTTCCAGAAGCTGCAGATATATCTCTAAATATCTTCCGTGATATGCTGAAATGGAAGTGAAAGGACTCTCGCAAGGACTCCTAGCAGCCTTCGAACCAGGAATTCTTATTGCCTCTAACGAGCCAGAGATAAGGGAGACATGACTACATTCTTCTTTTTTTTATATTCTTTAAAATTGTTCGAGTATGAGGAACGTCTTGGCGTAATAGGCTCCGTTAAATGAAAGTAAAATGAATTCAATGAACGATGCTATTAATAGTGCAACGGTCGGGGAGGTCGCAATGGAGATGGAACGTGCCTGGATGACAAAGTGTTCGGTACATCTTTAGCGTAATATGAACATGAAACACGTACATGAGAAGCGCAAATGTTACGCGTGCGCTGTCACTCCTTTTACGGCTTATAATCATTCCATCGCTTTTACTTTTTCAAATAGCGCTTCGACATGTCCGTTATGTAATTGCTATAATCGTTGCACTCAAGGCGGTGCACAGAATTTCAATTGTATGGAAGAGGGACAACGATATAATGTGACCGCTGCGCGGCATACACAATGATTTCATCTTGCTACAGTGATCCTCTGTTTACGACGTTCCTCTAATTTTGGGCTACTGATGTAACTGACTTTCTTTGGTATATCTGCAGCTCCTACGAGTTTTCCTCAAAACGGTGCGTCTCTTCGGCAACCGAGAATGACGTCGATGTTTCGTCGAGGGACCATTTTTGCGACGTTCTTTTTGTCTCTCTTGGGAGGAGGTCTGGTCTGTGCTGCCCTTGTCACTCAACACTGGGTGGAGGCTCGACCATGGAGAACCCCAAATCCCCAGGAAAGTGCTGGAAGAGTGCAGCTAGGATTATTGCAAGGGAAGAAAGAGCTAAACGTTGCTTACGGATGGAGGACTTACCACGTGTCTGGTAAAAAATATTTTACCTTCCCACGATTAAAAAAAAAAGAAAAAGCCATGAGCCTCTTCTTTGTATCTCAATTAATAGCGATAATTACTGTGTTGATCCGATATCACTAAGGATATGTAAATTGCACTTTCAGTGGTCAAGATGATCAGAGAAGATCCAACGGTCATGTCCTGGAGTCTTTGGATCGGTACTTTAGTTATGACTTTCGCAGCTCTTGTTGCTGCTGCACTTGCGGCTCTTTTGGCGGTACTTAATACAGCTACGAGTCCAAGAACGAAGATTTTCGCCGTACCGGGAATCTATCTAATGAACCTCATTGCACGTGAGTGAAAAAAGCCGCCATTAGGAAACGACGTGGAATATATTTCCTGATAAAATTTGTAATACAAATCATTTTTACAGTACTGCTGTGCATTACGAGCACCGGGACTTGGTTGGCACAATACTATACAAAGTTGTATACTAATGTATTACCAAAAGAGGACATTGACAATATGTGGACGAGCGAAGGCTCGGCTGAACTTGGTTACTCGTTTTGGTAAGGTCCCTTGCATGGCACGTTTTATCTGTTTCAAGTAAATTTTTAACGCGAAATTATTTTCAGGCTCGTTGTCGGTGCCGCCGTAGTCCACTTGATTAGCATCGCATTGGTCGGTTGGGGATCTGGAAAAGACAGAGACGACCAACTCGAGCCAATACCTGCTCTAGAAGAGAAGACAGCCGCAGCCATTATGCTGTATTAGGACGTTCTATTACATCGAAGGATAATCCGGGTCATCCCCGAGTTCCGTAAATAATTCTGCCGGATATCTTTGCCAAAATAATACTCGCCTAACTTATTTTCACATCGATACTCGCATATTCAGTAGACAATATTAACCGGTGCGATGCTATGACGCTTCCGAAGTGAACGAGCTTAGAAATGATAAAGAATAACCGACAATCACCACAGTGGAACGCCACTGTCCGAGCATCGCTAGCTGCATAATGAAAAATGACTCTTCGCCCGAAGAAACCGACGACAAAAGCACTTGTATATACGTTATTTATTGATTTCAAAGCACGAATGAAGAATGTTTATCTGCCACGAGCTGAAATACTGCCTCTGGACTAGCCTTAAGCTAAATACTATGATATAAAAATGGGATTCACTTAATTTTAATTTCCCTGGACTGATCTCGACATTGGACTGCTCAAATATAAATGATTCGAAAAATAACCGCAACTTTCCTTAAATTGTGATCAACCGTTCTACGCTTAACATCACATTATATTTAGAAATTGGAACAAATAACCTTGATAATTGAAGTAATTCAAAGTCAGCGCTCTCGAGCAGAGAAGGTAATTAGTTACCCCATAAGTTACGAATCTGTTTTATCAACGGCCAATGTTACCAAGGAGATTCCAATTGACTGTTGTGAATTTCCAAAGTTGCTAACAACTTCCGGGGTGCTTTGTCAGATGGCGCCACGCGATCGGCACCGCCGCGACAAGTTCGACCACCCCCATTTACCGCGGCCATTGGAGGTTCCAGAGGAAAGAGAAGGTTGACTAGGACTTCGGAGGTCCGCTGGCGGTTAGCGACACGAGGGGTTAGGTGAGAGAATCAGGGGTTGGACGACATTCCGGGGATCAGGGAAGGAGCGCTGCCGGGAGGGAGAGCAAGGTTAGGAGAGTGGACCAGGGGTGGCTCGTGGGACAGCGCGACGCCCGGCATAGCGGCGCCACTCTGGCCAGCATCCGAGGGTCTCGCGTCTTCGTCCACCCACAGCCGCCCCATCTCGACCTCTCTTTCTCGCGGCCGCGAACCACCTTCCTTCCCACACCACTGATATCGATTGGCTCACCCTCCTGCCCAGACCGGCCGACTAGGATCCACGCTTTTCAACTTTCTTGTCCGAAAGGGTGGCAACCCCGCCCCTGACGCACCCTTTCTCTCACCTCCAAGCCTTGGGAGCTGTCCCCTTTCCGTCGGCGCCTCGAGTTATCAGATATTAACGGCCCTCACGGATACCGTATTGGGACTACATGGAGATTCGGATGGAAGCGAACAAGCTGCACATTGGAAGTCTTGGAGAACGCATCGACTCTTCTCGCCGACCAATTGGATTACCCTGAAGTGATAAGAATGCAATGTAACATCGAATGGAGCGGAACGAAATACACGATTTGGGATTGTTTCCGGAGTTTTACGTTTATACCCTTTTGAACGCGAATAGCACACGTTATGTGCTGCTTTTTAAGCTGGATTGGCTTTTGGATTCTAGTGTTAGGTTAAAGGCAGGCTAAGCGGCGATTCGAAGAGCCGGGAAATTGTTGGTCGGTGTCCGTACTGGTAGACATCCACCTCCGAGTTTCCCGTTCTCTTCCACTTTCCCGAACGGCGAAGAAACCTTTGGCACGTATCTTCTGGTTCGGACCTCGATTGCGGGAGTCGGAATTTGATTTTAGTTGCCGCTCGAACGGAGACTCTTTAGATGGGATTTTCGTGACACGTGCCGGTAACATTGTTCCGGATTTCGGGCCAGATTGAATTCTCGCCTGCCCCTCCGAATAAATACTCACTTTTTACCTGGGTTGTTTGTTTCCCCGAAATAGAGAAAAATAACGTAACCGAACTGGTATTAAAAATTCAGGTCGAAATCGCACATCGACGCTTAAACGCGGATTAAAAGAATCTCCCTTTGACGGGTCACTGTAACGACGTTAATCAATTCCAAGGAACACCAACCGTTGTTATCTCTCCCGTTGGTTCGATCCGTATCACCGGAAACTTTCTCTCTTCTTTTCGGCGAACTGAAACAAACCAATCTCGTCTTGAAGTTATTAGAAATTAAGGTCAACTCAGCCCCTTCCGGGTCTCGGATTAATCTTGGTACTTTCCTTAATCCAAGTTAAATCACTGGCAAGGCGACCCGTTCCGTGTCTCTTCTCTTTTGATGTCGAGGAAGGTCTGCCTCCTGCCAGAGGATCAGGAGAGAGATCCGAGAGGACGAGGCCAAACTTTCGAGCTGATTATTACGATTTCGAGGAGCCCGAAACATTCGAAAGGGTCGAAACATCTCCAAGAGCTCGGTCCTCGGGTCTATCCCGTTTTCCTTGAGGAGCGGAGCAATAAAATGTGCACCGACTCACCCCGAGGGGGGAAATGAGCGTATTGCCGAGTTTACGATTTCAATAACGCGCTCACCCTCGACCAGCCTCCCTATTTCCCGTATATTTTATCGAGAACTCATTTTCGTCCCCTTTGTGGGTAATGCGAGCCGCGGCGCGTGTTCGAGGCCTTCCTCGGGGTCTCTCTATCGGTGAACAGCGATCGAGTAATCGGTTCCCGGTGGCACATGGCGCCAAGTACATCCGTCCGGATGTCGAGTGACGATTATACACCCTAGACTCCGCAACCAGGTTAAGGGTGGCGGAAAACCCCCGTTCAAGAACTGCCAGCTGGGGCCGCTCGAGAGTTTGAGGAAAGGATCAGCGTCACGTACCGGGCTAGACTCGGTTCATCTTTCCCATCTTCCCCGTGTCCCCTTCGCCCAGGAAGTGCGAAACGTACCGTGGGAATTTACGGCGAGATAGTAATCCGCCGGCAAAAATGTATACACCAGGGAGCCCGATTTCCGTGAAGAACCGAGCACGAGGCGGAACCAAGAGGGAGGTTCGGCGGACTCCCAAAGGAGGGGACTTCTTTTTTTTTCGCCGGTGAATTTTCTTCCCATCCGGAGCTTCGACTTAGGGATTTTATTTCTTTTTTCCACGGGAGACCCGTCGCGGGAAAAAATGCCCCGACTGTCTGCCGACTCGTTCCTCGTCCTCGGAAGAAAGTTTTAGTGACCGTTCCGCGAGGGCCATCCACATTTAACAGTTTATCTCGACCCCGTTAAATTCAGCTTGTCCCAGCGAGAGAGCCCTTTCATAAACTTTTTCATGTACACCCCCGCGATATGAATTTATCTACTTACCAGTCGCGGCCGACCCGGTTTCGCCGTTTCTATAAACGCGGATTATAATTCATTTTACGCCCTGTAGAGTCCACCTACACTCCCATTAGGATGTTTACGAGGCATATTCATCGGATTCGGGCGAATTTGAATATATCGATTGTTCGCCGCTCGTTCCACTTTTATGCGGCCCCGGGCGACGCGGAGGAAATTTCTACGGGTGGGAATTTTCGAAGGGCCCCACGGGAGGATTATTCCGAAAATTTTCCCCGAAGCGGAAACAAACGGCAAATACGACCCCCCGACGATTAAACGAGCGGAAGCGAAAAGTCGGCGAAGGGGGAGATGAATTTTTTAGGCCCCCGTGCCGGAAACCGAGATTTCTCAAATCCCGCTCTATTCCGAACGCCGGAGCGCCGTCGATCAGGATGTACATACATAAACGGGGATTTCGAAGTTTCCACGCGAGAGCCGCCCCAAATTAACCCGATTGTTTCGGAAAATTAACCCTTTGGTTCCGAACCCCGACCACAATGGCCTCCCTTTGAGTGACGTCTCCCAACGAAGCGGCACGCCATTGACCCCCCCGAACGACGCTTTTTAACGGGAATTCATTACAGGAATTTAAAGAGCCGTTTAGGCGTTACAAATTAGACAACTGGGAAAGAACTACCGGAGAGGACGATCTTAATTTTTTTAAATTTTTTTTCCTCCATTAAAAAGGGGTGATCATGAGAATGGCGTGGCATAAATTTCACGGGATATGGGATGTCGCGACCCCATGACCGATCGGGGCGAGGAAGATGCAGGGGGTGCGGACCCTGCGGAAGACGCTGCGGAAGGCATTTGGACGCCTTCCACCCGAACTCCTCCGGGGAAGAAACGGGCTTTCGCCTCCGAGAAGGAAAGTTCCATCCTCGTAACGTCCGCGGTCGTACGCGAGGCCGAGATCGGCCATGGTGGTTTACGGTAGCGGCAGTTTTATCGGATCTTTATCGAACCCGGGAACGAGCGGCCCATCCCCCGGAAAGTTGGCGCGCGGAGGGAGCGCGCGATCAAGGTCGTTAACGGGGAATTCACCGTCGTCGGCGGATAAAACGCCGACCGACCTGGCGTCGTCCTCTCCGGGGATCCGCGGAATCGCTTCCCAGGGCGGGGCGTCCCCGGCCGGCTCGCGGTTTCCGGGAGAACCTCCCCCGGCGCCGATAAATCGCGAGATGCGAAAACGTAAATAGCTCGTTAACGACCCCCGGGGTGACCCAACGACTCGGGGGCTCTTTACGGGGATGGCCCCGGGGGAGACTCCACGATCCGATGGGGGTTGACCGGTAGAAAGGGAAAACGACCTGGGTAGTAACGACCAAAATCGGTCCTCACCACCTCCTGGGGTGGGAGGGCGCTTTAAACCGTTTTACCCTCCTACAGGTAACCGACTCTCGGATAGAATCGAGATATCTCGAGACAATGGCGATTCGTCGGGGGCGTTTCTCACTGTGGAAGAAATACCTGGCTCGCAGGTGGTCTTCCAGGGTCGACCTCGGCTCGGTTGGCACGAAAAACGTCGCAGGAACGGTCGCCGATGTTCCGGGGCGGCGCATCCAGGACGGCTGCGGGGCAACTGGCGCGGAAACGCCGCTTCGTCGGGGCTGAATTCACCCGGCTCCATTGAGACGGGGAAGAACGCGAAGTAGTTGCCGCGCACAGGTGTCGGGGGTTCCCGAGGGGTAATGGCGGCGCCCCGACTCGGTGCACCTCTCCGTCGCGACGCCCTTTTCTGCTCCCTCTTCGTCCCTTCGTCGACCCATCTCGACCTCTTCCGCTTCCTCTTCACCGTTGACTCTTAACGACCTCTTCCGGTCTCGCCAAGATTTCTCCTTCCTCGCGATGGCCTCTCTTCCTTCGTCCTTCGCCGGCATTTTATAACGATATAGATGATATCGCTGATATTTATGCAACAGTTCCTTGCAGTCTAAAATATCTCTTTCAGTTCCTCTTCCTCCCACCGGAAGGTGCGAAAAACCCGGCCGGCAGCCGGAGACTGGAAGAAGTGGGGAAAAACGCGTCGGGCGCGAGAAACGCAGAAAATGCAAAAAAACGGGAAAAATGCGAAAAACGCGAAAAACGCGGAAAAGCGAGGAGAGGGCCGGAGGTGGGGAGTTTCAGTTTGACACCTCTAACGAAACCCCGCTATGCAGCGGCCCTCCCTCTCACTCTTTCCCTTTCTCGGTCCCTCTCTCGACAGCAGTGAAGCGAGATAATGAAACGCCACTGTTTTTGCCCCGTGGACGGAATAAAAACGCGAGAGAGCGAGGAAAGGCTCGGTCCGCGGGGGGTCCCGGTCACCGGGTTCGGTCGCCTCGAATATTCCACCCCGTGGGGTCTTCTTAACAATCTTTATCGGAGTCGCACCCCAGATTGCGCCGGGAATTTGCATACTCGCGTCCCACTTCCGGGGTGCAGGCTTAATACCCGAGAAAAATTATCATACGCCTAGTCGCAGGGGGTAGTTTCGAGACAGGGGGAGCAGCGCCGGGCTTATACCCCGAGGTCGTTGTAGCCAGTGCAGGGAAGTACTTCCGTTTGCTGCAATCACCTGGAGCACAAGGGAGCCATGGGAATACGTCGTTAAAGCGGTCCCATGGAGGGGGTGGAATCCTGCAGGGTGGATTTTGGGGCGAGGAAAGGAGACGTTCCAAGGTGCGAGGGGGCCAAAGGTGGGCCGAGAGAAATCAAGGGAGTGGACGGAAATTACCTACCCCCTGGCTGGGGAAGAGAGACCTCCAAAGGGGTGCCAGAAAGGGGAGAGAAAGAAAGTTGAATCGGAAAGCGTCTTCTGGGGTTCGGCTCCCCGTGGAAATCGTCCAAGTTCGAGCTCGGGCTGCGAATCGCGGGCGTGGTGTTCGCGTATATACGGTACATGCAGTTACGTAGTTATATATGCGTTATGTAGCTACACCCGGGGCACATACTTGGGCGCTCTGGTACATATGTGGCCATCCATCTACTTAGCTGCCCAACGACCCGGCCCCGCTCGCGCCCACGTGTACAGGGCGCGACATCAATCGCTGTAAATCTCCCGCGAACTTCGGGAATTTTTATAGTCCAACTCGGTGGATCATACACCCCGAGGATTCCGGAACGGTTGCGTATATTACCTCGCCCTGGGACGCGCGTTTCGTCGACCCTCCCGCTAGTCTAGACGCCGGGGAAAAATTGGCCAACTTTCCGGAACTTCTCCAGGGCGCCCTTCGCGAAAGCACGAGTCGACTCCCGGGGGAGAAAATGGCGTCGGGAGCACGCGTCTTCGCGGAAGTTACGAGGGATCGGAGACGATCGACTCGCGTTAAACGTATCGAGTCGTTATCCGCCTCGCCAGGGGGTGTTTCGTGGCGGGGAATTTTCCAAGGAATTTTCTTAAGTTCCGCAAGGACCGCTTTTCCGCCCGATTGCGTTTGACTGGTCTCGAGGGACTCGGACTTTTTACAATTGAACTCAGGGGGCAGTCGAGGGTTATTTCGGGGAAGGGTTGCGTCCACGGCCAGCTGTCCGGCGCAGGATCCGCCGTGGAAATTGGCTAACTTTCCGAAATCTTGCAACCGGGTCAGAACTCGCCCTTACCGGCCCTTCTATATCCAGGAAAGTCCGAGATGAATATTTGAAACGCGAGGCCGGTTCACCCGCGACGAGGTCTCGACTTGAAAGCCAGAACTTGGGAAACCCTTTTTGCCCCTTTTATATCTCATTTTCCCGGAGAGCCGTGAAGTACTTCCCGTACGTGTACGAGAAGTAACGCCGTTTAACGGCGTTTCCCCCGATATAGGGGAAATTACCAACGGAGGTGAATGCGTTTCTTGTTTTCGCTGTAACGGAGTAGACCGCAGCGATTCAAGATGGCGGCCGGTGGAAATCGAACGAAATGGGTCCGCAACCGGGGAGAAATGCGGTTCTGATTGCACCCATTCATGCAGATTTCCCGCGGGGAAGGCTTCGATTTTTTTATCCCCCCAACCTGCCGCGATTTCAGCCCTCCAGGAGGCGGCATTTTCTTGGAGCCGAGTCGAGGCAACCCCTTTGAGCACCGGGAAGCGTCAGGGGGGCCGCGCGGTACGACGAGGTGCCACATATTTTCCTGGCCTTTCTTTTCCATTTTCCCCTGCCGTTTCCCCGGCTTTCCCTCACGGATAATCTCTTCTTTTCATCCGAGTGGCTGCATGGCCGCCTAAATGGCGCACTTTTCCTGGCATTGTCTCGCATCCCACGGGGGGCTTCTCAAGATTATCAACTCCCCCGGCCGCGCGGAAAAGCCGCGCCCGGTGGCGGAAAATGCGACGTCCAAGGAAAGAACGGGTCGGGATACTTGGATCCTCGAAATGCGATGCCCAGCTCGACGCAGTCCATCAAAGTTGCCGAGATAATCCGGGAAATATGGAGGGATGCGATTACGTGGACCATACCGCTCGCGATTGAATCTCGTCGAACCTGGGGTTCGTTCCTCCATCTCGAGCTCTCTCTCTCTCGAGACTCGTGATGATCGATGTCCCCGTTTACAAATTGGTCGGTCGTTGGGCAGCTAAGTAGACAAGTGGGTGCAGGAGCCAGGGCAGATTAATGCACTCGGCCCAGGGGATGCACGTGTCCCCGCGCGTCAAAGTAAGAATCCGCCCTCGAGCCAGCCGGTGTACCTGGCTTAATGATATTAATTCTCCCAATTTAGCAGCAGCGCACCCCGAGTGGTTTAACACTATTAATAATCACAATTTACCCAGCATATACTAATCTGCGACTACATGGGAGACTCCGCCGTCTGAACCCACGGAAGAACCTGCTGAACGAAAGTCAGGAGAATTAGAAGCGAGCAGCATTTTCCAGGGTTTGACTTATATTCCCGTTAATATATACCTCTATAATCCAGCCCCGGAGAAATTCCTCTTTCCGGATGAGATTTCCAGAGTTAAGGCAAGGAAGTCTGATCGGATCGATGTAAAACGAGCCGGATCACCGATACAGCTCGATTGGAGTTTCCTCTCGACCCTTCGGCGTTCCACCCCGAAGTCGCGTGACTTCCGAAGTTTCCTCCCCGGACGTGGGGGTGACTGTACGGCTCCCTCACAGCATATAAACGGAATATATTACAGCGTGGACGGGGTATCCGATGAAATTCCAGAGTCGGAAGGAGGTTCGGCGAGCTCGTGCTTCCCGCCAGGAAAGCCTAGTCTTCCCGACTTTTATTTCCGATCGGCCATTTATTGGGATTTACTTTATTTCCTTTGTGTGCAGCTCCTGCGGATTGGGCGGGACTCGGTACCGGCGGTAGGATGGCTTTTCAATTTCCAGATAGGAATATAGATCGGCAAGAATCGGTGTGCGGGGCATGTACCCTGCAGCTCCGCGGTTCACGTACGCGGGTGCACCCTGGTGCCCCTCGATACACGACCGAACGAACGGCTGGATGGACATGGACGGTCCAGAGTACGAAGGGACGTCGAAGAGCCTATTCTCTCTTTCGGTGGCTCCTTTTATTCGGTCCTACCCCGTTCCCCCTCGCCCTGTTCGCGAGGGTTCCTCTTGTCGCCATTTGGCCAGCCAGCCTCGATTTACGCGCACCCCGTGG
The DNA here is from genome assembly GCF_000612105.2 of Orussus abietinus. Classification (NCBI taxonomy): domain Eukaryota; kingdom Metazoa; phylum Arthropoda; class Insecta; order Hymenoptera; family Orussidae; genus Orussus; species Orussus abietinus. The sequence continues at coordinate 1,175,602 of NW_019394437.1, forward strand.
ACCGGCAAGACTTTCCAAATCAAATCCGCGTCCCGTGCAAATCCCATCGACGCGAAACTCTCAATTCTCGGCTTCGTCAAAATTCGGCTCGTGGTTTCGGTTTTTCGCCGTTTCAGCGGTTCGTCGACATTGATATTCCCCCGGGATGCCGGAATGGAGTTCGCAGATGAGCGGGTAACAACGTTCCGCCGTCTCCTAGCGTGCTGACTATTGTGATTTTGATATCCCCCTTCCGATGTGTACTTGGTGCGGCGTCTTTCGCGGCCTCGTGGTCTCTTGTCGACCATGTAGGCGCTCGGGGGACGTTCTCCCGGAAATGCGCCCGCGATCGAACGGGTGACCGGACAGAGACCGGGCGGCCTATTCTCTCTTTCGGTGGCCCTTTTTATCCGCCTCTCCTCCCCTTTGTGCCGCTCCATCTCGCTCTCTCCTTTCATCCCCCGCTTTGCACCAAGCTCTCCCTTGTCGGTCCTTTGTGCGCACGCTGCCTCGATTTGCACGCAGTTCACGCCTCCCTGCACATCGCCTCCCTCCTCGCCGACCTGCAAGACTTTCCGAGTCAAACACATATGCCGGTTAAATCCCATCCTCGTGGAGCCCCGTCGCTTCCTGCGTATTTCACGCCATGGTTCGCACCCCCTTAACGATATTTGATCCCACCGAGCGCCCGGAGTTCCGCTTTCTTTATGGCCGTGATTTGGCGAGACACTGCCGAGCTTCTTGGTGGCGGCGCTCTATGGCCCGAACTTGGCTGCGAGTTGGTCCCCAGGAAATTCCACGAGAAGATCGGTCAACGTGGACATAGAAACCCGGGCGAACTGAAATTTCGACCGCACCAACTTTCAACGTGAGAGCCAAAGCCGGGTATATTCGTGTGCCTGGAAAAACATGTCGATATATAGGAGGATCAAACAAAACGATACCGTACCGGTTATTCGAGTTATTCTCCCTCTGTGACCTCTTCTTCTCCCCTGTGAGGTTATGTCCGCGTCGACATCGCTCCCTTCTCCTTGCGCTCTGGTTTACATGCGCCACGCACCTTCCTAAACGTGTCGGAATTTTCGATTGGAATTCGTACCTTACCTAGAAATATAAAATCCATTGTTAAACCACCTCGTCTGCTCGTCGATACCGGGGAGCGACCGATTTCCTTGGGCGCCGTCCTCGACGAGCACTTTGCTCCTTCTAGAAGGGGGAAAAAGTATATTCGGGTTAACATAGGGAGAAAATTCGATTCTCGGTGGCTTCGGATGAATATACGACCTCTTTGGAGAAGGGAATCAAAGCTCGTTTGTGTGCTGCGCTGACGTACAATCCGTATATGCGCGCCAAGCCGAACGAGCAGATACAGAACGGACTATTTTCTCTTTCCATATCCTCTTTTATCCTCCCGGCTCTCTTTTACTCTTCCTCCTTTTGCCTCGTGCTCTATAATCGCATTTCTATTTCTTTCTGTCCTGTGAATGGGGTTTCACGGGCCAGGGCCGGGGCCGCAATCGCCGTCCTTTTATGCCCGTGATCGACTCGGATTTTTCGCGTCAGGTCCTCGCTTTTAGCCTATAAAAAAGTAAAACACCCGTGTCAAATTCATCGCGAGCCTGGAAAGCGTTATCAATAATTCAACAATGCTTCTAATATGGTTAGGTCCGCCGGGGGAATTCTTTTCTCACCATTGTTCCGCCGAACAGGGAGTATACTTCTATTTGTATATAAAAGAGTGTATCGTAAAAGTGCACGCTAACGATTGAAAAGGCTGCAAACCAATTCTCGGCGATATATGCGCGTGTAGGACGATTTTTACGCCGTTAGCTGCCTCGGCAAATTCCAACAAATACGTACAGGCGCGAACGCATCGAACAGAGGAATCAAACTCCGCTTGTGTGCAGCAGTGATGTACATCCCAATATATGCGCGCAATCGGACGCGTGGGTACCGAACCGCCTATTTTCTCTCTCCATATCCCTTTTATCCACCTCGTTCTCTGTCGTTCTCCCTCTCGTTATCGCTCGCCATAAGCCGACTCCATTTCTCTCTCTCTGCTCCGCCGATGGAACTCCAACGCGCCGCGCCGGTGTCGCCCTCTCGTGTCGCCCTTTTATACTCATAGGCTCGATTTACACGCACCTCGCGCCTCCACCGCGCGCATTACACCTTCCACGGCATTTGGAAAGTTTTCAAATCAAACACGCTCTACTTGTCGGCCCAACTATGTCGTTTCGTCTCCTGCACGTCTTTGGCGCATCCTGCATCAAGGATAAGTATAATTAGATGGCGTACCGCGTCGTCAAAGATTTATTATATTTATCTTTCGAGAGCCAAGGAGTGGAGGAGAAGGAAGAGAAAAGAGGTTACGTACCAGTCAATATGTACGGAGTTAAAGTACCCGTTTTTAACAGAATTATTCCCAGATCGGTGGAGTATATGGGATCGGAGAAGAGTCCAGCACGCCAGGAGGAGGCCCCCTACTTGTTGGAACCTCACATCCGCAACTTCCGGTATTCGAGGGCTTCTAGAAAATCTCCCGTCGAGAAGCGGCGACTCTTACATGCCAGGGATACCTATAAGCTCCCGATAACGGATACCCCGGAGAAAGTACTGCACTAGTACACCCTCGATGTACCCGTGTAATATATAGACACGACGTATGGAGTAACTCGGTCCTCCCAGCCACAGTGGGAGGTCTTTCGCTTTCCGGAAGCTTTGCCGGCGACCCGGTGACCTCCTCTTGTCTCCATCTCGGCGGACTTCCGGTACACCGCGATGCGCTCTTGTAATATTCCTGTAAAAAGTACAAGAGTATTACACAGGCGCGGGAGTTTGAGGTTAGGCGACAAGGAAACGGGCATATTCCCTTTAACCCGATCCAACGCGTTAATTTAACCCGTTTTAACGCAAAGAATATTCCACGCGCAGAATGATGTTTTTTTATGAAGGTGCTTTGTGTGAGTACGGAACCCATCCGCCTCGCTGCAGATGATCCGCATGCCGAGCGTGCCACGACCTAAGTACCGACTGTATAATTATTCCGCTCTGCGTAAATATACGTTCCGCCATTGTTTATGCATTTTTACCTGCTTTTGTTTCTTCATCATTAGCGGGTCTTCTCATCTCCGGAAGCGACATCGGCGCCGAGCAACCCCCACTTTCGTCGGCTCCCAGCAAAATGGCTGTCGATCAACCCCATGAATTTAATACCTAGGCACCATTAGGCGGAAGAGAATCGACCGGTGGAGCGAAGTACGTATATTCTGCACGGAATAAGCCTGCATTATGCCGTCGCCGTGTGGGTGTATCCGTGTTTTAGGATAAATTGAGGCTGAATGTGTAGCAGGAGGTCCTCTCCTCGCCGGAAGCGACGTCCATGTTTCCCTGACCTTCGCTCTCGACGCGTTCCTGCAAACCGTCTGCCGATCATCGGATGAATAAAGCGCACGTATCCCTGCATCCATGTATTATACAAAAGCCATGTATCCGTATGTATCTCGACCCGACTCGAGCCTTTCGAGCAGGGAAAAAATAAAAAAAACCGAATCCAGCACCGCGAGAACTTACATGTAGCTCGTCCAGGGTATACATTATACAGTCATTGTATAGATTTTGTACCCTCTCGCCGAAAGCGACATCCGGCATCCTCCGTGCACTTCTTGGTAACGCTTTGCACGGGAGAAATTAAGCGGTAGAAAATAAATCTTGCGCAAACAATGCGTTTCTGTTTGTCCGAGCGACTCGTCCTCCAACTTGTTCCCTGCAAAAACGTCCGTCAAGGAATGCTACGGATGAACTACCGCAAGAACGTATATCTAGTCCGATACAGACGTACATTATGTACCCGAGGTATGTGTGCTTTGACCTATATCGCGGTTCGGTATGTACATGTATCGATACACGTACCGAGTCCTCTCCTCGCCGGAAGCAACGTCGGCGTTCCCCTGACCTCCGCTCCGGGTTGCCTCCAGGACATCCCCTCTGCGACCGCGACTCCTGGGGGCCACGCATACCTATAAGCCCCGTCAAGGAATGCGCCTATGGAAAGGGAAGAGGAAAATCCTGTAGGAACGGAGAGAATGACGCAAACCCTCGAGGGATAATGCATTTGCGAGGAAGAGCGAGGCTTACTCGAAGTGGAGCATCCGCGACGTACGGAACCATCTGCGCCTCTCCTGGAGAACGATGGCGTCTTCGGGAACTTCAAGGCATTCCTGGGGAAATCGAGAGTCCCTCATTACAGGATTCCTCGCTTGATCTTCCCAACACCTCCCGATCGGCGCATCCATCGGACCTGGATCTTGGATTTATCCTGAGAAGAAGAGGAAGGAAGAGATAAATTCAAGTTATCATCGGCTTCTACTTGATAAAAATATCCACTTTAGAGAATTCGAGGGTTTCCACGGATCGTTGAAACTCTCGAGTTGTGGCGAAGGAATCCCTTAAACCAAGGAGTCCTGCTCCGGACTGGATCCTTGCATTCCTGGGATTCGACGTTAAGGTGGAGGTAAGGAGCCCTGATGAGTATCGAGGCAAACTCGGGGCTCCAGGAATGCCGAGGAAAGTTGCTCTCGAGGAGCCTCCACCGGTGAAGAAAGACTCACCCCGGAGCGGGAGATTTATCTGGTAACGCGGAAACGAGGACTTTCGCTTTATTATCGGAAAGTCTTGCCGAGAACTTGTATCTATACGCTCGGGAACTCCGGGAATATTCCGGGAGAAATCGAGAGTTCACCATTTTGCGATTCCCTCCCCGGGCTCGGATTCTTCGGATGCCGGCCCGAAGTCGAGCGCCCGGTCTTTCAGCGACTCCGGTCGAGTGCGACCCTTTTCAGGATCCATTTCAAAGAGATGATCCATCGATCGATTCCGCGTAGCAGTCGAGAAAGAACGGAGCTTGAGTAAACCGAGGGGACGGCGACATTTGTAACCGGGATCAGGTTGAATGCGATTCCGTCCCCGCGAAACTTAAGGAGCAGCCCCGAAGAGATCGAGAGTTTTCCTCCCTCGATCCCTCCCCAAGAGGCATTTAAGTGTCAATTCAAACTCCCGGAGCACGCCTTTGACCGGTTTAAACCCCCTAATGCTCCGCATTCCCATCACCCTGGAGATCCACGTGGCCCGGAGTTTCCCCTAACGAAGAGAACGCCGATCGCAAAGCGAGCCGGATCACCAAAATTCGGCAACCGGTGAAAGACCCAGGACTCCCGATACCCTTTCAAGATAAAACCGCCTCAAAGCGGAGCCCCGATATCGAGAGGAAATCCGTCCTGGGACGAATGCTTGAAAACGGAAGCCGGATATTCCCGAGGTCGGTTTTCCGCCCTAAGTGACCCCCCTCGAACTTTCTTCCTCCACGTGAAAGCCCTCGTTGCAGAAACGCGACGGGCAATTATTTCGAAATCGGAGGTCCATGACCACCCCTTCTGTCCACGGAATACCTGGGCTCGGGTTTCTGCTCGGTCCAGGAGTCGCGATTCGGTTTCCGCGGGACGCGTCGACGTTGGAATAATTATTCCATGTAATGGAGCAGGGGTGAGGTCGAACGCTCGTTGAACAATATGCGAGTAGTGGCACAGAGTCCGCCCCCCCGCCGAGTGATTTATTCGAGGGGTGGCCCAGGGTGGGGCGTATAACCGGGATAGCTCGCCCGAACGCGGTGCAAGGTGAGGGGAACGCGGGGACGTGTGCGGGAAAAGTGAGCGGCTCGATTGTAAAAAGGGGGTCGGAGGAGTTGGCTCCGAAAATGCTGGAACCCGGCCTCGCGCCGCGTTACCCCGACGACCCTCAGTCAAAGTTCAATTTGCTCTCTCGCCTCGGCCAACCGACTAACGCGAGACCCAGGATCGCGATTTAGGATCCGCCGACGTTACGCCCTCTTTAGCCCGCGCCCCGAGAGATTTAACGCGCCCCCCAGTTGACGAACGTCCGCTTACGCGATGGGCGTCCTCGCGAAGGGGATTTTCCGGAACAACGGAACGCGCTGTGAAAAATCGACTCGTATAAAAGTTCTCGAGGATGTCACTGGGAACAACTTTCCTATGAGACGATTTTCCACGGCACCGACCGGTAACGCGGAAAACCTGGAATTGTGACTCGGGAACGACGACTCGAGGTATGTCGGTCGCGTTGCTATCACTTCGGTGACGGTGAACGCGTGGAGGGATGAACCTCAGGGTGCGGACAGGTATCGCTTAGAGGGTGAGAGGGTTCTCTTCTTATCGGATCCAGAACCGGAGAACTCTCCGTTTATCGGAAATTATCGAGCCCCGGGAGATAAGAGCTGGGCGTAGCTATCGAGCAGCCTGCCCTGCGTTTATCCTCGGTCAAGGCTCAATTTACTGTCGCCCTCCGGCGAGCCAGCTAACGCCAGCCGAGGATTACAATTTAGGACCGTTCGGCGCTTTTTCTTCCTCTCTTTACCCAGAGCCTTATCGGGGAAGCCACTGGTACACCCTCGGAAGATCTACTACCCCTTCCGGTGCCGGTCCGCCCCCTGTCCTCCGCTTGCAACGATCCGGGTGGATTCCGTGGGGACCACTAGCTCGAGCCTCCTTTTTCTCTTCTTTTTTGTATCGAGGGTTTAATTACCGCACCCCAGCAGCCCAAACAAGTTTCCACTTAAAGAAACAAGGCAGCAAAAAATCCCACCATCGACCTCCATTGCCAATGCCGGATGGTTTTCGTCCAAAGCAAGTCCTGGTCCAGGTTAGCTCGTCTCTCCTGGAATGATAAATTTCCATGGAAGATCGTAGGTTTACTCAAACCCTCGGCTCGGCGGCGACAAAGCGAGGTTCTCCCCGCCTTCGGTTCCGACATAGAAGCGTTCTCATCGAGCCGCGATGCAACCCTTAATCAATGTTCGATTTGCCGCCGCGCCCGACAAAGCAGCAAACGGCGGAGCCAGCCATCGGGATTACAAATCGCTTTGTAATAATTTCTCCACCTTTCCGGGCGCTCTCGGCGTCCTCGTAACTCCTAATTGCTCCCGTCGTCCCGGGGCGTCGCTAATGGTTTCCTCGCGCGTCGAGTCGCTCGACACACTTTTGATTATCGCTCGGCTCGGCGATCGGTTCGAGGCGTTTATTTCTGCTTTCGGTCCTAATCGCCTTCGGCAACCCCGAGCAGCCTTTGAAAGTGCCCAGGGAGTCTCGGGCGCGTCCTTCGAGGTGCAGCTGGAGTCACGGAGACGTCGGCGCAGTCGGTGCACGTGCGACTGCCGCACCGCCGCGCCGCAGCTTTAATACCTTGTCCTCTATTAACGGAGTACAGAGCCCTTTGAGGTACTTACACTCCGCTCTGTTTCCGCGATCCAGATTTCCCTCCAGCGGCGACAGTGGCGCCGCCGAGCGGGAATTGACGAGACTTTGGAAGAGCTCGCGGCGTGGAGCGAGCCCCGCCGCTAGGAAACCGGAGCACGCCTCCCCGACAACGGCCGAGTCCCTGGAAAGGACGAAAATCGCCGGGTTTGATTGACCAATTTCCTGTATATTGGTCTCTAAAATATTGATGCGACGTAATGGCTCGGTTCACGGAGGAGCGAAGTTGTTTCGACGGCGGGGAGGGAGGTAGGAAGGGTCCTCTTTAACGCGAAAAGTGGTCAGGTCGCTTTAAAACTAACGTGGCAGCTGTACCTCCGGCGGCCTGGCGGACGGAAGGCTAGGACGACGTCGAGGGGCGGCGAGCCGCGGGCATTCTGGGTAATTAAAAAAAGCTACCGGCGCGTGACGTCAGCGCTAATGCCCGGGGTTCCGGGTTTTTATCCTCGGCGGTCGCGAACGAGAGGCCGACGAGGACGGGGACGAACCTCGACGAGCTTCGGAAAATTGCCGCTTGGAGCGCAGACAGAGCGCTCGGCTCCCTCTCGCGACGCGATCCTCCACTATCCGCGAATCCATTATCGCCGCGACGTAACGCGATAACTACGACGACCTCCTATCACCCTAGTTATTCACTCGGGACGATACGAGCCGGCCTGCCACCGGGTCTTCCATTACGGACTATTAGCCTCGCCTCGGCTCGCGCTCTAACGTCGGATAGGGTTAGTCCCACGTCGGGCAAAATACTCGCTCGGAGGTTATACAGCGCGAAACCGTCAGAGCTACGGTCACGGACGAACGACTAATGGGGAACGTAAACGGACGCGGCGAGCATTTCGCGAGTTTATCGAACCTCCATTGACCGAGGTGGAGGCCGCGTTCTTTCGCGGTTATTTTGAGGTTAGCTCCAGGTAAACAGGGAGGGACGTAAAGGCTATCGGGAATGGCTTCGACGACCGTCTGTGCCGGGCCATTCGATAAGTGGGGGTGTAAAGAGACCCTCCCCCGCGGGGTATACATTTAGCGGATTTAACGGCCATTATTTATACCACTTTGCGTTTACTCCCTCCCAGGTTACCGAGCCACGAGATGGCGCCACTCACGGGACGTCGGGGATAAAGGCCGGCTAATGTCTCGGGAATGCAGAATTTTAACGTTATTTCGCCAAGTTTGTTGCGGCCTTAACTCCGGGAGGGTGCACTTCCATTAAGGATTATTAGCTCCGTTGTACGGCACGTGTTCTGCCGTTAGGCCGCCCTGGGGTGGGACGCCCAAAGCCGGCAGACTGTACACGATTAAGAGCACGTGCCACCCCGGCGAAAACTTCCCTTGCCAGGATGAACCCCGAATGAACCGTCCGCGTCCTCGTCAACCGCATACGAACCCCACGTGAACGGGATGCGAAGAAAGAAGAAAAATCCTCGCCAAGATCGAAGATCCACCGGGACTTCTGGACCACCATTACCCATTAGAAAAGTATTGTTACACTCCGCACCGTTCAATAAACGCCTAAACCCTGAAATTCGCCTTTTCCTCTCCATCCTGGAAGATGTCACGGGACATCCTTGGCGCGTTCCTGGCGAGATTAAAACGTCCCGTGGAGAAAATCCGCCGTCCATCAGGGAACAGGGATAAACTCCGCCAGGAGCGTGAGAGATTCCGCGCGTTCGGGGCGTCCGCTCGCGGAATTCCGCGCGCGGTCGTCCGAAGTCTCGCCCATTGTCCGGGGTTTCCTCCCGGAGAGGTCTCATCCAGGAGGAGTGAAAAGCCCCTGGGGGGGGCCTCGGAAGTGTTCCGAGATCTCCGGACCGCGTCCTCGTTGGCCGGCCCGGGGCGTTTCTGGAAAAACAACGGAAGCGTCCTCGAAATGAGAATCAGACGGGGAGAAAAGGGCCAGACCTCCGAGGGGCGCATCCCCGAATTTATCGGCCAGTCGAGACAACCCCTGGAAGAGGCTCCGGTAACGAAGACATTCCCCGCACGGCTTCGGCCGGAATTTAACTCCGGCTTATGCCTTCTAATTTCCAGGGGATGTCTCGCGAGGGGGACGCGAACCCTCCCTCGCCCTCTCTCTCTCTCTCTCGATCGATACCAGACCGCCTCGCCCTGGGCGCTCTCGCTCGTCCACCCTCTTCACCCCGATGAATTTGCGTAAATACCCCAAATGGGTTCTCCACGGACGAAAAGACCGCGATGTGCCGCTGCAACTTACCCTCTCGGCTCCGAGGGTTTGCGTTTGCGAGCGGGACGGAATCCGCGCGCGCGGTCCGCCCGCCCCTAAGTGGGTTAGTCTAGCGCCGTTCCCACGGCAAATGCTCTTACCTATTGCTAATTATTCATAGAGTGCCACCTGTACTAATCCGCGGGAGACGTTATCGAGTTCCTCCGACCCGGGACTGGCTCGACTATGGGTCGAGCTGACCTGGAAGCCGCTCGATTCCGGGCTCTTCTTTAATACTCGATTCCTGGAAAAAAGAAAAAAAAAAAAGGAGGACGTTAAGCGAGAACGTGAATATAAATATGAAGTTAAAAACCTGGAAATTTTTTAATCCCTCCAAACGATACCTTCCTGCGCCGGAATTAGGGTGGCATGAATTGTCCTCGACGAGAATATCCGATTTGGAAGGTGGTGAATATTTTTATGCAAATATGAGATGATTTTTTCAATGGGAAAATCTGTCATCGCCGTGTTCGAATCGGCATTAAAAGAATGGGGTGTCTTCGTTCCGCGTCGAATCGAGGCTCGGGCTCGAAAAAGCGTCGGGACGCTCGGGGATGGGCGCGTAAAAGCGCGCTTCATTTTATCCGCCATGTTCCGCGTCCCGGGATCCGCTGCGTAAATGCAGGGACGCCGGAAAATAAAAGGTAAGTGCGAGTCATTTGGGACGCGTCGGCGGATGAATTATTCTTCCGGGATTTCCTAGGCCCTGCGTCGAGGGACGGATCACTTTTTCGGCGGTTAGCGGCCCTGCTCGCGCGGAATTTCTCCGCTTTCTTGGCCGCTTCGGGAGCGTCTTTTCGGGACGCGCGAATTCCGGCTCGCTGGCGAATCCCATTTCCGGCGGAAAAGGTTCCGCCGCTGTTTTGCCGCGCTCCGCATCCGGCTTCTGAGGACGTCGCCAAGTATGGCGTACCCTTTGTCTTTTTCCCGGCCCGAGATATGTAATACGCGAAGAAGAGGTGTCCGAAGGAAGAGAAGGGAGGCGGAGACCTGGGATTATTTCCTGCGGAAACCTCGATCGGCAGGAAGCCCACCGGGCCTCATTCGAGGGATACTTTTTCGCTCCAGTTTCATGGGGATTTTTAACAAATGCATTGCAGGGGCTTGGCGAAAATTTCGCCGAGCCCATCAGCGCACCTGCTTTTTGCGATGGGAAACTGAAGCTGCACCGCTGCGAGCGAATCCCCGCTAAGCAGGCTCCTCTGGGTATTTTTTCCTTTTTTTTTCCTGCCAATTTTCCGCCCCCGGAGAATTTCGGATTCATTGTATCCTCGAAATCAAGAGCTCCCGATTCCGGGAAGAGCCCGAGGTTTTGAAAATATGTAAATTCGCTCGAATCGTCATGGGGTGCACGTGGGGAGGCCGAGCGACGACTATTTTAATCGCGATTTTCCAACCCCCAGAATTTTCGGGGTTGATTGAATTTTCCGCGGCTCTTAATAGCGAGGACTCTCGACCCCGTAGAAGGTGCGAGGAGAGGCAGCTGCGGAGGATTCCGGTTTTTCCTCCGGCATTTCTCCGCTTCCCCGAGTCCCCGAAGCAAGGTGCGAACGTCTTTCGGGGAGTCATGAATTCCGAGTCAGCGGGGAAATGCACTTCCGCATGCGGAGAGCTGCCTCCCGGGGGTGTTTTGCGGTGGCTCCGCGGGAATTCGCCGCCTTTGTCTCCGCCACCGCAAGGTAAAAGCGCCTAGCCCAGGTGATCGCCCGTTAATTTCGAACTTTTACCCCACCCCTTGAAAACCGCCCCCAAAGGAAAACGAGGATTGCCTCTAAACTCCTAAATCTCTGAATCTCTCAAATTAACTCCTCGTCCTCCAAGCTCGGTGGGTAAAAAAAAAAAAATGAAGAAAAATTCCCCGCGGATTTTCCAAGGCCCGCCCGCGGCAGATGGGGTCGTCTCGGGGGTGCACGGAGGCCGCGTCGTTGACTAACTCGATTTCCGGGCTCGGAGGGCTGTTTTGCGGCACGTCTTCAGGGTTGGCCGGGTCGACGTGACTCCCTTCGCCCCGTCTCGAGGAAGACAGCCCTAATATCGCGGGACGGAAGTCGAGGCGGGGGAGAAGTAGCGTCACGTCCGCGAGCATGGCCCCGCACCCTTTTTCCACTTCCTTAAGGTCATCCCCCCTCGGGATCCGCTCGGCCGTCCATTACGGAGCCGAACATCCGTCAGGACACGAAAAAGAGGCCCATCTTCCGAGGAAATCTATCATTCCCTCCGAGGTTCCCAAGATGGATGCCGATCGCCCTTGAGGGACGCCAGCTGACGGCGGAAATAATACGAGTGTGGCCACCGGAAGCGGAATCGATACTCCGGAGTGCGTACCGGAAGTCCCGCTCGGGAGTTCTTGCGCCACCCGGAAGTTTCGCCCCACGTAATGGATTTATCCGGACAAATGGTCCAACTTTCGAGAATTTATAACCGCTAATATTAACTCCCTCGACGCGATACACGCGTACCAGGGAGCGGGACAAGTTAAGAGCGGGGTTTACGCGTCGGGGTTTACGTCGTACCGGAGCGATTACGCGTCGGTTTTGCCGGAGACTTCTTCGAGGAAGTCTTGGATGGGTTTCCCGGGGCGCGGTTCCGCCCGGCGTCCCGGAAAAACCGTCTCGGGCGATAAGTAAATGCCTTTACGCGGGTATATACGCGCGGATCCGTAAAACAGGGACGGGTCCCGAATGTACATACGTACGTCCGCTGTATATGGCCTTGTGTATATATCCCTACATGGTCGGGAAGTGGACAAACGACGTTGCCGAGCACGCGGACTGCCATCGGCATCGATACCTCGTATCGACGGTCTTTCTTGTTCCCGGCTGAAAGGCGGACCCGGAACGAGTGCTTATACGCGGAAACGGCGAAGAGGAGATACCCAAAGAAAGGCGGAAAGAGCAGGAGTGGTAAATGGGTTTTGCGGCTGCTGACGGTGGTACAAGAAATACTTTATTGATATTACGGGGTCGCGGAAAAGTTTCCGCCTCCCTTCAGCGATTCCTCCGAAGAGCCCGAGGAGCGCCGTTCCGCCGCGTCTCCGCTCTTCCGTCCCCGCCTTTGGTCTCTGGGTAAATCCCCTACCAGCGATTTCCGTCGCGAATAAACAAGTAACGCGTTTTCAGTCCCCCCATCCGGGATGCATGGGAAAAGTAACGCACTTTCAGGAATCCTCAACTTCGGATGAGGTGACGCGAGGCGTCACCCGGGGAGGCAGAGGAAGCGGAAGCGAAAGTCGGGATTTCCGGGAGACCCGGAAAGCGCCGAAAGAGGGTGCACCTTGAAAGGGACGTCCCTTGACGTTTTGTCGGGGAGTCCGTCGACCTGGTGGATCCTCGATGGTCTTGGATTATTCAAGGCGCTCCCTTTGAGGCCTCGGGCTGATGGGGTATCTTTTTCCACGCGTTGATACCATATGCCGGGGATCTGTTTACCCCGAGATGAAGGATGCGGAGATTCCTCCCCCTCCTAGGGGAAGATCCAATTTCAGGAGAAATTCCCCGGAGTTCTAAGGGAAAGTAAAAATTACTTCGCGGTTACCGCTCGCTTATTTGGCCGAGCTGGCGCGGGGAATTTAGCCTTGTTGAACATATTCCCTGGTGCTCCACCGTGTATTCAAAATGTATGGACCCCATCCGAGCCCATGGAGAGGAAATGGAGAGAAAACAAAGGGGTATTTCCTCTTTTTAGAGGGTATAGCCGCTCGGCGCAAAATGGCGGCGGCCTAAGTAGCATATAACGGAGTCAGAAAGGAAGGAAATCCCTCTGTTGCTCTCTATAATTTCCGCTGTCTACAGGAATATCTTTGATATTCGTTGGTGGTCAGGTTTGCGGGGTTTAAGCATGGCGTGCCAGGCGGCCACATTTCTCATCGATGCAACAGTTACGGCGACCGGTATTTAAGGAAGCTTTTACGGTCCTCGTATGCAAACGAGCCGCATAAGTGATACGTGCTCCGTTCGCGGGTAATTGTTACATCACCGAGTCTTGAGTTGTGGCCGACACGTTGGCGGCTATGATCTCGAGGAGAAGGCATAAAACACGCGAGAGAGTCGGCGTTACTTACGTCCGCCATTGCCGTGAGGTTATATCTGCACCCCCGACACGTAGAGATGCGGAAAGCGGATAGGACCGGGTGCGAGCTTGCAGAATTCCGCACCAATGCGGCCGCGTTATCGCCAATTTCTGTCCGTCTCCCGATCGATGCGGAGGGTGGGAAGAAGTAGAAGAGAAAAGGAACCCCGAAAGGCCGCGAAGTATCGGGCGACGTCCGCCGTTTACGTGGCCGTTACCTGTAATCGTCGGTTAAAAGTAAGAAGAGGTACCCCATTACCTCACCCCGAGAGGGGAAAGCGTTTACGACGCGTTATAAATTGACGGTGTACCCGGGAATTTCATCTTGTCCATCCTGGGGTCATCTAAACGCGGCCTTAATCGCTTAATTACCTCGAGAGCCTTGCTCCGATAAACTCGGGTTACGGAGGCGCGGCGGCCATTTTTAAACTCCGTACGTGCCGTCCGATCCCGCAGTCGGCGTATCACGCGGCACGAATTTCGCTTTTATATCCCCATAAATTGCAGATAAGGGAAGCGAATGGATTCAACCCTGGCCCGCGGAGTCGCAAGGCGGGGATTTCAGCGGCCTTTTAGGACGCGCCTCGGCCGTGATTTCCGGCGCCATCTTGCGGCTGGGAGGCATTATCGGACAAGGACGCGGCCCAGGGCCCGGCCTGTGTACCTCGCTGGAACGGACGGGTAAAACTTCCTCTAATTGTCTCCGCGACGCCGGCAAAACTTTTAAACTAGATTTGAAACTGATTAAGGCTGGTCCCCGGCTCGGGGACGCGCCGGCGGCGCTTCGGCGACCCGACGAAGAGGGTGCACCAGGAGGGAGGGACGACAAGGAGAAGGTTCCCCGGAATTTTTCGAAATCTCTCGCGAGAGATATTTTTCCCAGGATCGGGAGGTAATTCCGAGGTCCAACACGGCACGCGCGACCTTAATTGAAGTCCGTGTTCCTGGCAGGGTCCTTCCTCCTCCTCGGCCTTCCTCCTTTCCCGACCTCGAAGAGCTCCGATCACCCGCGGCATCGAGATGGCTTAATTAGATCGTTTTCGAGTGGGTCTCGATTGCAGCTCCCTCGACGAAGATTTACGCCGGCACGGCCCGTCGGCCGGCAACTCCAAAGACGAGTTATCTGAAGTAACGCCGCCATTTTGGATCCCGCGCGTCAAAGTGGAGAAATTCATTCCTTCCTTTCCACTTCTGATTTTTTTTTTTCCCCGTCGTGCGACGCGGCGAGGAATATCGGGGAAGGTGTCGCCCGACGCCTTAAAACTCCACGCGTTGTGTGTGTGTTTTTTTTTTCCTTTACGCTCTGGGAATTTTTCTTTTTCCTTTCTTCACGCCTTTTTCTTTCGCTCCCTGTTGACCGGATTTTTTGCACGGGCGCGGAAATGGGGGACGCAAAACGCGGAAAGTGGTGCCATCGAGACGCGAACGACAACGCGTGTCGGTGGAGGACGCCAGTCTTCGTGTCGCGTCTCTAAGGATCTTTTAATACCGGGCCCCTCATTAAAAAGTGAAACGACAATTTTAATACCAAGACGTCGAGAGTTCGAGAGTTCCTTAATGAGAAACGATCGAAGCTAAGCGCGTCCCCGGACGTGCAAGCTCGAGCTTCGCAACTAAGACACCGACGAGGCCGCGTCGGTGCGGAATATTCGTTCGCGAGATGGAAGATAAAAGGTTTCATTAACGAGATGCCTGAGAGCGATTGGTATTAACGAAATCGTCGAAAAATGGCTCCACCATTCCCGAGTCGGGCGGACGGAACGTGTCCGCGCATCCGCTCTCCCTGAAAATAAGAGATACGGATTCCCGGCTCAGCCTCACACCGTACAGGAAAATGTCTTCTGGGAAAGTTCCGCGGAACATTCAGGGGAACAACAATTGTCCGAGGCGTTTTTTCACCCTACGCCCGGTTAACCTAGAAATCCCGAATTTGTAGGCGTACCTCATCTGACCGAGCGTCGACTCGATCCACTTCGCGCGTCCTGACCGGCAGTAGAACGAGCGTAGATTGCGAGACCCGTCTGCGTCTACTCTGCAGCAAATTAACTGCTCCATTCCCGCGCCTTAGCTGGGATGATTAACGGGAGAAAAAAGTCGAGTTTAAGCGCACGGTTACAATTTAAAGCGCCACGTCTGATTTAACGCGCAGCTAATTCACTGCCGGAGATAGAGATATAACAAGGAAGCCAGCCCCGGTGGGATAATTGCACCTTACGGGGGCATTTGTCACCAGCCCGGACTGTTTTACAAAGTATTTATCTATTTCTAGGCCGGATAGAAAAATAAAGTTATTTTTCCTGGCTTCCCGTTCCCCAGGGCCAGCGAGGCGTCCCAGCCCGAGGGAGTCCCTCCGGGATTTGCTGTGACAGCGATGACCAATCCATCCCTCCACCCTGGCAATACAGGAGCGCTCCAGAAACTCCACCAGGAAGAACCCGAAGACCGGACGGGTGGAAACGAGGTGGACCGGGTTTGTTTGCTCTCTCCTTAGCTCGGCCCGGTCTCCCGGACGGTGTTTCTTCTCGGCAACCCCCGCCACCTTGTTCCAAGAGGTACGGATTCGATTCTGTTTACGCTTATAATTATTTCGAGCGTCCTCCTTCTCTTCCGCAAACAAGGCGCGCCATGGAGAGACGATAAATCCCGCGGAGAGGCCGATGTCCGAGCGGCGACGTCGGCACCCTCCTCTTCCTCAGGCCCTTGAAAGAATTGTTTAAAAAATTAGGTGCCTGCATTTTTCGCAGGGTTTCATTGTGGCGCCATTTTTTATGGCTCGACCAGTTCTCCTCGATGACATCTCCTCATGAGGAAAGTCATCGTCGAGGTGCAGGAAGAGCAGATTTCGTTCGGACATCTGCTCGCGGGTGCCTCTTCCTCGTCACGTCGGGGTTGTGTCTGCGACAAGGGGGGCATCTTCCCCCCAGCCACTCGCTTTAATGCTCACGCAATCCTCTTAATTAACCGGGCCCGTAAAGTGCCTCCTTAAAGGCTGGCCTGGAGGAAAGAAACTCGCGACAGGAATGTCGTTGAGCTTTAAGAGGCGGCTTAAACGGGGGAGAAAGGAGGACGGAGATGGAGTAACAGAGCGGGATAGAGTCGATAAGATATCGCTCGTTTCGGAGGAAAGACTCGCCCGAGGACTCCCTACCTTCTCTCGTTTCCTCGAGGGACGGCCTTCGACCTCGTCCTTCGAGTCCTTCGGCCAACTACGAGGCGTCCTGGCGCATCCTCGACGATCGACGTTTTTCCAAAGTGGAGGGTCGATACTTTAGAGCCCGGTACATCGTATTATCTCGTTAAACGACGATACCATCGCTCTCTGCCGAACCGTGTTTATTGGGCCGTCAAAGAGTGGAGGATAAGTCGAGCGGAAGGAGCGGGTCCCCGAAAAAGGTCGGTCGGAGGTTGGAAATCGCGGGAGGTCCCCCAAGGAGGAATATACGAGGAAGGAGAGAGACAGGAGGAGCAGAGGGGACCCGGAGGCTGGGGAAAGGGGGCCAGAAGGTCATCTCCGATCTCTAGCCCCTGAGACTTCCCGCTCCTCCCTCGAGGGTCCCTGTAATCTCCTTCGAATCTCCAGCCTGCTATATAACACCAAATTAACTCGGTCCCTGCGACCTTCGTTCCCCTCCTCTTCGATCCTGACCCCTGGTCTCTCTTTCTCTCGTTCTTGCCCCGTATCTCCCTCTTCGTCGGACCGCCACCCTTCGCAGGATCCGGCGGAAAAGCAGGCCGACCGACGTCCTGGATGCAAATTAATCCGATCGCTCCTGGTGGAGGATCCCTTGGCCTTCGCTTTGCCCAACACGAGGAGCTGGACGGGTTCCTGGGGGGCATCCGGCCTCTTGGTCCTTGGGATCCCCCGCGCCTCCACCGGCACCAGGGACACCATCGACTATCACCAGCTGGGGAATAATTAAACCTTTAATAGCATGAATGGTTAAATCTCCTCTAAAACCATCTTTTTAGACAGAGGAGGTATTTTTAAAAGGTCCTTGGAAAAAGTTCCCGGTTTCAAAAGCCGACTGAAAATTAAACGGAGGTGGAAAATAGGTACGAAAATTACGGGAAATATAAATCACGGCGGGAATGAGTTTCTAGGATGTGATGAATCGCGATGGCGATTCCCGGGTCGTTGATTTCCATTTTGGGCGGATTCTTGGCTGCTGGACCATTTAGGATGGGCATGGAAATAACGGCGCGTTTTATTCCGGCCAGAGGGAAGATTGTATAAAAAATCGACGGGGAGATTAATTCCGAGTGACTTCGACGTCTGGGGTTAAACGGACTTCGGGATGAAATTAAAGGGCAATGGATTCGTCGCCGGAGGAAGGGCGAAAAGCTGCCCGTTCCGGGAATCGTCTTTCCAGTTAATTCGTCCTCTCGGTAGAGATCTCCACCCCGAAGGATTTCCGGGAGTTCGCAAAGGGAGCAAAGGAACATCCCGAGGGTAATTACGCCGTTCAACAAATACTTCCAGTTGCGTTTTTCGTGCGATCGGACCGAACGCGAAAAACCGAAAGGTCGGTGAATTTTCACTTCGGCTGACCCAGCAGGATTGCGGGAATATCTTTTCCGGATTTTCGCGTATATCCCACCCGCGAGTAGCCCTCTAAGGGCGGCGAGAAAATTCATTAAAAAGCGATGGCCCAGGAAAATTCATTAAAAAGTAATCAGAGAGAAAAATTCATTCTCTCCCGGTTAGTTCCAGGGTCTCCTGTTAACCTCCTCCTGCAGACGGTTAATCCATCCCTGGGTTAACTACTGTCCTTTTCGCGAATTTCCATTTCTGACACCTATTCCGAGATTTTCCGCGAAAATCCAGGCCCAGATGCGCCCTGAAGAGGGACTCGACGAGAACGAAGGAATTACGTCGAAGAGGTTCATCCCTTCCAGGGGGAACCTCACCATTATTCGCCTCGGCGAGTGACTAATTCGCTTCGAAAAATCTCCAAGGAAAATGAGAATGGAGAGAGGCGGCATTTTTTTCGAACCATTGTCCCCGAGGAATTTCCACGAGCCCGGAGAAGAAGGGAGCACGGGCGCCGAAAATTAATTCTTTAGAGGCAATAGCCCCACCCCGCTTTAATTAGTTCTTTAAACGGTTAATCCGGCAGCTAGAGGCGAAAGAAGAACCTAATTTTCGGGGGATTCCCAGGGGAAGCAGCATCCCTTCCAAGGAGTGGCCGGGCCTTGGCAGATTTCCACGATTTTCGCGATTTGCTCCGAAACCTTCCATAAGATCCGAAAATTCGGAGGTCGTTCTAGCTATTCCGGGGGAATCTCTCCGCGATAACGGGGAATCTCCGCGAGAACCTGTAAAAGTGGCCGGATAAACACGCGGGACAAATTGGAGCGGATCCTTTCGCGCTGATTAAAGCGAGTCCGCCTTAATTCGTGCTCAGAAAGGCTAATCTGGTCCCTGCAGGCGGAAGCACCAGGGATTCGGTGAATTCCCATCGGAGTTAACTCACCCCGACGATGGGTCGGCTCGCCCCCTCGGATTTCCGCGATTTTCCGCTATTTTTCGCGACCGTCCGTGGGAACGGACGCCCAGGGCGGTCCAGGATGGGATAGAGCCGCAAGAAGTCCGGCAGGATACCGTCGATGTCAGAATTCCATCGTGGCTTTTTTCCCAGGGTGGCAGGATGAAATAGCCAAAATGCCAACCTCCATGGCAAACCGATCCCTGGAAAATACCCTAAAAGTGATAAAACTTGTCCCCCGAAGGCGCGATAAGTGGCGGCCATTTTGGAGCGCTCGAGTAAACGGCTCCCTAAAAGAGAGGGCCCTGGAAAGAATGAAAATTCATTTGAAAATTCAGGTAATTTCGGACGGAGGCTGCGGACGATCGATCGAGGATCGATTACTCGTGGTCGGGATCCCGGAATCTTATCCGCGGGGGGGATGGAAATTCGAAAAGTGGGCGGAAGGCGGAAATGAGGAGGCGCGGCAGAGATGGATGAGGAAAGGAGCGCGTCCTTCGGGAATTAGATCGGGATATACCTCCTCGGCAGGGAAACTGCCTTTTAAGGACTCCGTCCTCTTGTTTGCTTGCTAACTGGCTTTTAATGCGTTTCTTTCTTCCGGCGGACGTAAATCAAGAGCCTCGCGGCATGGGAGGGGGAGGCACGCCCCGCGCCAAGTTTTGCCCATTGAATTTCATCGATTCGGATAATGGCCGACCGACTGCGCTCTCCCGATTTCTTCCCTGGGAATCCCCCCCGTTTCCCCCGATGTCCCTCTTTCCCCGGAACACACGGGGCACCCTCGAAGCTCCTTTGACGACGAGAGCGCCGGGAACTCTCGGAGCCCCGCAATTATCCGCAAAAACTTCACAATAAGCACCGTCGCTTTCTTCCGAGTCTTACGTGAAATTTAATCCCGAACCTCCGGACGCTCCCTTAAATGTGTTCCCCTCGATTCCAGGAGGAAGGAGGAAGCGGCTTTCTGGGATTTCTCGAGAGCGGATTCCTCTCGAGAACGCTTTCCAGTTTCTCCACGTCGAGAGCCATTCCATCCGCCGTTCCGTAAACAAAACCTTCATCGCAGTTATTACCAACAGCTTAATCCGTGTCACTAATTAGGGAAATTAATTTCCCCGATTTTTCTATCCCTCCAAATACTAATCGAGTGATGTTGAACGTGTAAACTGCGCGCGGTTCTCCCACGACACCCCCAGGGGAGGAAGATGGATCCGCGCTGTGAATTTTCAAAAATACCCGGAAAATTTTCTGCCCTCCACTCGCCGAGGAATGGTGTCGTAAATTTCCCAGGAAGGTCCGACCGGCGTTTTCGCCCAAATCCCAGAATTTCGAGATTCCATTTACACGTGTATGGGGTGATCGAACTCGACGCAACGCGTCGAATCGCGTGCGGTTTTTCATCCCGTCCTGCCCGGGGATTAAATGAAACGAAATTCTCCGTTTCGTCTATTTTCTTCCTTTCATCTTTCGACGCGTTTCAGTGTACTCCCAATTTTGTGGGAGGCTGTAATTTTCTTTTGAGAGCCATCTCTTTCCCGGAATCGTCGACGAGTTGCGGCTTCCTCGATCCTCCCTCCATTTTGGAGCCGATGGAATCGCCGCGAAAAATGGGGAAAAATTGGAAGCCACTGCGTAGGCCAGATTTCGAGATTCCCAGGATCCCGGGAAAAACCTGAAAGGCTTCAAAAGACTGCAAACGGCGCTCAGAGCGGGGAAAAGATCTTGCGGATTTCCGCGATTCTCGGAGAATTTCCGGAAAGTCGAGGTCCCCCGCGAGACGCCACGCGCTTCATGATACGTTTTCAAATCCTCTCAAAAGGCTCTTTACATGCCCCTCCTCTATTTCTTTTCCTAACGGTTTCATTTTCGTAACTTCCCGCGGTTGAATTTCCTCCAAGAAGACATTTTCATCAAGGTGCTCTCCCTCGAGCGACCTCGTATTTCGCTTCTCTGCGCCGTCCAGAGGACTCTGAAAAATCCCTTTAAAATCCCCTTGAATAAAAAGAATGATAACAAAAAGGAAATAAAAAAAATTCTAGAAACCCGGGAACGTATCACGGTCGATTTGGCCGGTTGAATTCCTGCCGCGATGTCGCCGCTTTCCCGGAGGGCGGAATCCGCGAGAATCCGCGAGCGGCGAAGATCCCTGCGGGGGTGGGTGGAGGTCAGGGGTGGAAACGAGACAAACTCGAGCCGGCATGTCCTGGGGAGGGGTTGGGATTTAATATCGGAGCAATTGGTCGGCATTGAAGCGGAGGACGGAGGGTTGGCCTCCGCGGTTCGAGTTCTTCCGAAGAACCGACGTCTTCGGAGCTGGCTCTTCGGGGTGTCCCTGGATGTCCCAGCTTCCGGACACCCCGGCTTCCCGGCGAGGCTACGTGCCCAATGGGAAGTCTCCCCGGCATTACCAGGGAGGAATCGATCCGAAGAGACCGGGAACCGATCGTTACTTTCCTCGCACCTCGAGGTCCTTTCCTCCCCTGCGTGGGTTCACCCCTTTCGCGCGTTGGACCACTAAATCGGGCCTGGCCGGACTCACCCCCAGGAAGATGCGAATCCCAGGGGACAATCGAGGTCGAACGAGCCGATAATACCATCCAGAGGTGATTTCATCAGGTGGTTACACCCGAAGAGCGATCAGGTGAGGTCGGCCGTTCCAGTGACCAGGTTGGACTAAACAGCTGATCGAAAAATTCACCTGAAAAAATAGAATAAAAATTACGTATGCGCGAAGTCACCGTACGCGTCATGTTCTCTTCGGGAAGGAGTTCGTTACCGCAGGGTTCCGCCTTCTATCGCCACAAATTCTGAAATCCCATCAGAAAGGGGAAGCGCTTGAAAAGGAGACGTGGCGCGACTCGTGTTTACCGCTCCCGCCTTAATGTTTCTTCGTTTACGGCGTAAAATCGGCTTACTTTGGCTCTGGCGAACTATCCAGACGGCAAACAGCCTCTACATAAAAGACGTGCCCGTTTCGCGCTTTCGCGGGAACGCACCTCGAAGGGGCATTCTCCCCCCGTTGAATTTGCAGAAGGAGCGGGCGACACGCCACTTCAAAGGCGCCGCTTTTGCGGGCACGTTTCCCGTAAACAGTGTCAAATAAAGTCTCCGTCCCCTTCCAGGGCTTACAAAGGGATCGCGCCCTACAGGACGGGGTGAAAAGTTCCGGGGAATAAAAAATACCCCATAAATTCGCCTACCTTTAGCCGAATTGCTTGTCTCGGCTTTGCCGTAAATCAAGCCCGGTTCAAACGGCTCGGCGAGAGTGACATAGAGCCGGCATTTTTAAAGCTACGAGGGATTCTTATCAGGCCCTCGTTCCACCTCCTCATATCGCGGACTCGTTCCCTTTTTCTCCCTTTCGTCCGCTATTCTTCATCGCGGCATTTTTGACCGAGGTCTTCTGTTCCTCCGGTGTCCATCTATCCAATCTCGTTACTCTTTCCAATTTATACATTCGTGGTACCTTCTTCGCAGTTTCCTTCGGTTCCATGATAAGCGATAAGCTTTTCATCGGCCTCGAGGCTCGGCTTATCGGCGCGAAATCGTTTTCGCGCTTTTCTTTGATATATGTCCGTCCACCTCGCTCAAGGAGGGATGGTCATGTTGAAAATAACGACGGAGTATTATTTGCCCGACAGGACATCCCGGGAATTTATGGCCGTGCTCCCATCCGAATACTCCGCACTCGATGGCCAGATTTTGCCCGGTCGCTCGTTATCATCTCCGCGGACATTCCGCGCGGAAAAGGAAACGATGTCCGCGCGATACTCTGCCGCTCCCAATGGCGAAATATTGCCCGAGTCTTTCCTCGGCCTGCCGTTTCGCCGAACCGATCGTTTCAGACTGTTTCCGACTGGGAAGCTTCATCGAGGCTCTCTTCAGGGTCTGGAAAGCGAACAAAAAAATACGAAACACCTGAACGAAAGATTTAAAAATTATAAAAGTCAGAATCAGTCACCTCTGGAGGACATACTTGTATTGGGGGAATTTTCCAGCCGACGAGCGAGAGTGAAGAAAAGTTCCGTTGGACGAGTTTTTCCAGACAGGATCGGTGGAGCTTGTCGAGGGTCCGTAAAACGGACGTACTGTGTGATACGGCCAAAGAATTGAAAAATATTTTATTTTACCAATTGCTTTTATAACATGTCGAGATGAACAGCTGTAAAGTCAGTTCCAATCTATATTTTTGCTTGAAAAAATTCCGAGTGGCTGTATAAATTTTAATATATATATTGCAAAAATTCCAGGATGGGGTATCTTCATGGTTCGTTAGAAGACATTCACAAGGGAAGCGAAAGAGTAGAGCCGTCACGCGGTACGACTGTCTTAACTCGGTTTTTACTTCCAAGAGAAGCGACCCTGTTATGCAAAAACGTAAACTCGGGACTAAGGTGTTCCTCGCGGGGGTCCAGCTTGACGAAGTTTGGAACTGGGAAGGAACTCGGTCGCACCTTTACGAGGGCTTAAACCTTCGATCCAGGGGAAGCAGGGGCTCGTGCGAGACTCGCGTTTAGAGTGCGTGCCGAACCCTCGACACGTACCCCATGAATATTCGATCAGGGCAACGCGTATGGGGCGATGACGAGATACCGGCCACCAGGGGGTTCGCCGATGACTAGACTCGCCTCGTTCGGACTGCATATTGCCCAGTGAATATGGAACGAACTTGTAACTCTTCCGTACCTTTCGGGATACCTTCTTTCAGGACGTACCTTACGCGTTGCTCCATTTTTTCAGAGAAGAAAAGGCGCCCGATTAAATTCGCACCGAATTTCCGAACTCAGGGGATGACCAGGCTCGCCTCATCGGGGATGATAATTTCGTACCATTTTAACGTCATTCACTTTCGCGACCTTACCTGTACGTGGTCTTCTTCGGAAAGCAGGTGTACTTGGGTACCTGGCTGTACTCCGAATTTGCCTCGACACGTTTCCCATGAATACTCGATCGAGTTGCACATGCAAGAGGTGATGATCCATATGGGATGAGGGGCCACTGGTGGTTTGGACGATGTCAATTTTGGGAGCCCAGGGTCGACTTACCCCGTCATGGGTTAGCGTATCCGGCAGCGAGTGCGCCCCGTGAGGGTGGAAATTTCATGGGGTGAGAGTCTTCGTCCTCGTCCTTTTTTTTTCTTCGCTAAAAATCCGAGAATTCGACAATGAACGCTAGAGTCTCAACTTGCCGACCTCGAGTCTGTGAATCGTAATCAATTTTAATAGCTCGCCTTCGGGGGTGAAAATATTAGAAATTATCCTCCGACCTCTTGGAGAAATGGCTTTTGCAAAATTTCTCCATTACTTCAGTGGACTTCTTCTCGAGCATCGACTAGTGCATCTCGCCCCGGATGTAAACCAGCGCATCGGCGTTGCCTCTCGAGGTTCCTCGCAGCTGGGACCACGGAACTTCCTAATACATCTGCAGGAAACTTCGAATCACTCGAGCACGCACTAAGGGAGACACATGTGCCGAAGTTAAATCTATACCGTCTTTCGGCATCCGGAAGCTGCGCCGCAGCATCCCTTCCGGAGCTGAAGAGAGAATCCTCATCCGAGCCGATCGATCGGCCCGGCAGGGGACGGTGTCGCGACTACGGACAAATGGGATTTATCCGAGCCACAGGAGTTCTTAACTTCGACTGAAAATTACATTTACAGTTACAATTAAAATAAAAATAAAAATTACATTACAGTTAAATCCATACCGTCTTTCGGCATCCAGAAGCTGCGCCGCAGCATCCCTCCGGAACAGAAGGGAGAATCCTCATCCGAGCCGATCGATCGGCCCGGCAGGGGACGGTGTCGCGATTACGGACAAATGGGATTTATCCGAGCCGCAGGAGTTCTTCACTTCGAATAAAAATTACATTCCGGTGCAATAAGTCGCGATGTCGCCGTTCATTCCGTAGATGGACTCGACGTCCCCTCGGTTCGTTCCTGGACGGGGATAAAAATTCCCCGGAACGCGGTCGAATGGAAAATACTCGATGCACTCAATTTCCTATTAATGCCCTCAGGGCCGGAAAGATAAATAAATGAATAAATCCGAATTAAATCCATTACCTCTCAATTTAATTCAGATAAATTCATTGCGAGTCTCCACGTTTACCCCGTTCCTGGATTATACGTGTTAATAAAAATGATAAATCAACGGTGCCTTCCATATCAACGGACGTTATCATTTCCTCGGGAACGTGGAGGTCGGGTTCGGCGCGTTTAGAATATCTCGGGGAGGAAAATCCGGGAAAAATACTGGGAGTGCAGTAGGAATGCACTTCGTCGGATGAGCATAAAATGGCTTAAGAAGAGGGCCGCGTCTCTTGTTCGTCATTTCCGTTTCTCTTTGCAGGTACCGCGATCGCGTTGACGCCGAGACGCCCATTGACGCAGGTTAGGGATGCAGAATTCTAGACGCGAGAAATCCGGGGATGCACAGCCAAGTGCAATCTGCATAAGTACTAAGGCCGGGGGCGCGGGGGGACGATAAAAATCAGCAAATTGAAGCCGTAACGTCGGTATCCATTATTTCTCCGGAAATTCCCGAGAAGGAAGAGGGTAGCTCGTCAGGGGAGCGTTTCGTCCATTGCATTTATCCCCCATCTTCGCTTTCCTCGAGTCGCAAATAATGGACTCTTTTGTCCAGGCTAGACACTCCTAAACATTAAAATCCTTGATATTTTTCATTCCCACATTTTCTCCTTATCACTTCGTCGCGCTTCGCGAGTCCCTCTTATCGCGTTCGCGGAGCGCCACGTTAGGGTCTCGTTGATATCATTAATATCTGTATAGAAAATAAATATAGGTAGGACTAATTGGAGAACCGAGGAGCTACGACGGCTATTTGAGCCCTTCTCGGAAATAATTACGCCCTGATTACGTGCGCATATTAATGCACCGTCGCGATCGCGAACTCCCATCGAAGTTGGGAAACTCTCGGAGGAATTTGCGGAAAAACGCAGAGAGACTTCGGCCCGTGATCGAGCACGCCTCGAGAAGGGCGTAAAGCAGCTTACGAGCAGCGTGCGTCATTTCCGCGGCGGAAAGTGTCGGATCCCGATCGAGGAGGGCCGATTTATTCCCGAGAACCTGTTGACCCAGGTCAGGGGTAAATAACGCGGCATTCGCGCTTTGCCGAGGCGATAAATGGAAAAATTATCGAGCCCGGAATTGCAGGGCCGTTTAATTATGAGCCGTGTTAAATTCCTCGGGGCTGCGCTCAGCCCTGGGAAATCTGCGAAAATCGCGGAGGTCGCACCGCGGGTGAGTGCACTCTCGCGAGAAGGGCGTAAAGCAGCTTACGACCGATGTACATTTTCGAGGTGGTTGGATCTTCGACCCAAAGGTTCCGCCTGGTGCAAGGGAAAATTACCCCACGGTGCCGGGGCTCTTTAGAAGCTCTTTAAATTTCGGATAAAAGAATTCTGGAGTGTCCCTTCCCTGCCGAAGGGGATTTTTCCGGGACCTCGATGAGCGCATATCGACTCGGTTAAAGTCAGGTGTAATTCAGAATTTCAAATCGGAGTGAATTCTAAAGTGCAGGAAAAATTGGTGCAGGTCAGTTTCGAGGTAATGGCGGATCGGACACCGGGAGACCTGTTGGCGTAGGTCAGGGTTAGTCGACGCAAGGGGTAGGTCCTATAAAAATTTCAGACTGCACGCCCGGCCAAGTGCATTCCGTGCCGAGGGTGCAAACCGCATCGGGGTGGCTCCTCGAATTAGGGTAGAAACAGTCAGGGGAGTCGATTGACGGTCCTGTAAAAATTCCAGGGTGTCGTTAATAATTCGAGGCCGGTCGTGCAAGCGACGCATGCTCGCTGCGAGTCCGATATGTGGAGCGATATTTCATACATCGACCCGATACGATTTATGCGCTTGCTCTCTTTACCCCGCCTCGTCGCAGCCTCGAAATACGTACACTCCACCAATCTTCCAGCTCTTCATCTGGCGGTTCTCTTTTTCTCCCCGTTAGGGGCCGCTCTCGATTCCAGACAGGAAATCTCGATTTCCGGTCGGCCACCCTCGGCGGGTGGTTTCCTCTAGAGGGGATCCTACGATTTTTCCCGGAATTATTCCTGCAGGGGCGAGAAGGCGACTTTCCCTCGACGAGGCTTCGTCATTTTTCCCCCTTTCTCTCTATTCTCTCCCGTTTCTTTTTTTCATTCCTCAGAAATTCACCCAGCCTGCACGAATCGCTTGTCGCGGCCAAAGGAAGCGGAATATCACCGGAGAAAGATGTCGGCGAGCTCGATGTCGACGAAACGCCACCCTCGAACCTTTCCCGCAGGAAACGTCGTCCGTCACTCTCGGTGGGCAATAATGCTTGCTAGGAAGTAGGTCGTGAACGTAACTCGGATTTCTCGGGCCATTGTCTGTAAAGTAAATCGGATTTTTGTCACTTCGACGCCGCCCGATGGAAATATTTCCTCGGCCGAGGAGTCACCCCGAGGTAATCTTTTTACGCGTAATCGCCTCAAAGTAATTACTCAGCCCGCTCGGAGGGGACGCTTTTTCGCCCTGGATTCGGGCAATTTCATTCCCGAGTGAAAGAAATTAATTTTAATCAGGGAGGAGACATTTTTTCCACCCTTTTCCCGGCCCTTTTGAATCCTCCAGAGGAGGGAGCGTCGGAAGGACGTTCGGTCCAAATGGATGGTCTCCGAAATGTATCCGGCAAGTGTCTATAGACCGAGATCGCTTCCGGCTCCCCGAGAAGAACCCCGAAAGAGAAAAATGGCCCGCTAAAACCTGCGTTTTACCCCTCTATCCGTCTACCTTGTACCTACCCTGTAAATACCTGTACTCTGCCAGGCGCCTGCATCTTTTTCTATTTTTTTCCCGCGCTCGATTCCAAACAACAAATCCTGCATGGTGGGCTCGTTAGATACCTACCGATGTAACGGAAGGACGTTAAAAAAAATACTTCCAACCCCCAGGTGTTCCTTAAAAAATAAAAAATTATTCGAGAAGTGATATTTCCTCGGAGTATACAAACTCGTCCCTCCTTCATCCCTCGAGCCACTTTCGATTCAGCGCAGGAAATCTCGAGTGTCACTGGACCACCCTCGGTATATGGCTCTCCCTTAAATAGATGCTCTCCTGAATGTATCCAGGAAATGTGTCCAGGAAATGCCATGGGACCGCTTTCATTCCCGAGGAAGGGATCTGGAAATATCCCGCGATAAAAGAGGGTTGCTCGCGTCCCTATAAACACGTAACAGCAAACCCAGCAACCCCTGATACTCGGGTAGAAAGAAAAAAAAATGTCGCAATATAAGGGGAGGAAACGTCCAGCAAGGGCAATAATTACTGTCGGCGATACATTGCCGAAGAAATCCCTCCCTTCGAATTAATCCTCCAAGAATTCCATAATGGATTATTCCGTTTTTATCTCCGTTAGCCCATTTTCCCAGATGCGTCCGAAACATCAAATAACAACGTGATAACAATTCCCGATAAATCCTGGAATTTAAAGGGCATTGTGCACTCGACGAAAAGGGCGTTCGTACATCGAGCCCCGAAATGCGCACTGGCGAAAAATAATTAATACCCCAATTATCCGTCGATAGGGCCGGGATTAATAATCTCATCCCGGCGAGGTATTTTTCGTTCCGCCGTTTCCATACAATTTTTATAATGCGTGTTTTTTTCCGCGAACCTCCGTCCATTATCTGCTGCTCTCCTTGATGAAGAGCTGGCAAAATCCAACATGGCGGGACGCTGCTTAAACAGGCACATCCCGTGGGCGAGGGGTGAAAAAACAAAACTGGGAATAAAAATCCCCGATAAAAAGGGGATCGCTGATACGGCGCTCCTCGCCGTAACGTTGGCCAATTCTATATATAAATTATTGCCGCGCAATGTCGTTCCGTCGTTCCATATAAATATGCCGTATACATCATTCGACCCATATAAATTATTGCCACGCCGTATCGCTTTCATTCCGAGGTGCGGGGCCGTAACTCACGCGATTCCATCAAATTGTAAAAAATCAAGTAAAGATCGTCGGGGGGAGCGTTCTTCCCCATAATAAATTCCCAGGGATTCGCCCCATTGGCGAGTCCGACGTCTGATCCATGCTCGGTTTCCTCCCCTTTCGCCGTTTATTTATTGGTGTTTCCGAATATCGTGGAATTATTCACCTCAGCGATACATTAGAAAATTATTTGTCCGTAACGTTTAACGCGACTCCCAGTAAATAGCATCGAAGGTCTACCCTGCTTCCAGAAATCCGCGTAATCACCCCCTGGAAAGCCTAGGGGCGACTTCCTTGGATACTCCCTTAGGCACACATTTGCCGGGGAAATGTCAAAACGGTCCGGGAGAGTTCCTTTCAAAACCAAACTCAAGAAGTACGGGCCAAGTTGGAAGTCGGGGGTGGTTTCCTCCCCCCGAGACGTCCGTCCGGTACGGGGGCGGCTTCACCCCGAAATAAAAGAGCCTCTCCAGGACGAGGGCTAGAAGTCCCGTCCTTAAATCATCGCCTGGGTATTTAAACTCCCGACGCGAGTTTAAATGCCGCTCCCTCTTTATTAATCCGCAAGTTCTCGGCCGCGTTAGTTTTTCGCTTTGAGGGAAGTTCCTCGGCGGAAAACTGGAGCCAGGAGAGTTCCTTCCAGAAATAAAAGAGCCGGAGTCGTCCCGGGCCCCGATTTCGAGCAATCGAGGGTTTAACCCGAAGTAAAATATTTTCCCGCCCCCGCGGAGGGAATCCGCGCACGTGCCTAAGCGGTCTGATTCTCCTGGGAGAATAATTTGACAGAATGCAACGCCACAATCTGCCTACGTACCCGAGAGATACCTGCTACCCTGCCCCATTTACCGACCTAATACTCGTCGGCATTATCCTCCTACCTATCGCTTTCCCCACCCCCGAGCACCCCGGAACCGCGGATGCACTCTGGAGACTAGACGAGACGAGAGGACAAAGACGGGAACAAAGACGTCGACAAAGACGCCAGTCTCGCCGGTGATAACGGAGCCGATAGCGCATCTCTCCTGTCTCCGCGGTCAGTCGAGACGGCGGATGTGGACCCGGTGACGCGACACATATATACCACCTCTAGATAAGCTCCCTCGCGAGATATGAAAAAACGACCCCTACAAAAGTTGCAGAGGACCCTCCGATCTAAAGATTTTGTCTGGACCGTTTTCCTCTGGCTGGCGTCGTTCTCCCGACAGGCCGCATCGGAAAGGAGATGCACTTTCCGGGGTGTCCTGGATCTTTGCGCCGGACTTTCTCGCGGTTCTTCAGCTTCCCTTGATTATTCCGAAGGGGTATGTATGAAAATCACAACGAAGTGGAAAGATCGCCCTCCCGGTCAGACTGACCCATTTCCGCGGGGTGGCGGGGGCATCCCTAACTCCGTGCCCTCGCAGTGCACCGTAGAGCACGCACTACGCACTCCTGCACATTCGAGTGCACGCGAATGCCCATTAAACCCGTTGATCCCTCGCAGGATGAGCTCGCAGCCTCTTGCGCCGCGATCTGCGGGGTGCAATTACCGAGCCGCCTAATTCGGCCGCGTCGCGGTAATTGCTATTGCACCGAGGCCGATGCAAGTGCTCGGTCGCGTGCACCGACGTCTCCCGTACACAACGAGAGCCCTCGGCCGTCGATAAAATCGCCGCCCGGCATGGGTATCGCTAATAACCCGCCCGTTTTACGGCCATGTAACGAGATTTTACGTTCGACTAATCCAGACTGCGAATTACAGCCCCGATAACGCCCCTAACGGGAGCAAAGAAACCACCCCGCGATATTCCCCTACGGAACTTTACCTCGACTCCCTCTGCCGTGAAATAACTTCTCCGCTTTCTTTCCGCGGCGATAACGCGACTCGAAAACCCGGCAATTAATTAGTCGCCACCGCCCCACATGCCCGTCGATCCGAGATGATCCAATTCCTGGCCGCACCTCGTTTACATCGAAAAGAACCGCCCTGTTTACCCCACCGGAAGTGCACAACTCCTTCCCCTAGTCGCCGCAATGTCCTACAGACTTTACAGAACCTCCCTTTCCAGGTTATGCAACCGACTGGAGGCGCGACGATTCCTGGAAAAAAAAATTCAAATTCAACTTCCATAACCATGTTACAGCGATTATGAGAAATGAATATAGGACGAAGGAAGTCCCGGTACCTGTCCGTTAATTATTACCAGGTGAGAAGGGAAGTGGTTTGACTTCGGTTGCGAAAATGGCGAGTCAGGGTGCAAGGTATATAAGTTCTATTATGTTCTATGTGGGTGGATATATGTGTACCGCGGATGTACACATATGTACGTGGAGAGTCCGTTGTTGGGTCGGACGGCGGGGAAGTCGGAGATGGAGGCGAAGATGGAGCTGCGGAATGGCCCTGCGGACGGTGCCCGTCGTCGCCTGCCGACCCCCTCAAATTGAATCGGTTCTTCTCTTAATTGCATCGGATCCGGTCGCTGGGAGAGTTTTCTCGCGGATTTTCGTCCTCCTCCAGAGGTCCACGGAAACGGCCGCCATCTTGGACGGCTCTTCTAACCCTCGCGATTTCCGCGATTATTGCGGGCGCGATATAACCCGCGTTACGGCGCCGATTAGCAGGAATTAACAATCCAAAGTTGGCCGACTATCTGCCGGGTCGTTACGACCGGCCCAGGAGATGTTACGTCGCCGCTGATAGCCGTGATAATGCACTCCCCTCGAGCGCCCCGGATAAGGATTAGACGTAGTAATTAACCCTGTAAGCGCTTTATAATCTTCTTACAACGCGCCCCGGCAGCCTCCCCCGGCTCCGTTTAGGAATTTCCAAAGAAATACGGACGTACCGCTTATCACCATCCTCCGTTATCACCCCCGCGACGCCCGTCCCGGCGTTATTATCGCCGGCGATAACGGCGCGCCCTGGCGGTGATTAGCCCGAATTAACTGTCCGAAGTTCCAAGCCGGGCTCGGACTGGCGTTATTAGAATTATACGCGGCGCGTACGGTCGTATCGCCCGGTGACGCTGAGTTTAGCTCGACGAGGGCGACCGGACGTCATTATTCGGTCTTAGTCCCCGAGTACCGGGACAATTAGTCCGGATTAACTGTCCGAAGTTGCAGGGATTCGTCTGGCCCGTCGACGTCACCGCGACCGGATCTATCAGCGCGCCATCTATCTCGCGTCACCGGACTCGGCACCGAATCCGCCATTAAGCCCGGCTCGCGATTGGGCAAAATTGATGCTCGAATTGATCCCGATACGAAGGCACGTTGACACACGGGGCTTAACCCGCTTTCCTTCCGCAGGGCGCCCGATGGAGCAGCCACCGCCAGCAATTTCCGCAACCGCCAGAGACTCCGATGCATCCCTCCCGCATTCGGCGGCCATTCGCGAGCGGTCCTCGTCTCCTGGCTCTGATCTAAATCTCTCTTCATCCCGACCCCCGGGGGTGGGGTCCGGTCATTGCGGGGAAAATGAGCCACTGGGAAGATACGGGGATGTAACTCGGTCAAACGTACCGACGGGCTCCTCCCTGGGTGCCTCTTCCTCCCCTGCGGAACCTCCGATGATCGAGGGGTGGATGGACCTACCCTAGGGATTTTCTCGATCTAGGGATACGGCGATCCGCTCCTAAATAATACATCCTTCTCGCTTTCGAGATTTCGGATATCATGGGAAGCGCTCTTCGAGGCACTTCCTGGGACCTGAGGAAGGACTTCTCGTTTCCTTGTCTCGAGTTCTTGATACTTCGTTCCTCGCGTGGCTATCTGGCTCGCGTGGTTATCACCGCGGAAAGGGGGATCGCGATTACGCCGAGTCAACGCCCGAAGGGATCCCCGCTATTTACCCAGGGTAGACCCAGGGTTGTTAGTTGTAGTTACACGCGTAAACCAACTTGCCCACGTGCTACGTACATACTCAAAGTGCTCCAAGGGTGAGTATCGCCCATGGAGAAGATAACCTCCGTACCCCAATTTCAGATAAACGGACGGAACTAAGAAATTCTCTCGCTTTCCGTTTTCACGCGAAACAATTACCCTACGCAACATGGCGACGGAATTTCTT
The DNA here is from genome assembly GCF_000612105.2 of Orussus abietinus. Lineage (NCBI taxonomy): Eukaryota > Metazoa > Arthropoda > Insecta > Hymenoptera > Orussidae > Orussus > Orussus abietinus. Next base: position 1,208,704 of record NW_019394437.1, read on the forward strand.
TGAATTGAGTTGATTTTTTTTTTTTAATAAATTATTAACGATCTTAATACCGCAGACCAGAGTACCAGTTCTGGGGACGGAGTCGGCAAAGAAAATTATTCAGACTGGATGGGCAAAATAATAAAGGGAGACAAGACAAAGCATCGTCTTCGGTCCAAGGGTTCGATCCGAATATAGAGACTTAGAGGAGAGTCGGCGAGTCGTGGAAAAGCGAAGATTCGGAGACGAGACAAGATGAAGGGAAAGACGGTCGAGGGGGGCTAAGGGGGCTAGGTAAATCGCGTGCTCCGGGGGTGGAGGATCCCCCCGCAACCGCGCAATTACTGGGAACGTTTATAATCGATTCCTCCCGGATCCCCCTCCTCTCCCTCGGGACCCTTTCCCGGAAATCCTGGCGTTCTTTCCGCGGCGACTCCCGACAGGCCGCGGCCAATTTCCAGAAGACGTGTCCCCGATTCCTGGGAGCAGGCCAAAGAGCGGCCGGGTCCCCCAGGAACCCTGGAACGAGCCCTAGGGAACCGAGGATCGATGCCGCGGGGACGAATCGCTCCCCTGGACCCCCCGACGTCCGGGACGTGTCCAGGACTCGCGCTCCTCGATTTGCCCCAGCAGTCGATCCCGAGGTCCCCTTTTGCCCCGGGATCGACGAGCTCTCCGACGGGAACCCAGAAATCGATCCCGTGGAACCCGAAACTCCCTTTGACCCCTCGAATGCCCCGAACTCGGGACCTCCGCCTGGGATTCCGAAATTTCCGAAAGTTCCGCCACTCTCCGGGTCGTCGCTTTTCAGTCGGCTTGATCTCCACTTCGGCATTGCCGGGCATCTGCTGGGGGTCTTCTTCCTTTTTCTTCCTCCAGGCTTCTCTAATTTTCTTTTTTCCTTCGGCTTCAAACCCAACGCGAATGCCCCGGCTGGATCGAGAGGAGGTCCTCTCGGCCTGTCCTTTCCACTCCTTTCGACGCGGGGACTCGAATCGAGGTTATCGTTCTTATTTTTCATGCCGTTCCGTATCATTCGATTTGCCGTGAGTTATTCCAGTCGATAAGAAAGTTTCTATGAGACCGGCTCATGTCGATTAGGTATCAATCTTTTGGGAGACTCCCAATCGGTCTTGTACGGGATGACCCTCTTCTTGTATTCGAGGTCCTGATGGTCGTCGACGGGTCTTGTATCGCGTCGATTGGACGTCTACGGGACGTCGCGAAGCGTCGATGCGGACCGCTGGACACGTAGTGTGTAGGTAATATAATCACGTTGCACGTGCTTTTCAATTAACGAGGTGCTCACACGGGAGTTGGGTATGCCGTGGCTCGCTCGATGGCCCCTCTTCGTGGTCCGGCCCGTTCACGTAATTCTCTCAACCTGCGCGTACATACTCTCCTGGACGAGAAGAGCGCACCCACGCAACTTGTGCACCGTGTTTGGACAATTGCATCCTCTAAGCAACCCTGGATTCCCTGCTCCGTTAATATATCCCATATAATCTCGGAATCTGACATGAAAAACCGAGCGCGGCGAACCTCGCCTCTCGTTACCACTTTGCGTAATTACGGATTTTCGACTAATCATAAATAATTCGAAATAATTCGGAAAAATTTCACATGATATTCCCGACGTTTCGTACGCTCGTTTTGAACGTTACCAGAGAAATTGTTAACAGGAAAACACCCTAGGGGTTTTTCTTCGCGTCACTTGATCCATGCAGCAATTCGGTCCGTCCGCCATTTTGGAGACTTCGGCCGCCCCGGGCCGCGGAACGAACGCGGGCTTATTTTCGATTTTCCTTCCCTCCACGGGAAGTTACAACTTATCGACACCTTGCCTATTGTGCTACCAACTCGGGGAAATGGAACGGCGGTGTTGAACTTCGCTTCGCGCGTCTTGAAACTTCTTGGGACGCGCCGGGAAAGGATAATCGCGTCCTCGAGTGGTCTCTCCTCGAGTCGACGGGAAAGTGGCCGTTAAATAATTCCCAAGTTTTTTTCTGGGGTTTTTTTTTTTCTTTCTACCGACGCGTACTTGCCAGAGGAAGGGAAAAAGCACGTTCTGAGCCTCCCCCTTGTTTCCGGGAGCGCCTCGCCCGAAACGCGGCGGCCATCTTGGAAGTTCCGGGACGCCCATATTCCGCGATCGTTTCCTACCGGAAACGCCGACGTTTTATCGCTTTCGGAGCTTTTAAGAACCGCGGGCGGATCTCCATGCACCGCGAGAAATGGCCTGGCGAAATTACCGGGGGTTTCGGCACTTCGCCGAGGGCCGAGCGGCGAAATTAGGGGGATCGTCGCGGAAAAGTTCGCCGGCGAATCCGATCGGCGCCGAAGAACTTCCCGGGGGATTCTACAAGTTTCGGAGTCCCTCCCGATCGCTCGGAATGACCAAAAAACTCGGCGCATTCTCTCCTATGAATAATGATCGGTCCCCGAGTGCGCCAAGTCTTCGTGCAACATTTACGCCCATAACTAATTCGGCGCCCTGGCTAAAGTTTCTCGTCGCTAGTTCCAAGAAAAGCTCCCCCCATGGCGGGGGCGCTCGGAATTTCCGCGGGCTTTTTAAAAAATACATCGCGACGGGACTTTCCGCGTTGATTAATCCGGAAAATACGGCGGGGCTCTGTCGAGGATTCGCTTTCGTGTGGTGCACGAACACCGGGGCGAAACGCAATCCCAATTTCGCCGCGTTATTCTTATGGGAATCCAGCGGAAATCCCTGGCAGAGTGCGTCTCCCAATTTAATAACTCGACCCAAATGCGCGGAATTTCCGGGGGCGTTTACATTTCCAAACAGATTGGCGTGTGGGGAATAATTGGGTGCCCTACCAGGAATTCCGGGTAAGCGATACACTTACACCTCCGTTCCGCACCGAGCTCATGGCCAACGGTGAAACCCGTGCACCCCCAGGAGTAATTGCTCAATGGAAAAGAAGATTACCCCCGCTCCCCCTCGACAGGAGGGAAAAGCCAAGCCCCAACTTTTCCCGATTTCCGCTTCCATTTTGGGCACGAACATAGGACGCTACAAACTGAACCACTCGCATAAAAAGGAGGGAAAAAAGCTCCTCCTAAGCATTTTTCATTTTCTTTTTTTCCTCCACCCTCTTTAGGGTCACATCAGTCCGCAAGGTCCATTCGTCCCATGTTCCGGGTTTCGTTCCGCCGATTTCTCGCTCCAAAACCGAGGAAGGATTCCGCAAGCATTCCGCGCCGATGGATCTAGGCCGACCTGCGGAGAACAAAAGGCGAAATGACAAATTACCGAGGAAACGAGATCGAACCGTGAATAATCCGGCTTCTTTGTAGGTAGGACATTTTATTCGAGGCACCCCTTGATTCCCTCGGAGAAGGGATTACGAGCTTTCTTCCCGGCGGAGCAAAGGATGAAGCTGTACCGAAGGAAAACGAGATCAATAGCGCCGGAGGTCCGTTTCCCCCTCCCGGCAGTGATTAATTGTCCAGGCAACAAATAATACGTCCGCCCCCTATCATCCGGAATTAAGAGTTAATAATCGATGACTCCACCGGCGATTAATTCTCCCGCTGGCTCGAACGTGACTTTTGCGTGCCTTACCTCCTCCTTCCGCGGCCTCCCTCCCTGGATGTGTAATTATATTCCATTAATTCCTCATCTGGAAGTGCGGCTCCCTCGTCGTTCCGTATAATGGTGGGTGGTCGTCGGTAAAAAGAGGTCTCGCTCTCCGGAATTAAAACTGGTCTTCTCTCCCTCTTATCCAAAGGTCGCTGGGAACCGAGATCCAGGAAACGAGCTTCGCGTATATGCGCGGGTATATATATATATATATATATATTTATATAGGAATATATGGGCATATTCCTTTTTTCATATATACCCGCGGTACATCCATATCCGGCAGGGACTGGAGTAAAGAAAAAGGGACGGAATGAAAAGTGAATATCTTACCGACATATTAAATGACCCGACACGCTCTTACGATCTTTCTCCCTTTATTAACACGTACACAACCAACAAACTCCATTCGTCCCTCCGTCACAACCTCCACCCGAGAGTCACACGTTAACGCATCCCGACTTCCACATTTTTCACTGAATTATTTAATTATTTAATTAATTAATTAATTTCCTGGATCGTCGAACGCCGCCGCGTCGCCCACTTTAAATTGAGTACGCATGCCGGCTAGGTTCTAAAACTCTTAATTATCTACACATATCGAGTATAGGCTTCCCGTTCGCGTTTTCTCCGCGACCTGGCGCGGGAAACGTCAGTTGTTAAATCTTCGCCAATCTCGCGGAAACTCCTCGGCCCGAGCGACACTTGCGTACAAGAGATTAAACCGCCCTGTCGGCGATAATTACTCTCCCGATATTAAGAATTACTCCTCCTTCCCTCTGGGGTGAATTAAGATCCGCGCCGGGCGATCCGCACTCCGGAGAAAACCTTCCAATAAATGACATCGACGGAATACAATTTTTCCTATCGACCCTCGAGAATTTAATCGTCCGGACAGAGGATGCACGCAGTCTTCCCAATTACTTTTGCCAAGTAATTATTTCGGGCTGTGAGCAGATCCCTCTATCTTGTTACAAACAATTAATTACCTCGCGCGGCCGTGTCGGTAATTACTTTCGTGTGAGAGGGAATTATTGCCCGTCTCGCTAGTAATTAATTATTCCCTATAATGACGGCTTATCAGAATCAGTAAAAGATCCGTAGCATCAATTGTCGGTCGTCGGGTTGGCAAAACTGTTCCTTCAGTCCGCAAATTGGCCGAAACCATTGACCCCCCCACCCCGTGGGAGTCGATTAGTGATCTCCGGCAGCATCTCACCCCCATTAACATTAGCAATTACTTCCCAGTATCGCCGAATTATTATCCCCCCCCGCGAGGCGTTAATTACCGCCGCCAGTAAATTCGACCCCCCCGCGCAATAATTCCCTAGCATTGGGAGATTAATTATCCCCTTTATGAATCGTCGATTTCATCAAACTGTACTACTTTTCACCCCCTCGGGAGCAACCGGCAAGTCCGAGCCCTCGGCAATGGTCGGATCGGACTAATCGCCTTTTCCGGGGGCCTGCGCCTCCACAATTAGCAATTACTTTCAAGTAACGTCGAAACAGCCCTGCCTGAAAATTAATCACCCCCCAGGAAGTCCGTTAACAGCCCTAATAACACCCCTGCCCCGTAAACTAATTACCCCCTCGAATCGTCAATTTCGTCAAGCCGAATCCCTTATCGTTACGAGCTATCACTCGATATCAAATCATTGGCAGTGTCAGCAGCGATTAATCGCCCTCGCCGGCAACCCCGACCTGCCCTATCGATTATTCCGCAGTAACCCCGAGTTGCCTTAGAGCCTTACGCTAAGAATTAATTACCGCCGACAGAGAGACTGGTCGCATCGGATCGATTAGCCATCTTATCGGTAATTACTCCCCGCGATTACTTTCCGCGCCGGCCAGCGACGTCCGGTTGCCCTGCAAGTGACATTCCCCGCTACTGTATAATTATGCGTATACCTATATATACCTATATACCTATATATTTAATTAATTTCTCGCCTTAAATTACAGCCCTCTCGTTGTTCGCGCGGCGCGTGGTCGCCGAGTGGTCGAGGGGTAGTCTCGAGTTTCCAGGGCAGGTCCTCCCCGAAGGTGTTTCAAAGGTGTTCCGGGAAGTGTCCCAAGGTGCCCCAAAAGGTCTCCGAAAGGACCAGCTCCGCTTTCGGCGACCGGGGGTTGAAGGGGTGCAGAAGACAGAAGTCGGGGCAGAGGGGGGCGAATAAGAGGATACGTGCGCGGAACTCGGCACGACCCATTTTTCGTCTCGACTCTGGTTGGGGCTGCACTCCATGATTTCTTTCATTTTTACACGTCCCCTCTGCCCCACCTGGGGAGGTTTCATCCCCTCCAGCTCTTTCAGGGCGCGGTGGCCCTTAAACTTGTACGTCGAGGTCGTTTTCAGATGCGCAGTCTAGGCCCTCGTTAGGTACCCTCCGGGCTCGTAATTACGCGCCCTAGGCTGAAACTCCTGGCCTCGAAGGGTAGGTTCCTTCCTCCGGGGTGGATCCGTGACCGCTGGCTCGGCCTCCGGAAATTGCGTTCGATTAACGGAAACGCGATCCCGCAACCACCCGGCGTCCTCGCGATTAATTCCCGGGGACCTTTCACGGCCGAGGGAGGGTCTCGCTATTTACAAGTCGGGGGTTGTTCGACTACAGGGTGGGGCCACCCCCCTGGTAACCTCCCAAGTTGACGAACCGCTTAGGAGGGTGCCTTCGTTGTGAGCCGATCGCGTTGCACAGGGGATGATCCTTAGACGACACGAGGACGGCGAGGAGAGCTCTTCGATTTTCAAGCTCCCCGTTTTTATATCCTCTCTTCCCCCCCGGAGGAATTAATTCTCATGGATTTTCGAATTAATCCACCCGTTTGATCAATTGCTCTGGCACTCGTTGCGTCGAATGTCTGCACCCTCCTCGTGTCGACGAGGACCGGTACACGCAGTTTCTCCTTCGCTGCTTTTCTTCTAGCTCCCCTGAGCGGTCAAGCCAGCTCGTTAGAAGAGGCTCCCGACCACCCTGGAAAATCGCGTCCATTCGGGGCTTGCCGAAAGAGAATCCAGTCTTTTCGATCGCCGAGTCTAGGGGTGTCTTTTTATAAAGATGGCAACGGCGAAGAGTCTGCCGGGGGCTTCATCGATTCGCTTCTTCGCGGGAACTCGGGGCTCCTGAAAGGCTCCAGGAAAAGGATTTGGATGGGCGTTTGCGGGCGCGTAGAAAGGATGTGATTTAACGAAAAGGTAAAAAGTACGGGAAAAACCGGAGAGAGGGAGGGAGAACCACGGAGAACACGAGGGCAACCTGGTCGCCGCTTTCCCGGGAGATCCAAGGATCACCCGGCATCGAAAGTCCTTACCGAGGGTCCCGATAAAGGACAACGAACGTATCGGTCGATCACCCTCGAGGAATAAATCCAAAATAATTTACCTGCCGATCGGGATCGGACGAAACTCCGTCCAGGGACGAGGCATGATATCGCCAAAGAGATACCACAAGGATGAGGTCGGAGGTGACGTCGATAAGGGTCTTGCATAAGGATGCCTCGACGGAGGACGTAGACAGGGGGCTTTGGAGGATGCGATTCGAGGGTAATCCCGTGGAGCGCGATGCAGGAAGGCAGGGTGGGTCGGTGCAGGTGCGGGCAGGTGCATCGAGGTGCGTGCAAGTACTCGCAGGTGGGAGCCGAGGGCGTTCAGGGAAGAGAGCCGGCAGCGGGGGGTCCCCTCCTAATGGGAAGACATCGTAATGCCGGCGTTACGTTCGAGGCTGCACTTAAATCTGAATTTATGTCTACGGGTCTATTAAGTGTACCGGATAGCGTGCGAAAGGTTAGCCCCCGCGTCTCCCTAGCTCCGTTCTCCACGGCGAGCTGGAAAAGGACGAGGTGGGGAACGCCATCCTCCTCGTGACCCCGTGGGTATCGAATTATAAATGAGCGCCCGTGCGCAAATCTTCAAGTAGAGAGAGAGGGATAAATAAGGCGGAAGGAGCTGGCGAAAACGTAGTTCCGGGCCTCACCGGTGGGTTACGTAAAGGAGGAGCGAGGTCGGGCATAAAGCGAGGCACATTCGAACCTCCGCGGGAGATATACCTACCTCGAGGTTCGAGATTGCGCTCGGATCTGCAGGGAAGGTCGAGACAAATGGAGGCGGTGCACGCGTGCACCCCGCCGGGGGTGGGTGCGGGAGGTTAGGTAAAAATATGGAGCGTCCTCGATCCTGGGCCGGGGTTCTCCCTCTCCCTGGGTGCACACTCCTCGCGCGCTACCCTGGCGCTACCCTCCACCTTGGCGGTCCCCATTGGTCGAGCGGCCGGAACTCCTCGCTCATTGGGCGCCGGCTCGGCCGATGCGAGCCAAGGGACTGGACGCGGACGGAAGCCGCGGCGCCGGCCTCAATGACGGTGGTTCACGAACGCCAGTAAGCTCGCCAACAGGATGACGAACGGCGGGTTGGCTAGCCTGAGTTGGCCCCCGTGCTGCATGGCCGCGGGGTGCTCACCTGGGAACACAAGAGACGACGTCGTCGCCCATCAAACTCCGGTCGGCGTAAATGCAACCTGGAATTGTACCCGCGACAAGGAGGGAACAACCGACCTCGAAATACACGATTAACGTTTTGGCGAGTTCGACTTCCCATTTCCCGTCCCGGCGAAAACTGCCGAAAAGTTAGGCTAGGTCCTCCCGGAAACTTTCTCCGGGGAGGGATTTTTGTCCACGCCGCGCGTCGTTAAAGCGGAAAAGCGTATTCATCCCGGAGTGGAGAACGCTGTTACCTCCTGGAATAACACCGGGGTATTGCGGGACGGCCGGTTAAAGAAACGAAAAGGAGGACGCAACCCGCCGAGCGCGGAATGATATACGAGATAATCAAGGAACCCGAAGACGTGATAAAAACGGAGAAGAGGGAGAGCGTCCGGAGGCACGCCCTGCCTCGTTGTTCATTAACCCCGGTCATACATAATTCCATCGATAAACGACTTCGTTAGCGGTTAGTCTCCCGGTTAACTTCCCGGACACGGATCCAGGTGGAAACCGACTTATTCCCTTATCGGCGGAGGCGCAGCCGACGATACCGCGTTTTAATTTGCGGGACTTATAAGGCTCCGCCGGGACCGAGGACTCCGCGACTCCTTAACGGCCCCATTGAGCCCGGGAAATGAATTCAGTTGGAAAACTGCGTGGCGCCAACAATGCGCACATTTCCCCGGTAAGGAGCTCGGAGTCGAGGAAACTCGAATGAAACTCGAGCGAAACTCGAGGGTCTTAACGGAGTCCTTCGTACCATTCAGGACGTGGACTTGCACGGTCTTGGTGTTGGCGTTGCTGGGGTGGCAAGTGTACTGCCCACTGTCGGCAGGTTGGGCCCGCTGGACCAGGAGGTAGGACGTGGTGATCTCGCCCTTCTCCGTGATCACCGATACGCCCCCCCTGGGACTGTCGTAATTTATCTCCTGCGTAGTCAGAAAATGGAAGTCGTTAGACTCGCCCGGCATCCCGAGGGACGGGGGAGATCCGGCGACGCCTTGATAAAAGGACCCGGGGAAATCTGCACCCGACTTCCCCAGCCCCGCTGGACCTCGCCAAGAAGGAGAGCTTTTAATGGCCGACATTATTCCCGGGCCCGGAGGTGTCCCCGCGGAATACGCGGAGAAAGTGCCGCCGAATGGCCCGGTAATGAAAGTACACGCGGTTCCGTGTATTCGCGATAAAGCTCGGCTATCTCAGGGGACCCTCGGCGACACCTCCGACAACCTACGACCACCTAATGCAAGGTTAATATCGGAAGAAGCGACTGGGAGTGCCCGTGAAACGGCGCCCTGGATATGCGCCGAGTTCCTCGAATTAAAAAAAAAAAAGCACCGCTATAATTTATAAGAACGTACCAAACAATCGAGTCGAAACGTTTCTCATTTTTGGTACAGTTAAGGCGACGTGAAAGTGCCATCAAAGAGGTCTCCGAATGAAATTTCATTTACGAAAAAAAAAAAAATTATAAACACATATAAGGAAATTTTTTAAAAATTGAAAATTCGTGGGTGTCAAGACCTTCCTTATAGCCTCCATTTTCGCGTTCTAAAGTTTGAAACGATTCGGTGAATCCAGTTCGGAGAAAAGTGTCATGAACCATTGATTCCTCGGATGCCACTTTAACGTCCCCTTAACCAGGGTTAGCCAGGACGGTGGGCGTCGCTTCTGGTAAGTCGAAGCGGAAGGGAAATGGTTTTTTGAAAAATGGCCGACGGCGCTTCCGGGATGCATCGACCGATGCTTCGTTATCGGGAGGCCTGGAAGCGGAAGAGACGCGCCGGGCCGATAGACACCTTATCGTTGTGCGTCCAGTAGATGGCTGGTGGAGGTTCCGGGCTGTGGCGGACGACGCAGGTGAGGTTCATAGTGCTGCCCCTGTTTATGTACATCTCCGGGCCTCCCACGATCGACGTGACGGGCTCTGAAGCATGAGAAGCAGCGAAGTGGAGTTAGGCGTCGCGAGGTCGATCTCTTCCCCCTGGTGGAATCCGTGCAGGAACTGACCGACTACCGAGAGGTGCATCGAGTGTCCTATGGGGGGCGTCGTCGACACCTGGCACTCGTATGTCCCGGAGTCCCGACGCTGCGGATACTTCACCTGGAGGGTCCAGTCCTCGGTCCTGGGGAAATGCGAGGCGACGAACCTCTGGTCCGAGGTGTACGTGTCGATCCCCACCGTCAGCAGGTGGATGTCTCGGTGCCGCACCCAGGACACCTGGAAGCAGAGAATTTCCGTCTCGAGTCCTGTGGGGAGGTCCTTGGCAATCGCTAAAAGGCTAGTTAAATTCCCTGGATGCGACCGGAAGGTCCGAGCTTGATAAGATGTTCGTTGAAAGCCCTTTGGGCGAGGCTCTATCTTCCTCGCCGCGGAGAAGAGTGAGCCTTGCGTTTCTATCCAGGACCTTTAACGGTCGCCGATGCTTTCAGCCACTCCGGGTAAGCGGAACGTACACGGTGGACCATTACCCAGGTGTCCCAGTGGAGGTTATGTCGGCAAGACCCTAGCTTCTAAGCGGAGGCTCTCCGGGACGCTCGTCTAAGTCTACTCTCTGCTCTCCGGTCGATCATCAATACCAAGATTTCTCCCATTTGCCGGCCTTAACGGTTGTGCATTTTTAAAAATCCATTAAAAGGAGGAGCCATCTAGCTTCAACCTGTTGCTGGTCTCGACACGCCACAGGGTTGAATTATTAATAAAGAAACGAAGGGGGGCGGCACAGGTGAAACGGGTCCTGTCGCCGTTGGCACCGAATTCCCGGAAATCCCAGGTGAAAAATAAAGGAAGGGCTGTCGATTCCGATCAGCCCTTTTCCCGGAGTCCCTTCAAGACGCGTCGATGCCGACATTTTCCCGATAATTCCCCGACTCCGCGGGGCCGGGTTTAATAACCGCCGTGGATGCGGTTTTTTTAGATGTTTCGGCTGGGCCAGAGGACGGCGATCGGTCCTCCGGGTTATGCGAGGACGATGATGGAAAAACCGAATTAGGGGCTCTTAATGAGCCTTACCGCGACCTGTTGCCGGTCCCAGGGCAGGAATTACGAGGCTCCCCCGGAGAGTTTACGAAAAGATCACGCCGCCTCCTCCACCGGGGGGGAGGACGGGTGCCAGGGAACGTTCATTTCCTACGAGGAATTCCCGTAATGACTTTCGCGAAGGAGAAACGGGGGGCGGCCATCGGGGGAGGAAAATGCCCCGGCACTCGGCTGCTCCCCAGGGAAGAAGAATGGGCTAAGCGCGATCGCAACTGGCACGCGAGTTCCGCTGCAATTGGCGCGACTCGTTGATTCCTCGTCTCGACGATCGAAGTCTATTTACCCGGAGGGGGGCTCGTAACCTTTCCTCCGAGGCGTCACGTCCGAGCTGTTACTCGGCTCCTTTAACCCCGGAAACGCCCCGCCTTGTAAACGTCATAACCCGGGATCAGCCGAGGATGCGTTCCTCGGGAAAGTGGGAAAGAGAGGTTAGGAATTTTCCACCGTTGATACGAAATTACTGTCAATCTTTAAGAGGGTATTACCGTCTAGAAGCTTGTTTTTTGTATAATTCCTAAAAATTACTTAAAAAACAAGTTCCTAGACGATAATACCCCCTTAAGGAAGGGATTTTTCTTAGTAAAGTTTAGATGTTGTCCTTTCGTCGTTAAACGGCGGTTTTATATTTTTTCCCAAAGAATTTCAAAATACGAGAGTTCGACTGGTGAACGTCGAAAAGAGACTCGGGCCCTCGAAGTGGAAAAGGCAGAATTTATGTCAGGCACGGCCAGGAGTCGTCGCCGTGCCTGACCTGCTCTATTGGGCTAGGTCAGGCTTGGCCCACCCTATTCTCCTAGGTCAGGCACGACCTACCCTATTCTCCTAGGTCAGGTCCAACCGCCAGTCACCGCGATCCCCGACGGGCGCACCTAACCTCGCTTTTTCCTCCCAACTACCGAGACTCCGTCCCACGTCCGCACATATCCACGTACATATGTAATAACGTAATTGGCGCGGCTAGGAGATTCTTCCCTCCGACGATACCGCGTCTATTTACCCGGCGGAAAGCTCGTAAGCCTTCCTCGGAAACGTCACGTCCCGGCTGTTACTCGACCCTCCCCGGAAACGCCGCACCTTATAAACGTCATAATCGAGGATTTACCTACTCGGCATTCGCGGGCCCATTCCTTCGGGAGAGGTCGCTTAATTCCTCCGGTGAAAAAGCTCGGAACGACCGGGAGCTATCGGAGGAATGGCGGGACAGGAATAAAGGGGAGCCCGGCGTTGTTCGGCATCTCGTGAAAAATTGCGATCTCGGGGCTCTCCCGATCGGGGCTCAAAGCTCGAACACAATCGGCGAGCTTGCAAAGAGAGGAAAGCAAATTCCATCCCCCGTCCCCTGCGTCGCTTCCCGAAGATCGATCGACCCTCTCCTTAACCGGGGGGGTAGGAAATCCTAATCAACTTCAATTATTTCATCCAAACTCGAGTTAATCCTGGAAAAGCTCCGCCTGGGCAGATGTCGGGGGAGGCGGAGGACACGAATAATGGGAACCTATCAGCCGGTACTCGCGGGAGGGCGAAGGGAGGAGAAAATCGAGGTAAAGGCGGGGAAAAAAATGGCGAAAAGTCTCGGCCGGGCCTCGGGAAATCGAACCTCCGAGCTCGCTCGCGGAGCAGCATTACCAAAGCCTCCAAAACGTGCAGCAAAACTCCACCTGCTGGCACTCCAGAGCTCGGGCCAGACTTATTTCGTCGCCTTCCGACCCCTTCAGCGACACGAATCTATATTTCCTGGCACGAAGCCGCACTATCGACCTCATCTCGCCGAGAAATTCGACGTTCCCACGTACCGAGTTATTTCGATCCCCCCAACGTGACCCAGTTGCGCCTGCGTATCTCACTTGTTACGAACAAAATCCCACCTCCCCTTCTTAACGAATCGCCCACCCTCGGGAAGACGAAACTCTCGGACGGTCTGGCCACCCTAATTGGGCCGGTATCGCCAAGTTTCGCAACTTCGTCGCAATTCCTATTTTTCCTGCCGACCCACCCCAAGGGAGAATTTTCGGAGGAAATTTCGTCCCCACGTGACAAATTTCGAGAAACAATTGCCGACGACCACCTTTTCGCGAGGAGTCCCACGAACGAGATTTTAGAAATAAATTATAATTGATTTCCCCCAAACTTCCGGGGGAATTTCGTTTAGTTTCCGCCTTCCATAGTCGAGGCGACAATGTCGAGTCGAGAACGGCTTTCCCCGGGAATTCCGCCGTGAATGGCGAAATGCCCGCAAAAACCGCGATCAAATATTTTACCGTCGACGGTGTCGCGTTATTAGCGGGCCGGCAATTAAATGTACACCGTTGCGAGGGTAAAAATAACCGGGCGTGTTTTAATATCAAATTATGCGCTCCCTCAGGAGCGAAATTCGGGGTACGACGTCAGGATCCCCGATGCGTGGACGGTTTCGTAATTCGCGGACAGCGGGAATTATTTCCGAGGTCCGGGATAAATTTTCGAACTCGAAGGTTAACAATCGCATTCATTGAAAGAGTGGGGGGAAATTCCTCCATTTGGACCTAAATCGCGCTTCCAACGTGCATTCGGAAAGCTTAATTCCCGGGGAGTAGGAACGCTCGGTATTTATTTTGAGGTGGAATAAAAAATGAACGGGGAAACTTTCGCCGCGTTCCGCGGTAGTTTGATTAACGGAGAAAGATGTAAAATTCCCCTCCCTGGCATCAAATCGTCCACGCGAGCTCGAAAGCTCCGGGGAACGGCGTGCATCGCGATGCGCCCAGTTTCGCGTTTCATAATTCACGTAACAGCGGTCCGAGGGCCCGAATGCAGGAATTTTTGTAGAACGCAATGGCCAAATATTTTATACATCTCGCAAACAGACACCGTCGTTTTGGTCTCGACAGGGAGCTTTTCAAACAAGCCTTCGCGCACGGGCACTCGATTAATTTGTACGCAACTAACGGAAACCGAGCCTGGAAAATTGTTCCTCCCCAGAGACGAAACCGGGAATTCCATCTCTCCCGGGATTTTATTTCGAGTCGCGTCTAAAACGCGCTCAAAGGAAGTAACGCCGAGGAAGACCTTCGCTAAAAGGTGCGGTGAGATATTTTGGGTAACATTTGAGAAGCTCCCGGAAATTTTCGGACATTTTCCACTCTCCCGGGCGACTTGATTATCGTTGACATAAGAATCTGCCTTTCCACGGAGCCCCGGGGTGGATTTAATTCCTGGAAAATGCAGGAGGGAAGAAAAGGAGAAGAAGGACCAGGGAGGGTAACGCCGGTTTCGGGCTCGTCCTGGATATTTTGTGTCCCGCCGAAAGCTTCCTCGATCGAGAAGAGAAGACTGTCGGACGCCTGTTCGACTTCTCTCTCCTCGGAAAAATTCAAATGAGAATCCTCGACTCGTGCCTTTGCCCTCTCTCGGAGCGTTCCCTCGCATAAAACGCCTTCTTCCCCCCGGACAACCTAATACAGCGTTAAAGAGGGTTCGGGGGAACTTTTTACCATGTAAATTTACCGACATCTTAGTTCCCTGCTATTCCGCGGAGGAAAGAGAAGAGCCCGAAAACTCGGGCCGCGCGCAGACCGGAAGGATCCTTCCAGGATCGCGATAGGAAATTGAACCGTATCCTTCGATGTCCGAGGAAAATCGAGGAAAACAGTCCCCGTATGACTGAAACATTCCATTAAAAGGATAATTCCCCCTCGATTCCCTTTTATTATTATTTATCTTCCTTGATGGACTTTCGCTCCGAGCCAACGAGCAACCGTCGCTCGTCACTTCCAACCCTTCCATCCCGATGATTATACGAGACGCCAATGGCTCTAATCGACTCGTCGAGCTTTTCCCACCGAATTTGTCGGCCGGTTAGAGCGATTCCCCGGGATTGTTTACGAGGGTGGAAGAAATAAAGGAAGAGGGGCCCGATGAAAATTCATCGAGTGTCACGTCAAAGTCCCATCGGGGAAGCCTCGACTGTCTCGCCGGGCTCGAGAGTGGCTCGTTATTCCGCGTATCGCCCTGCCCCGAAGAGATTCATGAATTCTACCCGCGGCGGAATTAATTCCGCAGAACCGAGCCCAGGACCCGAAACCCTTTCGCCCGATCTTTCCTTTTCATCCCGCGGGAAGATCCTCCCGTTTCGGGAGGGTGGACGCACCGCGAGTGGCTCGTTACGTCTCTCGTCGTTTACCCCGGAATTCATGAATTCCGTCCAGGAGAGGTGGGCGGAAAAGCCGGCGTCCGAGGGGTGCGTATCTACAATTCTAGACGGTATTATAAGCAAATGACCGGACTCGGCAACCACCCCCGAGTATTGATCTCATCCCAGGGAGGACGTCGATATTTCCGGCCGGTTTTCCTCCCTTTTCGACGGAGTCATTTCGATGTCGTTAACTCGACCCAATTGCGTGTACGCGGACGAAAACGGAAACGCCGAGATTAACCGATCGCGCCTTTGCCTGGGAACGAGCCTCGAAAAACTCCCGATTATCGGTTATTCCCGGGTTATTCCCATAATTCGGCAGGTGGACGGACCTAGATGAAAAATTGGCACGCGGAGAGGGAACGGGAGGTATTTTATTATTCCCCGGGAAAATCGGAGAAAACGACCAGGAGACCCGCGGAAAATCCTCGGAGCTCGGTTAAGCCAGCCGTTATTTAAAATTGGGGGCTTTCGAAATTTTCAACAATTTTTACGGCCACGTAGAGACCTCACATCCGGGGATTTATACGGAATTCCGGATTTCCTTCCGAAAACTCTTGACTGGGGAGCGCGACTCCAAGATGGCCGCCCGGGACCAAAATGGCGGCCTCTCGACCAGACTCGCAAACTCTGCCTCGCGTTCGAAACTCCGGGATCTGGGGATAAAATGTACATCCGCGAATCGCGGAATTCCATTCGCGGCTCCGACGAATTATGCGGAATTCTTCGGCCGTCCTTTCCGCAGTCGGCGCACGTAAAAACGGGCGTTGTATCCGCGCGATTCCGCGTAAGCTGAGAGAGAGCCGCGTTCGAGAAGTTCCCGGCTCATGGTCTCCGCATTATTCATACCGCGGGAGAAAGGAGGGAAAAAGAAAAAAAAATTCAAGTTTTACAAGTAACAAGTTATCTTCGGCCTGGGCATTAACGAGCGCGTGAGAAAAGGAGGATAAACCGCTCTTGAATAAATTCCCCGCGGAAAGTCGGCGTCTTCGCTCTTATAAGGACGTCCGCTTTAACGCCGCAAGAAGTCCGCCAAGTTTCGGGGGAACTGTTCCAATTGTCGTCGGATTATCATAAAGTGCAGTACCCAAGGGATCATTACCAAGACTTGAAAGTATTATTAATTCCTTAAATTAGGGAATTATCTATAATAAGACACCTCTCGATTTTTTAAGTATTTTTTTTCTGGGCCGCTCAATCGCGTAAATTGGTTTTATCACGAAGATGAACGTTTCGGAGTTCACGTTGATGTCGTATTTTTCATTTTTTTTTTCTTTCTTTTTTTTCGGTACCGTTTTGAGGCCAGAGACGTTCGTATCGAGCGAAACCTACATTACGGTTCCATTCTTCCCCGAGTACAATTACCGTCGGCGTTTTGTGCGAAATCCGACGTGACGGCCGGCTTGTCATAAACATTTGACGTTCGGTATGGATTTAACGGCCCGCTACAGGGATGCATTATTCATAACGATAAACATTGCCTCGAGAAGAAAGGGGCTCGGATTTACAAACACCACTCCTCCGGCGGGGAACACCGACGTTGTCCGAAACGTGAGATTCCGTTATTAAAACCGTGACGTTAATTAACACGCTAAATCGCGGGAGTAACGGCGCAAAAACGGCCCGTCATTCGCCGCGGTGCATTACGGCCTCTAAGTTGAAATTCCCCGGGGAAAAACAGATAAATCGCGAAACGAGATTTGACTTTAATTAACGCGCCAATTTTATCCATTCCGCCTATAAATCCCGGAGGCATTAATTCGCGAGCCACGGCAATTTTCGTCCGACAAAGTTTCGGGGTCTTCTCGATTACTCCCACCCGCGGAAAAACTTGGATTCGTCCGGAAGGCGCGGCTTTATTGGTCGCCATCTTGGAATATTGAATATTCATCGCGCGAGAGAAGAGCGCGAAGAATCCGAGATCGGGGAATTAAAAGGTTTCGAGAACCGCGAGGAAATCCACCATTTTAGAACTATTCCTCGTCACGTCTCGAGTTTTCCCGGAATTCCTTCCCATTTCTTGGCCCCGCAGCGCACCTTCGATCCTTCGCGTCCGACGCGTCCTCGAGGCGGCCGCCATTTTGGAGCCCGGAATTTTTAATATTCATCCCCGAAACCTAATATTCAGGTATCAGAACTCTAACACCGCGAGATAGCGGTCCATTTCGGGGCTATCGATCGCCAGGTACATACATTTCAAGATTTCCTTCTTTTCCTACCCCTAAACACCTGGGTTTTCCCTCGAGAAGCTCGACGCCTCCTCGAGGCGGCTGCCCCCTGTATCGGCCGCCATATTGGAATATTGAATATTCATTACTCAAAAGGAGAGGCGTCGGAGAATTCGGGACGGCCCGATATTAAACGGCGGAATTAAACCCGAACCGGTAATCCTATATCATCTCGCAATCTCTAACCGAGCTTCTACCTCGTGTTCCTTTTACAGCGTCCACCCCGACGCCCGAACAACGGCGCGCGTCACCAGCGAGGTGGAATCCCATTGGAATATTCCACTTTCAAATCGAGGGAATTTACGATATCGAGTAGCTCCACCATCCCCCTTAAACGAGGGGCCGTTATAATATCGAGGGTAATATCGAAATATAAAACGGTCGGGACATTCCATTTTCGAGTTGGTGCCGAGTCCCCCCACGTGCGCGGCATAAACGAGGACTCGTCTCCAAGGAGGGCGAACTTCCTCCGGGTAGCTTCGTCGTCTAGTCGCCATCTACTCGATGCTCTTTGGCGGATTCTTCTTAGCCGAGTTCTCCGTCGTTAAGCCCTTTTGTCTCGTTCCGGGTGAACGTGTCTTCGCGGCTTCTCTCCTCCGCCGTTTCCAGGGCCGCCATCTTTCTTCCGGCGTTAGTGACAAACGACTAACGGCTAGTTTCGCAGTTAATAGTCCGCTAGTCCCGGGGAAATAGTTCGGCCGAACGGTTGCGCGCCGAGTAGTTACGCTGAGAAATTAGAGCCTTAAGTACGCCGGCTATTTTCGCGAGAGGTAGTTACCGTTTAACGGCTTCTTATATATCATCGGACGCCGCCGTTACGGCCAGCCGTTAATCGGCCGAGTATTGTGTACGGGGTAACGGATGCAAAGCGATCGTCGGCGTTCCCTCCCAAAGTCTTTCGGCCGTTATTGAAACCATAACGAATTTATATTAGGAATATACGACCCCGCGGTAAATCCACGCCGAGGGTAGGCGACGTCCATTTCCAAAGAAACCTGGCAAACGGATTTCTCTGCGGCCCTCGTCGAGTATCTTCGCGGGTCAGCCTCGTTAAGAATCCTCGCCGGGTGTGTTTCGTCGGGTAGTTCCGTTGGCTCGGGAGGTCCCCTCGTTTTTCGCCCATGTTTTTCGACTCTTTTCATCTCCGTCCCGTCGTTAAGCCCTTTTGTCCCGTCCCCATGGAACGCGTCCCTCCCGGTCTCCTCCGGCAAGCCTCGCTTCGGGATTCCGCTTGTTCGTAGCTGCCTACTAACTACGCGTTACTCGAAAAAAATAATTACTGGAATAATTTTCCCTTCCTTTATCGGTGCCCCTTTATCTCCTCGCTTTTGTCTCCGGCTCTTACCTCTCCTCCCTGACCCTCCGATATCGAAGCCGCCTCTCGTTCCGCATCCGCCCGAGTAGTTTCGTTCAACGCCGTTATCTCCCCTCTTTCTCCTCTCTCGGTAGTCACATCACGCGCCTCGGCAACTTCTTCGTGGACCGATCGGCCGATATTTGCCTGGGTAGTTTCGTTCGTTAGTTGCCCCGGTAGCTCGGCCTGGCCGCTCGTTTTCGTCCGTGGCCTCGTTAGGTAGTTTCTCGGGGTAGCTCCGGCTTGGTTAGCTCTCGGCTCGCGCGAAACTCCCTCAATGTGTACGTTCTTCGCGCGACTCTTTTCAACTCGGTCCTCACGTCGTTAAGCCCTTTTGTTTCGTCCCCGAGGGGAACGTGTCTTCGCGCTCGGTTCTCTTACTCCGGTTTCTCCATCTCCTTCCTTCTCCCTTGGCCGGCCCACAACGAGTAGCACCCAGTTTCTCGATTAATCCTACGGCTCTAATTCCGCGGGACGTTTGAGCACCCGCGAGATTAAAGGGACCCGCGTAAAGAGCGTTAACGCGCCCAACGACCAGCTCCAGGAAACGCGAAACGGAGGGCCTCCATTTCTTCCTGCCTTTCAGCCCACTTCGATTGCCCGTTAACCTCGAAACAACGGCACGTCTTCGAAAGGAATTCCATTCGAAATACGTGTAACGAAGTCATCCCGTCTGCAACGCGTTTCTTCAAAATTGCGGGAAAATTGAAAATTCCGGACGCCTCGTGACAAAACAATTGGCAAAAATTCTCTCCTCTGGTGTTTCGGGGTATGACGAATTTTTCCGAATTCCCGAATCTCCGAGTCGTTAACGCCAATGTCAATCGGTTCGGTTCATTCTTCCGGGGAGTTTTCAGAAAAGCGGTTTTCCATTTCGGACCGGGGTTCGACGGGGCCCTCCGGGGAGGGGGTTCAATGGTCCCCGCTAAACATTTCATCCCAGACTTCGAATTTCGGTCGACAAGAGAAACCCTCGACGTCAGAGGGGTGTCGACGGGCGTTAAGGCGTTAAACGACGAACAGCTCGGATCTCGAAACGCGAGGCGAGAAGTTAGACACTTGGAGCCCTCAAACTTCCGACATCCGGCCAGGTTGGAATCAACCTTGTATTCGGCAAATATAATAATTTCGCGAGGCGAGGATCGGCGAAAAAGAGAAAAAAAAAAAAGAAATTCAAATCATCGTTATACGGCGCTCCAAGTGTCTAAGAGATATTAAATAATAATCATAACCCAGTAATACATGTATATATAAATACGTGCATGCGGCATACCCACGCCATCTCGCGCAGATTTAAAAGCCCAGTTTCGCTGAAAATCTCCAAGGAGGAGGATATAAATTGAAATGAAAAAAAGAAAGAGGAAAAAAAATTCATACCGAAATTCGAATCTCCAGGAGGAAGCTGCGTAATTAAAGGGCCCTCGGGATCGGTAAATCTCCCGGCAAAGAGTAATCCCAACGATACGCGAAGGTAAAAAACCAAAAGCGCCGCACATCAAGGCGCCCAACACACCTAGGCGGTTTTCACCGGGAAACTTTCTCGTGGAAAGATGCCCGCGAACTTTCGACATCCGGGATCCAATTTAAATATTTCCCCGAGCCTCGAAAGAACTCCGTTAACTCGTTAATGTCGTTCCGCGCCCTCGTAATTCACTGATTACTTTTTACGCAGGGGAAGGGGACGTAAAGTGATTGCACCCCGTACGATGGCGGAGAAGGGCCGAGCCGCGAAATTGCATTAACGACGGGATAACCAATTATCCGGAGGTCGCGTTTGACCGTGCTCGATTTTTCCCCGGAAGGGGGACAAAAACGCCAGGGGTCTAAACACCAGGGATTTAATTTGAAAAATCAAGCTTGAATTGAGATCCCTTGAATGGCCCCTTTCCTACGAGGTCCTGAAAGGACCTGGACCTTTCGAGCTCGGCTCGAATACACATCCCGGGTCGATGTATCGATGCATCGATGCATCGATACGGAAATTTATCAAAATTCCCCCAGTAATCCGAATCGATTTCCATCGGTGTTCCTTGCTGCACGGATACGTCCGAGCCGGCCATCGCTCGCAGGATCGCGATCCACGATAATCCTTATAAATAAATAAACAAATAAATACAACGCCCTCAAATTTGAAACAGCACGATCGAGGGGGCCAGGTCCGACGAGAATTTTCACCCTGTCGGCATTTTTCCAAACATTTCTCTGGTTCCGCCGAAAAAAAAAAAAGAAATAAATAAATAAAAAAGGAAGGGTGAGAGTGGAGGGTTGTAGAGGTTTCCCACATCCGGGAAAAACGAGGAAATCTCTCCTGGTTCAGGGGACGGCATCCAGCGGGACGCGGTTCCCGGTTTTTCCCGGTCCCTCCGCATCTTGGTCGCGAAAAACGCGGCGAGATCCCCGCACCATCCCGGTCGCTAATCCGGGAACAGGTACCTCGTTTGCATATTTGCGCCGAGGGTGTGTCTAAAAAGGCACTCGTAGGAGCTTCCAACCTTTAACCAGCCGGCTCCCTGATTAATTCCAGGAGCGGGTCCCAACGACGCTCGGTTAGTGTCCCACCTTTGATATCCCGGTTTTTCCCCGTCGCGGGGCCATCCAAAATTCAAAACCCTGGCGGGTAACGAGGGCTAACCTGGAGGTCGCTCTGGAGTATTTACCCCCGTTTAAGCGCGGCTCCGTTTCGGAATCCCGCTCTCGATTTCACCGGGTCCCGAGGGAATCCAGTCTCTCCGGGGCGGTATCCCCGCGAAAGGATCCCGGGAACACCCTCCAGGACGTGCTTTCGCATAGCTGGCGGTTCTTGCGCCAAACGGGAGCACGATTATCCCCCGGTCATCGGGGTAGACGGGGAGGAGTACCGCCAATGAAGGCCAACGTTTGCTCCAGATCGCGGTCGATGATCATCGACCGGTCGTTTGCGAGTCCGGGGCCGCAGGTGGCGCGATTCCCGTCATCGTCATCGTCCTCATCGCCGTCATTGTCATCCCTGCCCGTGCCATTTGCGTTTGGCCGCAGCCTCGACGAGTCAACGAGCTGCACTTCCGCATCTCGACCTCGACACGAGCCATCGCTCGGATGCACAAACACGGGGATGGACGCCGTCCCCTCGAGCGGGTGCGCAACGTGCGCCTAAGTAGACAAGGAAGCTAAACGTGTCGTCCTGTTCTACACTGGCAGGGTATTTGCCCTAGGTGGTCGGACAACGCGTTCGTTCCCTAACTGCTCGGAATATGGGGACGAGACGTACGTACCGTGCGGTCTCCTAAATTTCTCACGCGGCAGTTCAGAACAGCAGTCTTCCCGACGAGGGCCGTCACGTTGTGGGAAGCGGCGACGTCGAAATAGGGCCCCCTGTCCAAGGGCTCGAAGTCCCTGTCCTCCTGGCTGTCGTCGTCGGATGCGCACCGGCCAGGACCTTGGGCTGAAGCGAACAAAAATCCCATCTCATACCCCGTCAAGAATACCATGAATTTAATATTATCGAATTTTATTCATTCGTACACATGGGATGTTCGGTTCGTTAAAGGGAAATTGGATTCCCGAGACGAGGAAGGCGGCGGGGCGCTACGAGGACTACACGATGCAACCGTATGCACCGAGGACCCTCGAGGCACTTAGGAGCACCGTCGTTCGTCATCCCGAGACGTCATCGCAGGGTCCACCGACAAGGCAGGGGAAACCGTTCACGGGGTGGAAATGCAAGCAAGAGTTGGCCAACGCCCCATTCGAGATGATGGATGGGCGCAAACGTGGCCGACCGTTTGCTTCTTCCAGAGCGATCTGCAGCTGGATCGTTGGATGCTGGGACCTCGCGGTGGAGTAATCGCGAGGGGGATCTCTCGGTCGAAAATTTTTATACGATAGGAAGGGAGAACCGTGTTTCACAGTGGCATGGTCGCCCAAGGGAGGACCCGGTGCCCCGTCGATGGCCCGAACGCGTCGATACGACGACTCGTTGACTCGACAAATTCATCCGATGCAATCGAAGGCCCGATCGGGTTGACGTTCGGATGGACCTGGGTGACCCGCCGATAACCGCGGCCTATCCGCCTACTATCCGGAGTCTATTCCCCGATTCGGATTCCCGTCGGGAGGGGCACCAGGGGGTCGATAAAGGAGCGGAGGAGCCGGGGAGCGTTCTCGAGTCATTGGGCGCCGGGCTTTTTCACGCCCCGGGCGCCCGGGGAGGAAAATCAGACGGGAAGAACACTCCCCGGTTCCGGGTTCCCCTTTTCAAGAGGGCTCTCCTTTCATCCCAGGGATGGATTCCCTCGCCCCTTTGTCCGCCCGCCCTGAGTCTCCTGGCCGGACGGACCCTAAAAAGGTCCAAAAACTCAAGAAGCCTCGAACCCCCGCCAACGGCTCCCCACTCAAAATATCCATCCCGGAGAACCTGTAACCACCGCCCATAAATAATTTCCCTCGAATTGTAAGTACCACTCGCAGGGTGGAAACGGTATCGCGGGTTCTTCATTTAATTCACGGGGTTTCTTTAAAAGGGCAAAAATCTTCCCTTGAGAAGGGAGGAGGGACCCGACGGAGTCGAGGATGCGGAACTCACCGGCGAACAAGAGGCCCAGCGTCAGCAGTAGGTTCCTCATCTTTCCTCAGCCACCCGCGCCGTCGTCCTCGCCCTCGTCCCCGTCCTCGAGGTCCGTCGTGGCGAGGCTGAGACGCGCTCGTTCCGCGTCCTCGGGCGCCTCCTCTACCGCGAGCAAGGGTCGGCTCCTTTTATAAGGACGGCTGCGAACCGCCCCATCGAGGGGTCGTTTCCCCGAGGGGCTCCATTCGTCGCCAGACCTCTCGGGACGTCTCCTCTCGCGAAGCTCACATGTCGGAGGTCGAGTCCCTGGCCGAGTCGAGTCCTGCCTCGAAGGGCTCCCCTATTTTCGAGGTCACTCGTCCTTCGTCCCGAAAGTTCTCTCGAGTCTCGAGGATCCCTCCAAAAAGCCCATCCTCGTCGTCTGGAGCTATCCCCGGTGAGGCGTTCTCCTCCGGAAAGCTCGTCCACCCTTCGGTCGAAACGAACTCTCCGATTTCCGTGGCCTCCTCGAGTCGTAATTTCAACCCTACTTGGAACCTTCGTGGGAACTCGATTTTGCACAAGTTCCCTTTTTTTATGCCACGTAAAAAACCCACTTGACCATCACTCGAGATCGAGATTATTTTCCCTCACCGTCGTCTTATCGCGAAGGTGTACAAGAAATGGCAATTTCTTTCCTCAGAAAATCAAATTCAGATTTTTCCTTCCTCTCCTTTCCGTCATTAATCGCTCCCGTAAGAATACGGTGAAGGGTCGAGTTACGCGCGCAAAGTGGTCCAATTTCTGGTTAAAAGTTAAGGTCTGTCATAAAGGTCCCAATAGGGTCAAAATTTCGATTAGAGTCCTCGCCGGCGGAATTAAGAGCGTGCTCGCCCCCCGGAAATGGCGGGAAAGGGGACGAAACGAGACGTCCCCCGTAAATCGGCCGACCCGAGAGTCCGATCGGAATCCAATCCGCCCGATGCCAATTGTTTCGTCCAATTATCGTAACTCGCTCGAGGTCGACATTAGCGTTCTCTTTATATCCGCCGTCCCGTTCCCGAGCGGGCGAGTTTCATTCCGATCTCCACTTTCCGGCGGATCTTCGGAACGTAAAACGCCCCTAATCTCCAAACTCCCCGCAGTGCACGAAACTCGCGGAATTCTGTTGACTCGCGGAATTCGCCCCGCTCCTGTATATCGCGACCTCCCGAATAAACGAATCGACAGCGATTCGCGGACCCTCGTTAGGAGCGATAAAAGCGATAAAAATCCCACCTCGAATCAGCCCGGGCGGAAAGGATCGTTACGATTACCATAATGGACGCGGGCTCCCGAGCGCGGTGTCGGCGGCCGAGCTTCTTTGAGCCAACAGCGCATACGCAATTACGTTTCATTGATCTAGTCGGAGGGATCCGTGTTTCGTTCCGGGCGAAAAATCCGCCGGGGGTTCGGCGACGACTCGGCCGCCTCGGCGAACCACCAAGAGGAGGGTCGGAAATAATTTCGGCGAGAGTAATTACGCGGCGCTATTACAGGACCCGGGACAATGCGTTTCCTCCGAGCGTCGCCGAGGACGTTTGATTACTCCGGGAAGCGAGCACGTTATCAATTTAGCGCACTGGTCCAGAAGTGGCTCTTCGGGTCAGGGAATTCCCCGGTCGATCGCCGATTATCCCGGGGAGTCCTTGAGATCTTCTCGAGGTCTTCTTCAGGTTTTTATAGAGGTCTTTCTCGCGGCCCTGGTGGTGGTCCTTGTCGAATTTTTCGGCCGATTATCCCGAAGGACACCTTCCGATTTTTTTTTTTTCTTCCTTATCCTCGACGTTCACCGCGGGTTTTAAAGCTCCAGGGCATCCCTCCGGGTCTGTCGCGGTTTTTCCCGAATTTCTCGGGAATCCCCGTCCCCGAAGTCGCGCCCCGCCGCCGGATGCCGGAAACCTTCATGAAGTCGTCCCTGGGGGGTCTGGAAATCGAGGTTTTCGGGGCTTCTAATCGGTCGAGGGCCGATTAGAGTCCTCTTCGTCGACGCCTCGGTGTCGCCAACCCGAGACGCAAACGTCCTAGAGACGAGGGCCCGAGAGCGACTCCTCGCGAGCCCTGCACGGGTTCTTCATCCCTGCTTTCTTCCCCGACAAAAGAAGCGGCTCGAGTGCACCTCGGGTAGTCTCTCGAGGATCAACGTCAACCTCTTCTGTAGTCACTGACACGAACCACCGAGTTCCTCGAGCACGTATCCCCCCGATGTCTCGGCGGAAAACATTTCCCTTTGCCGATGCAGAAATTCCTTTTGCCGCCGGAAATCTGCGGGAAATTATTCCCCCACGGAAGAGAGAGAGAGAGAGAGGAAGGATAGTTACGTTATCCTCGACGCGTCTCCTATTGTACCCTTCGAGAAGCAAAATAATAGTTCCACCTATTCCTCTTCTAAAAAAAAAAAAAAACAAATCAATAATATCAATCAGGACTGTTTTATGAGTAAACGTAAAATTACTCAAAAACCCACGAGCGGTTTAAAATCTTCGGCACGTTTACGAGTGTCCAGCGAATCAAGGTTTAACGAACTAAAAATCGAAAATCGTCATTGGAGATCGTCGGTCGCATTGCCGAACGATCGCACGTCGCGCGAGCCAATTTGCGTCGGAAAGCCTCACCTCGGAAAAGAACCGCGCCCTTTTCGGCCGGGCCCCGATTCCTCTCGAATTATCGCGGATAGAACCTCGACCAAAGGTCCGCCCTAACCCGGCCCAATCGAGAGCATCTCATTTTTAATTAAATACCCCGAACCCCAACGGTCGCACCGAGCGTCCAATTAAACACCGCCATTCCACTCCTAATCCCCCCATATTGTCTCCCTAACCGTACTGATTCCTCAAACAAGGACAACAATCCCTAATTACCCCTAATCATCAACGATCGTCACTAACAATCCATTATTAAAATTTATCGCCGATCGGGACACCCTAACTGACCCTCCTCTCCCCTCGTTTAATCCATTGGAAACTTTTTACTGGCACGAAAAATGTCCATCACTGCCCTGAGGTGCACAGAATCCAAAAATGTCCACCCTAACTTTGTACTCCTCCAGGTCACGTGATCACCTCGAAAAGTCCTTTTTTTCCCGTCCAACCTCCAGATTTGGAGGTTATAGCGGCGCGCTTGAGGAACCTCCGGCCGGGCGCCGGATATACGTACGTAGACCCGCACGCGAACGAGGCTCGCCGAAGACTGGTGCGTTAAACGTCCGAGATGGTCCGAGCGAACCACCCCGGAGCGGTCGGGACATCCGCGCATGCGCCTTGCGATCCCTCCGCCCTGCAGCATCCGACTTCTTCGGCGCCCGCCGCGTCCTCTCGCGGCCACGCACCCCACTAGACTTGTACAGGGAGCAACGTTTCGGCTGGCTGCCAGATTTCCTGAATTTTCCTTACAGCGCCTTCGGAATGCCCCAAAAATCTTAAATACGCAGTTTATGGTCCTCGACGGGGAACACATGACATGGAAAGATGGCGTACCTTTTTTCGATCAGTAAAATCGGGATTACGTGGTCTTCCGATTATGTGCAAAATGTTAAATCGTATTCTTAGCCTTCATATCTATCGCAAGAATTGTGGTTAAAAGAAAAGAAATGGGTACCTTTAATGGCGCCACGTGTACCGAATTGCGCCCGTGGAAACGTCGACGATCGTCCTCGAAACCGCGAGCGTGATTCCCGCACCCCCTCCGGGGCGAGACAAGCGCTCGAAGTTAATAACTCGCCGACGCCGAATCGGATGCCGCGTGCCAAAATACCGGCCCGACGCGGGCAAACCGCGGCTGCATAGTTGGGCGTCCTCGCAATAAACTTTTCGCCGCTCTCCCCGAATCCGGGCCGGCTCCTCGCGACTCGGCACCGGGATTTCGGCCGCGGTTCGCCAGTCCCTGACCACCTACGGGATTGCTTATAAACCAGGACGCGAAAATCCGCATCGGGATTATCGAGCCCTTCCTCCTATGCGCTATCGGAATGGAGCGAAATTTATTACCGAGGGCCGCTCGAACTCGCTGAATGCATTTGCAGGCTGCGGTTCACCCGCGACGCCGGCTTACCCCGACGCAACTTCGCGAGGAATTACAGGAACTGTGGGACCTCGAGTTATCGCGAAACTGGATAATAAAAAGTGTATGGCGGCACGATAAAATGTTGGATTTTATGGAGCTGAAAGAAAGCAGCAACGTAATCGCGTCTTAACCGATTCCGTTCAAGTATTCATTTCGATTTGTTCCGTCAGGGTCGTTTAAATTCCCGGCGCGGTTATGGCGTCGCGCCGGTGGCACCATCCCTCGGCGAGCGGTTGGAACTTCTCGGCCTTTCCAAAGTGATGTCGATAAACCCGACATCCACTTAATCACAAGTGAGACCGACGAGATCGTATTGTCGCGTTTTAAAATACGCCTCACACAACTTTTTAAAAGCTGATTTAATAGTTTTTCGCCTGTAACTGTTTTGATTAAATCTCTCGTAGCGAGGGTCTACGTGCACAATATCCGACATTATACGCGGCAACTGACGAAGTTGGACAGGGGCAAGGCACGACACTCTTTAGCAAGAAACGTCCTGAAGGAATGTTCAATCCACGCTTAAAACGAGGTGTAGTTCAATCGTTATGACGATCGACAGTGCGAAAAAATAGTTTTGAAAAATAGCGCCAGCTTCGAGAACGTCCTAGCCTCTCATTGGCTGACGCTGGACCAATCAGAACGTCGCATTTCCTAGGGGATCGCCATGATGATGGGCCACCATCTATTATTTTTCTATTTAAGTACATCCATATTCGCAATGCAATTTATTTCTTCGATTGCAGCGCTCCCTGCATTCGTGAACTAATATTGCTATTTCATGATGAGGTGACTACAAATTAGAATAGATTGTTCATCTAGGTCCCTCCGAATGCTTTATCCTTGCCGTCACAAGGATCATGTGATTCGTCTCTTCAATAATCAGGGACAGCCAGGGACCGTCTGGTCGAATCATCTGTGAATACATATAAAACACTTTGTTTTCGTTTGCAAAGTGATTTATTAGAAGAACAGAAATGGGAGCGTCTGCTGCACCGGTCCTTATTTTCTCAATATTGTGGGGCGTGGTTGGAATCGTCTTACCGTTCTTCGTTCCAAAAGGTCCTAACCGGGGGTAAGAAACATAATCGAAAGACCAACCCATTTTCAGGAATCTGCATCAGTTTTCTGGATATTAAAACGTCAGATAATTGTAATATATTTGTCACAATAATGTTCGATGGGTTTTCATCCATTGACAGATTAGCTCCGATTTCCATGACGCCAGAAAAACCGTAACTTCATTGCGTTAACTTCTCGTTTAATTATTTTGATTTATTCGATGTACTGGAATTAATTTTTATGAATACTTGTTGTATTTTTCAGAATCCTTCAAGCTATTTTGATGTTGACGGCATTTACTTGTTGGTTGTTGTAAGTAGTTTAATTTGTTTTAATTGTTGTCAAGAATATGTTCTCTTTTTCCATGTAAATAACGCTTGAACATTTGTTCCAGCTGGTTATGTTGTTACATGGCGCAAATGAATCCATTGATTGGACCTAAGCTGCCCAATACAACTATTCTTATAATGGCTCGCGAATGGGTGTGTATTTAATACATTTCTTATTTCTAGATGCACGTGAAATAATAAAATTTTTGTTGCAGGGCAATCCAATTGAGACGTAAATTCCATTATTTACAATTCTGTTTGTAAATATTTTGTCTATTCATGAGGTAATACTTCCTCGAGCTATAGGAGCCCCTGCAAAGCAGCATCCTTACATGTGGTATACAACTGTAATTCATTTATGTATAATACGAATGTAGCAACGGCAATGTGATTAATTCACCCCGCTGTATCGACTACTCGTTCATCTGTATTTTTCTTTTGCAACGAGATGGATCCATGTCGGGCGTGTTAACGGAGGCCTCAAAATATTTATTCTAGCAGCAGGACTCAGTATTACATTCTGGAAAGCGTTATGTTTAATTTAGGAATCATATCGAGTACTTCACAATAAATATTTTTCTCTCGAGTAGAACTTCCCTTATGTAAAAAAGTTTTTCGCATCAGTGCATGAATGTCAGACAACAAAAATCAATTTGCAAGGTACTTTTCAAGAAAGAGTATTCTCTTCATTATATTTAGATGCGAGAAATCTTTATTTAAACTGTACAAGTATCGATTAATTTACGTACATGATACCGAGCAACCAATCAGAGCGCTCCTTTAGGAGGAACAGCCAATCACGTATCGGTTCGACCGGCAACAGGCTTTATTTCACAGCGCTGCAGTCAGCCGAAAGCTCGCGCAATAGATCGATCGTGGCGCCACAGTGCTGCCCAAATTAGAACTCGAAAGTGCAGTTGGGGGTTGTTGGATGTCAAGTGACGCGTAGATTTCAATGAGAAAAACAATAATGGAGGCGTGTAATGCTGTCGAGCGCGAAGTTGACAAAGTTCTACTGAAATTTGGAGCTATCAACGAACACGCGGACACTGTGCTGCGGGATTTAATCAATCATATCGAATCTCTAAAAAAGGAATTGGAAGATGGTTAGTGTCTCCCCTGGCAAAGCCTCGTTTGTTGGAACAAAATTTCGGAATTCCTGGAAATATCTCGCTTAGCCAAGGCCAGAGCTCTGTTCTTTTGATTTTCTCGCATTAAAGTTCCGAATATTACCACAACGAATGCTTTAACGATAACTGGCTGTGTTTGTTGCCGTAACCTTGTTTGGACGCGCAGCCAACATGTCGAAAACTATATAACTTTCACCTGCTGAGCAAGATTTAAAACAGAATGCATGTTTTCGTTGCGAGCACGTACTTTGTGAGGAAAGAACATTATTGTATATCAGCGAGGACTGTCTAAAGTTATGGTGCAAATCCGAAAGAATACATTTATTAGAGTAACTCTATCTTTGTTGATGTTTGGTGAAACTGTATACCACTCGAAACAAGGGATGGGTAAAGTTGAGAACCTTGTCGATTCTAGACATATATTACTATAGTGAATAGAGTGGAAAAAATTATACAAGTGATTCGCAGATATACGTGATAATGTGGGAAGAAAATATTAATAATATTGCATTAATATCATTTCATATCATGAACGATTGAAAGGGTTGAGGTTTATCACTTGTTACAGTTATGTGCAGTACTGTACAACAAGTAATATTTTTTCAGCTCCAGCTGATCATGAACTGACTCCTGGACAGATACAAGTGTTAAAACAGGCTATGACGAAAGTACGAGATACAGTCCAACGACTAGCAACGGATCATCGCGATCTTCACAGTACCGTCTCGAAAGTGGGCAAGGCGATCGACAGAAATTTCATAGCAGACTTTGCGGGCACTAGTAGAGAGGATGTATTCTCCGACAAGACGCATCTTCTCAACCAAGTCATTTGTCAACATTTCTATCGCCAAGGAATGCTAGACATAGCCGATGAACTAGCTGCGGTAAGCTTGCATTGTTAAATCATTTAACATTGCTAAATACTTTAGATGTCACCTCATTTCTTATAAAAATAAAATGGGCTGTTTACACATAATGAATGCAATACATTATTTTAGGAAGCTGGAATTATGACTGACGAGAGTAAAAAGAAACCATTTACGGAATTAAACTATATACTCGATTGCCTTAAACAAAGAAATCTGGAGCCAGCACTTGAATGGGCTAGAAATCACAGAGAGGCTCTTCTAGCTCAAGTAAGTTGTCCTTTATCTAAGACTTCTCTTTATTCATGAATGCTACTGAACAATCCGGAACCAATAAAATATGGAATTATAATCCCATATTAATATATTTCAGAATTCCTCGCTGGAATTTAAATTACATAGGTTACATTTTATAAGACTGGTGCAACAAGGTCCAAGCAAACAAGCCGAAGCAATTATGTATGCTCGCAAAAATCTCACGCAATTTGTAACTCGCCATGAAAAAGAGGTTCAAGCTTTGATGGGAACCTTACTCTACTTACCATATGGTATTCAGTCATCCCCGTACAGATACTTGCTAGACCCCACTCGGTGGCTAGATATTCATGACGTGTTTACAAAGGAAGCGTGCACATTACTTGGATTAAGTGTTGATAGCCCATTGTCGGTGTGGTATGTATGCTTCTCGGCCTGCTTAAATTGGGTACTCGACATATTCACATATTCTATAAATAAATTTTTATCCACAGTATCAATGCAGGGTGCACTGCCCTTCCTGCTCTTCTTAATATAAAACAAGTGATGCAGCAGAGACAAGTAACCGGTATTTGGAATGGAAAGGATGAACTTCCGGTGAGAAATGATTTAATTAGATTAACTCCTGTAATGTATATTATGAATTTAATTTTTTTCTTAATACTAAGAGTATTTTAAATCGTTAAGTAAATAAACATTAACAGATCGAGATTGACTTGGGAAAACAGAGTCGCTACCATTCGGTGTTCGCTTGTCCAATTCTGCGTCAGCAGAGCACCGAGAACAATCCTCCGATGAAACTTGTCTGTGGTCATGTGATATCGCGAGATGCCCTTAATAAACTCACTAATTCGAACAAGTAAGTCGATTGAAAAAACACTACATTCTATATATTATCAACGGAACAATATTTTTATTAATCGTTCTGTTTTAAGGCTGAAGTGTCCGTATTGTCCAGTGGAACAGAATCCTGAAGATGCTAGACTTATATACTTCTAGACTGCTGTGATATTGTATTCGTACCGAGCATATTACATGATATGTTTAATTATCTCTCTCTCTCTCTCTTTCCGTTTTATTTAGCGATATATTTCGCCACCGATTAGTCGAACAGAGCGAATTGTGGAAAGATTTCTGCCTTTGAATTTCTCTTCGACATTGAGAGAGTGATCGTAGTATCATTTGTGTGAAATTGCAAGGATGCTTCGAATAATTTATGAATACCTGTACAGATGACCGTGAGATTGGTGAATAGAGAAAATTTTCTTATTTCAATAGAGCATAAGACTTTGAGGTTTTTCTGCCCTGTTAATTTCGTCCATCTTTGGGGGAAAGCCTCTAGGAAAATTGTTCAAAGGCCAGTCCGTAAAGATGCTGTCAGTGGTTTCAAAGCTGCTGTATGAAAAAGCTTGTATCAGGCCGGATACACGCATAGAACCATATGATATTCCTTTACAAAACACATCGCGTTAATATATAACACTCAATTTTAAACCTTAGGAAGTGTAAGTCCAGTGAAGTTCCGTAGGTGCTTCTTATGTAAGTCCGATTAAATCTTGCAGTGAGATTTCACCTGGAAGTTTATGTTATTCGAGATGCGCTGAGATATTATTTTGGATAATCCGTTTGTATTCTTTTTCCATCGAAAATTTTCCTATTTCTCCTCTTTTCAACAATGTTTATGTATACGAAAATCCAAGCTGCCAAAGTTTTCAGCGGTTGCGATACGTTTATGGTGTACTTGCAGATGTATAACTATTGTAAGTCGGCGAGGGTTTAGCTAGGGAATATTATCGTAGTTCTTTAAGGAAGACGAATTCACGGCGAAATAAGATATTTGTTTGTTTCACACTCATTAACGTTCTCGAGTGGTGAACACTTTACGCCACTCACGATTTTGTAAGTAACATCCGATAGTATAGTCATTAGGAAATAGATAGATGTGTTAACATCATTAATTTTATTAAACTGTTTTATATACAAGTGCTAAAATAAATGTTACGTACGAGCGAACGGAACTCTTTCCAATTATTAGCAAGTTGAATTTAAAATTATTAATGTTCGGTAACAGGAGTTATATCAAGCTCGACGATTTTTTTTTTTAATAAAAGAAGAGCTCCGAATCACGATGAAATGTTCGGGATTTTCTCCAATCTTCAGAATCGATCAAACATGTCGAGAAGCGTGCTATGGAAACGAGACATCTATCACTATGTCCCCTAAGGAAAACGGTAGTAGAGAACTCGTAAAAGATATCACAATTTCTATCGTAATAATAAATAGGATAGAAGATCCATTAAAAGAGCGAATGCGAAGTTTGCGAGGAAAGAAATGAAATCGGCCATGAAGATTTCAAGCGACACGTCTAAGACCAGGTTGGAACGTCATCGAATTAAATTGAGTCGTACCAAAAGATTAAGGGTAGAATTGTAAAAATAATCCGATACGGTGGAATGAATTTTTGTATATAGTCAGAAGCCAGGAACGTCATCTACTGCGTCAGGAACTACGAGAATCGAGGGTGAAAGAAAATTCGAGAAGAAACTGAAGAACAAGGGATCCTTCACCGTTTCGAGACCTTCCACCTGTGCGCGAAAAATTTTCAAAAGTGAAGCAGTCATTAAGACTCGCCCGAAAAGTGTCGACAAGATGGGAGATTTTGACAACTCGAAATCTCAACCTGTACTGGACTACGAAGAAGAGCGAGCCTTGGAAGAATTTGTTAATAAGGGAGGAGACGTGCCAAGTGTAGATCGCAAGTCCACCTCGTTGTCGGAAATGATTGCACTCGAGGGTAGCATCGAGTCGCTGATAAATTCCAAAAAATCTAAGTGTTTATACAATGTCGAGGAAATGTCAGGGACTGACTTGCAGGCTTCGGTGCATAGACTTAAAGAAGATCCGGTGGAGCCGTTTTCATTTTTGCGCAATGTTTTCGACGACGTGGCCCACTCCGAAGAGAAAGAGCCTACCGATGTGGACGTATGTTTCCTTTTTTATTCATAAATTTATCCCGCAATTTACATTCGAAATTATTGTCGGAACAGTATAAATCATGAATTCGTTGCGATTGTCATTGCATTCAGCTGCAATTAAAGACCCTCCTGAAGCGCGTGGAGCTGAACAAGACCCTACTCGAGAGAACCAATCAACGCGTGAAAGACGTTAATTTCCTGGTGGAACGAAACGGGATTCTCGCTTCGAGGGACTTAAATTACGGTGAGAACGAGTCTTCTAATGGTTCAATTTATCCAGCCTTTCTCGCACGCGTAATCACGTTTCTTCGTTGAAACCCCCGTTTCCCAGACGAGAAGTCCTTCCTGAAGATCAAGGAATCTGGAGAGCCTGCCGAGGATTCAAGTGTATCGAAAATCAAGCATCCAGGAATCGGTGGGTATTGCACACCGAAAGGAGTTAGAAGCAGTTGATAAAGAAAACCCTTTCAATAAATCTCATCTGTAATGAATTAATTCCATTATCTCGCAGACGAGCTTCAGAGGACCATGAAAGTCACGATGGAGATGCTGAAGCACATAAAAAAAATCGCCCTGGGTGAGACGAGACTCGAGGACATCGACGAAGACCTACTCCAGCACATGAGCGTGAAAAACGTCGAAGATAATTCATGAATTCTACCTTCCATTATTTTTCTTAAGAGTATATCTTAATCTCTTCGACGTCCACCCGCGACCTCGTATGCCCGCTGATAAGCGGCTAGGAAAGATATAAAGCGGTACTAACGATCGGTACATTTATTTATTATTAGTTACAACACAGTTCCCATATACATATATAGACGTGATGTACAGCCATTACAATTACATGGTGGAGTTACTCCGGTACGGTTAAGCTAGTCGAGTAGAACCATGTTATCATCAGAGTTTACTATTGGAGCCAGTTTTCGATATGATATTCCGAGTTTCCGGTCTTAAGGTGTTAACATTCTACGCGTCCTCTCTATCGTGAGATTTTCACATGTTTAGGCCTATTTTCTTCATGGACTATGAATTTTCATCGAGTCCGTTCAAATCCAAATGCAGTTTCTGAGATCGCATCGACGCATACTCGGATGCACGTGGTGGCAATTGGACAATTTTTTTTTTCTTTTTTTTAACTTAACAACCCTCGGAGCTGGCGCCTCGTAGAACCCTTTAATCTTTAAATGTCGTCAGGAATGACAAATATCCAAACTACGTATCACTAAGAAATCATGACAAGTACTAATATTTCTCCTCCGCTTCTTCACTTGTTCCACTATACAGGCATTAGTCGGACCCATACACCAGCTGCTTAGACATTACGATACAACGATATGATTTACTTATCGTAGGCGACTAAGTCACTGACAAACTATAAGCTGGCCACCTTGTTATCCAAGAAGCCTCCGCGAAAGGAAGCTTTTGCGAGCGCGGAGCTTCTCTAATTAGAAAATGGATTAATTGCGCGGTCTCGAGGGAATTGCTCTCTGCGTTGGCTCCTTGTTAAAATCGTAATGAGGGCATCGATTAATTTTAAGAGATTTTTTTGTCAACGGTTTGAACCACTCCCTGACGTTCAGGGGAAGGTAGAAGAGGGTTAAACGTTGTAATCGGTAATTTTTTTTAAGAGAGGATACGGAAAAGGCAATTCCCTCGACACGAGTGTCTACAAAATCAGACTTCGACTCCAGAAGCGTGAGCAGCTTAAGTCTCGCAGTTTCAATCGAAGATTCGATAAGTTCTCCTTCTCAACCGTGGGGAGTTCCATATTCTTTGCTTATTGTCTGTTCACCATAGCAGCCCTCGACGAGTTATTAATTTCGCTTCGGCATGAAAATTAGGGGTCGCGAGACGTGATAAATACAAGACAAACCCCCGATCAATTTTTTTTTTTTCTTCCCTTCCATCTCTTTCATCGTTCTAATCGTCCACTTGTTATATCTCCAATTAGACTCTACCTCAATTTCCGAAAATTCAATGCCGTCAACGAGACTGCCGATTAATTAATGATAATATCCAGAGACACTAATCGAGCACACCGATAAAATCATTATCAATCTGCAACGGGCTAGGGACGTCAGTTTACAAATCGCCTCTATGACAAGACGTCGATAGTAAGAACATACTGTTAAAAAGGAAAAAAAAAGAAAAAGAAATTCGTTATATACGGTTATCATGTAGAGTACATGTGACATAAATGAGAGTCTCTATGGTACAATTACTACAGTGCGCCTGTAAGACTTGGGACATTCTTCGGATCGTTTCAAAAATGAAAGATATGAAGAAATTAGTCAATTTGCGCCGAGCATAAGTTAAAAGTAAGACCTTCGCTTTGTACAATATCCACGCGTACTTTCCTTCGACGCGTTTTCCCGAATTTCTTTTTTAATGTAGGAACTAGAAAATTAGGGAAAAATTGTTAATGACTTTGCAACGTCAAAGTAACGACGAGTCGTTCGTTGTATACAATGGATACACCCTACGTCCGCAGGCTGAGCTTCTTTTTACAGTTAAAAACCACTTGATTGCATCGGCAATTCGGACAAGCGTCGGCCTCTTGCGCCGATCTCTCTATAGGTTTTTCTCTTATCTACAAGACCTCTACTTAGGCTCCCTTTTAGCTTTTTACAGTCAACAAACGGTCCAACGAGAGCAGAGATCTTCCCCAAACTGACCAGCCGACAAAGTCGACGAGTCCCCGTGAGAAATATCGAAAATCATGGGAAATTCCGCGAGCACAAATTCATCGAAACCTAAACCGACCCTTTCTTATCTTCGTCCACTTTCATAAAATACGAGCGCTCGTACAGAGAGCGACGAGCCTTTCCCCAAATTATTCCCGACTATCCGAGTCGTTTCCTCCAAACCGCACGGTACTCCCTTTCGAAATATTGGGCAACGGCTGCCCACGTTACTCTCGCGAGGTATATTTACAAAATACATTATCAATAAAACACGTGAACCACGATTGGCACGTCCTACGGTGTGCAGAGAGTCGCCTGGAGCGTCGCCTCCTCCGCCCACGATAAGGCCCACTTTCCCGTGACTTAGCTCCGGGAAAGCGACCCTTACGGCAGCACGAGGGCGACGACGGTCTGGTCATTCCGGTCGCACGCCGCTAATCTCTCCGCGATTTTATTCGACGTTAATAACTACTCCTCTAAAAGTTTCTCCGCCATTGTACGAGAGCCTGCTCCAAGAGTCTTGGTTCCACCCATTTTGTTTTTCTTTTTTTTTTTTTTAATGTAATATATCTTAGCGATCGCAATGGCGCCTGACGAATCAAGGGACAAAATTGACTCGCGTTTCATACCGGGAGTAGACGCACGAATGCGTCCTCGTTAAGTTTAAGGATTCGCAGCAATAAGCTGAGGTATTAGCGAAACCCCCGCGATTTTCCGTGGATCGAGCGACGTCCATTTTGCGGCATTCCGAACTGAAATCGACCGATTACAACGAAAAGCGAGCAAGAAAAAAAAGCGACGCTGCCGGGCCCCGGAAAATCGCGACCCTCCACCGAATCTCGAATTCTAATTAACGCGTCTCTAGGTATTTTTTTTTTATGTTTTTTTCGGACCCCGCGACCAACTAATCTACGAGGAAACGAGAGCCAGTACAGTAGACATCATCCTCATAAGCTCGTTAACACGTATTACACTAATGACCCCAGAGATCATCAACGGTAATCCACTAATTCTCGATACAGTAATTTAACGCGCGCACGTGTACGGTATAATTCGTGCGCTGCATAAATATATATATTTATTTATTTATTTATATATATATGTATACTTTCTCTACGCGGTGCAATTACGCGATAACGCGGTGCAATGGTGCAATAACGTCATAATTAATTACCATTACGTGCCCCCTTAAAAGTGCCCCTAAACTCTACGATATCCTACAGTGGTACATTCAGTAGCTTAGGATCTCGACGCACATACGCGTGCACGTAACTCTTATGCTCTTTTTTTTTGTCCCTTTTTTATATTGAGTACATCGATAGTTGAACTTGTGACTTAACACATTTACGACGTACGACCAACGGCGATCAACCGGCGGCTTGAAGTACACCACGACAAAGAAGCGAGCACTAATTGCAAGAGAGCAGCGCGTGCCTTTGACCTCTCCTTAAGTACTAGTCCAATTAGTATACATGTATGTGTACGTTGCGTGCATATCCGCGTAATATAGATGCGTGTAATATAGGATCGTATAAATACGCGTACAGTACTTTGTATTGCTTCTACGAATCTCTAGAGGGGTCTCTTTAAGTCCTTTTTTAAATCTTGCTATCGCGATTCCTCTACGCTAAAACGAACGAACGAAGACAACCGGACCGAGCCTTCTGCCGCGAATCCCCATTAAGTTTCTCGTGAAGTTCAAAGATTCGTCCCTCGCCTTGCGCCTCGCTTTTACGTATATTTTGTCGTTGGAGGGTCGTTTTCAACGTCCTCGACGCCGTGGGCGGACGCGCGCGCTCGGGCTCGCCGAAGAAGAGCGGAACAACTACGGTTAATAATCGCAATTATCCTCGATCGAGCGCCAACGCGCGCATTCTCCACGTGTCCTGTCAATTCGGGATGAAAAATTGTCCGGGGAAGCTCGTGCGCTTTCGCGGCGATTTGAAATATCAAGCCGCTGGCCGAAATCGGGCGTCCAACTTTGCAGGCCGAATGGGAACTCTTCATGGCGCCCGGCCGCCATTTTGGTGCACGGTTTCCCTGCAGCCATTCAGGGAATCCAGACCGGGCGGTTCCGCTGTGCTTTTTTTTCCCCCTCTTCTTTTTCTTTTTACGTTGAATTTGGAATTTTGGAAAGCTCACACGGCTCTCCTCGGTACTGATATTTCTATATTCTGCGTCGAAGTCGGGTGCTGAATTTCTTATCGCTCTTTTTCTACTTCCCTACGCGTTCTCCAGCCTGTCCTCTCCAGCGCCTCTTGCCTATTCTCGTTTTCTCACTTATCACGTATGCAACTTACGACTATTGTCATGCTCGAGCTGAGAGAAGGCCGGCTAGGCTTACTTTATAAAATATACCCGCGATGCTCGAGGTGCATCCCTGCATCGCGGCGCCCTAACGCTCGTTGCGATTATCTACAAGTGCAGCGTTAACTCGTGCGCTCCTCGTGGGTTCTAACTCGCTCGTTAAAATACACATTCGCGTACGTGCGATCGTTAAGAGTACAGCACCTTTTGCGCGGCATTCGCTCGATCATATCGGGCCGTTCGATACGAAGCTGCAAAATGAACCGCCGTTAAAGATGGCGGTCTAACCCGCGACTTCGTGACGGACGATCCAACAATTTTTCCGCGAGATTTCTGACATTCATCTAGATTAGTGTTATCGGGTATATGTATACGTGATATCGTTATGCGTTCCGAGTAGCCGCATGCGTTATATGTCGACAGTGGGCCATTAAGTGATAAAAGTACTAATTGTAAGCACTGGTGGTGCGACGAGTGAGCTCCAGAGTTTGCGACATTTCCCTCCCCGTTTTCCCTTAGATTTTTCCAGCCCTCGAAAGAGCGATTGTGTTGAACGACTTTTAATTTCGGAGCTTAAATTTCCTCGAGGAATTTCGATTTCGCAAGGTCGGGCTCACTCGGGGGAACCACTTTCTTATTTTCCTTTTTTCTTCGTCTAACAACTACGGAAATTTCGGAAAGACCTTTAGATCGCGGAATCTCTAACAATCGTCTATCTAATGTCTCCAATCGCGTTGGTGCTTTGATTCACAGAAAGCGTATAGGACCCTTCGACGAGCTTCGAAAGTCGGAAATAAAAGGAACACACCTCTCCCTTTGAACGTTCTTTTGTAACTCCTACTAGTAGCGAATATCGATGGACGCGACTAAGGCGAAGAAAAGAAAAAATGCGGAACTGGGCGTGAAAAAATTAGGACGTTTCTTCCTCGATGGCGGCTAACGAATTGGTCTCAAAAGTGGTCGCCATCAACCCTCAAATTTCGACAACCTATATTTACTGCTCCTCCTCCTCGTTCTGGTACGTTACGTACCGCACCGACGATTTCTCGCCGATGATTAGAGACTGCAATGTTTAAGTATGATTACACGTCTGGAAATGTTCGGCTCACATAAGCCATAATACAGCGTCGCGATTTTCCAAAGCACACGTAATGTGATTTTTTAAGAAGTACCACTCGTACTAGCAGGGCGAAAAGGCGTGCAGCGAAGCATTGAAGTCACCGGAGATGTCGGCCATCTTGTCTTTTACTATGCACAGTGAGACTAATTTCACTTCACATAACGATCAAAAGTGAGTATTTGTACTTTTAAGCGTGCAAGGGGATCCTTATGAAATCTATTAAATATTAAAAATCTCCGATTCGTTAGTCAGCGGTTCGACAAAATTATTTACTTTGCCACACATGCGAGCGTCTAAACTATTTTCGGCGACAATTAGCAGGCATGCAGAAACCAGATCCGAGGTAATGATTACGTGCGTGCAATGCGGTATTATTATCACGGCGTACTTTTCTCTCCTCCTTCGTCGGCGGTGCTTTCAAGAAATACATGAGCGGGGCGTACATGAAATTCAAAATGGCGATGCCAAAGAGCATCCACTCGAAACCTATGCTGTTAACTAAAGTTCCGCTCAACGCAGGCCCTGGAAATAAATTTTTAAACGTCACTTCCGCTGCAAATCAATTCTTTAAAAAACTCTAGAGCACTGATATCGTTGTTCTAAGGTAGAATGATGATAAGATGACGCGTAAAGCCTAATTGCTTAGAGATTCAATGACCTACTTTCTTGACTACTACTCTACACGCATTAAAATCTCCTTGACATCCGCATCGGTGGTTCAGTGGTAGAATGCTCGCCTGCCACGCGGGCGGCCCGGGTTCGATTCCCGGCCGATGCAATAATTTTTTTTCTCCCTCCCCCGATTTCCAGAAACTCGACCATAACCTCACAATTACGCGGAACAAATACCACGTCCCCTTTTTAATTTCTTACTCGCGACGGAAAAATTCCTTTCGCCAAAATACGCGTTATTGATCCGCGTTTATGGAACGTGGGCATGACCAATCGTCCTTAGGTTCTTTAATCCGAAATTTATCGAATTTTTGTAGAATAGTGGAAACATGGACGGTGACCCACTTAACCCTTTCCATCTGCGGAATTTCCCGAGAAGAATGCAACGATCTCTCAATTCCTCTGACAGCCGTGATCGTCTAGTGGTTAGGACCCTACGTTGTGGCCGTAGTAACCCAGGTTCGAATCCTGGTCATGGCAATGTTCTCGATACATTGTTACGGTAGAGGTTTCTTTTTTTCTCTCGCTTTTCAATTCCTCGGCCCTCCTATCACCTCACACCCTCCGAGAATATTTTTCTTCCAATTTTCCATCATACCTTATCAGAGTTCGCAGCGCGATGCCGCGAATTCTTTTGTTCTTCCCTGTTCGTTATCGTTTCTTATCCCGGGATATTTAACTTGCGACATGCTTAAACCACTATAATTAACCAGATATGAGTTGGTCTCAGTTTATCGGTTGAAATGTTATTGCATATAATGTTTGGATAGAAAATGTACGTCGGGAGAATTTTTAAGGGAAATTACGTACCGATTGCAAAACCTAGGCAAAATGCCACGTCCCCAATTGCGTAGACGCTTCCGTAAACGGCTGAATGTCGAATGTCCACCAAGTACCCTAATTCTGGCATCATCGAGCTGTCTACCATGCCAATGGCGAAACCCAACCCAGCATTTGGAACGATCAGATGATTTATGCTCCTCGCGAGCGGAATCTAAAGCGGCAAAAAAATTCGAACGAGTTATCTCTGGGTTTAAATTCGGTCTAGGCTAAATTTATAGAGCAAGGGCGAGCACATTGTCCCTGATACTTACGCACATCAGACACAGGCCGATCACGATAAGTCCTATTAAGGAGGCCAGCCATCTGTAATAAGATTTTTATTAACAACGAGAGCCTAAAAAAAAAAAATAATTAAACGCCCGAACAGGGACTCGAACCCTGGACCCTCAGATTAAAAGTCTGATGCTCTACCGACTGAGCTATCCGGGCATTTCGAAATCCTTTTCTTATCGCCTTGGCACAACCGAGTGGGTCTTAGAGAATAGAAATAGAGCTTCACGAGTGGCGCCAACGTTTTAAAAGTGAAGCAAGTGATTAAAAAGGATATATGCATGTATTGACCTGCCCATTTTGTGACCAAGGGGACCGAAGAGATTAGTGCCGATGAGATAACTGATGCTGGCTGGTAAAAACGTGGCTCCTTGTTTCCATCGACTCGCTCCCATCGTGTCCATCATCCAGATAGGAAGACTCGGCTCCAGCATGGCGATTCCCATATTGGCGAAAGTTATCGCCCCTGGAACGTCGGGCGTCGTTAATTCGAAATAATTATTTTTATATAAAATCGAGAAACTTACCGGCAGCTATCACGATGTAGGGGTCCATGATAAGGGACTTCAGAGACGGTGGCACCGCCTCTGTATAGACGACGGAGGGCTGAAGCATCAGCAGCTGTAACACTGAATTTTTTATGAGTTAGGCATCCAATTAATCATGGATCTTATTCATAGAACATGGACTCGACTCGTCGAGATTAATTTATCCAGGATACTGACATCCGTCACCAAGAGCCAGAGCCGAGAGGATGAGGAAGGGTGCAGACTTTCCTACGAATTCGTACATAACGCCTCCGAAAGGTGGACCG
This sequence comes from Orussus abietinus, assembly GCF_000612105.2. Taxonomy (NCBI): domain Eukaryota; kingdom Metazoa; phylum Arthropoda; class Insecta; order Hymenoptera; family Orussidae; genus Orussus; species Orussus abietinus. The sequence goes on from NW_019394437.1 coordinate 1,251,506, forward strand.
ATTAACACGCCAAGTGCCAATCCTCCGAGAGCGATGCCCATCGCGTTGCCTCTCTCCTTATCGTCCTGATATCTTTCCGCCAACATGCCCATACCTGGACATCGAAAGAAAATCTCCCTCTAATTCTTGCTCTAAAAATATTTTTTATTTCATTCTAAAATACGTGAAGTAAACAGCGCGTCAACTGAAGACGTATTATAGTACAATTAGTAGGGAATTATCAATGATAACGACGGTAATGATTAATTTCAATGACATACAAGCATCGGTGGTTCAGTGGTAGAATGCTCGCCTGCCACGCGGGCGGCCCGGGTTCGATTCCCGGCCGATGCAATTAATTTTGTTTTTTTTTTACCATTTATTCAACAATTTCTACACCATTCGCGGTAACCTTTTAACGGCGAAAATACTTCTGCCCTACTTTTTCCTGTTTTTATACAATAACTGTTGTGAAAATAACAGTGTAACATATTTTTGAGGAACGCGAGGAAGAGTATGCGATACAATTAGTCCATTAATTAAAATTATATTAAAATGACGAACTAGTGCGGTGTACAGTCGGTTTTATTAGACGTTCATTATTCTCCTGGTAAATCGGGTTCGGTCTATTTCAGTCGATACGATCTCCTCGGAATCAGACTTTCTCCTCCAGGTTGGAGATGACTTTCACTGACGTGTTCTCGTTAAGTTAGTAAAATTGGTGCCACTTTATTTTTCTGCATCTCCACCTCGACTATACATCATTAAACATGGTTTAATGTTTGATCACGACTGACTAACCCTTTATTCCAATCCAAGGAAACCATCCTCCCCGTGTGGTCGGTTCTGTCGTAGTAGTAGTAGTTTGACCGAAAAAGAACCAATCTGGCTTTGCCTTTGGTGCTGCCTTAGCTTCCGCCATGTCAAACAAAAATAATACCACCATCAAGGCGGACAGTAATTTCGTAATTATCTTCATTATTCAAACTAAATGCTTCTGCTCGCGCAAGTATGCTTCTATTCCCACCCCTCGACTATTTATGTAAATTTCATCGTGACAGCACCAATCGGACCATCACGTTACAGATTTCAAAGTCACGACGGGAAACCGACATGACGTTTTATAATCACAGATCATTTTCACCTGTTTTATGCTGTAAAGTGTCCCACGCTCCCCGCGATTTGCACGTAAAGATATTCAGGTGCCCTATCTACCTTTTTTATGATTCAGTGATTTTTTTTTTTCGGTATCAAGAAATAAAAATTGGAGTAGAAGATGAAAAAAAAAAGAAATTGCATCGGCCGGGAATCGAACCCGGGCCGCCCGCGTGGCAGGCGAGCATTCTACCACTGAACCACCGATGCTGTTCGGAAAAGATCTAAAATAAATATAAATATATATACTATATCAAGTGAATTTAAAATACTTTAATAAATATAAGAAAGTAACGTTTAATTAAAAAATCCACCTCACTAGGCCGACAGTTAACCTTTATTATTCTCTTACCCGAGACGCTGGAGCAGGATGATCCTATGCCTTGTAGAGCCCTCGCCAAGAACAAAATACTATAGCTTCGCCCGAATGCAAATATCAAGGTGGACAGGAACATAATGATGAAGCCGGTGAACATGGGGATGCTGTAGCCGATTCTAGAATTCCAATCGACCAATTAAGGTATTCCTGTTTAAGGAATTCGGCATTATACCGGGATAATATTTACTTGTGAGTAAGCGGCCCGACGATGGGGTTAGCCAACAATTGGACGAAGGCCTTTGAGGCGAACATCATGCCGACGGCGACGGTCTCCTCGAGAAGTTCCTTGTGCCTTTGTTGGTTCTCCTCTTCCTCGATAGCCGTCAGGTTGACCGTTGTACTCTCCACTTAATACATCGGTAAATAACAGAGGGTTAAACTTAATGAAAATATGAAATATCGTTGCATAAGACCGGGTCCTTTAAACCGTGCATTTACCCCGATGCCGAGACTTACATCATAAATACATAATGTATCATATTCTTTTAACGGAACCTGTGACGTCGGCGGATGTCGTAAAACTGCCCAAGAATTCGATTTGCGAGTTGTTCGACGAGTTAGAAGAGGCACAGGGACATCTTGGAGTCGTGGTGGTCGTCGTCGTCGTCGTCGTCGCCGCCGTAGTACGAGGAGCCGCATTTTCAAGATGTTCGCTGAGGGTAGCATTAGGATGCCTGATGTCGTACAGAAATTCCGGGATGATGGGAACTGAACAACGGAAAGAGGAAAAACCATTAATAATGTTTATAGCCACTTAGAGTAATTAAGGTTAACGATAATTATAGAAATGTGGGAAATTAAGGTCCGAGCGCCCCCATGGACTCGAAATTCGAACTATCTGGTACCTTGGGGGTGTAACTCAGTGGTAGAGTGTCTGCTTCGCATGCTGAAAGTCCTGGGTTCAAATCCCAGCACCTCCAGAAGGACTACATTTTTTTTTATCCCTTTTATTCCCATTTCTTTCAACCGGCAGTGAGGAGTCCTTTGCAAGGGACGATTTATTTATTGATTTGTTTATTTTTACGGATCATTAAGCGGTGACGTTATAAGAATTAAATCGACCTCGGGGAAGAATGGAACGGAGAGGCGAAATAGATGTGCGAATGGAAAGGACACCCCGGGATGTTATTTTAAGACGTATACTCTGCGCGGGTACTTCTTTTAACATCCCGGCGAAACATGGAGGCACTCCATAAATGCATGACCACTTATCCGGATTGGTGCCGTGACACATGGTGGCCCATACGTTCTCTCTCCTCTAGGCCAAACCCCATAAACGGGGATTGCCTGCTGAATTAAAGATCCCACGAGGAAAGGGTGCCAAAGCGAGGGCGGAAAGTTAAAAGCCGGGAAAAGGAACCGGCCACCGGTTGACCAAGAGAGACTTCGATTTTTAGGATTTTATTTTACCCTCCCTGTTCAAGGCCCCCGGTAAAGGAGGGAAACTGTTCGTCACTTACCCCCTGCAGCCCCAGGTGCACCGCGATGCAGTCGAGGGATAAAAAGAAATCATTCCAAATAAATATATATAACGATAATGAAAACTTTAGGAGGAAACCTTAAATAATAAGCGATGCAAAAATAATCAATTCCTCTTTTTTTCAACCCCCTTCGTGAATAACAATCCGAGGGATATTACGAGTCCTCCCTCGGGATATCATTTCCAAGGAAGATCCTTCCCTAATCGCGGCGAATCCTTGTCAGACCGCTCTCAGGTTGTTAAGAGGGATTTCGATCGGTTGGGACGAGGAACAGGGGGGGGGGAGTATTACCAGAACTTATATTCTATAATATGATTGCCAATTTCTTCCAACCTCCGACGTATCGAGGGATATTCTCGAGATGACGTTAACGCGCGTCCACTCTTTTGACTCCTGCGGTCAACCCTAGAAAATTGATATAAAATTCCGGATTCAAGGCGGCATTAAAATGTTGGGACAAAACGTCACCGCCCTTCTCGTCTCTTGACCCACTGAGGGTGGAGGTGGGTACTCGAGTTTTCTTGGAAAGCGACAAATAGCACAATGCGGAAGATCCTCGCTTTCCTTTCCATCTGAGAAACCGTTCAGGGTGATTTGGAAAAATTCTCAGGGGTTTTCGGAAATTTCATGAAAATTCTACGAGCTTGGGGTGGCGCTCTTCGGGGGCGTTTCTTGGTTGCCCCGCGCCTTGAAGAATGCACCTCAGGGGGCGAAATTGAAATCCGAGAGCATGACGTATCCTAACGAATGCTTTTACTGGGGGTAACGATATCCTCTCAGGAAGCAATCTGAGGTAGCTCTCGACGGGGGCGGAAAAAGGAAGCCGAGATGAGGAGGAAAAGAAACAGCAGCGATCTCGAAGGCGCAATGGCGGAGACTTAGCGGTAGCCAGAAGGCGGCCGAGCGTTAAGTAGAGACTTAATGAAATTGGACGCGCCTTTAATTGACGGACTTCGTAAGGAGGATCCGCCTCCCTCTCCTTTCTTACCAGGGCTCGGTCCTGCAACTTTAATCCCGAAACCGGGAGTATTGTGCCAATCCACGTGCTCCTCTGGAGCGGCTTAACTAATTACGTCCTCGGCTACCCCGAGGAGCGGAACCTTTGCCCTCCCTTCGTCCTGCTTCTCCGTCAGTCCTTGCCGACAATGGACACGTTGGACTAACCGGTGACAGAGAAAAACCCGGAGCCAGAATCGCTCGTTAAAAGTTTCGACCACGCGCCAGCGAGTCGGGATTGCGAGCCTCGATAGTCGAAGAGGACCCCGAAGACCCGACCGAGGGTCTCGATTAATCCACCGGGGAATTATTTCCATCCGACCATCCTTGGAGAATTGGGCTGGTAGATATTTTTTACACCCTCCGCGGCCATTTTTCCATTTCCTAGAGGCCATTACCGGCTCTTTAAAAAATTATTACTTATTTTAATCCCTCACCTACGGTCGTCAGCAGCATGTTATCCAGCAGCAAGGCGATGGCGACTATCACGAGGACGAGCTTTCGTGATTCCCGACATCGTTGAAGCCACCCGCTCCATTCTGCACCTATCATCCTCCTCTAACGTCTACCCACTGTTCTGGAAGAAGAAGGCAGAGTGTAAATTGATTAGCTCCGCACTCCACCTCTCGAGAGGTGAGGCGGGACCCTTCCTCGATTTCTGACCTTATTTCCACAAATCGTAGGAGGGCGATGCATTAGCGCCGAGGAGGAACCATTTCCACGTAAAAGCAGGACCAATCACTCGGATTGGTCCACTCAGCCGCAATTTTGCAAGAATTCCCGGGAAATTCTCCCGAGATTCCATTCGACCATCGGGCCCCTTTAAAGCTCGCCGCTCCTCGGCGAGAAATAAAATACGGGAACGCCTTGGTTAAATCGGGGGAAACGGGGGAATTATTCTCCCATGGAGGGCGATAATAAGCGTCACGTTTCCGCCCTCTCCGAGCCCTCAATTAATTCCCCCGATCCGCACGTTTGGCCGTGCACAATTAACCGTGTTAAAGACACGCTTTTAGCCCCCTCCATTTTCCTCCCTCGCTCTTTTATTCGTAATAACTCAGTTAGCGGATGCTTTTAATTCTCACTTTCGCGATCGCCTGTGAAAGGCTCGGTACTAGCATTCGTCTCTTTTTCCCTCTCCCTGGGAACCACCCTGGATACCTTGGATTCCTTGGACCCACCCCCTGCGAGAAAAAAGAATCGCATATCGAAACTGCCAATTTTCTTATTATTAAAAATATTAAAAGAAGTCGTTGAGCCGTATATGCAGGTGTCAGGAAAAGGGGTAGTTTTCCTCCCTCGGAACTCAATTTTCTGAACAAACGTTTCTTTGTCTTCTTATTCGCGGAAGGATACTTCTGCCTCTCTTCCCTGCTTCGAGGGTGTCCTGTTTGTCTTGTATGAATGGCGGAAACGGCGATAATACGAGGCGCGATCGACAAATATGAGCCTGGTCCGATGTCCCTCCTCGTGGGGGAAAATCGGAGATCGATGAGGTGACAAGAGGGGACTCGGAAAAGCGGCAGAACGGACAAGAAGGATGGGAAGGAAGCAATCAGCATTTTTCTGAAAGGCCGCTCCCAAGGGGGCGTGCATTATTCTCAGAGAAAGCTCACTTCTCTTTCCCTCCTCTTCGGACCACTTATAAGCTCCGATTCCTCCCTGCCTTATCTTCTCGGTAATTATCGAAAGAATGACCGCCCTGTCGCCTGTTTGTCGAGAGCTTACTCCTCGTCGTTATTTAAATACCGAACAACCCCCACCGGTCGGGGGTGGAAATTTCCCTGGTGTCAGGTATATACATATATTTCTGACTTCCCATAAAATAAAAAGAACAAATATTCCCAACCCTAGAGACTTCCACTCCTGTCATCCTCTTTGGACGAAGAATTAATTTCCAGGAATTATAATCGATACTCTTCGCGGTAGGGGTTATTCATTTTATTAATCAGCGGTACGGCGATAACGCGGGGAGAGATAATGAGAGAAAAATCGTGGCGGGGAAAAATTCGCGGAATTTCCGCGAGAAAAAAAAAAAAAGAGAAATTAAATCCTCCTCGTCGGTTCGATGGCTGAAGGGGTTCTCTCTAGAATTGACAGCGCTGGTTTGCGGTTGACAGGCGTGACACGTAGAGTGATGAAGTGACCACGGAGATCCGCCACCTCATCCGACCTCATTATCAAAATATATCAAGGTTTGCGAGAGCGTGTACGTGGAGTGCGCCGTCACGTACGCCGATTGCACGTACTCACGCATTCAGCGGTGTATGAACGGGGCACGTACGTGCACTTGCTTATATACGCTTACGCCTCTATATATACGTGGCCGAGCACTTGTGTTCACGAGAAAAAGATAGCACGGGCTAATAGAAAAATCCTGTCGACGTCAGTCCAAGGGATTTATCGCAAAACGTGACGATCGCCAACCCTTTGCTCCCCTGGGTCGACTGGGGAAAAATGATCGAAAAAAGAAAAAAAAAAATAAAAATTTATCAGAAAGATAAAAAGTCTCTGCGAAATTTTACATTCAAGACTATTATCATAAATTACTGTGAAAAATGATAATGATGTGAAAAATTCGGGACCTGATCTGGTGGTGGTTTTCAATTTTCGGGCTTCTCTTGTTTTGTTTCTTTTTTTAATAGGTGCGCACCTTCTAGGTGATTACATCGAGGGTCATCCTCGAACGGGACGACGAATCCTCGGTTCAAGTCGGAGTTGGATCCTCGAATTTAAGGGCAATTAGTGTCGCTCGCCTACATCCGTAACGCGGTTTCGTCGAGTCAATGGCTCGACGAGACCTTGGTATAACTTGGCGACTGAACTTGCGCGACTCTCAATTAGTCGTCCCCGAGAAGTCGAGGGTCTCGACGGCCCGAATTGATTCGTTTAGCCGGTGCACTTGCTCGCTGAATGGACCCGAACCTGATTACAAGGTCCCCGAGATCTTCCCGAGAGAAACGCGATCCCCCCGATTCCCAGCTAATCGTGACACACGGAATAGGAGAAAGCTTTCTCGAAAGCGCGGACTCGTCCTCTCCGAGTCCTTTTCCCCCCTGAAACTGCTAATCCGAGATGCGAAGACGAGGCGATAAGTGATAAGACTCGAAGATAAGGCGCGAAACTCGGAAGCTCGCGGAATCAAAGAGGCTGTCGAGGCTCGGATCGAGAAAAGCTCGGCAGGGGTGAGAGAGGAGCTTAAAGGGCAAACTGTTGCTTCGGGCTTCAACAAGTAGACCTCCAAGTTGGACGATATCGGCTCCCTTCGTTCAAGCTGCTTCTCTTGGACAATTGGTTCGGCAAATCGACTCTGGGTTAGAATTTTCATCCGCCGAGGGGTAAATCTTACTCTGGAAAGGATTTAGACGAGGATTAACGTTAATTGTGGATTCTGTGCGGCGTTATGGTGTTGCAATTAGTCTCAGGGCGTCAACCGGTCGCGCGTTACCGGGGCCGAGGGTAACTAGCTACTTCGGGGATGCAGTTAGTTGCATTTAACCCGGCAGGGAGGAGATGCACCGGCACCGCCAAAGGCAGAGCTCGTCTCCACTTTGTCGCGCGATATTGCCGCGCTAAGCGAATTATTCCCCTGAATGAACCAGCTCATGGGATCCGGGTGGACTTGTCCCCGAATTCCCCGGGAATTTCCTTCTTAACCCCTGAAAATTCTCACCCTTTATTTTCTTTTATTTTAACTCCAAGTCTAGGGAAATTCCCGAAACTAGGGACGAATAGCGAGGAAGTATTCGATCGAATTGCACCTTCGATCGCGTTCAAATAGAATTTACAGGTTTACGACCTCCATTCGGTCCGTCTCGGTTAGGACGATTTTTCGCAATCGGGGGTAGTAGAGCTCGGTTTGATAAGAGTAACGGCCAATTTTCGCCTTTCCTCCTGTTGGTTCAATTTGGTTCTCACCCCCTGGCCCAGGCCGATTGAAGATTTCGCTCCCTTCAAGGGACGGGACATTGCCTTGCGAAAACCAGGGGTAGGATAAGTAAAATAGTGTTAAAAAAATATATATATACGAGCTAAATGTTTAATTCTCGAGGGATGTATTTTATTAAAAAATCGACAAAGTGCGATCCTTCTCCGTGAATTTGATATCCCGGATTGACGATCCACCCAGGACTCTTTTGGATTTGATTTCCCGAGTCGAGAGGACGAGACGTCTTTGCCAAATCGAATTGAATTCTCTTCCGCATGCTCCGATGCCTCTTCCTTATCCGCACTTCGGTCGGGAAATAAAGACGCGAAGAGCATCTTCGGGAGACTTTTCGAAGTCGGCGCCGACCTCGAAGATCAGCCGATCGCGCCATCGCCGGAAATAAAAGCGAATTCTTTTCTAATCACTCGCGGTAACGAAGAATCGTCAAATCTGAAGTCGATGGAACGAAAAAGGAATTTCACGGAGGGGTTTTGAAAGCATCTTCCTCAGGGTCGGAGCAGCACTTTGGCTCTGAAATCAAGGTGCGGAGAGTACCACTACTCAGGGTAGTCTTCTCAGTTACTACCCTTGACGATCCGGTAATCGCGTTATCGCCGGTAATTACGGCAGGCTAGGGTGCACCAGTCCAGGCAAAGTACCAAGCACGGTTATGCAGATTGCTTTATAACCTAGTTACCGATGACTCTATTAACTGCAGCTCGGCAGCCGCGATGGCACCCTCGACAGAGGGGCGACGGACCACTCGAAAAATCGGCCAGGTCGAAAAATCTCGCTTCACCGGGTGCCGGACTCTAAATAAAAAAGAAGAAAAAATACTAGAGTCCCCCAACCGTCTCTTCCGAGCCCGGAATTATTTCTCGGGTTTCCTATCCTTGCTAATAGCGGACAATTGAATTTCCCGAGTGAGGGTCCAGGTGTTAATTTTAATTATTCCCCCGCTAAGTACCCCGTGTGTATTTCCACGTCGACGTCGTGCCATCCCTCTCGAGCTTTTGAAATTCTTTCTCCTCCACCCGGGCCTTCGCTCTCAAAGGGAGTGGCGGGAAGTATTTCATTAAAAGCATTAGTTTTTATCTCGGTCCAGCATTCGAGGCAGCCTCCTTGTCCCCTCTGAGACCCCAAGTCGAGATTTCGAAGACCAGCCCGGGCGTGTCCCTCTGCTGAGGTTGACACGTGGAAATGAGGTCGCAAAGTCGAGACTCGAGGTCGGAAGTTAGAGGGGACCCTTTTGGATATCTCCAGGGTGGACACGTTAGTCGGACCGGAAACTGTCGGATGGACCTTTCAGAGAGATCCGGTCGGATAACCGACTTCCGACAGAGACCCGATGGCGCGAATAATTGAAAACTAAACGTCCACGAGAGGGACGTTTCTTGTTCCCCACTCTCACGTCGGCGACCCGAGACCTCTCGTAAGCGAATCACAAGGAAACGTCGTCATTCACCGATAACTTAATTTTTAATTAATAATCGACAGAATGGAAGTCGTGCAGATTGTTAAAAGCAGACCAGACGCTTATGTCGGAATCGTTGCTCAATTTTGTGTTCTCATTTTATTGCATACTTTCTCGGCAAGTGATCTCTTTTTATCGACTCCGAGGGCAATCTACGATGTGCCGGGATTGGCACTGATAAAGGGTCCTGCCCGACCGGTCATATATCTCCATGTATGCGGAATGCAAATCCAATCTCTCGCTCTTGCAGTCGAATGCTCCGTATATCGTCCGAGGACGTTATTTGTAAATCAAACGGTAACGAAATGAATTTCACGTAGCGAGCTGTAAAGGCGGAACGAAATCGTATTACGAGAGCTAGCCTTGGGCTGTCTCGCGATGCGTGCGCGTCGTTGAAATCGAATTTCGATCGAATTATCCATTAATAACTCGACGAATCTCCACGTGTACCTTGAATCGCGGAATCAGCCGGAGGATTTACTTCCAATTCGTCTCCCCTGTGCAAGATAATTCTGTCGATCCTAGGTCCCCTAAAAAATATTCTTCGAAAATACCCACTTAAAACGATATTAATCAATGTTCTCTCTCGCGTTATTCCGGCAGATCGAAGATATAAAAATTCAGTGCTCACCAAATTTCTTATCGGGCCGGTGATAGCACGTACTTTGCGTGCCGTGAGGACTTACCCCGAACTTTACAGATAATCTTAGAAATATCTGTTATAAATAATCATGGGAATATATTTAAAATCACTGAATTCCCGATACCTCGGAGTTCCGGATTCGAGATAGTCTGAGAGGGTGAAGAGCTGGCTCACCGATCGCGGAGGCTTTCCCGAAGGAGCGATCCGGTTCCCAGAGGATGCGCTAACCGTCCTTTTCCTCGTCCCCTCGGTAGGCGGTGCTCGCCGATGGAAATCCCGTGGCCGATTGAGGGTGCGGGCGCATCTCACCCCGTGTCCGGCTCGGGGCCGTCGCAACCCTGCGTCGTCTGCGTCCGGTGAACGTCTTCGGCCTCCTCTTCCGATCCCGAGGACCGTGGCCCCAATCGGAGAGGACAGGGCGCATGGTCGGCCGGGGGTTGCCGCCCCCGTCGTGCCCAGCCCCACTTCTTATCGCCCCCACCAGGCGCAATCGGCGCGGCCGTATCACCCTGTACAAAAGGATCACCTATAAAATACATATCATATATAACAATATATTATTAGAATATTAAAAAAACGGAATATCTTCCTTGGAATAAATTTCCCTGCCTGCGCGATCCTGGATTTTTCATGTCTCATGAAACATTAGTGTATTCATTTAAATAGGTATGGTGCAATGTCTAGTCCCGACTGTTTTACGTAATTTTTTTGGGTCGATGCAAGGTACAGCGAATCTATGACGAGTGGAGACAGCGAGGATGCCCTTTTTCATCCGGCAGGAATTTTCGAGGATCTTAGGGAGCTCCTGCCGCTCATCGCGGGAAAGCTCCGAGCCATAAATTGTCGCTTACTTTGGCTTCAAGACCCCGGGGAGCGTGCTTCGAAGCAGAGGGTGAGCTCTAACGACGGCGGGCGCGGTTATGCCGATTGTGGTGGAAATGGCTCCGTGCCGTGTCGTCGTCGTGGTCCATCAATGAAGAGCCGGAGCCGCGGAATGCTTCGGGAGGGCGCTCGGCATTCCGGGACTTTGAGGAATTTTTGATATGAGTGCCCTGCCCGGGTCACGACTCTTTATTAAAACGCCTCCGCTCCAGAAATGGGGACCTCGGCAGTCTCGTCTACGTTCCGGCCCCTCCTGGATTCGCACCTTCGTTTCTTCGATTTCTTCTTGATTTATAGCCTCGTCCTCGACGTCCTCTGGAAATGTGAGAAGAACGTTTGAAAAGTGGGAGGAAATTTCAGGGACCGGTGGGGGGGTTTAAAAAAATACCCGAGCTTCCGGGGAGGGTCGGCCCGTGGAAGTCCTTTCTTCCTTGGCCACGTGCTCCGGAAAATATGAGCCTCCTCGAGTGGATTCGAGTCGAGGGAAAATAAGCGGGGAGCTTTAGGTGCTTTTGACCGAGACCATCCCCTGCGGACATTAGCTATTCCACTCGCATTTTGGCCGCGAACGCTATAAAACAATCTGATTATTATTTCGTGCTCCGACTCCGAAGAGACGCGGACACAGGAGGAATTTGAAGACGAAGGAAGTGCCGGTCCGAACGAATATTTTATCTCTAAGCTGACGTTATTATCGACGAGGTCGCTGAGTGCAGAGAGAAAAGCAAGATGGCGGCGAGGGCGACTCGGGAAACTCGCGAAGCGGTGTCTAAAAATATAAGATTGGAGGAAACTGCCCTCGAGGGGCGATTCGAATCGCGTCTAATAAGGATCACCTCGCCGATGAGCAGATTTATACATGCGATTCCGGCTTGTTACCACCTGTGGAGTCGAACGAGAAAGCAATATAGAAATTCCGAGCAGGAAGCAGTCACTTGTTGATTTTGAGGAAACTCGGAGGCAAACACACGAGGTGCTACTTGTTGCTGAAGACCCCCTTGGTCAAGATTCCCTAAAATCGTGGAACTTTGCACTATTTAATATTCACCCCGAGGTCTGTCGCACGCGAGTCGGGTTCACTTTTGACTTTTCCATTCCGATTGTGAATTGCGTCAGTCACTTAATTGCATCGCTTGATCTCGCCCAGCAACGGATCGTTACTTTCCTTGGCATTCAGTTTCAACGAGCCACGACACAGCTATTATTTTTCGCACAAAAGATGCGGAACTTGACACTCCGCTCGGCATTTTCCTCACTTCCTCCGTCTCGAGCTTGGAGTGGGTCAACTTCCACGGTCCCGACATTGTTTTATAATGCGGATGTGTCCGTATAATATGTACGCCCACTCCCCATAATTCGGGAGAATTTAACGAGGCTTCGAACCTTAAAGGAAAATGCTTTAAGCCCTTTAACTGCTTCCCTGCGTCGCCATTCTTAGCCCTGACACAATTCCTCTTATTTTTAAGACTGGATGTATATTATATTTTCCCGCGAATAACGTGCATAAACATAAAACGTCCAAATCCTTCGATCGCACTTTTATTTTCCGCCATTAACACAATTTCTTTGCCCTCGAGATTCACTGTACGGTAACAGGGATTATTTCATCTTGGAGCACATTTCTTGCGACTCTCTTGAGGCTGATCTTGATTTATCGAATTACTCGTAGAAGGCTCTCGAGGAAAGAAAGAAATGATCACTCGACGATCTTACAGACGCTGAGAAATAAACGATTCAGAGGAAGGCATGGAAGTTTATGTAAAACGTGTGTTGCCCCCTGGGAGTACGTTCCGCGTGGGGTCTATTGACTTGATAATCTTGACTTGTTTAATTCGAGGGTAATTAACTGGTTCATTAAGCTAACGAAATATAGGAGGGGTTGGACGTTTCTGGATCTAGGACATTTTCTTTTCCATTTGCAACGAACCACTGCTTCTTTTCCATTTGAATCCACTTCTTTCAATAAATTCTCAGTCATCGAGTCGATGATATCTGCTACCGAACTGAAATGCATTTTAATAAACTGAGGGTGAGCTTAACTGCAGTAATCACCCATAACCCGAAGAAGAGAAACGAATACGAATTCCACCATCCATATGGCAGCACCCGGAGAAGCCAAATTTAATTTCTCTGCGAATTGTTAAAGCCTCCGAGAAAAATCATTTTACATACCTGGAAAAGTGCAGAATTTCGCCGCGACATTGATTACATATTAGGGTTCAGGACTGCTCTTACAAAGAATTTTAGAATTCCCGGATCCAGCCGAGACATCTCGCTCTTCAGCGGCCATCTTGGTTGTTGACCAAATCCAGCGTTCGCTCCTCATGGTAACGATTTTTCGAAACGACTTCTCTTCTATTATTTCCACCGCAAATAGAGTACAATTGACACGTGACGATCGCACTCTTCGAGTTGACTAGTCTCTCCTTGCCGATCGAGGCCAAGGGTCCAGGTTTGAATGGGGGAATTCTGGAATGATTTTCGATATCTCCCTGACAAGACCGATGAACGGTTCACTAGGCGGCCAATGGATTTCATTAACTCAAGCACCAGGGCTCCCTCGAGCGATCGCACCTCGTAGGTTCGCTTCCGGATGGAATCGTGGAATTTCTTTATTGTATGTAGAGCCGCCTCCTGGAAGCGCCATGCGGTCCCGTGGGAAGCCTGTCCGCTCCAGACGCACCTCTCAGCCGTTCTCCCATTGCTTGGAATTAATTCGAAAACGAGCCCCTCTCGCCTTCAGATCCCGAACCCGCAACGGACCCTTTCATGGTTCTTCGAGAATCGCTAAACGAGGCCATCCATGTCCGATTGTCCGGCTTCTCCAGCTGATAACAGGACGAATAATCCGCGACCTCGCGGAGGCCTCTTCAGGGGTAATTCCTTCCTTCACGCTGCAAAATGAGCAAAGTCAATTCTTCACATATACCGAGTGCCGAATTATGCCGAAAACGTACAGAATAAATTTATACACTGATTGAAAATATTTCTGCTATTGCATGGAAAAAAATCATGGCTTGTACGTGGGGACTTCAATTCAACCCTTTAACACCGTCGCCTCTGAAGTAACGCCCAGGTGAGGGGTATGTTCCCTCGAGACTGATTTTTCTCGTAATTTCAGGAGAGAGGTGATAGGATTTCTCATTAGACGGTTCTCTCTTTAAATGGAACACCCCCACTGGTGCCTTCGCATTCTTCGCCAACGCCTCACTCTGCCGTTCAATTATGCCCCATGGAATCTCCCATTATTTCGCATTTGCAAGGTCTCGTCAATGTCGCTCCAATTGAAAGAATGCCACGTGGTCGATTCGGCGAGAATTGCATTTATCTTCGCAACCCGAAATCGAACTCGTACAGCGATGCGTCTTTGTGAGTGTTGCGGGGAGCGATCCATCATGATTTCGGTTAGGTGACCCTCTTCTTGGCCTTCATGTTTATTTATAATCTACGCCACCTCCATCTGCTTTCCCAGGATTGAATTGAATCCGGAATTGACCATCGGTCTCCGGGATCCTAGCCGCTCTCTCCTGGCCTCATGAAAAGCAATGAGTCCCCGCGATACCGGCACTCAGCGTTTTACGTATATGGCTCACGTTGCTTATTTACCTTGTCACCTCGAGGAACGCTCACCTTTCTGCTCGGCCACTTCCTTTCATCCCTGCTTTTTGTCCTTGGCACTCGCCTCCCTTTCGGCCGTGACTTTCGGTCGCGATTAATTTTTCTTCCCCCTTGGAATCCTCCCCAATTTTGTCGGATGAATTTCTCCGTACCTTGAGAAAAATCACTTAAGAACAGTACTATAATTTCCGATTTAAAAAATTCCTGCAATTTAAATATTCAATATTTTATCATGTTACTTGTTTAGAGGGATCGATGAGCTTTCTTGAAGGGTGGAGACAAAAATTACGAGAGACTAAGAATACGTTACGGATTAATATTATTAAATTTCACGTTTCGGCAAATCAGAGTCTCCGCGTCTCGGATGGAGTCCGGACGAAAAAGACTGTGAAATGTTTATAGGGCTCGCAGGAATATAAAAGTTTCACGAGGATTCCACGCCTCGGGTTGTGCGGAAGGGATCGTGCCCGAGAACGGCGGAGATAAAGCAGCTGGAGTAAAAGACGTGATCGTCGATAGCGAGGCCAATAGGCTGCCGAGAATCCGGGATGGCTCGGTCCTAACGAGTGAAGTAAGCAACTTCTCCGGAAGACGTGGCTTCCTTCACCTCGGCCAATAACCGAAGGGAGGATCCTCGGCTTAAAAAAAAAAAAAAAATTTTTACAAAATCCTATAACACTTTCAATGACATATTAAAATTCCTGGGCACTTAAAGATCCTTTTCGACGTTTTAAGACCACAACTTCTTGATGTTGGTTCTCCATTTAGCCGGACTCTGGATAGGTCGAAGAGCTTCAAATTGAGGTGTCGGTTGCGATCAATGCTCCCTGGATAATTTTCCAGAAATTCCAGGTTAAGGCCACGCCTATTTGCAGGTTCCGGCCACGCCTATTTGCAGGTTCCGGACACGCCTATTTGCAGGTTCCAGTCACGCCTATTCTTGACGAGGGCGGTTCCAAAAGTTCCAAGCCAGGGTTTACCTCGTTGGAGGAGGGGACCAGGGGAAAATGCCGATAATGCCCATGGTGAACCGTGATCCCGTGAATTCTAGTGCATCCTATCCGCCCGAGCGCAGGATTGATGCGGGATTTTCTGCAATCGTTGGAAAAATTATTTATAAAAATTCCGTCGACGGGAATTTGAATAATATCCCCACGTTCATGGGGTTCGATTCGTCATGTTTTATCTGGTATCAGCGGACGTAAAAGGTCACTCGGGAAATGAATTAATACGCCGGACACGTCGTGGCCATCTTCGTAAGAACTAGAAATATGATCGATGCGGACGGAAGTCAAGTGCTACACAGGAAACCTTTCTCTCCGATAGACTTTTCCGTGGATCGCAGCCAACCTTGATTAATCCTTCCTCGTTATTAATTGCCAAATGGTCCCACCATGGCGAAAACAAAAAATGACGCGTAACATGGATTCGATGTAGCGCGTTATATTGCAAGAAATTCCCGGCTAGGGAAAATTCACCTGTTGAAATTCCTGGAAACGTCATACAATTGTTATGCGATCCGCGTTCTTATATTTTATATACAGACCGCCGTTTATATAAATAAAATATTCCTGAGAATTATTTTGGGGACTGGGACAACTATTGCCATCTGCGGAAAAGTCGCCGGGTTTCGGGGGTGATAAGTACCGGCAGCTGATAACGCGGTCTGCTGCACCTCTGGGGGAACTTATTTGATAACAAGCGATGGCTCCTCGCATGGTTAGTTGTACGATAATTGTACAAAAATATATTCATGACGTATAAAATAATTCCCTTAAAAAAAAAAAAAGAAACCATCCACCATGCCGATTAAATTTCCGCCAAATAACGACCCATGAAACTGGACGACAACGTGCAATTTCAGCATGATTTTTATTTTTCGATCATGTGAAGGCCTTACAGAGATATTATAATTATTTGTGGAATTGCATTTTTACGCCTATTTCACGTATCCACGTGTGAAAGGAGCTTGTCGACGGCTCAAATTCGCTTAGGTGTTTCTTCAGGAATTCATTTGCCGCCGCGATTACTTCTGCGGTTGCCTCCACGGTTGCCTCCACGGTTGCCTCCACGGTTGCCTCCGCCGCTGGTTCCCGCTCCTCTTGGGGTGTTATATCTCGTCCTGTTTCTGTATAAAGGAACGCGAGACGCAGCCGATCCCGGTACCCCTGCTTCAGGACCTGCATCAGGTGCAGCGTCTGGTCCCGCTTCGGCCACCGCTTTAGGCCTCGCTTCGGCTCCCGCTTCAGACTCTGCTTTGGCTCCAGATTCCGGAGTTCCTCTGACTTCGATGGCGTAAATTATCGCGGCAATCACCAAAGTAAGGGCGATGATCTTCATGGTGTCTTCTTATTCCCACTCAACTCATAAACGAAGCCTATGTGATTTCCTCGAGTACAACGCTTTTTTAAACCGAGATCGTCGTGACTCGGTTCTTCCCATTATCTATGTTAACCCACGTTAAAAATGAATTACTCGAGCACGTTTATCGGGGCCATTCGAAAGCGGATGTGGCGGATTTTTTATCAGAAAAAAAAATTTTTCCATTTTCAGTTGCCCTCGAAAATCACGAAGATCACGCGTTGTTCTTCTTACCCAATAATTCTGGGTCACGATATTATCGATATCATGTGGAGGAGTGAACCTTTTCAACGAGTCTGCAATAACTGCTCGCACACGTGGATCAGGGTCATTCGTAGCCGGATATGACGAATTTCTCTTATCCGAATATGCGGAAATACGATAACCTTATAAAAAATCGTGATCAGATACGGGAAGGTAAAAACGCGGGTGTGGAACTACTCATGGACAGGGGAATGAGAATATAAGAGCAATTTGTCTCACCAATGTACAGCACATTGTTAGAAAATCTGCAGAAGAGTGCGCAGAACAATGAAGCTTTTCCTTGCATTTTTCGTTACCATTTTGGCCATCTTGCTCTTGCCAGCTGAAGGTGAGCCCGAAGCTCTGGGCAATCCTGAAGCTATTGTCGGGGATGATCATCCCCAACATCCCAATACAAGTGCTGCATATCCTGTAACACGAACTGTCAGAGTTAATTATCCAGAATTGCGTCGATTGTTAAATCAACCACCCCTTAATGCAAGAGGTCGTGGAAGAGGGAGGCACTAGCGAATAAAAAGTAGTTTGCGTGAAACTATTCCATACCCTTGAAAAAAATCCGGGGAATGTCGATACCGCTGTATATGCAATAAATTATAATTACATTTCAGTAAATAAAAAGCTTCTCCATATACATTGATTTATTGAACCCAGAAAAATTGAAAACAGCCGATATATTACAAAAATGAGATGTCACAGACCCATCGAATATTGTCATGGAATGCAAACGATATAATAAATAAAATTGAGGAGAAGTCGCTAGTCGTGGAAGCACTATTATTAATTTATTGTTACGTGGACACTACTTACGAAATATTCGCGACCCGATAAATCGGAAGGTAGCCATGGAATTCCATAAATTAGCACGCGATTTTGCCATACGCTTGCGAAATGAGGTCCCACTCGACCTGACTAAGATCGCGCCACCGACCAAAGTAGACCAAGTCGCGATCAACCGGGCCCGAATGCATCGTGATGACGCTGCAACATGTCCTCCACCCCTGCAAACGCCGCCCTCGTCTAAACCATGGAACCCCCACCAATTGGAGCGCCGTCCCAAATTCACCGATAAAAACCAACAATCAACCCGAGGGAAATCGCAGTCGTAGTCGGTTAGAAGAAAGGTCAGACTCATACCGAGTCTCACGGAAATCATCATCATCATCGACCTCGAGCTTGGAGTCTTTGGTTCTCGACTCTCAGTTCCTAGCGAGTCTGAGACAGAAATCATCGAACTCGGAGGATCACCTGCACTTCGAGCTACAGTTGTGGCATCAACCCAGGAAGGGACTGCGGCACTAGTACATCCGTTGGACGGGAGGCTCCGAGGAGACCTCCAACCCTAGGGCACATCACGGGCGGAACGCGTTCACGCGCAGTCATCCGGTTGATCGATCTAAGGAGGACGTCACCGAATTTGGCCGCTGATCTAATCCAGGTACAGGCCCTTTCGCAAGCTCGGGTCACCTTCATCTTTAATCCTAACCTCATCTTTCATCGCAACTAAAACCACCCGAATTCCATGCCTAGCTCCGGTTAACCGGATAGATTAAGTCTTTTATATCTCCAAAAATTTCGATATCTTATTTCGCGCTAGAGTCACGCGAACCTCACAAATTCAGAGTGCAAGAAGTGCCATGTTAGCAGATTAGGCGTCCAGTGACCTACTGCCACTGACCGCCTTATCGCGTCATCCGAAACTCCGCAACGCGGAACGAAATCAAATCGTACGAATTAAACGCGAGCACCATCGAGGACCCTCACGATTTGTATAAACCCCATCTGACTGAAATACGAAAATATACATCCTCATCAATTTACAGATAACCTCCATTTATTGGGGCCTCCTTAGCTCTACATTCCTATAAATCCCACCAGAGGATTTGGTCTAGCCGCTCGGACCATCTCCTCACAATAATATCTGATCATTACGTGGACGTTCGAGGTAAGACCTTATTAGGCAAAACCCGAATTTTCCCCTCGGCCTCGCATCCCCTCGGCCGCCACGTAACATTATAACGTGATAAGGTTTCACGCAATGCCAGGAGCGTGCTGGTGATAAAGAAATAGGAATTTAAAAGCGGATCTACGAACGAAGAGATTAGTTACGAAGAATAACCGAGTTGTTCAACATCCAAAATATCCTCCCTAGAAAGCCTGCAAAGAAGAAGAGTAGAGAATATGAAGTCACTTACAGTTATTTTATTCGCTGCATTTATTGCTTTTGTCATGATCATCAGAGGTGATCCCATAGGAGAACCTGAAGCTATTGGAGATCCTGAAGCTATTGCAAATCCTGAAGCTGTCGGAGAACCTACTCCTGTTCGGTGGTCTCCTTACGACACAAAACAGCCCAAGGAGGGCAAAACACCGGGAAGAAGAAATCCAAATGTACCAAATGTGACCACGACAACATCTTCAACAACGACGCAACAAAATGACCGAAATCCGTTGCTGCGCCAACTGCTCGACAGAATAGATGCAGACATTGCCTATGAACGACAATTCGGGCACAGACCGCCTCGTGTTGGATGAGATGTCTAAAGTTCCTTTACCAACTATATTGTCCCATTACTGGACTAAAAAAAAATTATAAACCACATAAAAAGGTATTTGGCAATTTTTTAACGGACCCAGTTGCTCTTTCGTCTCCAGGTTAGCTTTTATTTAAACTTATTTCCTCGTTTATCTGAACGTTTATGTATGAATTAACACTGTACTTTGACATTGTACTTATAATATATATCGGCGTGTTCTAAACAATTAATTCTTAGTCCTCCTTCCTCAACTCAGCTGAAAAAGATTGCTGTATAATTAACCATGAATTTGAAAATGTTGTTACAAATTTGCCATACCTTATTTAATGCGTAAAATGTCGCTTCCGATGTTAGACTCTTTGAAATTGACTAATCACTTGCTCATAGACACTCTTTTAACACCATGAAGCAGGACACTATGCGCGACATTATCTATAGGAGCAGATGTAATACTTGACACTTCATGATTTGTAAAAAATGTTTAAAAGCTCATTTCAAACTGACCGCTGAGAAAGTTTCGAGGGAAAGCTCCGCGAATTTTCCGGCCGTCAGAACGACTGGTTTTTGGGCGCGCGTTATCATGACCATTGTCAAACTCTTAACATCTCGAGGATAATTGTACCAAGGGACGAAGTAAAGCGCCTCGGCGACGTGGAAACTCTGAATAAAAACACACATTAATGAAAATTAATTTTACACTGTATTAAAATAATTCACCAGCTTGAAACGCATAGCTCAGAGAAATTTACCGTGGATATTAACATGTCCCCGGGCCAACAAAGAAAAATCAGCTGAATGATACCGAGTATCAGGGCGTACACACTCTTGTGTACATCCGAGGTTGCCTAGAAGCGTACAAAAGTGTCAGGAACTAAAATTAAAAATGTAGACAATTTTTTAATTACCAAAAAAAAATTGGCTCCTGATATCGCAATCATGTACATGATGGTCAATAACTGAACTAAGGTAGCATACGTCGTGGACTCCTCCAATTTCTTGGAGCAGCTGAAAAAAAAATTAACAGATCAAGAAAATAGTGCAAAAAAAATGGACCATGTTATCACTTATAAGATGGAGTTTTCGTGATCTTACGAAAAATGTGACTCACATCAGCATAAAGCGATGTCGCCTGGCACATTTATATATTATATCCCTAGAAGAGACAAGATCGTCGGACTGTGTCTGCTTCAACCAGAAGCAGATCAGATCC
The DNA here is from genome assembly GCF_000612105.2 of Orussus abietinus. Classification (NCBI taxonomy): domain Eukaryota; kingdom Metazoa; phylum Arthropoda; class Insecta; order Hymenoptera; family Orussidae; genus Orussus; species Orussus abietinus. The sequence continues at coordinate 1,272,410 of NW_019394437.1, forward strand.
AGTTGGCCGCAAATTTCAAAAATTAGAGTAACCCTGATGGAATCGACCCCCACTGCACTGAAAACGCAACCGAACGCCGATACGGTCTGCGCAATGCATATCATCTCGAATTTTAGCGCGTCTATGGAGGAGACGTTAATGGATAAAGGATAAGGCGTCATCTCTGCGATTTTCAGGCCTGTAAAATGAAGAAACACTGGAAGGAATGCCCAGTGAAATGCCAGCATCACTCCGAACGAGACGAAGCACAGGGTCAAACGTCTTCCGATAACTGCCCAGGAAGACAAAATGGCGAATTCCTCGGACTCGGTGTCGTTGGCTAATTCCTCGATCGCCTTCAATAATCGCCCGATAGTCTTCCTGTTGATCAGCACCAGTATTACCTTCAGTTCCCCTCCTCCGCACGAAAGAAGCAAAATCACTGCAGTCATCAAGTCCTCTTTCGTCGTTTCCTGGTGATAAGGCGTGGCGAGATCAATTTTATGAAGTCAAATTGCGAGTTAGGAAAAATATTTTGTGAGGGGTAAATTGTTGATTGAAAATCATGTCGGACCAAGGGGGTGGTATACCTACCTTGTTCAGAATGACTTCGACGCACGGAATCAGGAGAAAATTGAAATAGAAGAAGGATGTTCCCAAGATGACGTATCGAACAGCCTCTTTTTTCGCGGTTATCTCTCCTTGGGGCGGCAAGAAACCGGAAAAACGTAAAAGCCACTCGTTCAGCCACGTGTAAGCATAGAGTTTTCCTTTTTCAGACATTCTGGCCATTCGGAGCAGGAATTTGCGGTTTTCGTAGAGTTTCCCACTGCAGGGAAAAAGCCACTCTGCTATTTTTCCCAAAAGGATTATTAATTTTTATATGATGTTTGAATTATTTTCGAACCCTTCAGAGGGTTGTCCGATCGGAAACTGACGTAACGAACTACATCGGACAAGAAGCTTTTTCCCTAACTCCCCCTACTTCCCTGGACTATCTAGTTAATCTATTATGGAAAAACAATCGTAGGTTGTGCAGGCGGTCTCCACCTTTTCAACTTTACCTCGAATCTCTTTTCCGATGTGTGCACTTATTCCGCTGAATTAGTTACCCAGCTACTTTCGTCTGCACAACATGCGACCAAACTTTTAGTTTTACCCACCTTTTATGCATTAACTTTTGTAACTTTTAAGAGCAAGCGTCTAAAATAATTTCTTGGGACTTTTATTCTACCTCGATTATTTTCATTTTAATTTTATTTACCCTATGTGCTTGACATGTGGCTCATGGGCTGCTGAAAAAGCGAATTCGAAAGCCTAACTTCCGAGAGCTAAATTTATGCGCCGCAGGTCTCTAGATACCAGCGGCGAACTTTCGTGAGCTGTCGTGGATAGTATGAATAATTCACGGGGCGAACAAAGATTCCATCGACCGAGCATATCTATCCGAAAAAGATCTGCGTAAACAGACGGGCGGAAAAAAGACGGCATAGGTTTTCACGGTGAATTACCCGGCGCTAACGAAGCATCCATAACGAATCACTCGTTACAGGTGGACGAAAAATCCCAGTTACATCGACATAAAATAATGACAACTATTAAAAATGTCTCAAAATCCATACCTCCTTCGAATCCCCTCCATTGCACGAGTGCGTAGAAATTCAAAATAACCGCCAGACTCTTGATCGTACCATTCTTCCCACCTCGTCGTCGCTTAACCACGTCGTTTAAACACTCCCGATCCTGAAAGTTCTAACGGCATAATTTAAGCTGCCTAATTTACGGGCCTGGTTTCAATTATCATTCTAAATATCCGAGTAAATAAGGAAAATTTAAATTGACAAGAGCAACGTGCTCGCGACAGTGACGCGCCGCGCGGCAAGTCTTGGAACTAGGGGCGGCGCTACGGGTCGGTACGTGCATGGTGGCGCCGCCAGCCGAGCGCGAGCCGTCAGTCGGTATCCGCGCTCGGGAGTGTGCGGGTCGGTCGTTCGGTGGCGGCGGAGGGCAGGCGCCGCGGTCGGCGCCTCGGGTGGAGCCCCGAGTCCGCCGATTGGTCTCGACCCGGGGGGTAGTTCGCTAGTCGGGTAAGGGTCGCGGTCTCGACAACAGGGACGAGTGGAGGCGGACGCAGCAGCCTCGAGCCTCGCGATGGAAGAGTGCGTCCCTCGCCCATCCGACGACGCGCCGTCCTGGGGGACGCACCCGTCGTCGGGCGCCCACGTGGAGGCGGCTTCTCGGTGGCCCTGAGTAAGTACCTGCAACATCCTCGACGTGTGGATACCCGCTCCGCGCGTCGCGAGGGTCAGGGGCCAGAAAGGAACCCGAAGGATCGATTAGCCCTAAGTCGAGTCGCGCGCCCCGCGCCGCGATTTCTCGCCCGAGCCTCTCGACGGGGCATCCCCGCGGCCCGGCCAGCCGCTCCTCCCCCTCGCCCCGCGAGGGCCGAAGGGTCAATGGAACGCGAGCCGCCCCTCCCCTCTTAGGTACTTCCCCTCGCGCGCCAGTCGCGTCGCGGCACTCGCGAGCGACGCACTCCCCACGCTCCCTTGTTGACAAATAATCCTCCGGGCTTCGGAGACGAATAAAAGGCAATGTTATCAGGCACTTATCCACATTTTTTATTACACAATAAGAGAAAAAACAGAAAACTGCTCAAATTCCCGAAGAAAGGGCAGAGAGAGCATCGGTTTACACGGGCGAGATCGACGTTTCTCGCAAACCGAATTCGATCTCGTTGCTGATTCATAAGAGTTAACTGACGGTGCAGCACCCCGTGCGATCTGACTAATGGAAGCTTCCAAGAGAATTTTTTCACTCGGACCCCTTGGTTTATTTTCGGAATGGAGGACGCGGCTTTCCTTGTACACGCTTTGGAGAGTGCACCGCAAGGGGTGTTTCTCTAGTCGAGAAGCTGCGAGCACGGATACGACGGAAGTCGGTTTTAAACCGCGTATTTATCAAGGGCTTGTCTCGAGAAATTCCCGGAGACGAGGGACACCCTTTACGAGCGGATGCGAGATTTACAGGGCGAGTTCCCCGTGCGGGTGAAATTGAAAGAAACGGGACGTAAGCCGCGAATGTATCGCCGCGTCGATACACAGGGGAGGGAGGTCGATCCTTTTTCTGCGCTCACGGGAGAAATATCGTAATCGTTAAGATTAACGTTAAAGAAAAAAAAAACAAGGCTCAGGTCACAGGTATTACGTTCGATATTAAAAAAAAAATATCGTCTACGCTGTCGTTGGGAATTAATGCGAAGTGCCAGCTGACGCGAGTCGCGGTTAACGCATCGGTCGTAATTCTTGCGCCGATGGTAAAAGGGAGTAAAAAGTTGAGGAGGAACGCCAGCGATTTGTCTCCGTGTCCTGTAAACGACTATACGTCTCTCCGTACGAGAAACGACTATACTCCCGTTCCGTTGGCCTCGAGAAGACGGGCACCGTCGTTATAATAAATGCATCAGCCGCGCGGGCGTTCGCTTGGTAAATCGTAGCGGATTTATCATGGCCCACGTGATAACGTTTTCTTACCGCGATTTCTGGCCTGAGTCACGCCCCTGCCCTGGCTGAACGGGAGACGCTTCTTCCGCCTCGGATTTGGGTCGCGGTTGATTAAGGGGGCCGATTCGTCCCGTCGGCTTGATAAAAAGTCGCGAAAAACTGGGCCAACGGGGGGCAGGGAAACGGGGCTAAACGGCACGGCGCTGTCGCGCGTGCCCGCCGTTAATTACCGCGCAAATGAAAATGGGTATCGCGAGGTACGACGGGAAACGGCGAGTACTCGAAGGGCGCCGCGACGCCGACGAGTGCTCCGGTGCTCGAAACGTTGTCAGACTTCAAACGAACCGACGACTCCTCTCCAGTCGGAGAGGGGAAATTATACGAATGTGCACTTTTTACCCCCGAGATCGGGAAACGACGCGGCCCCCTGATCGATATCGATAAGAAAAATGGGATGGACGATCGCGCACCCCTGGATGGGGTAGAAAAACATTCTGGGAAATTCTGGAAAATCCCTTGAATTTCGCGAGATTCAGGAAGTGGTCCCAGACTCGGATGGTTTGCGACCGATCGCCGGGAACGAGGGATTTTTTTTTTTTTTCACCGTGACCGGCCTCCTGATCGATATCGATAAGAAAAATGGGATGGACGATCGCGCACCCCTGGATGGGGTGGAAAAGCATTCTAGGAAATTCTGGAAAATCCCCTGAATTTCACGAGAATTCAGGAAGTGGTCCCGGACTCGGATGGTTTGCGACCGATCGCCGGGAACGAGGGATTTTTTTTTTTTTCACCGTGACCGGCCTCCTGATCGATATCGATAAGAAAAATGGGATGGACGATCGTGCACCTCTGGATGGGGTGGAAAAGCATTCTGGGAAATTCTGGAAAATCCCCTGAATTTCACGAGAATTCAGGAAGTGGTCCCGGACTCGGATGGTTTGCGACCGATCGCCGGGAACGAGGGATCTCTTTTTACCGTGATTAGGGTCCCTTATCTCGATGCAGCGGTTATTACGCGATTTTAATCCGATTTACAGAGGGCCGAGGAATACTGCAAGGCTCGCGGTTCCGCCCGAAGCCGGAACGAGCGAAACCCTCGAAAGATGGCCGGGCCTGACGCGAATCGCGGCCGTTATCGGGGCACGTTTATTATCCGGATGTCGCCCTCCTCTATTTCTCCTTCCCTCTCTCTCTCTCTCTTGTCCTCGAGGAAATCCCTTTGTGCTCGAGACACAGCTGGAACTAACTGCCGGTTACCCCGCGCACCGCAAGGGGATTTAACGTCACCGGGGCAGGGGATGCACCTTTCCATCGCGGGAGTGCAGAGGACCTCCCCGAAATGAGACATTTAATTAAGTGATAACATTTTTTTTTTTTCCACCGATTGCATCGATTTATTTTTAATTTTTTAATTTTTTTTTTTCTTTTTTTTAGTTTAATGCATAATGCACCCCATGGAGATGCGACTCGGAAACGTCGTCCGCGTATTTCTGGCCGGGTTTCCGGAAACGCAACGACGTCCGTAGACGCAGGTGAAAGGAGGAAGGAGGAAATTCGAAGGCGGAGAAAAGTCCCGCAGGTGGCGATGCCCTCCTCCAGGGTCGCCCTTAATGATACCGGGTATCGGTATCGGGGAACAATGCAATTTGCGGACGCACCGCTAGCGAATTTTCATCCGAGTCCGCGATAAGGACGCGCTACGATATCAGGGGCATCGATTTCAACGTCGGGCTGAAACTCGAGGGGAACGGGACGATAATTAGGGACGGACGAAAAGCTAAACGTAACGATCGCGCCCACGCTTCGGGGGAGACGATTAATCACCCCCGTGATAAATCTGCATCCTCCGGGAATGAACTCCGGGAGGTGGAACGGGAACGTCCTTAGGGGGTTTCGGTAAATCCGCCCACGTGGGCATTTTCCGTGGAAAGTCTTTATTTTCTACCTTTTTATATGTACTGCGAGACGGGGCAGAATTTCACATTTTTCGCTATCGTGGATCGAATTAGGAAATATTCTCGGTGAAATTCTTACATTTTCATCGCGTATAAATTACATGAAAATTTCATCGCGGCGGGCGGGACGATTTTCATTTACGTTTTCGCGAACGTGTTCGAGCGGGGACGATGGCGAGGTCGAGGAGACCTCTCTGGCCTTTTTGTCGTACGGTCGCTTCCGTTGCGTGCCCCGTGCAATTAACGGTAAATGCTTATTACGCGGGCCGGTCGTTAACGCTGGAGGGGGGAAGAAGTCGCGTTTCCGCCGACGTCCGGATCCCGGAGTCCAGGAGTTTCTCGAAAGTCTCCCCGTGGACGGTTTAGATCGATCGAATCGCCGGGAAGAGGATGCAGCTTCGACGGCGGACTAAGCAGCTTTCCTCGGAAGCTCGTTGCGGTCGTTTCGCTGACACTCGCGGAGAAAATAAGGGAAGAACGAAGGAGGAGGAGGAGGAGGAGAGGAAAAGTGGATTCCTTCAATGCCACCAATTAACGCCGAGGGCGGCCTCGAAGGGGAGCAAAGAAGATTTTTCGTGGGCCTGCATGACTCCGAGCCTGAGGAGAGAGAAAGAGGGCCCTTTAATTAGTAGCGCTCTTTTTTGCGCTGAAAGACACATCCATTTACCTGCCGGGTACTCGTTAAAAAATCCCGGGCACGAGCCCTCCCTCCGAGAGAAAGGGTGGCCCTGAATAGGCCTCGGTGGGATTTTTCCTGGTTTAAGGAAACCGGGGGAAAAGGGCTACGCACCTTTCAGGAGAGAGCCTCGGAGATCGTAAAAGGGTCATCTAGACCGTGCATCCCCGCGGGTACTTGGCGCGGAACTCTACCTTCGCGATCTACGATACCCTCCCCTGCCCCTCGCCTCGTCTGCGGGATCTGAGGAGGGGTTCTTGCACCTCGGCGGCAGGAAACGAGACCGCTCTTCTTCGGGTCTCGAGGGAGGCGCGATGCAGCGCGATGCAACCGCGATGCAACCGGGATGCAACCGCGGGCACGTACGCCTTCGGGCAAGGTGAATGCCTCCACCGGAAAATCAGGATCGACTTCCGACTCGAGATCGCCGATCGAGTAGCGATATCCTCACCTGGCTCCGACGATTACGCCCTGGGATGGTGAGACAAGAAGACGCCCCGTCATCCGGTCGATCTCGACTCGCTGGACCGCGACGCCGATTTTATCTTGAGCCTTAATTGCCCGGATCACCCCGGGGAAAGAACAACCGACGAGGCCCTCGTTAGACCGAATAAATTTCTTACCCAGGCGCGGATCATCGCGGAGGATTTTAGGAATGCGCTCGATCCCCGTTAAATCCGGCGCGTCTAGGAAGCCCCGGAACGACCGCGGCCCATTTTCCCGGCGCGTTCTCGCCGCGTGCCCCCTTGGACGCGGAATTGCGCCTAGCGGTAGTCGGAATTGGAGCGCATTGGAATTTCTTTTTTCTTCTTTTTTTTTTTTTTTTTTCATCGCGTTTATCCCCACCTAGAAAAATGTAAACGTAAACCCGGATATGCGAGGCGATCGCGAAAACGCGATCGGCAATCGAGCCGCGATTATCGATAACGCCGCCGATTAGGCGAGAGCGGGCCCGGAGACTCTTGCCTCCTTTTTCTCCTTTACTCGGCTCCTTTTTCTCCTCGTCCTCCGGTCCTTCTTCCCGTTTCTCCGTGGGCGAGCTTAGGCCTCGCGAAATAATTCCTCCTCCCCTCCTCCGGTCCTTTTCGCTTCCTGCTCGCTTCCTGCTGGACCGGCACGCGAGATGAGACTTTGCTTGCCGATTCTCTTCTTGTATCTCTCCACGGGTGCATGCCCGACCATCCTCGATGCCCCTCTTCGAGGAGTCTCCCGTTCGCCCGGGGGCACTGCTCGTTATCCTGGAATTCCGCTGCGGAATCGCGCGACTCGGCCTCCTGTAGTCCTACCTGTTGGCCGGGATGCTCAATTATCGCGAGATGTCGGGAAAGAACGAGAAACCTCTCTCCCGAAAAAAATCGAGGCGGTCGCTCCTTTATCAAGGCTCTTATCAGAGCAACCGTGGTTTGAGGGATCCTTTTACCCCGCCGTATCCTGCGAAATTGCTGGATAAGGATGTTTGCTCTGTGCCGTTATCCCGGCGTTTCTCCAAGGCATGCGCGCAATTTCCCCTTGCCGCACGTACTCGCGTGTACTCCCGAGTACCGAGAGTAATTGCGCTTCTACGTGCGCCCCGATCATTTAGGCAAACAAGGATTTCCTCGGAAGACGAGCCTTCAATCGAGTCTCTGGGAGGGATTCGAGATCCCGCACTCCCAGGTCCTCGACGGGACGTCGAAATTGCAAGCTGACTCTTTGCCTCCACGCGTACCGACTTTTGACATCGTTTTCCTCTTCCACGTTTTTCATTTTTTATTTTCTTTTTTTATTCCGTCCCGCGTAACATTTCTTTCTGTATTTCCCTCACGCGATACCTCGCGAGCATAAATAATTAACGGCTCCGTAAATCACGGGAAATCGGCTCGCCTTGAGGTGCGTTGAATAAACATGCAAAACGGTAGCAAATTACGTAAACCTCTCCTCTTGGAGCATCGCTTCTGGTCGCACCTGATAAAGAGACGTATGGACTGATGTCCGTCACGATGCGGTTAATGATACAAAATGTTGCACCGAAAGCTATAATCACCTCGAGGTGCTTTGAAAAAAACATGCGAAACGGTAGCAAATTAGGTAAACCTCTCCTCTTGGAGCATCGCTCCTTATCGCACCTGATAAAGAGACGTATGGACCGATGTCCGTCACGATGCGGTTAATGATACAAAATGTTGCACCGAAAGCCATAATCACCTCGAGGTGCTTTGAAAAAAACATGCGAAACGGTAGCAAATTAGGTAAACCTTTCCTCTTGGAGCATCGCTCCTTGTCGCACCTGATAAAGAGACGTATGGACTGATGTCCGTCACGATGGATTTCCCATGGCACGGTTAATGATACAAGATGTTGCACCGAAAGCCATAACGGGCCCGGATACAATGGCTCCATTGTTCGCTGCGACCATTCAACGAGTGTCATCGAATGTCGGTGTTATCAAACATCGGTGCAACGATGGGGCTTACTGGAAGTCATTATCGGACTTGCGTTCCTTTTTCACGTGTCTATTCAAGCGAGAAGAATCGATCCCGAATACGCCTGGTGATTTAATTATTGTCCATCCGCCAGACTTTGGGGCACTGATTATAAATAAAGCATCCTTATCAGCAATTTCGGGGGGAATGAGACTCGCCGCAAGAACGGAGCTTTTGGCAGTCGAGCATTTCCGAAGATAGACAATAGAGCCGGATTTACGCATCCAACTATGACTCCGAATCGACTTCCTATGACTCAGTTTTAACATTCGGCTCTATACGTGTCCGACTCACCTGTTGGACAGGTGAGTGACGTCACTCTAAGCCATCCTGAATATTTATACACCGACATGCGCCTCGTTATGGACGCACTTATCATCGACTCGTATGTCGCTGATATCGGTGACTCAGGACGGCTTATTTTAATTCTAGCTTCCCTCTTCTTATCTCCCGTGGGTATTAAAAATAGATCAGTCCTCCTAATCAGTCTCCTAGCACGTGTAAAATGGGAAAGTTAATAAGCCCGTTAAATTATGGGGAGGGTAATTTCTACCCTTGATCATTGTCTCATTATTTCAGTATTTCGTGAGATCGCGGTTTCCTTGGGAAGTTTGGCCAGGATCTCGGGAAGGAGAGTCCTAGGAACGGATTGACGGAGATTGCTGCAACTCTCCGAATGCAACCTCGTACTTGCATGGGATCACGTGGTGGTCAAACCGCCGGAGTTAATTCGTCCATTCCGTTAGGTCGTTCCTTCTATATTTCTTCCCCCTCCTTCGCTAGAGATGCGCTTTTTCCTCGACTCATTCGCCGAAGGTCCCTACCTAAGCATCGCGATAGACACGAAAACGGTACCCGATGAACGCCGGAACGGTACGCTCGAGGAGAGGATCGAACTCCCGGAAAGCAAGGCCGTAACGGGACGGCCAGTGATAAGAGCCCGTTATCACGCCCGCGCCTCGGGAACCCGGTTTCTCCGAGTCCGTCTCGCCGACTCGCTTCCTCTCGACGGATCTTCCTTCCGGGTTTCCTGAAATTACTCCACGGAAATATCGGAGATATTAGAAATATCAAAGATACAACGGCGGAGGGGAGAGCGAGTTAAAAAAAAAAATTGTATATATATATATATATTTTTTTTCCTTCGACGCGCTAATCGAGTCGGACAATTCCTGGCAATTGTTTTTAGGGGAATTTCGGTGGACGATGGGGTATTATTTTGCCGCTCGTCGACGGTTTTCCCACGGTCCGGTCCCCGTTTGATCCCATGCCAGGAGCCTCGTGAAATAACAGCGAATCGACACGGCGCGGACGGTTTATTCGGTTTTTTCTTTCCTTTTTTTTCCTTCGGGATTAATGCACGATCCGAAATGAAACAGAGTGCACTCTTTCGGCCCGGTTGCGCTTTATCGACCCACCGGGCGTAATCGAATAACCGGTGGAATAATTTCGTCATTGTTGCGCGGCAAGTGCGGCGAGGCACGCTCGGTTTCTTTACGGAAACCAGAGGGGCCATTGGATGTACGCGAACGAACGAATTTCGGGACCTCGTTGGCCGAATTCGTCCGCGAGATGACGAAAGAGTCCTTTCGTGACGCTTTTCGGTAACGCAATTCCGGGACGGGAATGGGACGCGAGGAGGAAACTCCGGTTCGGGAATTTCTCAGGTGTTTCGCAGGAAACTAACCTTAAACTCTACCCGGGTCTTTCGCTCCTGGAAATTGGCTGGCCGAGACCTCGTCGCAGAGGTTATTACGTCTCGTTACATTGTCCTACCCCTTCCTCGCGTACCGTTTGTCGAGTACAGAATTCTCTCGCTTTTTCCCGCTTCCCTTTTTTTTTTTTCCCCCTTTTCTCTTACCCTCCTCCTCTCGGGCTTCCTTCAACGCGCTGCTCCGGAGCCGTTATTACGGAATGATTTTGCGCGTCTTATTGTCCCTTTTATCGCGCACTCATTAAAACGGGGGAACAACGGGAGAGCATGGGAAAGGGGACCGACTCGAGGGGTTCCCAGAGGAAACGCGGCTCCCGGTAATTCGATGTCCTTTGTCGGGTGGACATGAAAATTGGACACTTTGTCGGGCAGCTTTCGGGAATGCCATTTCGGGAATTCGACGAGACACTCGACACTCGCGGGCACCATTTTCAAGCGGTGATAAGACTAGATCGTATTTTTTTTTTTTTTTTGCCATTTATGAAATCTGCATGGCGCGGATTATGGGACGCCCGTCTTTTCGAAGGATTTTCGCGTAAATGCATTCGTATCTTCCGATCGGCTTAACGCGTTGCGTGTCCCGTGGCCGTTCGCGGTGTTATCGGTCGCAGGTAAAGTACACGGAGACCTGCACACGCGTTTCAATTTACGCGAATTACCGTGCCCGGGCGCCGCTGATTGCGAAAGCCTCCATCGACCGTCCTAGGGTGGGATCTAGGGAAAAATCGAGAGAAATGTCCGGTAGGAGGATAGAAAATATAAGGAAAGAAGGAAAAATGTCATTTCGCGAGGAGGAAAGGTAAAGAGCAGTCCGATGTCTCCGGGGATCATCCCGTGATAAGGCGAGTTATCGCGGTTTCGAATGGGCGCCTTGACGGTAACGCTTTTCGAGGGCCTTTGATATAAGTATTCCCGGCGTCCCGAAGGCTCTATTGGGCCTTAAGGGATTAAAGCGTAAGCCGACCTCGAGAATTTTCCCGAGCAACCTCTCGGGGGAGAAGAGCCCTCCCGGTAACAAACCCGCGAGGTTGTTATCGCGCCACGCAAATCCCGCGGGATCCCACAAATTTCCCCCCGGGCCTGAAATTATCGCGTCGACTTTCCTCGCGATTTTCCCCTCCGTTCGAAATTCCGCCGAATAAATACCCAACGCTCCTTCCTCGCCGGAAGTACGACGAAAGGCGTCCTTCAAGAGAGGTCCACCCGGAAAGTCGATTCTCGATTTAGGAGTATATTTCACTCGAGAGGAAGGAAAGCCGACTCGACCCCCGTTCCCCTCGGGGCCTGCCAAACCCTCTCGATGAAGGCTTCGACGGAGTTTTCCTTCCCGCCATTATTCGGCAAGTGGCCTTCTATCCGCGGAAAGTATCCCTTTGTGTCCTTCCCGCTCGCCGCCGGTCGATCGCTTCGATCGCCCCGGAGAGGATTTCCCATGATTATCCCCGATTTTCCGGAACGCCTCGAGCAAAACTTCTCCCATCACGGTAGAACATTTCCATATTACCAAAGGAAGCCGATTTAATCAATGAAACGCACTTTTTCACTCGATTACCATTTTTTTCCGTAATTATTGCCGATTATATTAGAGCGTTTCATTTTTCTTTGTTTTTTTTTCTTGTTTTTTTTCCGAGTCGATCCCGGTGGTACCCGGGAGTCGAAATTATAAATTCCTTGTGAATTTCTCGTGAATTCCTAAAAAATGTCTCATAAATTCCTGCTTCCCAAAAAAATCAAGGGGGGCGTCTCGATAAGAGAGGGGGTTCGATCTGGGGGGGTGGTTCGGCACCTCTGTGAAATAGGTATCGCGAAGGTTAGCTGCGGATATCCGCATTGTTTCGGACCACCGAGCCAAGTCAGCTGACCTAGATTAGGCCAGCTGGGCCAGAATGCTGGCACACTTGATGCTCGACTATAGGAAAGCACTTGTCGCCCGAATAACCTCGTCCCCGTCCCCGCGACCTGCTCTATCGGTCGCGAACTGAAGGATACTCGCGCTGATAGCGCCCTGATAACCTGCCGCCTGATATCGCGAACGCTTTACCATTTAACCGGTGGATCTTCGCTGCCGAGGCGAAGATAAAAAAAATTAATATCAAGAATCGACGATCCATTTGAGGAATTAAAAGGCGACCCTCTGTATAATTAGAGTCGACATCGAGTCGTCCATGCCGATCGGCGATGGATAAAAAAAATTGATCCAAGCCGCCCCTTCATTTCGGAATTGGTTTTCGCTCCCTCGAGAGGGGCATTTCCATTTGTTTGCCCTCCGTGGATTGTCCTTTTACTAGGTTTTACTAGGTTGGGGGAGTACAATGGGCACTCGAAGACGGTAATAGGGCGTTATCGCTTGACCCGTTGTCGCGATGCTCCCCGACGATAGGCCAGGGTAAACCAATCGCCGGGAAATGTTATCGCAGATGAAGTGTCGGCCAGGTAAGGTCTCCCTGACGGAGAAGGATTGCTTTGCACACCTGCGTTCTCTCACGACTCGTCGAATCGACCGGGACAGTCGATTCGCTTACCTGAGACAAGGGAAAGGTGAAGGACGGAAATGACTTGATTTTATGTTCGCTCATTAAGAGGAGGTGGAGGGAGCCGCCTACACCCTCGACGTCTCCAGGAGTGCAGTCGAAGCGTCTTCGTAGATTCACGCGTATGTTTGCCCTCGAGTAAAACCCGGCCCTAATTTGTACCTCAAACCGACGCCGAACGTCGTGGCCGAGGTGCCTTTCCAAGAGAGGAGAAAAAAACCTCTGTAATTTAATTATTGAAAGAATAAGAAAAAAAAAAGTGAAGGAAATTAAAGGGGCTCAAATTGTCAGAAAACGCTTTAATAAAATATTCGTTATTCAACCTAACCACCGTGTCGAACTAACGGAAGGATCGATAATAATTGGTGATTACTTGCGATCGCAGTGAAATCCTGGTACTTCGGGTCTTATTAATTTTTTTTTTTTTTTCTTCGCCAAGAGGGTCTCGATTTCTTTTTCTTGGGAAACATCAAGAGAATAATCGGGTTTTGTTATTGGCAGGATATCGGTATTAGTGCCGGGTCCATTATCCGCGTCGTCTCGGCCGCTTTTCTCGCGGCCTTCGTTTCTCCGTTCTAAATGAAAACGGCCTCGAACGGCGTTAAACTGCGAGAAACGCGACTCGGACGACGGCTAGATCCTCTCCGAGATGGAAGAACCCGGTGCCGAGGTTCGGCCTCCGAGATGTACGTAATCGACGTGCTCCGTTATCGATCCTACGGATAACGGCGTTATCACCGGCTACTCTCGTTCTCGTTGCCGCTCCCCTGGGGATTAACGGCGACTGCACATCTCCCACGGCCCCCTTGTGTCGGATCTGTGATCTGACTATAAAAAGACAAATAGTGGATAGAAAAATGGCCGTTCACCGAGTCTATAACTATATGCCGGGATGGTTCTTTATTCATGAACGAGGGAAATAATATTCCCGATAGCGAGTCGTGTGCAATTGCTTCCGCAAAAACTGGTCGGGCATTTATTAACCTCGAATTCGTAAGACGCGCAGAGCGCGCCAATTGCGCGCCGCTCCTTCGACCAATCACGAGCCGCCCCGGGCCCCACGTGACCGGGGTCACGTGGGCCGCGAATCGCGGCGCGCGAAGGCGATAGCCGCGCGCGCCCATTCAGTCGGCTCCGACCACCCGTCCGGTTCGGTTCGACGGATCGATCGAGAGCCGGGCTTCCTTCCGCGGGACCTCGCCAAATCTCGAGTCCGGCTCCGATCCACGTATTTCCGGTCCCGTGCCAAATTAGACCGCGCTTACTCATCGGAGTCTCCCGTGCGTGCACGGGCACGCGCGCCGATTGGCCGTCGCGACGCTCAATGGGACTCGACGGTCGGCGGACGGCCGCGAATTTCACGTGTTGACCCTTCCCGGCTCGAATTCGCCCCGGGGGATGGGACGCCGCCATTTTGAGGAACCCCGCAGGGAGGATGAACACCGACGTCCGAGGTACGAGCTTCTCTAAACCTAACCTCAAACGATTAATCTCAAAACCCTGCTTCGTTCCTTCTCCTAGGATTATCGACGGAAAGTCGTCGGCGAATCCGAGATCCTTGGTAATTGGCTAGGACCTCGGATTTAATTTTAATCCTAAATCCCACGAGTCCTGGAAGAATTGACTGGGAAGGAAAAACGCGTTGGTTGCGGGTTTTCCTCGCGAAGAGATTCGAAGAAATTCCATTCGGCGTCCCGGTGGGAGCTTCTACTCATCCTTCGAAAATCTCCCCGTGTTCTCCACGTCCAAGGGACATCGGAGGATACGCGGAGAACCCGATGATAAGAGGAAGAACACCGAGGAAAAGGACACCCTCCCTTGGGCCGGACTACCCTTCGGAGCGTATCTCTCGACCGGAAAGCAATACCGTCCGGTCCCCTTAACTTTCTTTATGAACTAAGGACCCGCTCCGAAATGGTTGAACCGAGAACGACCTAAAAAAGGTGAAAAATGAGGAAAAGCTGCACGAACTCCGTGGTCTGGCCCGGTAAAGAATAAGCCCTTGCTCGGAAGCAGCGAGGAATTATCCTCTTCCCTCTTTCCGGGGCATTTATTTAGAATTCGCTGTCCGATGTGGCTTTCCTCCTTTTCCTCCTTAAGCTTCCCTTGCCGGGATCTAGCCTTGCGGGAAACGGTGCCAAAGGGCGTATCTAACGAGTATTTGCAATAATTATGCTTAGATAATTATTGCAAATACTCGTAAAGGCTTCTAAAGAGCGATCATTCGAAATCAAGACCAGGAAGTAACGAGATGTCGATGCGAACTCGAAAATGCTAATCTTTCGAGGGATCCGACTACTCGATCGTTCCTCACGATCTTAACGACTTTGTTGCATAATTTATTAGAATAATGTGTCACGCCTCGAGGAGCCGTTGGTCATTTGTTAATCAAAGAGCCGACAGGGGTCGAGGGAGAAACAATCTCGCGGCGAGGCTTAACTGGCGTATTTCTTTCTCTAACGAGTAGGTGCACACTTAGTGCTCCGAGTGGTACATTGTCGCGTAATTGCGATCTCGAGACCATTGTGCGCTAACGCTCCGTAACCGCGTCGATTACGGAGGCAGTGCGTCATGTACGCGTCCAGATCGTCGCGACGCTAAACGTTTAAGTCCCCTCCGATTTAATTCCCTTAAATCTCTCGCTTGCCCCTTGTTACCCGATCCTCTCGTCGAGTTAATCCTCGATTTCGTCCCGAGGATGCTTCCCCGAAATTGTAACCCTCGTACGAATTGCCGCACCGAGCGTTCACCTCCCCCCGGAGCTAACTCCCTCGATAATCCCCGGTTATTTTTAATCTTTTCGATTTAATCGTCGATTTCGTCCCGAGTCCTCGCGCGGAGGGGCACCCCTCGAGGGCCACTTTAGCCCCATCGGCGGTATTACTCTCAAAGTAAGAACAGTACCCCGCTCGTTAGGGAAGCGAGTAAATCAGTCTGAGTGGCCACTTAATCTCCGGCCTCTAGGACTCCGGTGTATTCTTCTGAAAGGAAAAAAATTTCCCGCTGCCTCCCGAGAGCAAATGCACGTTTAATCCGCCCATCTCGAGGCCGTGCTCACGCGGGGGATGTTTCCTCTCTTCGAGGCTCGGGAAATGGGGGATGGTAATTGTCGCGACATCGAGGCTAGGTGATATAGAGTAATTTTTCGAGTTCCTCATTTTTTTTTTTTTTATTTTTCCCCCCATTTTATTTCGAGATTTTCCAGTTTACCGGGGAGGGCTTAAATTATGCATCGCCTGCGGTACGTCGGGAATTATGCGTCGCTAAGGTCGGTCCCGGGGATGTGGGTGGAAATTGCGGAGCTCCTTTTATCACCCGTTCGACGCCCTTTCTCGAGTCTGGGGCGTTTTCTCGATCGGATTACATCTCGATTGCGGTTCCTCGGCACAGCGGCGGGGCATTCTAATTTCGGACGGGCCGATAGGTGCAACGGGAGTATCGATCCCGCGTATCGAATGTCGGTCAGTTTCGAGGTTTACGATGTATCGGGGGCCGATGGCTCCCGGGGAGCATCCGCCGACTCGTAAACGCAATTCCGCGGGCCGCAGGGGGAGGCAGGGAGGCTGCAAGGTAGATATAAGAGCCGGAGATGCGCGATATCGGCGATCCCGAGCACCGGGCATACCGTGGAAATGGCAGGCCCGACGAGGAAGGGGGGAAAAAATGGCCCTCCACGGGAAGGATATTAAATCTCGAGTGCCAGGAATCCGACGGGATATTTGCCGAAATTATGCCGCCCCCCTCGAGCGGCCGAAAAGCGCTAATCTCGAGGAAGGGAGACTTTATATCACTTTATTCATTATTCTTAAGTGTTCACATATATTTTTTTTATTTTTTTTTTTTCTGACGATCCGAAATCCACCAATTTTGTGTCGAACGCGAGGGGGAACTCGGTCTGGCCAGGGATATATGGAAATGGGGAAACTTGGACCGTCTTCCTAATTCTTGTTCGGTAATCGCTCGTTACCGAACACCTCTTGCCTAAGAGCGGCTCGATTTAATCCCGCGATGCGATTTCTCGAGCGGGCTCTTCCGGGCGATGCGGTCGGGATTTTGCGGGCCCTGGCGAAATTTCGTCGTCGAAAGTTGCGGCCATCCTCCCCCTTTGATGTTCCGCTCAGCTGCCGGGAGAATTGCGCATCGATGAAAATGGCCGGCCGAGTAATCGAATCGCGCCGCCCCTCGGTAACTCGGAGCGGAATATTCGAAATCCCTCCCGCGGATCGGACCGTCCTCCGGAATATCGTGGAAGTAGGGAAATATCGCGGGGAGTTTCCGGTACCTGTCCTGGGAGGAGACCGTTCGACGAAATCGAGTGAATTAATGTGAAGAGGCCGATAGACTGACAGGTACATTCCCTCGGAATTGTCATTTTTAACCTCTTCACGGTGCTCCAACTTCTCGAGGGGAGGGAGACTCCTTTTTGCGAAAGATGTATATCCAGCGTTTTGGAAATAATCGACCTCTACTCCCGAATTCCAAGCCACTCGTAATTCACTCGTCAAGGGGCTCTGCCCTCCCTTGGCGGAGTGCACCAGGATGCATCGAGCCACGAAAGCGCGGTACACCTTCGGCAAGTTTAATGGCGGAAAGTACATGCCACGGGCAACCCTGGCGAATTTCCCGGTCGTGGCAGCCCGAGTCGAGACACCTACTAATTTCCCCTGGTAACTTCCCCCCCACGTGATTTAACGCGACCTCGTCACGAGGGAATTCCGCCATTCCGGGGGTCAGCGAATTCCCCCGAGATGCTCCCCCTAACCTGGGGAAAGAGATTCCAAAGAATTCCTCCGTGACTTTCGAGCTGTGTTAATTCATTCCCCCGGTTTTCCATGGGGTCTTCCATGGGGTTCCTCGAGGTGTGTCCGCTCTCCAGCGGAAGAGCAGACCGACTGACAAAACGCGGGCATCCGGAGGTGGCGGAGGGTCCGCGGTTTCCAGCCGGGATCGATAAAAGAGACTTTTCCCGTACCTCCACCGCGCAACACGTGCAATTCCCTAAGAATATCCCGTGGGGCTCTCCTCTCTCGTTCATGGGGACCCCGTGTAAATGACGCTCCCCGCCGAGCGGGGCCCCAGGGTTCCCGCGACTCCGTGCGTGCGCCTTATCCCTGAGTGGATGTAAATTTAACCTTATGGAATAATGCGACATTGTGCTTGGAATTTCTAATGGGACGGGTACACCGCGCGAGTGGACTGCCGATTGCCGCTGCGGGCCTTCCGCGCCGTACGGGAAGCGTTTGGATCCGAGTTCGTGGAAGGCAAATAAAGACCGGCCGATTTAAATACAATCCAGTGGCGTAAGGGCCCCTAAGGAAGTCGATACAGGCGTGGCGGGAATTATGGAGTACTTTGGCGGGACTCAAAGTAACGCCAAAGGTGGAGGTATTTTCTTTTTCTTTTTTTTTTCTTTTTTTTTTTTACGAGTTATGAAATACTTTGGATTTTATTTCTCTTTCATTATTTCCAGAGTCCTTTTGGGACTTGAAGGGACGTCGAGATCCAACGGAAACCTACTTTGGAGACTCATCCCTCTTCTTGGGTTTTTGTCTCCCGTTGATTTTTAATTCCCCTCGTTATCAGTCCGATACGAAATTTATCTATCTGAGATTATTTATACAGCCGTCTGGTAAAGTACCAGACTCTGGCCTGGCCGCGTGTTGTACGCCCACTCGATAGAGACTTAAATCGCCGCTTAATCGCGTTATCAGCCAACTAAACTAGGTTTATTAACGTTTCCATTAACTCCGTGTGTGATAAGGATAACACGGCGGTTATCCGGGGAGGCGTATCAGTCCAGGTGAACCATTCGTCCGATGTGGGAATTCTCGGTTTAATTATTTTTATCCAATTTCATCGGTGAAAAATAAAGAAAGAAATCAACCCCTCTTATCGGGTGGTTTTTCTATTTTATCGAAATTTTCCCGAAATTCTGGCTTCGACGCTTAGAACGGACCATCCGAGCCCCGGTTCCCCCGACCCGGAGACGCGGATTATTTTCCAATGAGACTCGTCGTGACTTTTTCCGCAATTTCCCCGTCGCGGTGTCACCCGGGCGGAAAATCGAGGCGCGACCCGCGCTTTGCAAAATCCCGCAAAAAACGGGGCCCGGTAAAACCGACCAATCGCGTAACGAGCTCACCTGACGGAGACGAGGTATCGAGGTGTATCCTTCCGCGATGTTTTACGCCCAGGTTAATTACCGCCAAGTTTTTTTTCACCGACGAGGCCATCGCTTCGCAATTTCCACCGTCTACGCGGCAGTACTTCCTGTTGGTCTTAGAATCGGTTTCTCGCCCCGAGGTCCCTCTTCCCTCGACGTACCTTTATCGTCCACCTTGATAACAAGAGATACCAGAATTATAATCTAGATTCCTATTATTATTTATTTTTTTTTTTTCGCGGAAAATCTAACGAGTCCGGATTTGTAAAAAGTGGAAAAAGGACGCGCCTTGGGACGAATTGAGAAAATCTCCTGGGAGATTTCCCGATGGCTCGACAGATCGGCTCTTCCACCTTGCGTTACCTTTTAACGCTGGAAGAGAGAATCGCATAAATTATCCAGCCACGTTTAGGACACGCACGTTTCCCTGGGAAACTCTCGCCCGGTAATTACTATCAGCCGGGAAGTCTATTAATTACCCCACCGAATAACGGCCTGGATCCTGCGACGAGCAGGTCGTCAACCTGCGAAACGTCCAACCTAGACCTCGGGGCCAAGATTTATTCCCAGGTCGTCGGGAGTCACCTGTCAGCTGATCGGGATCGAAGGGCTTGCGGACGTATCGCTGGGAAATGGAAAATAATAAATACGTGTATATAATATATATGTATAAAATGAGGGAAAATTGCGCACGCTCGGTGATTCCGAATTTCCGCCTCCGGGGGGGGAGGGGGGGGGGGGCGGATTAAATCGAAATGCAAATAGCCCCGGCCATCCGAGAGGCGTAAAGTCGGCCCGTAAAAGCAGTGCACGCTCGGTGAACTTTCCCAGCGATGAACTCCCCGAGATATCAGGCAAGAGCCGTGATAAGGCGCCGGGACGCGCGGCGAAAAATTAACCGCGAACCGGGAATCCCGGATGGAGGAAGAAAAGGCCTCCCAGGAGAGCGGAAAAACCTCCGCGAGGTCTCTGAACTTCTTTCCGGTGCGATTCCACGCGTATCGATCTAAGAGCAAATAATCGATGACAGAAGGTATACCGCCTTATTTTATTATTTCTTTTTTTTTTCTTTTCACTCCACGCACTCATGAGTCACGTGAATTTCGTAGAAACTCATGTTACGCGGAGCTTCGGTGGAAATAGAAAAATCGCGGGCTTCCGGCCCTCGTTGCACCAGGGGTTGAGCAACCGTGCGTTGCGTTTACTCGACGTAGGCCGACGTAGTAAATTTCACCGAGGAAACGACCTCGTTGCCGTAATTGTTACGAGGAGAGAAACCTTTATTCCTACCGTGACGTTTCGTGCAAAACGACAAACTCGGCCTTCGCGTCGTCCGACCGGAAAGGAAACGCGTACGGAACGAGCACGTTAAACGCGGCGTTACGAGAAACCGCGACCGAGGGTCGATAATCGAGATCGACGTGCAGATTTCGACCTCCTGGAAATTTCGCAAAAATGGGAGATTTATTCGGTGTACATTAAGTATTGGTATCGAGGAAGAAAAATCTTTATCTCGGGACCATCCTTCGTCTCATCCTCGAGACGAAGATTTATCCCCTTGGTGCCGATATATAAANATAAAAAAAATTATAGGTATATGTTCTTGGTCTCGACGGTCGCTAAAATGTCCTTTCGTCGTCGACTGTTGCAGATCGATCCAAAATGGCGGACCATCCGATGCACTCGTCATTGCTAAGGTGAGCCCGAGTTCGGGGACTCGTCCCCGGTTATTCTTCCACGTAATAATAACCGCGTGTACGAGGAGCTCGAATCGCCAGGCTCGGCTCCGAGTCGTCGCGATCGCCGGGCAGAAATTCCATCCGGGAATATCTTTAAGTTCTCCGCATTTTTTCTTGGCCCGCGATCAAGTTGCTCGTCGCGTGCGCCTCGTCGAGGGATTCCTCCCGACGCGCCGTGTAGAATTTCGCCCGGAAAAAGCGGCGACATCGGACGAGGAAAACCTTGCTACCGCCGCACCCTCTTCATTTCCATTTCCTTGGGCGACCCTTTAGGAAAAAAGAAAAAAAAAAAGAAAATTGAAAAGGTACCGAGCCCCCGAGTGGCCCTTCGAGCTCGTCCTCCCTTCATTCCATTGTATCGAAGTCGTCGTTAACCCTTTCAGTGCCGACCGAAGTCGTTAACACGCGGACAAACGGCGATATATCGTTCGCCAGTAAAAGGGTTAAGGTGATGTGAAAGTAGCATCGAAGAGGTTTTGTTTATAAAACTTTCCCCTCCCACCTCGATTTACCGAACGGCTTGAAACTTTACAACGTGAACAGGGAGACTACAAGGGAGGTCCTGAAACTCATGAAATTTCAATTCCCTTTCAAATTTCTTTATAGGTATTTTAAAAATACTTGATAAAAAATGAAATTTCCCGAGTTTCAGGACCTACCTTAGGGTCTCCATATTCACGGTTTAGCGTGAAACTATTTGAGACCCTTCCGCGTATATATATTTTTCTTCCATTTTATCTCCTCCGATTATTCAGTTTCCCTCCTTTGTCTCGCCATTTCTAGGCGGAAAAAAAGAAAAAAAAAAAACGTCGCCTCGTATTTCCCTTTCGGCGCGAAGAAGGCGAAGAGGAGCCTCCTCGTGTGTCGCCGAACACGCGTCGTTACACAATGTCGAGGGGCCTGTCGGCGAAGCCTTAAATGCGGCGACCTCTTAACTCGGTCGTTTGCGCTCTTCCAGGCTCTTTCCGATCTTTTTTCTCTCCTCCCTTTTTCCTCGGGTTTCTCTATTTCTCCCCCCCCCCCTCCCGGGTCTCCCTCTCGCGAGATGACACGCCGTCGCGACAAATAACGCCCCGGCGACACGCGAGGGCTTTCGCCTCGTCGAAAATGGCACTCGTCGGGCGAAATGAAATTCCCCGTCGCGACCCTTGACACGCGATCGGCGCCGCTCAAGGGATTAAAAGGGCCACCTCTTGCGTGGTATTACACGTCCCCGGTCGATATAGCGATAAGGGATCGCCGCCCAAATGAATTTGTTGACGGTATATCGATCTTGTTTCAGGAGGGCCACCTAGGGACGCCAGCATGAGAGGTGAGTCTTGGCTGCGGTTCAAGTTTCCCCCCCGAAGGAGAGGGCGGATCGTCGTGACGACAATCGCCGCCCCCTGATTAGGCCTGACGGAAATTTCGACGGAAACGTCCCCCGGAGTGACGCGGGTCGTCCTACGAAATGACGGAAACGCAGGGGTGGAAATTTCCGGGCAAGGGACGGGATGAAAATACCCCGACAAAAGTCGCGGACCAGACTCTCTGGTTTGAAATTATTTCCTGTGAATTTCATCTTTCTTTTCTCTTTTCTCTCTCTCTCTCTCTATATATATATCCTTTATCGAATTCTCATCTCGTTCCCCTTTTCCCTCCTTTTATCGGGAAATTCGCGACGGAGGGTGGAAGGGAATTTTCTTTCTCGTCCCCCCCCCCTTCGACCCGCAAACCCCCTCTGCAAGGCTTCTTCTTTCTAGGGAAACCGCAGGAATCGGAGCCGAGCGGAGGGACCTTAAGGCAGTACACGATTTACTCGTTGTACACGAGAAAAAAGCCGGTCTCCTCGCGAGGTAAAGGATCAAAGTATACGTAGACCCTCGCACTACCCCGTAGGAGAAACGGCGAGTAGAATTAGCGCCTCCGTCAACGAGGGAGGATCGATAATCGATCGATCTCAACTTGTCCCCTCTACGCTTCTCGCTTTAATTTTAAGCTAGCGCGCCCACCTTAGGAAAATCGTTTTTCTCCCTAGGGATAAAATTCCGCATTTTTCCTTTGCCCTTTTCTATTTGAGAGTCCATAAATATCTGAATAAGTATCGACCGGAAGTACAGGATTTCGTACATGGTGGGGGTGCTGGTTTCAATGAGCTGGTCCTCCCGGAAATAGCCGGGCAATTAGGCGAGACTTTCCGAAGGCTATTTTCTCCTCCATTAGGAGTCACTTTTTTTTTCCCCCACCCCTTTTCCTCTTTTTCTCTTGCTTTTCATTTTTTTTTTTTTCCCTGTGAGCCCGGGAATTTTATAAATAATCGGGGATCCGTCCTCGAGGTTACCTGAGGCCGCTCGTGCGGTCATTTGGAGGAATAACGTCGTTTGGTCGTTAGCGAGCCAGCTGTTCTCGCGAAGTCGCCCGGGCATTATGACATTTGCGTCATGTTTGTTAGCCGTGGTGGAAGCAACAAATGACCGGCCTGGGATCCCGGGCGGTGCGGAGCTCTCGTGCTCCACATTGGGGACAAGTTTAATTAAACGGCACCCTAATTCGCAGACGATGCCTTTCCGTGACCCGTAGAAAACCGAGTCGCCTCGGAGACACCCTCGTCTCCCCTTTTTTACCTCTCTGAAGAAAAATGACCAAGGTACTCGCCGGCAAGACCTCGCGTCACCATGAAATTTCCCTTTCAGCCCCCAATTCTCTATAAAACCTTTAATATATATTTATATTATGAATATAAAATATATATTCCCTAATTTTACATCGGCACCCGGCACGCGCACTCTATGTACACGTCGCCTATCCACGTGCACTTGGCGCGCTAACTCTACTTGTACGTGGTATGCCCTCGGGCATTTATGCGCCCACATGCCGCGATATCGACCGCACGTTGCATACGGTGCATACGGTGCATACGGGGAATACGCGTGTGCGGTAGGTCGGCCCGCGAAATGACCCGTGACCCGTGTTTTAATTAAACGTTCAATTAAAATTCAAAAGGACCAGGTACACATTTATATATTATTTTTTAACCCTGCTCTCAAGATTCGCGGCTACTGACTTGCTTAATTTTTTTTTTTGCTTTTTTTTTTCTTCTCGTCCGATCTTTCCAAGCCAAGCTTGTAGAATTAAAACCGCGGGCATTATGAATTTAGCATACCGCGAGGCATACGAGTCGCGTGAATTGATTAGCCTGATTAATTTATTCTCGATTGTTTGCGATAACGGTGAACGAAAGATCGCCCGATAATTCGGATTTCCTGTCGGCGAGGTGGTGTTTTGGCCGTCCTCGCTCGACACATGGAGTAATGCGTAATTACTGTAATTACGCTCTCCTAACTGTATCGCCCGGTCTCCGTCGTATTTCTACAATTACGGGTACCTCCGGAATACGTACTTCGCGGTGGACCAAGGGGAATGTCATTAACTCCGCTATCGTACCGCCGAGTTTTAACGGCGAGCCCACTCTCCTCGGGCGAATAATTTCCCTCAGAAATTTTAATTAACCGGATATCTTTTCTACGGCCCGGCCAATTTGCCATACCACCCCGGGCCTGAAATATGTCCGGGGATTCGGATCGAGATATCGATATATATCGCCGCAATCTCGCGTGGCAATCGATCGGGCCACGACCAGGCTGAGGGAAATCACATTCGCCATGGGACGAGGCATTGCTTTGCCAAAGAAATCACGATTCGCGCGGTGCGCTGATTTATAAGTCCTAAAAGCGTGCCGCGAGGAAACGATCCCTTTCCATATATTTTTTTTCTTTTTTTTTTTTTTTTCTTATTATACCTCCGTTTCTCTCCCCTTCGCCGTTCCCTCCTCCCCGAAAAATTCCCCGTCTCCGGTCGCGGACAAATTTCCCCGAATGCAAATCCCCTTCGCCTAGGTACACGTACGTGTACACGTGCACTCGCGGCATTTCTCCAAATAACTTTATAACTTCGCGGGCGCCCCGGCGTGTACGCGAAATGCGAGTACCTCGGAGAGGCGCCGTGAAAAAGGTGATTTTTTTTATCCCTCTCTCTCTCTTGCATTCACGAGGACGTTATTTCGGTCTTAGGGAAGGGGGCGAAATTGTGTATTTCGCAGGATTGAAAGGTATGAATTTTTTACCCACGGGAATGAAAGTTTATTTAATCGGTTAATTATTTCCCGCGGCCGAAAGTTACTTCTCGAGGTGGAGCTTGGACTTGCTCTAGATGGGGCTCTGGCTACGCTGTTTTAATTTCTTTTTGTTTTTTTTTAATCGGTGATGTGGGTAAAGAAAAGTCTAAGAGAAGNTCTTAGGGAAGGGGGCGAAATTGTGTATTTCGCAGGATTGAAAGGTATGAATTTTTTACCCACGGGAATGAAAGTTTATTTAATCGGTTAATTATGTCCCGCGGCGGAAAATTACTTCTCGAGGTGGAGCTTGGACTTGCTCTAGATGGGGGTTTGGCTACGCTTTTTGTTTTTTTTTTTTTTTAATTTTAATCGGTGATGTGGGTAAAGAAAAGTCTAAGAGAAGAGTTTTTCGTCGATTCCAGGTGTGCCGGTCGTCGGGGGTGTGGTAAGAACGGGTCGAGGGGCCCTGGTGAGGACCCTGGCCCTGGTGTTCCTGGCGACGTTCCTCTGGCTCCAGCTACACGTGGTCAGCCTGACGGGCCGGTCTCTGCCAAACTCCTCGGCTGCCAATGAGACCCTCTACGCCCTGGTGCCCCAGGAACTGCACAGGTGAGACGAACTGCACCTACGAAAAAAATGGGAAAAGTCAGATGAAGGTTTTAAGAAAAATGAAGAAAAATT
Source organism: Orussus abietinus (assembly GCF_000612105.2). Lineage (NCBI taxonomy): Eukaryota > Metazoa > Arthropoda > Insecta > Hymenoptera > Orussidae > Orussus > Orussus abietinus. The sequence goes on from NW_019394437.1 coordinate 1,297,909, forward strand.
CCCCACCCGGTGATCCGACGATTCCGATCGTTCTCTCTTTCCTCAGGTACCTGAAGGACACCAGGAACGCGAGCGGCCTGGCGAACTCGACTTCCGGGACCCTGACGGAGCCAGAGATCGCCGAGATCCGGCGTAACATCGAGAGGGCGAACAGCGAGCAGAAGATCTACAACGAGGAGGCTTTCGGCCCCCTGGCTCCGGACGCCCCCGTCATCGTGGTCCAGGTGCACGTGAGGCTGACCTACCTGCGGCACCTGATCGTCTCCCTGGCGCAGGCCAGAGGCATCGAACAGGCCCTGCTGGTCTTCAGCCACGACGTCTGGCACCCTGAGATCAATTACCTGGTCCAGAGCGTCGACTTCTGTCGGGTCATGCAGATATTCTACCCTCACAGCATACAGACCCATCCGCACACCTTTCCCGGGGAGGACCCCAACGACTGTCCCAGGAACATCCACAAGGAACAGTGAGTGCCGGCCTGTACTACATATATCTACAATGAATAAAAATAGGATTTGCATTAATTTATATAGGGAGGGTACACCCAGGGCAAGTCGGAAGGAATATCGGTGGGCAAAGTCGGAGCACCTCTTCACGGTATACTCCCGCGCATGACGGGTTGCCTGTCGTCCAGGGGAATTGGTTTTACGTACTCGGGCTTGCATTTCGGATGGGGAATTTTTTTATTATATCTAATAATACTTATTTGATCCAGTAGGAAAGAAAATTGCGAAATCGACTCGAGCGATCCTCCGTGGTAATCCAGAATGCTGTCGGAGTGCACTTCCTGACCTCTGACTCCGTTTCCAATCAGGTTCAGTGCCCCCTCGTCACGCAAGACGGTATTAAGATAGATTAAATAACACAGGCTTCTTCCGAACTGCTTGCGTCACTGCCAACTCGCGTTTTGCCTCCTCGTTTTGTTCTCGGTTCCGAGATGGCTCGACCGCTATCTTCTCCCTCGAGGTGCACTCGTCCGCACGCGGAACGCCACGCGACCGCGATTAGAATTAAGCGGCGATTAAATGGCGATTCGATCGTCCGGGAGAAACCGACACCGGATGTCGCGGTGCGGAACGTTTCGAAACATCGATACCGAGGTAGCCCGAAGACCCGATGAATTATCCGAAATGATTATGAATCGTTATAAATTCCTATAAAATTGTTATGGGTATGTTTTAATTTTTTTTTCTAATTTTTTCCGTCCACCGCAATGCTTTAATCGAACCGACTCCCTCTTCCACAGCGCGCTGAACCTGAAGTGCATAAACGCGAAGCATCCGGACCTCTATGGACACTACAGGGAGGCGAAGTTCACCCAGACGAAGCATCACTGGTGGTGGAAGGCCAACCGAGTGTTCGACCAGCTGACCGTGACCAAGAACCACACGGGCATGGTCCTCTTCTTGGAGGAGGACCACTTCGTGGCCGAGGACTTCCTCCACGTCCTCAGGCTCATGGAGCGCACCTGCAAGCACAGCTGCGAGCGGTGCAACGTGCTCTCCCTGGGGACGTACTTGAAGACCTACAGCTACTACGGCGAGGAGAGTCGCAAGGTGAGGACCCTCTGCTCGGCGAACTCGGATATCGGGCGTCGCGACGTCGGGGAGTCCTTATCAACCCTGACGAATTAACGGTCCGACATTTTAGAGGACCTTTTCCTCGATAAACCAGGGAAGATCTCGATGCAGGAGTTCATCGGTCGGCGGCTCGCCCTCGAGGAGCGGCATTTTACCCCGGAGACCGTCTTGAAGAAAAGCAACCGCGAAGAAACTCCGGAGCGATAAGCCGGAGTGCGTCAACCTCCGATCTCGTACGTGCTCATTGCTAGGCGTAACGAGCTAATGAGGTTCAACGAGTGGCGATAAAACGGCGGTCTCGATGACTCCTGCATCTCGATCCTCTTGGACGGGACGACTCCTGGAAACACTCGCGCTCTTAGGACGAAGGGACCCGGAGGGCTGGAAAAAATTCTGAAATTATTTACCGCGGTGATTACGGCGGATGGGAAATCGATCACCTGGTTATTTTTTTTCCTGGGATATGGAGGGAAGACTCCCCGATGTCACGAGACGTCGCGTTCCCTGCTCCCGTTGCCCTCGGCATCCGCGGTCACCAGGGTACCGTCGATCTTTCCGACGTCACCACGAATGATCGTAATGCGAATGTTTCACGCAACCCCCCGTAGTACCTCGGCGTCAACGGAGCCCTGCAAAAGGAACTTCTCCGCGGGCTAAAGAGACACGAGGGAGCAGCTCAGCAGGGTAGCGTGTCCACGTATCAGGGTGCCCAGACGGGGCAACCCGCCCCGGCATGGGCTTACCAGCTCTTGCCGAGCCTCTACAACCATTACCAGAAGGTCTCAAGACAGAATCTTGCAAGCTCCGCCTCGACGCAACCTCCTTGCTAGCCCTTCGTCTTTGCCGGCCCCCGAGGGAGACCCTCCGGCGAGGACCTGCGAGTCGTCGAAGACGGACCGCCGTGTCCTCTTTTTATTGTTCCTTTTTTTTTTTCTTTTTAATTTTATTTTAATCGAAACGCGGTAGGAGCGCATGTCCTCGTCCGAGGGACTCCGGTCGACCTATCTCCGGCCAGGACTCGTAGCCGAGGTTCGACTCGAGGTCCGAGGTCACTCCACTTTTGGCATCCTTTCAGATGTGGCTGACGCTAAAGAAACGACGACACGCCTCGGGTCTACCGCTCTCCTCCGGGTGCCTCGCTGGACGATAGCCGGCAGTCTTGGCCTTTTTCTAATGACCCCTCGGAGTTATATTCCCTCTTTGAAGCTCTCCGATCGATGTCCCGAGCGACCTCCTCCGACCTCCTGCCGAAAACGAGTCCTCCGAGGAGCGTCTAAAAGAAAATCCATACGAGGTTCGAAGGCCCCGGATAGAAATTTCGTTACTTAACGTGTACCTGTTAATGCGCGTAAATAATCGGGGACGTATTTATTTATGTTTATTTATATTTATTCATATCTATTCTTATTCAGGGATTAGTATCTAAATTACTGCCGATCGGGCGGGCGTCAGGGAATTCTTTGGACGGTGATTTTTGATTTTCTTTAGACGCAACGGGTGGACTCGAACGAATATCGGCCGGCCGATTTCCCGGGGTGGAATGTCGTTTCCTGCCGTGAAAAATTCTCCACACTCGAATAACCGAGGTGGCACTTGGTCCTGTCGGGGTATGAATCACGGTCGTTCGTTCGGCCGCTCGTATTTCGGGGCCGGGGCCACTCGTAAAAACGTTGAAAAATTCAACGAGCCACTCGACGAAATGCCCCGAAATGCGAAACGGCAAAACGGGCCGAGTCCTCCGGTAGCCGTAAAAAAGCGAGGAACGCTCGAACCCTACGACGGGTATTCGCCTCGACTTGTCTCGATATTTCTCTAGGCTTACGATGCGTCGATTTTTCAGGATACCGGCGCTAAATCGCCGGATAAAATCGAAAGTCCCCGAGAAGGAGATTTAGACGCATCGTTAGGAGGTCCGGAAGAGACCGGATCGGCACGAGTTCGGTCTCCTCGGCGGAGAGCTTCATCGCGTAGATCGTAGATCTTGTCCCATACTCCTGGCCGATCTCGCAAGCGATCTAAGGCGCCTCATCGAACCCTCGGGAATTATTAATAAGTAATATAATTAATTAATAAATTATATGGGGACGAAAATCGATATGCGCGACCGCTTGCGAGATCCGAGGGTCCTGACGATCCTGCCAAGGGTCGACGGGAAACGTGGCCGGGAGGGAGAGCCGAGTTTTTCTTCCCGTTCTCCAAGAATAGTCCCGTAGTTAGTTGTCAATGGTGCTCGTCGAATTTCCTACGGGGAGAATGACCCCTCTCTCTGGACGTGGTAGTGTTGACGGTACGTCGCATGTAGTTGCATGTTCCGACTTACCAGTTATCAATTTTATATCGCCCGTGTGTTACCCTATGTGTTAGTAGGCTCCGTTTTATTTTGTCATGCGGAAATTGCGCCCGCGATTGGCACGGGGTCTGGCGATGGATTGACAGTCGATTAACGTCATTTAACGAATTACCGATAGGTACCTAATTGACCCGACGATCGATCCAATCGTCGCCTTCGGTTAACAGGTCATCTAAGACTTGCCCCCGCTTTGCTCGTCACGAGCATCGAAACGTGACTCGTAGTCTCCCATTTCCTATAATTTCACCATAGACGCGTTTACAAACTTTCCTTCCCCCCCCCCCCCGCGAGCTAGTCGTAGAACTCTTAATCTCATTAACCGTAGGTAAAATAATTATTAATATCTATGGATTTTAACGAACGATCGCAAGTTACCCTCGAACCTGTAGACGATAACATCCTCCTTGTCAAATAGGAGAACGCCATAAAATCCTGGTTTAGTTTCTAGCGAATCACAGATTGTTATACCCTATATCTACCCTATGTTCGACATGTACGCTCTTAGGAGATTCCGCGGATCCGAGATTTTCAAAATTTCAAGAGGGACCTTCCTCGAGGACTGAGAATATTCCCGGAGGTCGGATAAAATGCCATATATCGAGAGTCCCTCCGAAATTCGATTTTCCCTTTGGCCTCCCTTTTTATCCTATTTCGGAGTTAATAATTGAGCTCGGATGCGGAAGGAAGACCCTCGGGGCGAGAGGTCTCGCTTCCCGGGGTCCATCTTGTACCCCAGGGTCCCGAGGGAGCCGTCGTTACTTAAACTATGGTCGTTGGGTCTAATTAATGTTGGCTCTGGTTTCAACAGGCCGAGGTTACGCCGTGGATCTCCAGCAAGCACAACATGGGCATGGCCTTCAGTCGCGTCACCTGGAACAAGCTGAGGAAGTGCGCGGTGCAGTTCTGCTCCTACGACGACTACAACTGGGACTGGAGTCTTCAGCATATAGCTCAAGGTTGCCTTCCTCCCAGCAGAGGTGCAGGAGCTGCTCCTCGAATCGACTCCGGCCTCGTCGCGATGGTCATGCGAGCACCGAGGGTATTCCACATCGGTGAATGGTACACCTGAAGAAATGCGAAATAAATTAGAGCACTCTTCTTCGGGAACATTTTATAGCGATAAATGATACTCTGCTCTAGCCACGAAGAAGAAGGGACGCGGCGAGTTAAATGTCGCAGCTTAAATTAATCTGGATTGATACTTTTTTTTTTTTCCCCATTTTTTCTTAGCGGCGTGCACCACAAGAAGAACAACTGCGAGTCCACGGCGGTGGTGGCGAAGATGCAGAACGTCCTGAAGACGGCTCGTAACCACCTCTTCCCCTCGCAGCTCACGTTGACCGTGGTGGCGGTGGCCAAGAAGATGAAGCTGAGGAAGGGGAACGGAGGCTGGGGCGACGTCCGCGACCACGAGCTCTGCTGGAACATTACCATGTACCCAGACCTGGTGTTGCCTTAACCCTTCGGATGCTCTTCCACCGGGACGAGAAGATGGCCGAGTACTTTGTGATAACGGCGCAGACTCCAGGATGTCACAAGAGTCCTCGGATCCGACTACTTCGGAGTCTCTACGGGTTGAAAATGGCCACTTGCAGACACTCGGGGTCGACTTTGACCAAGCTCGGGAAAGTCGGGGGATTTTCGAGGGAAGAGAAATCTGGGAGCTGCCCTCGGCCTTTTTTCCTGGCCGGATTTAAATCGTTAACTCAGGAAGGCGAGCGCTGCTCCCGGGTTTTTGGAATGCTCCAAGAGAAGGCTGGCGAAAATCCTGGAGATTATATATATATATATATTATGGCTAGCTAGCAGGACGGGAAAAATTGGAGGTAACGTGGAAAATTGCCGGGACTTTCGCCGCACTCTTGGGAGGGCAAGGACTAGGTAGTCGCGTGTATCGAAATCGAGGTGATAGTCTTCTAGACCTTCCAGTGACGCTTAAATAGGTTCTACGTAGGTCGAGGCGGGCGTTAAGCCGCGCCTTAAATTAATCCCGATTAATTAAGCGGTGATATTCGTACGTGAGATGTATTCGGTGGTCGGTACGGCTTTCGAGGGACCGAACCGCTCGTGATAAACGTACCGATGGACACCATGTGCAAGTAGTTGCGAGCTGAGCCTAATGTAGTTGTGGCGAACGAAACACCCTTGACCGATCGCTGGGCGATTCGGTGATCGGTGCGAGCCAAAGGTACACGACACGTTTTGTTACTTAAGGTTTCCTACGTATACAGGCCGCGGCTGGTAGAAACTTTCGAAAGATCCGATCGAATGTGGATTTCGCGTAATCCGAGTACTAGCGAGGGGGGCCTCGGGAGAGTAAGACCTCTCGTTCTCGTTCCTTAGGCTTATCAAACTTTTGTAGTCTTCGTCCTCGTCCCTTAATCTCTCTTTATCGCTTCCTCTGGAAGACGGCCGAAGTCGCCTTAGTTAGTTTCTTAAGTTATGTGATCGTTGAAGCGGTCATTTAGTTTCAATTGTACTTGACCGCTGGGTAGGAGAGACATTCGGGTACTTATTTTTCACTTAAGTGCAATCGCATTCTTCGCGTCGATAAATCGCCGTCGATTCGTCGTCGCTACGTGACCATGCATCCCTCGATCGTTACTGCTAAGTAGCCGCGATTCTCCGTTCACGTCGCTAATGCAAAAACCAAAAATTATACCCAATAGGTCAGAGAAACCAATGAACACGGTGCTCCCTCTTGCGCGTCTTTCGCGGGTCTTGCTCGACCTTAATTCCTAATCGCCGCGAGTAGTCGGCAACAAAGCTTACGAATTTCTGCGGCAATTCGAGTAAAGATCCGTGGACCCACGAGGGAGTAAACTATCGACGGACTTAGCCGATAGGGATATTTATTTAACTCCAAGCGTCGCGTCTTCGGATACTCAAGACCGTATCCAGTTTTTCGTATGCTTAACGAACTTGGATTTTCTCGAGACTTCGTAACGATCGGATAAGCACTATTAATTAGATTTTTCACTAAAGAGGACTCTGCTACTCGTTAAAGAAATTCTTCTATCTCGAATATTCGCGTTTTCGGACACTTCGAGTCCGTCTGTCCCGCTGAAATTTCTCGCGTCTAATCTAAGTCTCCTTTGCCATCAAAATTGACATTCTCTAACTCGTCGTAGCGTATGGAAACACTATAATCGAGTCGCTTGTCGGTATAATGGAAAAAAAAAAAACACTCGTTTCTTTCGCTTGGTCGTTGAATCGTCGAAATAGCCGCAAATCACTTTTTAAACCGAGACGCACACATGGTATTCTAGTCATCGTAAGTAACGTATCGTTAACGCTATTTAATGTTGGACTGTACGACTTAACGAGATGGAAGATCTACCTTGTTAAGGGATAAGATCTGTCCGGACAGTGATCTAAATTCGTACTTCGCACTCCAGGGGGTGCACGTTCAACGTCGTGTACAGTTTGTATTTATTTCGATACCAACGAGACGCATTAGAAATGACTTTATCGAAGTTTTCAGGACATCGGGCCGTCGTTCACCCTTTATATAGAAGACGAAGTTCCGAAGGAATTCTCAAAATAAATCCCGCGGTGTATTAACTGGCGCTATCGAATCGGACGTTTGATAAGAAATTAAAAAAAAGAAAAAAGAAATGAGTAATTCTCATTGCTCGAGCGCGACGTAACCGCGGGTACTTCCATAGGAGGGAATGAAACTTTCGTCTTCGTCTTCTGTGACAAGGCGCGCTGTAAACCGCATCTCGGTCACGATGGCCCGAGGATCGTTTAAAGACGAAAGTAAGTGAGAAAGTTCGCATCTTTCATATTAGAAAGCGTCCCGAGTCGCTCCGTTGTATCTAATCCGATAGCGACAACGGACTAGGGTCGGATCCTATATATCCGTGTACATAAGTAAGCTTTACGAAACATTTCTATGATTATACGGGGTGCATTTGTAAGGATAACACGGCTTAACATGTCGCCGGACATCGCCTATGCATGTAAATAGACTCGCAGAATATGCAGGCAGTAAACGCACGCGGACTTTTTTTAAATTAAAGATTTTAAGGGAGGTCGCATTGCCGGATTAGGGGTTTCACGATCCTTACGGCCATTACATTTCCGTAACGACGTAAGTGTTTTATATCGCAATAAAATCAATGTTCCTTCGACTGCAACTTCATTTTTATTCCTCTTCGTTCTTCGGCCGTTAAATAATAAATCCTCCTCGTCTTTCCGACCTCACGCGTGATAATTTTTTAATGCCTTGTTTAACGGAAGCCCAATTGCTTGTGAATCGTAGGTACGTAATCGTTGTATTGAACCTTCATGAAGTTCCCTGCGATAGGCCCCTCGAGGTTGTACTTCTTCGCGAACTTCTTCACGGAAAATCGGTTCCTCCTGTTGTCTCTGAAATTCGGGACGAAGGATTAGGACCGGGAGGAACAGCCGTGGGATTTTTTTTAATCGCCAGGATTTATAATAATTCCGCTCACCTGTTTCCCAGTCTCCTCTCGTCGAAGGTAATGGAACCTTGGTTTTGTTTGTAGAGAAGGAACACGTAACGATGAATACCGGTGTCCTTGGGAGGTGCTGGACCCACGTACTCGGTCAGGACTTCACCTTTTGGCACTTTGTCCTCGGGGATGTTCCCTACGACCCAATGCTGCCACTCGCGGTTGTATCCTCGAACGGGGACGTCGGGATCTGCAATTGCGCGTTTATGGATTTATCACGGACACGTGTAAAGGCGAAAAAAGGATTGTTATCCTACGAAATCAAGGACTAAACTCAATATCCTCGTGCATGACGTAAATACGTATAAACGCATTTCTCACGGTTCGGAAGATTTCTATCTTAGGCATTGTCATTTCCCATTAGCCTGCGTATAAAACCGGGGCACCAATTAAATCATTGATCCGATTAAGATCTAATTGTTGTCATTAGCTGTCGCTGTATTGAAATTATCTCGAAAGACCTCAACGATAGAATGGCAAATTGTTGCTTCGATGGCGAGGCAAAAGGTGTTGGCAAGGATAAACTGGTTTCTCGAGAGGTGAAAGTACGCTCTTCGTTGATTTAAGGTCACACGACACTGCGGTTGGAAACCTCTAAGAGTACGCTGACGTCTTGCAGAAATGCCAAAGATGAAGAATTAAAAAAAAAGGAAACAAAGTCGCTGGTTAAATTTGAAGAAGTGGATCTTGTAAATCATGGAGAAATTTGGAATGATCGATGGGGATTTACCTGTCAGGACCAGGGTGTACAGGACACCGCCTTCGTGCTTGTAGTGGACCTCGGGAATGTCTTTCGTCACGGTCGGCGTCAATTCGTTTCCCAAATTGACGCTTTCGTTTCCATATTTTACCTGTTAACAACCGTTACCATATTAGTCCGATATCCCTTGAGGTACTACATGCCACGCGGTATAAATAATAAATTAATAATAATTAAAGTACCTCGATCAATTCGGTCGGCGCTTCCTCCAAAATGTCGGCCACAATTTTGGCAGACTCGAAAACGGATTTCACGTCCGCCAATGTCAAGCCAATTGCTCCAATGAAAAGACCTGTATAATGTATAAATTGACAGGATATCGACAGACGTAACGTGCCCATTAATAATTCCGTAATCTATATTTCTTTTTTAATAAGCTTGAGAGATATATCTTACTTGAAGTATACGAGTACCTATAAAATTAGCTGACTACGGCCGATCGTTGGAGCCGATTATCGGGAAATTTATAGGTACACGTTCTCAAATAAACGAAACACTATTAATATAGTAACGACCAGATTTACATACCCGACACCAGCAGCTTCATCGTTGTGAATGCCATGACACCGAGTCGTGGTATAACCGGCTCGCCGATGAAAATTTGTGTTTTATACGTGCCCTCCCTGCCACCGTAGAAATGTGACTCGCCGAGTAAGTCGCGGAAACTTTTGCGGCCCGCAAATGCGACAAAGACTCCAAGGCTACTGTTAACGTTTCATGCGATCTCACCTAGGAAAACAATTAAAATTAATCACAGTTACGTAACACAATTTTCTGAAATTTAAGGATCGAATGAATTGTGGGAAAAAAAAATAGGTGTCACGATATATACCCAAATGCATTTATTATGGATGAACTTTAGTAGCAAATCGTTACAAATAGTTTACGGTGCCCTCTATATTTGTAGTCCAGATTATGCGATTACAAAGTAATATTCGTACTGTCAATGAAACTCGGTTTAACCTCCCAACTGCTTATAAAGCGTCGGAACGTAGTCATCCCATTCAGCCTGATACATATTACCGGCAATAGGATCGCCCAGCTTATACTTTGCTGCAAATTTCTTGATAGAAAAACCTCCACGACCATCTCCGCTTTTATTGGTCAAGCGCTTCTCGTCGAAGCTGATCTTGCCGGGTTGCTTATAGACAAGGAATACGTATCGATGAAGACCGGTATCCTTTGGTGGTCCTGAGCCGACGTATTCGGAAAGGACATCTCCTTTGGATACGTCGGTTCCAGGTATGTTCCCGACTAACCAATGGTGCCATTCACGGAATTTTGGTTCTTTACGGCTCGGAGCATCGGGATCTATGGAAATTACAAAAGTATTAAATTAACTTAATAATCGGTACATACATTATTCTCTCCTCTCATACTTACCGGTCATACAGAGAGTGTAAATGCCATCGGCTTCTGCATCCCAAGTAACGGTAGGTTGATCCTTGACTTGAGTAGGCGTTAGTTCCTTCCCAAGCTCCACGCTAACGCCACTAGGATAGACGACCTTAGTCAGTGCCGGTGGCACCTTGTCGACCACATCGGGCACTACGCCGTGAGTTTTCAATCCTTCGGTCATCGAGGATAAGAATTTTTTTCCCAGTTCCAGCAAAGACCTTCTGTAAAGTAGGTTAGCTGAAAACGAAAAGAGACTGATTTCAGACGATACATTCCATGGAACAACCGGCAACAATTAATGGAGAAAAAAAAGATGATAAGATAAATTTGTAAACCGTTTCGTAGCAGCTAATAAATCAACAGAGTAGAGATAGTAACTTTACAATGTTTTTCTCATTTAGTGTCTGAACTCTAAACAAAACAAAACGTATTAAAATACTAGTCTAGTGCGCAGCAAAGGGAGAAGAATAGTAGGCTTCGAATTTCAAAATAATAATAAGTCTGTAGATGCTCGTTAGCTTTACTTGTGCCAAGAAAACAGACTGACATGGTTACTTGCTGCGGTGCACAATTATTCCAAACTGTTCGAGAAATTCTCTCTAGTCGGCAACCGGTGTCCGGGTTCCAGAAGTTTGATTATGGTTGATCATGAACTCCTTTTTTATCGAAGCATGTTAACGCTAATCGGCACAGTTTAACAGAAACGAATGCCATTGGTCGTTTGGAACACACCGACGGCACAGTCTGTCGCGATTAACCAATCACGTAACGCCATTTTTGTTGCGCGTCAAACATGGCGCAGTGATAACGAATTAGCGCATACGAATGCAGTTGGCGCGACTCTACTAAAATTCATGAAAAAATGGTCTAATGCATAATACCTAAGTATTCGTTATTGAAAAATTTACATTAAAACTCAATGAATTGACAGAGGATTTGAAAAGTGGGTTCAGAAAGCGGGAATGGTATTTTACACAAAATATACCTTCTCGCAGCTAAAGTTTCGCAACAGAGCACCTTCAACTGTTTATTTAGCATTTTCATTCCGTAACTCCTCATAAAGAACGTGATTCTGTACATTTGTGATACAATTCTTCTGGATTGAAAGAAAGTCAGTCTATGAAAAGGTTGTAAATGTTACCTCTTATGGTTTGCAAAACCATTTGATTTTAATAACAGTTAACAAGCGTTATTCAAGAGACTTTTGCATGTTCAAATACCAAAAGGAAATCATAGTTTGTTCTGCGTTTGTACCAGACGATAACCAATGAGCAAATATATGCAGGTACATACAGCTGGATTAAATCGATAAAATGATTTACAATTATTAATGTCACTTCTTTGTTTACGATATAACTATACATCTTACTTCTACTTCGTATGAACGTTTGCAAGTAACGCTATATGCAAAATATTACATGGATTTCATTGTTTCCCTATAATAAAATTACCTGTTACATATCCATTCAACACAAGTCCATTTAATATTTAAATCCCAATGATTTGAACAGTGCTTTATTTACAAGACCACTTACAACATTAACGTGCTGATAATAATTTAAACCAAAATTTGGTAATAATGATCTCGATGCACTTGCTACGCATTTATTAAAGTTCCTGTAGAAAGAAAATATAACAAAATTTTTTCAGGCTTTTCCTACGATTTACGGGGATTGCAATATCTGACTGCACAGATTGCACAAACTATTCCCTAATGATTTGCTGCCCTCGATGGCAATATCGAAATGATATTAAATTACGATTCGATAACGACATACACAAATATGAGAAATAATTAATTCTAGCAATGTAGATATTTAAATTTAATTACTCTTATTTACATGTGCGTCTAAAAGACGGTTTTGAAAAAGTATATAGTTATTTTCTTCTTACACCCATCGTTATGGTTATAGTTCTATTAAAAAAAAATAATTAAGTGGATAAATACAGGCAATTCCAATTCCAAAATTGGTTGAAATAAATGAAATCACTTGCTTCTACCCACTTATCAAAACTGGGTACATATGCATTTATCTATTTCATTCAATTTTGTATTTATTACGAAGTAAGTAGTACGTGATTCGTTTAAGATTCTTCTATTCCTTAGTTCTTTGTAACAACGGATAATGTAATCAATATTTTAAATTGATATGCTAAACAGATTACAGACAATCCAAATGTCAAAGTTGATTCTGCATTAACATTGACTCAAAATTTATATCGGTCCTCCTATGAAATATACATACGTGAAATTAAACTTTAATCTTTGTTTCTCACGTTTAGTCTTAAAGCAAGTCTGGTGAGAAACTGATTCCAATTTTTTCGAAAATCTTGAAGCGAGTATTCGAAAATTATACATTTATCAGAATGCATAAAAATTGTCTAGTAAGATCCAATACATTAACAAAGTTTCTGAAACAAATTCAAACACAGTTTTCACCAGATGCAACGCTTAAACGTATTTACGAAAAGCAGACAGAGAAGAAATCAATATCTGCCACTAAATAAACCAACTATGCCTCCAACGTTGTTACATATTTCTTACTGCTATGAATTGCTGCAAATCGATTTTCGGAGCCTAAGTGAATTACGCGATAGATCAAAGTTTTCGTGGCCTTCCTCGTTTTCTGAGAGACTTAATGTTGCTTGTAGACTGCCTGGTATGTCGCAATTTTTTTTGCAAGGTATTTGAGATGGATTTGGGGATTTCTTTAACACTGCTGTGCATTCTCAAATGCCGAATGTAAAGCAATCTTGATTTGATAATTTTCTTACATGTTTGGCACTTACGTGGCTTCTGCTCTGTAAAGAAAACCAAAAAGTGCAGTTAATAGTAATCGTTAATTGAAGCTTCATAACGTTACCGTACGAAAAATAGGAAACAGTAGCATTATTAAATTCTGAGTACGTACCAGATTTTTTTGTGGCATGCTGCAGACAATGTGCTGATAACAAAGCTGCACTAGGGAACCATCTGCCACAGTCGGTACAATTTAATTTTTTTATTTTCCATCTACGATTCAAACTCTGACTATGTTGCTTTTTAGTCCTCTTGATCGGAGTGCTTTTCTCCTCCACTTTTTCTTCCTCCGTAGGAGGCGGTGTAGCTGGCTTTACCTCAACTGCTGATTTCATAGTTCGACTTCTCTTCTTTAGTGAGTGTTCCGCTCTTACGTGTCTTGCCAAAGCAACTACCACATCAAATTTCTGTTGGCATATTTTACAGGGGTACTGCTTTTTAACAGTGGTCTCGCCGTTCTCATTCGCTTGAATTCTCATAGATCTCTCTTTCGTCTTACGAATGTTAGAAGGAGACATCGAACATACGCGAGAATGCGTATCCAAAGCCCTTTTTTGTCTAAAGTTTCTCGAACAATATTCACACTGCAACAAGGGTGGTGGCAATTTTAATACAGGCTCCTGAGATTCATCATCCGAGTCTCCTACCATAATAACTTCATTTTCTTTGTCACTAGAATCCTTTTCTTTGTTATCGTCTAAAGTGATTTCTACAATATCTCTTTCTCCCTCTTCCTCGTCAATGTCTAAGTCAATTATTTCAACGGAACGATGCTTCCTAGCTTTCTTAAGTTTCTTCGATCGGGAAGATCTTGGGTTATAGTCTGGATCGGGTAGGTTCTTCTTTCTTCGCTTTCCTCGTTTCCTAGAAGTACTTTCTTCTTCACAGAGAAGAGATGCCGGCTGTATTATAATTTCCGAATCACCGCGATTGACGGAAGTAAGTTGTTGTTTACGAGATCTTTTAACTCGTAATCCAATTTGAATCGACCCTGAAAGAGTACCCTGAGGGCTATTAGTGGATAAATTTTGTTTAACCGACATGTGATCCGAAGTGTACATATTTAACAGCCCAGACTTTCCTTCGACATAATGTTGTTTTTTTCCTATTAATGAACTCGAGTGCACTTTTTTTGTATGAAAGGAATTCTGATGTCCCTTATAATTAAAGTCTAATGTACCCGAACAAATTTCTTGTGATGTAAAGTGTGAATTGGTATCTACAAAATGATTATCGGAGGTACTTGTAACAACACCGTTTGCAATCTTATGATCTGTAATCATTTTCTTATTATGTGAATTTTTCGACTTTGATTGGTTTCCCTTCAGATTTTGTAGCGTAGCTTCAATTTCATCAAACGTTAATTCTGAATCGGATTGATTGTCACCAAAAAGAATATACTGCACCGTTGATTGTTCAACAATTTCATTTTCACTCTCAGACCCTTCTCGATTGCTATTGGTTTTATCTAGGGAATATATGTATTCAAATTAAATAAACTACTCACAAGTAAAATGGCAAAGATATAAACTTAGACACTTACCGTTGCCCATTATCATGTACGTGACATTTGACTGTTTACTTCCAGGTGAATAAAATAAACTAGATGTAACGTGTTTATCGGAAGCTAGCATAGAATCTTGACTAGCATTGATACTTTTGGATTCATGTTTAAGTCTGAAATCACTTGACTTATAAGGCTTTGATTTTTCATTCTCTGGAATGCCCTGTTGATGCAGGTTTCGAGATACAAACACAGGTGGAGGTGCAGTCAGCAATTGCTTTTTCATTTGACTGGGTTTCTTCACTGTTCTCACGGCACCTTCTCCTATGAGGCGTTCGACGTCAGCTCTGTAAATAAAAGTAACTCATTAAAAATATGTCCATAGCACCCTGCTTTTAAGGCGGTGATGCACAAAAAAATATACTTCATAAGAAACTGGAAATTTGTTGGTGGTTCTCCTGACTCATCGTACACTGCTACAGCAAAAATTTCATCCGAATCTTCCACAGCATACAGAGCCAATTGCTGACCTGCAGCTGTTACAAAGGTTGCTATAGTTTCCTCGTCTTCCTCGTCTTCATCTTCCCCATCTTGATTCTCTCTCTCTTCAGTGTCTTCATGGTTTATTAACGTCCCACTTGTCTCACAATCCGGTGTCTATTTGATTACAAGAATAGATTGTAATACTCGAAACAAAATGTATACTCAAAATTTTGGCCCTGTACAAACGTGCCTTATGTCAATATAAAAATGCACAACAAGATACTATGTATGCTTATTGCTACTGTTTAAAAATCTTATTTTTGCAATTTAATATTTACATTGACATCTGAAAGAGTTACATCTACTGAATTAATTTTTTTTCAAACATTAATATTCATAAATTATTTCAGTAAAATTTACATCGTACCTCATTACACTTGTATATCAATAAACAAGCAACAGAGGATACTTACAGCAGGTGAAAATTCATCGCTTTCACCTCCATACCATTCTTCTTTCACTTTGGTTTCAAAAAAAGAAATTGAAGAAGAGTGTTCATTATAATCTACAGTGACTTCTTCGCATGCATCCAATGCTTCTTCAAAGTATACCGGAGCTTCTTCTATGTTATCGGAACTCGTATTTTCAGCAACTCCTTCCATGTGATGATCAGTGACAATGTCCTCATTGTCGACGTGCTTAAAATCAAAACCAGCTGTTAACGCACTCATTACGTGAAACATTAATCATGACTTCGCGGACAAAATTAACATACTGTAATAATAAAATTTTAGACTCACCTGGCCTTCAATTTCACTATCAGATTTCCCATCGCAAACAAATCTAATAGAATTCCCATATTCTGAACAGTCTCTATTTAAGTCGATCTCTCCTTCTATCATTTTATGACAGACATCACCTTCCCCAATTAGCGACATCATTTGTGACATAATGATCGCATTAATGACTATACCATTTTTTGTTCAAGAAACTCAACTTGCACCAGTTCGAACAAAGTCTATCTGCTAGAAAGTTTCTCATGTAATATCACCCTCGAGAATAATTTTCATCTCCGAACGTAGCCATAACGAAAATTAAATACTCACAAGGAAATTAACGGCTAGCGCGATTTCCCAATATCATGGTAAACAACCTGATTGCATTAACGAAAAGCTGCAGAACGAATAGTAGGGTTATGAGAGCCCCGAAGTTGCTACGAATAACCTAACTAACACAGTGAAAGACTCGTAGCCGTACTTTACAGCGCGTACGTCACCTCGTTAAAATCATGTTTGATTATGGATAAATTTACTATGCTTATGCAGTATTGGATGTTTTTCGCACACCTAGTGCACAAATAAGGCAAGGATATCCCGACACAAGTTCCATAACATTACAAGTAAAGATTTGTGACACCCGAGCTTGTGTACTGCAAGTTCGTGTTCAAGGAATACGAAGTCGCTGATTGGCTGATTCTCCTGAACAGGGTGAACCGCTACGATCATAGGTTATATAGGAACATAGATGGAAGTAGCGCTATCGACACTGCGAGTCGAATTCTAGAGTTATTTGGATCTAGAATGGAACTAGGAGCATGTCCATTTAAACATGAAACAATTTCGACAGAGAGCCGCTAAACGACATGACTCTATAGTTTTAAAAATTGAAACATGGACACTCTGCAACTCTTTGCTCAAATTCAAACTCACCGGAAACGAACAGCAACGTGATTCGATATTGACATTGGAGCAGTGAGCGAGAGAAAACATGAGAGGCCCGACAATACTCTGGTGCCAAGTGATCGGTTTCAAATCACGATTTATTCCAAAATAATTGCAGTGACGAGGTCCAATGGATACCAAGTGGGGTTTGCAGAGACTCGTCCATTGATTCTCTGGCGGATTTGAAGGAAAAGCGGTCTGCTCCGTTTCACTATCGCACTCGCTACTCGCACGCACGGTCTGATATTTTTAGTTTCTTTTAATTCGGGATTCAACAAACGGATTCTGAGTCAAGAAGTCGGCTCCTATAATCTGTTTTCGGTTATCCGAGGACCCTCGGATTTTCATGAAGCGTTTGCTAAAATACGTGGCGTTATTCATACAGGGTCACACCCACCGCATCCATGCGCGTGTGATTTGTAAACAAAGTTGACACGAGTCTCTCCTGTGAACTTCTTGCATCGTTCACAAGAAAATTATGCTAAGCCATTATTTCTTTAACGATGCCTGCTGCTGTCACTTTGTCATCGACCGAACATTTGGTGTGGAGGAATATTTGATGACAGGCACCAATGCCTTTGACGAAAAAGTAGAGTAGTGGACGACTTTGAAGTGACTTACAGGTGCGAACACCGAAGGGATTTTTTCTCAAAGGGTTCTGGCCCTCATGAGATGGATCACATCAACGAATTCGACATCAGGCTCGAAAAAGAGGCCTACTATGCTGGCGAAGTTGTCCACGGCCATGTCATTCTTTATACGACTGAAAATTTCAAATTGCGGTGTAAGTGCAGTTATAATCACGAGAAATTAAAATGGTATTGACAAGATTGATTGAAGCATATAAATCGTACGTTTTTCCTTTTAGCTGTACGAATGTCAATGCGTGGACAAGCACACGTAGAATGGAAAGTTCTAGTTAGCGGGGACAGAAGAAACGTAAAGGACGATCAATACTTCGTGGACGAAAGACAAGTTATATGGGGCAATGGTATGTGTTTTAAAAATTAAGCGTTTGTAATACAAATACAACCAGTTACAGTTGGTATTAAACCTATGTTTAACCAGATGGAAAAATGTTTACCATCAAATTTTTATCTGTTATACTTGTAGATAGCTCTGAAGGACCAATACCGATTCTACCACGTGGCAAGCATCAGTTTCCCTTTAGATTTAATTTGCCTGAAAGTGCTCTACCGTGTAGTTTTGAATCTCGTACTGGATATGTAAGATACTATGTTAAAGCAACAGTGGATCGACCGTATGCAAGTCCCCCACAGGGCTTGAAATACTTCACTCTCATTGGACCACATATAGATTGCATGGACGAGCAATATTTGGTATTTATACCATTTTTAATACACGAAAATTTATGGTAAAAATTATTGCAAATATGTTTTATTTCAGAAACCTATGATTGGAACCGAAGTGCACACGGCATGTTGCCTTTGCTGTAGAAGAAATCCAGTTGAACTAAGCGTTCAATTAGAAAGAAGTGCTTACGTTTGTGGTGAGAGTATAAAACTAAAAGCAGCTATTGATAATAGAGGATTAGAGAAGGTCTGCTTGCAAGTTAAATTGACACAGGTATTTTTAATTGCATAAAAGAGGATATGCATTGAAAAACTGTTTAGCATTTATGCAGTTATTATATAAAGCTCGTACCATTTCAGTATGTAGAATTCTTTATCGATCGTGGCGTGTTGGGCACCAGCAGAGAACAACAAAAAATGGTCTTAGAGCATAAAGGAGAACCAATTACGCCTGGATCGGCTATTAAATGGGACTCCTCAAAGACTTTGATTCTCCCGGTGTGTCCTCCAACATTAATTGGCGTTTGTCGACTAATACAGATATATTATGTCTTAAAGGTAATCTCTTTTCTACCACTGGTAATTATGCAGCATGCTGCTCATAAAATACTTGGGTCAAATATATTGAAATTTATTACCTCATTATTATTTATATATATTTATCGGAAATTCACTTTTTAGGTCAGTGTGGAGCTTGAGAAATCTGGAGAGGATATGCAAATGCATTTTCCAATCACAGTAGCAACGGTGCCTTTCAGGATACCAAATATCGTCAAACAACCTCAAATTAAATATGGTCCGTTACCTCATTGGCTTTTCTCGACAATGATATTATTAATAAATTTGTTTCTAAAATTTATTTGAAAGAAGTTAGCTAATTATTTATTTTTAGATGTGGCAGCGGAGCACGTAGAGGGTGGTTGTTACGTCGGGCCAGAATTTTTGCTTGGACAGGTCTACGATGGCTCGGATCACTTAACACAGGCCCCATTAATTCTGTACAGACCGGTTTATACTTGCGTTGCAAATGACAGACGAATTCAGGATCATTAAGTCATCAGGGTCCACAAGAAAGCCTTAAAAGAATGTTGTCTATATCGGAAGACTCTCTTACTGAATGCCTTAAGTTCGAGGCGAACTCGGGCAGCAAATAAGCTGTAAGGTTGGTACGAATAGAGTGCACAAAACGAACATCATGCTCGGCCTTAACGGAGTTTTTTAGGAGGCCCTTTATACACGTCATCGTCCTGGTATACAAGACGGTCAATCTAGTCAATTTATACGCGAAACTTATGAAGTTGTGAACTTCATAGCTGATTTCAGGATGGAATGGAAATCAGATCAAAGTTACGGTTCGTTAACGCTTTAAGTCCGTATCAAATGAATTTTAAATCGTGATAATCAAGGATGACTTAGTATAATTTTAAAAATGTTTTTAACCCGTAAACTGGGAAAATAGTACACGTGCTCTTAGACTAAAGCCATCATGATTTTCTTTTTTTTTTTTCTCGTGATCTCAAGTGTCATCGATCATTTCACGATATTTTTAATAAGGGTATGCAGACAAATCATGAATATCGACGTGATAATGGTTGGCGAGTGTAGCGTACTTAACATGGTAACGTTAGATTTTGATGTCAGCTCTTTTGCTTCTTGCAACCGAGCAAAGACAAGGAATTAAAGAAGAGGTCGCCCAAGCAGTCTACAGGGCTTGGATGTGCTAAGAGATGATCATCTCGCAATCATCATCAAATGCCTCAAGAGCATAACTTCACTTTCTAGCCGATCTGATTTTAACCCTAGATCTGATGATGAACCACTAGTGGACTACAAAATTATTCTTTCTACATATTGTTTAACCGATATCAATCGCAACCTCAATTTTTGTCAAGAGTTTTAATGACAAATTATTGATATATCGTTCATTGATTAATTAAGTTTAAAAGTCCTCGAGCTCAATTTTCTTTACTTTGGATTTCCTTCACTTTTATTAATGAATCTTTTAACTTTGTTTCATATTGTATATCTCAATTTACAAAGGCACAACAGTATTACACATTTTTATTGTATTACTTCAACATTCTGTATGCATCGAGAAGTATTCTATAATTTATTTCCGTTTATGATACTCAAATATTTCTGTATCTTACAGTTACAGTATTATATCAATGAATAATAGGTGCATATAACAGAATCGCTTTACTTATACGTGTGTGCACGTGTATGTAACTTAAGTGTTATAGTATAGAGTTAACGATAGAAAACTTATTATTTTCTTAACGGCCTTCATGACTACTATAGATGCAGCTCTTCGGCTTCTTAACGACGGTGAATATATTTTTAAATCACTTGATTCTCTAAATTACAAAAGGCACGTTCTGATTGTTTTAATGGATTGTCACTCCTCAAGAAAAAAAATTATCCCGCGTAATAACCTTCCGAAACCATTGTGAAAAGAAACAAATGTTTTTAGTGTACGTTATAGCAATCCAAGTAAATGTATAATGTGTCTGTTAAAGCGTACGCGTGCGTGCGTTTAGACGTATAAAAAGAAAAAGGAAAAAAAAAAAACAGATATTAAGTACAATATATGCAATTACGTTCCCAAAGAGAAAAACCAAAGTCGGTGTACAGTTAAGGGTATTAAAACTTTATCGGTGAATTCTAAAGAAATAGATGTAAGAAAGTATAAACAGTTGTTCCCAAAGCTGTAAGAATTCCCATAAATCTACACAACATACGTGGATTATTGCTAGTTTTGATGAGGACTTGTCCTTTCGTCTTTCAAATGCCCCCAGGTTAGTTAAACAATTGGCATTAACATTTGCTAGTCAGTTACAATTGCTCGGTAGCAGTGCTCTTCCTTTGAATCAGCCTAGGAGCTTTTGAAACTCGAAAATACATTATTCAGTCTGTACCACTGTTACATTGTGATGTACGTTGCCAAACGTTTAAAGAATTATATTATACATATTTATATTGTACCTATGATACCGTACCTCTAGTAATCATACCTATTACCACGTTGTGAAGAATATATATTTCAGACGCATATTTGTTATACGATGGAACTTACCGATTCAATATAAAAGAAGAAAAGTATATATACATATATTATTCTTAAGAAAAATTATGAAGCGGAGGGAAAGAATGAAAGAGAAAGTGTGAAAAATACTGCAATAATTATTACTATTGTTGCTAGTGTTATGCTTTTTAAATGTTACCTTTGTAAAATTTCAAGCTGTCGGTAACAATAAATGTTTATGTACACGACTGTCAATTTCTTTAACCTTAAAGGAAGATCCGGTTTAATTAATAGATTAAATATTTATCCAAGTAGAAAACATAACATGTAATCCTTTTTCAATACATATTTATATACACATACACGCTGGTGAAATAAAACGTTATCTCACACTTTATGTTCATCACATTCAAAGTAGTTTATAATATAGATCGATCATTCAAAGTATCAAAAGTTTGCTTCTTATAAGTTGGAATCTTCACAGAAGAATTTTACGTAATGCCTATCTTAAAGTTAACCTTTTACTTACATTTTTATCAATTTTATACTGTACATGGATCAGGAAAATGGAAGGTTGAAATAACGTTTATCGTAGTTACACAGCGTGCTGACTTAAATCTATGAAGCAAAAGAAATCCAAATCACTACAGAAGTTTAGGTTTCGACAATGCACTCAATGTGATCACATTTGACGTATGTGTTTTTCTCCTATGAATATAATAAATACTCTTTTTAAGAGTTGTATCATTTACTTTGTACGAAACTTTTGTTATCCTCTACTTGTTCTCTAAGATCCCTGAAGTTGTTCATCGTACCGATGCCATGATAAACGAATAATGCACCATACTTTTTTAACAATTTAGATTAGATACCTAGTTTAGATACTATTAGTTTAGATACCTTGGTATCCTTTATGCGCAACTCTGAATGAAATCATCCAAGAGGGATAGATTTTAAGGAGTAGCAAAAATAAAATGTGGCAATAGTCTTTTCTTACCCAAGCCTGCATCGCCGATTCTCATTTTTAACACTGCTATAACAATGCTGGCTCGGCCATTAACCTCTCGAGGATAAACACTTTTTCCTCACATCACCTCCATACTGTTTTGCGTGCTCTCTAGAAAACCTAACGTTGACGTAGGGGTATCTTGAGTCGTCTCCTCCATAGTTTGAGCCTCGATAGTTTCTTGTTGATTGCTTGCATTCGAACTTGTACCATCATCCCAGTTGATTTTAAATCTCGTCACTCTCGGTTTGTCACCCAAAATATTCCGTTGAACTTTATCGAACTGTGGTTGCGGAGGCGGGTTTTCTCTAAGTTCGGCATCCATGTATTCATTATTAATAAAGTATCCTACACGAACGAACTCGTGACCTCTATAGGAACAAGTCAGCAAAACTACCGTAACACCTAAAGCGTCGTTCACTGGTATGCGACTCACATCTGGGGGATCGGCCTGAAACATCGCATATTTTTATTATTTTTGCACGTTAAATTATAAAGTGAGTAACCTCTACAATTTTACATACTTGAAAAACAAACATATGCCTTCCTTCGGGTATTGGACCGACGTATATCGTATCGAGCACCTGATCGAATTCCTCCGATTCTGCACTGCCTACATATATCATCTTCCATTCCAAATCTGAAATAAAAAACCATTTAGTTAAACTACACTAGGCCAGTAAAAATTAAACCCGCGACAAAGTCAAGCGAACAACTCGAGCGAAAGACTCGAACGCGACGATTACCTTCTCTCAGCTCCTCGATACACTCAAAAGTGACTTCGAATTGAAATGGATTAAGAAACGGCGAGGGGTTATCCAGGACGGCGACATTCGTCAACTGTATTTTAGCCATCGCACGATTCGAAGAAACCGTAACACGCCGAGACGCGACTGACTGAAATTCAAAAATCTCCTTCTCCACAACCCGGTAAACGTTGACCGTTATTTCGCGAACGGAGGATCAAGAGATCGCGAGAAACGCGTCGATCCGGGGGTATGTGCAGAAAATCCGCGGGATAAACAATTCTCACTCGCGACCGGGAGGTTGATTTGGCGGCAAACGAACTGAAACTGGCGCTTCCGATCTCGGTGAAAATCCTCGCGCGTTGAACCAGGTTTTTCGGGAGCATCCTCAACGGAGTGGAGGTAAAATTTAATAGAAATAACCTCCAGAAGTTCCGCTTTGCAGCGTCACTACGCGGAATCTTACGTAACTACAGTCTAAAGTGTCCAATTCGATCCTTAGACGGACTATCTATGGTAGACATCCGACCATCCGGTTTTCCAAGATGGCGGCAACACGCATGCCGACTTCCTATTGGCTGCTCCTTGTCCCTCTCGCGGTCCCTTCTCCTATCGCACGCGCTCCTCTCTTCAGCCCCCACCTCGCCTGCTGTTCCATTACTGGCTTGTTCGCACTCCCACATATAAACGACACGTAACATCCGCCCTGCGCGGTCGCGCTGCGCATGCGGCCAGATCTCGTCGAGTATAAAAATTTCCCAGTAGAGAAAAGATTTGTAGTGGATAAGTCGAGAGACGTAAGTAAAGAGAAGCGGTCGCGAGAAAATGCGAGGCCCGTCGAAGTATGCGGACCGTGCCGCGATTACGTACCCAGGTATCGAGGACGTACGACCCACGGGAGACACGGAACTCGCCTAAGCTAAAGCATATAGGTGTCGCGATCCGACCGCCGAGATTGAGGTTAAAAAAAATCCCCTCGAAGAGGTGCCATGCTAGAATGCCACCGAAGGCACCTCCTAGTGGCGAGATTGCGACAGGCCCCGTGATTCGACTGAAGTTCGCTGCCCTCTTTCTCTTTTCCTTTCTCTCTCTCTCTCTCTCTTGGTCTCGCTTGGAGAGGGCGAGAGAGACGAGGAAGGAATCCGCTCGAGGTGCGCGCGAGTCAGCGTTCGTCGACCAGCTTCAGGTCGATGGGGCTTTAAAAGAGACCAGGAAGATGGCGTCGTAGAACGGCAGGGCGGACGTCGAGGTAGAGGTTAAGGAAAAAATGCCACCTCGAGGAGGTATCGTCCTTGCACCGTCGACGAGGAGGCTCTCTGATGAACGGGTCGTAACAGGTCTCGTAATTCAACTGATGTCCACCACTCTTCCTCCTCGTTTTCTCTGTCTCTCTACCCGCATCCGTCCGTCCGTCCGTGTTCGGTGTGCAGTTCACGTCGGTGGGGTTTTTAAAGAGGCGACAAAATGGCGGTCGCGTGACGGTGGCGCCAAGGCGGCGAGGCGCGGAGGCTGCGTGGCTGGAGGGGGAACGCGGTCCGTCGGGTGGGAACGGGAGGAGGTGGAGTTCGTTCTCTTCTGCGTCGGGGTGAGAGGGAGAAGGACGAACCGCGGCGCGGCACGGCACGGGAGAGAGAGCGAGAGACGGATCGTGGCGCCGCGAGGGAGAAGGCGTAAGAGACGACCCGACCGAGCGAGAGACGGACGGAAGAGAGAAAGAGAGAGAGAACACGGACCGTGGCGGTGATTCTTTTTCGAAAATTCTCCCGAGCTTGTCTCGCTTTCTTTCGGATCGCGCCAATGTTTTCGGACTCGCCGTAAGGTAGGCCCAGCCACGATTATTGCCACGTACCCTGGTGCGCGTTGGTGCGAGTGATCCTCGACGGAATTTCAGGAGTACGTCCCAACGGTGCATTGAGCCTCTCACTCGTCCCTCTGACGTTTCTTGGCCTCCTAAATGCCACCAACAGCTGTTTCCTACCATCGCCCGATTTCGAGGAGGTACCCTGGCGAGCGCGACTCGCGAGTGCCAACTCGCTCTTAACCCTTCCTTACTTGGGCCACCAGGACACCTGTGTCGCGGACTCGGCCGACTTGTCGGATCCTCGGAGAGCAGTGTCCTTTGTTCAACTAGGCGGTGACAGCTCCGAGTGGAGGATATCGCGAAGCGATCCGTTCGCGATACTTTATCGCCTTCCTCGTCCGTCGCGACCGTTTTCTCCATTAGTCCCTCTTCGTTGACTCTACGATACCTTTTTATGTGTTCCACTTATCTAAATCGTCGAAAATACGATGGCTCTGCTGGCATTCTTTGTATCGTGAGTAGCAGGGTCATCTGCAGCCGTGTTTTATTTGTTGGTGGCATCCGGAGTGATCGTTTCTTGGTGCCTTTATAGCGTCGGAATTAATTAGGAATATCGAGCACGAGTCGATGGCTCTTTTAATGGGAACCGAGGTTAACGGGTGTTTTGGCACCTTTTAAATAGTGTGGATCGATTATTCTATGCAGAAGAAAATACCTGTTGACCCTGGAGGTCTGTCGAGTTAATTTCGATACACCGAATTATATTTGTCAGTTGAAGCTATTGATTGGTGAAATAGTATGATTCGTCGAGTTGTGCTTGTTTATTTGATGGCATCAAAATTTCTGAGTGCCTGATTTATTAGTTTATTAGGTCAGAAGATGTGAAAAAAAATGTGACATTTGTTTACAGGTTGTGTGGGAAAACAATACGTGTATCGAAGTTGCAGGCTGGATTAGCTACGTGGTACAAATAAATTTATAGACGTCCTACGTGTAAGTACTTTATAAAAAAAATCAAATTGTGTATATAAAAATTAGTGTTTAGTACATATAAATACATTTGTGCACAGAAATCGTTGGCCGTCAATCGGATCCTGCTTCTACTTCCACAACTTATCGAAGAAGCGAGCGAACGGGAACAAGTATGTCCGTGCTGAATCAGAGTGGGGAAGATGCGGTGGAGTGTCCGCTGTGCATGGAACCTTTGGAAGTCGACGATTTGAACTTCTTTCCGTGTACCTGTGGATATCAGATATGCCGCTTCTGTTGGCACAGGATTCGAACCGACGAGAACGGCTTGTGTCCTGCATGCCGGAAGGCCTACTCCGAGAACCCCGCCGATTTCAAGCCCCTCACAAAGGAAGAGATTTCGAGGTAACGGAGCTCTTCGATGACTCTCCTCGTCATTAAATATAATTCGACGTTTCTTAATCGTTCTTTCTTTTCTTGTGAACTTTAAGGTTGAAAAATGAAAAGAAGTTAAAGGACCAGCAACGGAAGCAGCGGGTCACGGAAAACCGTAAACATTTAGCGAATGTGCGTGTAGTACAAAAAAATCTTGTTTTTGTAGTAGGACTACCCATGCGACTGGCGGACGCTGACGTAAGTGTATTTTTCAAGGTGTTCCTTGCATTGAGCCATTGCCAGTCTTTATCTCTTTACGTAAAAATCCTTAAACCAATAATCTTCCTTATGTATCGTGTCAGGTTCTCAAAAGGCATGAGTATTTCGGAAAATTCGGGAAGATCCACAAAGTTGTGATCAACCAGAGTACTTCCTATGCCGGATCTCAGGGTCCCAGCGCCTCAGCCTACGTTACTTACCAGGTTTGTTCTACCGTTATCTGCTATCGGGATCGGCGCGTTGCCTGGCCCGAATTATTTCTCAGGGTTTGGCTTTTTACGTATCCTCGTCCTGCATCGAACGTACCACTAGCGATACTTTAATATCTCGATTTTATTCGTCACGCCCACGTTCCTACATTTACTTACAGCGACAGGAGGACGCGTTACGCGCAATAGAGGCGGTGAATAATATCGTCGTGGACGGCAGGACGATAAAGACCTCGCTGGGCACGACGAAATATTGTTCGCACTTTATGCGTAATCAGGCGTGCCCTAAGCCAGACTGCATGTACCTGCACGACCACGGGGACAAGGAGGCCTCGTTTACTAAGGAGGAAATGCACCAGGGCAAACATCAGGAGTACGAGCGGAAACTCGTGCAATCGTTACATGCCCATGCGTCTTCCTTACAACGGTAACTACCACCTTAAGCAAGAACCTACTTAAAACGATTGCATTTAATAAATAGGGTACGAATTGTCGCAGAGAATGGATCGTAACCCATGAGACGCGGAAGTTAAATCTCGGTACAGCCAGTATGGACCAATTAATCCGAAATGGCACTATGAAAAATATACATTGCCTTTTTTTTCTCGCGCAGAAAGCCAACCCCTTCGCCACCCGTGACCGGTGGTGGAGTTCGGGAGAACGGGACGGCGAATACACAACCCAAAGAAGCCTGGCCCTCGTTACAGCCTGGTCAAACGAACAGTCAGTATCGCTCTCGTTCCACATCGTACGACACTTAATCTCTATCATGCACAGGTGGTATTTAATACTAATCGCACGGCCCGAACTCGTGCGACCTATGCTCCTGTGCAAGGTAGCTCGCTACTAAAGCGATTTAGACCAAGTAATCGGGGAAAACGAGTTCGTCGAGTATGTTAATAACGCCGTTCATTGTATATCTACCGTTGATTATTTTTTTTTCTGGGTGATTCGCAGGCACGGCGGCGAACTGCAAGGAGTCGTCGCCGCCGCCCGCGGCCCAGGTGGGCTCGGTGGGTCAGAACAACTCGGAGAACGGCGGCAACGCGGCCGTGCAGTCGAACCACGCGGCGGCGGGCCAGGGTCACCAACACAGCAACAACAACAAGGGCGAGAACGGGACGGGTCTCAGGAGAGGGAAAAGCAACAGCGAGAGCAAGGCGCAGGCGGCGCGGAACAAGCATAAAAACAGCCAGAACAAGGAGAAGCACGGTGGCACCAGGATGTCGTCGCGCTCCGAATCCAGTGCCATTCCGCTGGGCGGGAACAACCTCGCCGCGGTGCAGAACGGTGCTCAGGAGGACATCCGGAATTTCGGGCTGGCGGAGACGACCGTCTCCGGCGGCGAGGTCTCCCAGAAACCCGGCCTGAACTCTCGGTGTAAATCGGACTCGCAGCAGATACAGCAGCAAGCGCACCAACAGACTGCTGGCCAGGGCAAGGGGACCAGGACGACGGCCGGAGGGCACCACCAGGTGCAACACGAGCTCAAAGTCAACGGGGTTCTGCGCCACGAGAGGAGTCCCTCGGAGAGCGAGAGCGAGGCCCAGCGAGAGGGCAGCACTCCCGCCAGCACGATCTCGAGCTCCGAGGACTCGAACGCGAATCACAACGGGGAACGACTCGGCGAGTCGGTGGCCCTCGACGAGAACGGCAGCACCGCTGTACTAGGTGAGTTCCTCTTGCTCGTGTTTATGACCCTCTGCTTGTACTACTTGCTACTGAGGTGAGAAACGAGCCTGTCCCCCTAGACGTCGGGAACGGCCCTGTTCGCCGATCACGTTAGAGACCCGTCTTCACGGGATATACCGTACGTAGTGGAGGGTTAACTCGATATCCTCGCTGGTATCACCGTTTACGCGGTCGAACGGAATCCTCGCGAGGAGGTCTGCGCCCGGAGCATTTGGATGTAAGGGATAGAGGTTACAATTAAGAGAAAACTACCAGTGCCTCTGAAAATTGTATTTTTTGCGTCGCACGTACGTGTTAATATATACGAATATTTAATCGGTTAGGGCTCTCTCTCGTGGCGAGGTATCACGAGTGGGGCCTGCAAGGGTATACCACGTGCACGCGAGTGCGCTGCTCGGGCTGCACTGAGTATACGGAAGCGACATAATGCAAGGCAATTTTGATATATGTCGAAATAAAGAGAGTTCGTTGAGAAAACAAATACAGTCGTCCTCGTGTTTTATGTTTCTTGTGTATGCTTTCTCTTCATCCCGTTGCGTATCGTTGGAACGCTACCACGGCGGACTTGGGGCCGGTCGAGTCAGAGGGAACTCTTTGAGCAGTTAAACTCGTTAAACTCGGTATCGCCGTTGAAACTTTACGTACGAAGAAATGATCTCTAGCAGTGGTAGTAGATAATGGGAGTATCCGGCAAGTTTGAGCCTATGGAGATTTTGTAATTACAGAGAGTTTCTTCAGGTTCGGAAGCCCCGGTAAGATCCGGTAGGAGGACTGGCCGGGATCGGCAATTCGAGCTAAAGGTCGATGTTATACCGCTCTCGATGACGATGTCCGGACCAACCACGGGGTGCACGTAAAGGCCGAATTAAATGCACCTGGACGAGGGGTGATCCGTTTCGCGGACCGGAATTGCGGATCCCTGCAGACCTCCTAGTGGATCTAGGCCCAAGGGTTAACATCTCGGTAGAGACGGTGGAGAAGGCGTTTCCCGGTGTTTCGGGTCTCTCGTAGTCTAGAGGTCTCTGCGTGTCGTGCGTAGGTACGTCGCCGGCTAGCACGAATTCATCGCAGGGCGGCCGAAGCCAGCATCCACCTCCAGGGTTGTTGCATACCGCGAACGGCACCTCGACCGGATCCCAAATGCAACTGAACCATCGGTCCATCTTTCAGGCGGACAATAACAGTTTCTTCAGCTCGAACAGCTTCCAAAAGATCTCCGCCGTCGTCTCGATGCCTCCCAGCTCCCAAACAGGCATGTACCGAGGCACACTTAATCGCATTACCTAGTTGATCCCAATATACATAGAATTTACATGCATGCGGATAGAGGGTAGAAAGGAGGAGGAAGGGAAACGGCAGACTGCACCCTCGAACCTGGAACTCGACCTCTTTGTCTGGTAGAGTCGAACTTAATTCTGGTCCCAGAACGGGAGAGTCAGAGCTGACCCTGGTGATGGATGATTTCGAGGATGCGTTTCTTTGGATTTTCGCTGTCAGTGTAACGAGTCATTTTCTGTTATATATATTTTTTTTGTTGTCCTTGGGCGTACAGCTAACGTTAGCCTGGACTGGACGAGTACCAGCCTGGCTTCGATTCCCGATTCACCGCCTACGGTGCACTCCAGCGAGGACTGGCAAGCCGCCTTTGGATTCCAGCCCGAGTCTTCGAGGTCGAACCACGAGGTGCACAGGACGAGCCCGGCCAGCTCGCCGGGGATGCCCTTCAACGGCGAGGACTTCGTCAACGAGGAGGTCTACGCCAATTCCCGGTATACCACCCTTACCTCCGACAGCGCCGTCTCCTTCGTCTCGAGTTTACCGGCCAACTCGCCGGCCTCCAAGTTCATGGCGGACTTCCAGCAGAATTCCCTGCAGCAGAGGCTCGCCATGCAGGTGCGTAGAGGAGCGTCGGTCCCATCCCCTCGACCCTGAAGAGGCGGTATTTATCGAGGAAACGTTTTATTCTACAGGAATGCGTGTACAATGTATTAAAAGTGCAAAACCAAGAGAACTGCGAGTTCATCAAGCAGAACGGCCACGCGACGTTGGAGGAGATGCACAAGCACCACGAGGCCGAGTCCGAGGTCAAGGCCGACGACGACCTCGGCTTCGATCCCTTCCACGAAACGCAGAAGGCCCTCGCCGAGCTCATGGAGAACGAGATGCAACTCCAGCAGCAGAGAGTGTACCAGCAGCAACAGCAGCAACGGCAACAGCAGAGGGAACGGGAGGAGCGGAACAGAGTGCAACAGCCAGGACTCGGCGAGCTCGGCTCGCAGCACTTTCCCCAGGTATTGCAGGGTTCACCCCACAAAGAAAGAGCGATGTATGTCTCTGTCATCCGACCTGATCGGAAGGTGTTCTCTTGCCCGATTGGAAAGCGACTAAGGCGGAATGCTTTAGCTGCTTTTTTATTTTTTATTTTTTTTTATGGAGTTTCCTAGGTCTCCCGGTTTATGAATTATTTGACGCCCCAGAGGCCGCCTTCGCGGCGTCTTAGCTCGTCATCGAACTCCACGAGTTTCTTGATATCTCGTCCTGATCCGTGCCTTCGACGGGAATCTAAGATGCGACTGACCGGCTAACTTTCAGGTTGCTCATATAGCACAGCTGCAACAGCAGGCGCAACACTTGCAGAACTTGCAGGCTCTTCAGCAATCGCATTCCCTATTATCGCGTCTTCCGCAGAACTTGGTGGCGGCACCTAGTGGAACGCAGAGTCCGGCTCAGGGTTCCGTGACGGCAGCCAACCTCGGCCAACGCAGTCGTCTACCACCACCGGGATTCCCGGGCTCGGCGGCCAATCACATGAACTCTTTCGGACTCGGTATTCCGCGACCGGCACCCACGAATAGCGCTCTCTCGGGTTAGTATCCTCCACCCTGGTTACCCATCATCGTCATGGGAAGTCGCGGTTATACCTAACGATAATGGAGAACGTTTTATGCCTGCAGGTAGTAAAATATTGCCGTTCGTGAGTCACACGTCCGGAGTGCTGTTCACGGGGGCCCAGACGCCACAACAGACTCAGTATCTTCCAAACGGGAATCCGCTTCTCAATTCGCAAGGTAACGATGCCGATCATTTGAATGATTTGGCTTGGATTTACGACGGGGAATAGGATTTTAGACGATCCATCCGGTTTTTAACGCCACTTCCTACGCTCTTAAAGGTGTCGGCAAGTGCGCCGGCGATACCGTCTATAGCCTCAAGGATTGGTGCGAGCTTACCAACCAACATCAGCAACATCAACACCAGCAGCAGCAGTTCCATCACCAGTCGTTGCATCAGAAAGGCGGGTGGAACAACTTCGGGCCGATTGCCGATTGGACCTCGATCGATCCCGCGATAGTTAGTTCGTCGAGGCCACTTCAGTTCCAAGCCACCGGCACGTGGCAGCTCCCTCATGCCTATCCTGCGCACAGTGCGTCACACGGTTCACAGCAGGTAAACGATATTATCTCGGATAATTTACCTGTCGAGGTAGTTATTAACGAGGCCTATTTCAGGAACAAAACGTACCCGCTCAGCACTGGGCTATGCAGCCACCACCGGGCTTTTCTGCGCCAGCGTCTAGCGCGCAACTCGGTACTCAACCGCCGAATGTTACTGCACAGCCGCACACAAAACTCATCTCTGCGGGCTCGGAAATTGAGAGTGAGTACAATGGTTCCTCTACGCATGTTCAGAGTACGTTAATCGCTCAAGCTAAGATCAGCACGACTCTTTTCCTCGATCTTCACACGTTCTTGTACAGCTTCCCTTCCTTGCAGATGTATAAAGGACGGGAGGAGGGCCGACGAACATTAACTACGTACAAGCGCAAGCGGATAACCGCTAGAACGAGAAATAACCAGATAGAGAAGAGATCGACGAAGGACACTCGTATCGTTAGACGTCGACGTTACTTCCCTCAATCCCATGTTTGACTTAATCCGACTCGACGGCTCGTTCGTTTACGGAGGAATCGCGGAATACGGTGTTGACGTCTTGTAGCTTCTCTCCTGGCGCCACCAGACCTCCGATATGTTTGCCGGAGATTTTCGAGAGACACCGGTGGACCTTCGCGGCGACGTTGATCGCGATTACGCATCAAATATTAAACGTTACCTCTCATCACGGAGAAAAAGCCTAGCGTTCTGATTTTGCGATTCTTCGAGTCCCATGTTGAAACGTCATGTTAAGTGCAATACGTTCCGATTGCGCATACGCTCTAGTTTGGGTAAACCGCTCTCGGCGTCGATTAATCATCCGATATATTTGGAAATTTACTTTCTTGGGCATTCGTTGATGTATTTAAACTATTGTTAAACAGGGCCGAACGAGTCGTTGTATCTTACGTGCAATTGTTGCGATTCTTGAAATTATTGCAAGCGGTAATATTATCTCCTTAGCGCCGAGAGCGTAATCGCAATTTATGAAACGAACGTCTTCCTGTTGGGACTGCGATCGACGAGTGGACGAGGTGTATTAGCCTTCTTTTTTTTTTAAATTGAGAGTACGTCGATTTATCTTTACGAGAGACGAGATGAAGAAAGGCGTTCGGTTCTGCAGTCGGTATCTCTTTAATCAATGATATACCGGGATGGAAGATTCTGCCACGACCGCCCGAACTGCAGGTGGAGATCATCGAGAGGAAATGGAAGATTAAGCCGAAGTGTCCGCGCGAAGTGTACCTTGAAATTCTCATTCTTAATATTTAGTAAGAACAACTCTAAGTGACGCTGAGATTAAGTTTTCGTCTAAGGCAACCGTTGATAGCTGGAAGAAATGAAACTAGCCAAAAGTGGAAGAATTGGTGCGGACCGATCTGAAATAGCCAACTGCAGAAAATTGGTAGAAGAGGAAGGCAGCCGAAAGAGGATCCAAAGGATGACGGTCTGGTGAACGAAACTAACGAAGACATGCTGTACCAACGGGGACGAATAGTGAACTACTGAGATTGACCGAAGTCATGCTGTAAGCAACCAACTGAGATTTGTAAGGAAATTCTCTGAGAAACTGGTATTTGGAATGAAAAATGACGCGACGTAGGCTGGATAAGTGGCGGCCGATCAAGACCAGCTGGAAGCAAGGAAAAGTAGACAGGAACACGTGTTACTGGGAGAAGCCAAAATCGATATTGTTACACGGAACAGTATTGTGCAACCTACCGTTGCTGAAAGTATAAAGAAAATAAGAGGAGCTACGAGACGGACGATGCGTCTTCGAATCTGAATCTAGCGACGCGACGTTAAGTCGCGCCTTCCGCCCGGAACGAATTTCCGCCGGTGGAACGCAATCGAAGGAAGCAAGCGACAAATCATGGATCGTTATAAATAACCGTAGAGTAAGACCGCGACGGGGGCGACGTCGGCGGAGGTACGAGAAAGTAAACGGATTCGTTCTCGCGGCTCTCCGCGGCCAGCCTGGCGTTCCGCAATTTTCGCGATCGAGGCAAATGGAACCATAGAAGTCGAGCACGATTTCGCGCAAGAGTACGATTGAGATACGACGCGAGCACGATTATTATAAATTTAATTGATTTAAAAAGTAATCGAGAAATATACGTTAATGCGAGATACAACCTTATCGATCGATGCCAATACCCTGCATAAAATCTTAGGCTTAGTGGGCTCGTCATTGACTGCCAAATTATGAATGTGAAGATTCTTTCCAGATATACTGTCCTTGTCCACTTTAAATGAGAATTAGTGGCTATCCAAGGTTACAGTACGTACCGTAAGTACCCGTCAAGGCACTTTCATGATTTTTACTTTTTTAATATTAAAATACGACTTTATTATTAACCACATTTCTTATTTACAAAGTCAATTTCTTATTTGTACTAATACTGTTTTCGGTACACTCCAAGGGAGTTCGTAAGTCGTCCTTGACGATGACTAATTAAAAAACTGTTTGCTCATACGGTACAATTTTAGAAACAATAATCTTTTCAAAATTAAATAATGAAGTGTCATGAGAGTGAATGTACTTTACGTGGTAATTATCAATATTTAACAAAATTTTAACTGAGCGTTCTTAAAAATGTTTGGTCTATATCGTTACAAGGAGCGTGGAACAGGTGTGACACGTTAAATATAATGATCGACCGTTATCATCTTGGAGGAACTCAAAAGAAGGTATGGCAGAACAATTTATGGAGTGTGACATTGCGCATTCTGAGATAGCTTGTTCTAAATCTTTGAGAGTAACTGTCGCAGGAAAGGTCAGTTGACATAAGTTACAGACTATGTTCGTATGAATATTCGTTAGAACACCTTTCACGCACACCGGGCATCCAACTTTCCCCTCCAGATCTTCCGCAAATGAAGCCAACATTTTTTCCTCGCTATATATGAGACGTTCATATTCTTCTAGTATCCACAGTCCTGTTTTTTTTTTTCATGTACAAGTCAAACTCTTAAACGATCTAAATTTACATAATTAATTTTTATTGAGAATTACACTTACCCTCCTCAGCCATGATTTTATTTTCCAATTCTAGTTCCTCATCTGGGTTTAGCGGATAATCTGGTTCAGGAAAAAAATCTTCATTATCCACTAAATCGGATGTTGCCAAAACACTAAGTTCACTGCGAACTATCTCCAACAATGTCTCTTGTACATGCTCGGTAGAATTATCCAAATTCAACCTTCTCGAATTGAACAACTGGCTTCGCTTTTCTTTCATTCTCTGGCGGCATCTCTAATAAAATATTTATTCGGTATTAAAAAAAATCTATCCAGGTACTATTAGCTGAATCCTTGTTCTAAAAATAGGAAGCTCTAAGACGATCTACAGGAACGATATTGATACGACATTTTTATCTTCGTAAACCTGTAAAAAAAATTAAATAACAGAGGCTATTAGTTGATACAACCTCTCTGAGCACTTCTTGCAATTTAGGGGAGCCGTGTTTAATTTTCCTCGCTGCTTCTCGAGTTTTTACTTTGTTTGACGCTGATGGACTCAAAGTTATGTCAGCCATCACTAGTGCTGTTTAATAAATAAATATTTCTAATACAAAAGAGGTATACGTTGCAACTGGTGACGTCTCTCGCGCGCTTACATTTATAAGAGCTACATGAATTACCTGCGAAGATGAGTGTGAGAGCACGAATCAATATTAACGATCATGCTCCTCTAGTGCCCTCTGTTCAAAATTTGAACAGCTGATACATAATTCCTGTGGCGACATCTGACGAATGGCGGTAATAGTTTGCATTTTAAAATCGGTTAACGACAAAGATCGCAGTCGCACAAAAAGAAATTAAATACAAGTATTCAATAAATTCTACTACAATCAGATTGAATCATATATTCGTGCCAAATTTCACAGAAATTGGACAAAAGCAGTACAACTTATGCATGTTTAAAAACGATCGAC
Source organism: Orussus abietinus (assembly GCF_000612105.2). NCBI lineage: Eukaryota > Metazoa > Arthropoda > Insecta > Hymenoptera > Orussidae > Orussus > Orussus abietinus. Next base: position 1,333,771 of record NW_019394437.1, read on the forward strand.
AGTCGCTATTATACATCTGAGTTATAGTCACTAATTAGAGAACTAATGGAATTATGTTCACGAGGTACTTGATTTTTTACATCAAATTTCAACTCGACTGGTTTTGCGAAATCTTTGGAATTCCGTTAACGTGTACTCTCACTCGCTCATCCATGATTAAAGCAATGCATCACCTGGTTACGTACTCACATACACACGTTTTTAGCGAAGATAAATCTACAGCATACGCCCACGATACGTCTTACCGTGGCCGTGTCTAAAGAGTACTGTACTCAACACGTATAACGCTTTAATGTGCGTATCTATGACTACGTTCTTTGTATCACTTATAAAAGCGAAGTTTATGACATGACCGTTAATACATTGCGTAACGCCTAATTCATTTTTCGCGAGAGATGTTTCACTCCCATATTTTTTTTTTTTCTTGTTGCACATCGTTCGATGTTACAATTTCCTAGTTTTTAACATAACTGCCACGTAACGTGCATAACTGCTATTGGATCTGCTGCGAGAAATGCCCCGACACTTCTTCGATACTTCCAGATTAACGTAATAAGAAATGCTTACTTCAGCAATATGTGAGAAGCGCGAAGAAGATTTAACGGGCAAAGAACTATTTCTCTTTTGATTAGTGACTGTTTCCCACTTTTGACCTAGGTCTTTCCTTATGCGTATCGATTTTAATTCGAACGTTACTATTTTTTTAGTAAGTACTGTAAAATAATTAAAATGGTACCGATGCGTTGTGCGCGCTAAGTACACGCCGGTGGTAGCGTGCACGGATAAAACTTTAAGCCCAAACTCTTAACGTTGTGTCCCAACTTCCGGTGGAAAGTGCAGTACCATCTGGAGAGACTCTTAGACACGAAACGCGGTTCTCGTGGCCGTACAATAATGCCACGCGTTGGCACTTGAGCGTATCCCATGTATTAACCGTGTAATCGTTGTAACCAGCAAACAGCAATCGACCGCTCACGCTGAGGTCGACGGCATTTGCTCCGAAGATGATGCTCTCCTTTGCGTAGACAGCCACCTCCTTGTCGGCTCGAAGATCGAAGAGTCGGCAAGTCGCATCGTCTGATCCTGTGGCCACAGCATCGCCACTTGGATGAAAGCGAACCTGTGACACATAACCAAAAATATTGTAACAATCAAATATCGGGGAGATTTAATTATAAAATGCAGAACATTTTTTAATCTCACCGAATTGACATCGGATCGATGTCCCTCGAAGCTCTGTACACACTGACCGGTTCTCATGTCCCAGATAAGCACCATCTTGTCACAACCTCCGGATACAAAAGTGTTACCGGTCTCGCTAGGCGCTAAATCGATCGACATGACATCTGCCGAGTGGCCATGGAAATTTTGTAAGAGCTGTCCGCTGTCCACATCCCATAATGCGCAAGTACTGTCACCGCTACCCGTTAAGATCTGCTGATCGCTGTTAGGAAATGCGCAACAGGACATGTATGATGAATGCGTGCCCACAGTCTTCTTGCGAACTGTCACGTCGTCTTCTAAACTCAGGGGATAAACGGTCACTTTATTGTCCAAACCCCTGAAACCCCGAGAATAATGCTTTAAGTGGAGATTCTAAAACTAGCGATTATTTATTCAAAGTATGAATAAATATTCTACTTACCCACATGCGACGAGAGTACCACTAGGAGCATAGGTGCATGCCATCACCCAAGTACTTAACATCGCAACAGCATGCTCCTTGTTTGTTGTAAATGCATCCCATATAATCATCTTTCCATCCTAAAATATTTTCAATTACTTAAAATACTGTTTTCACATAAAAATAATAATTTCCACATAAAGCAAATATTGCATGGCTCACTTGTGACGATGAAACAATGTGACGTTTGTCCGGGGACCAATCGGAACAAAGAACCTTTGCTTGGTGGCCTTTTAAAATTCGTCGAGGTTTTATCATCATACAATTAATTGCTTCGAGTCTCTCGGATACACTCTCCACTATGGCGGAAATAAATAAACATGAATATTTTCGTCAAAGGACCGTGAGAAAATTTAAGAAAAAAATCAAGTATAGCTGAAACCAAAAGACCACTCCTTACATGTAACGTCATTTAATTTCTGTCTCTCGTCCTCAAGTCGTTGCCTGAGGTTCTCTGCCTCGTCGGTCAATCTTTTAATCTCCTCTGCCGTGGACTCCATTTTTAATCCTGTAGCGGTTTGCCTGTATACCGGACCTCTTACTGGGGAATGACTTTCATGATCTTTAGCAACATTAAAGAAACTTCTCGTAAAGGTATCAATGATCGATTGACTAGAAAATAGTGTTTAAAAATCTCGTGGTCGACTGTCCGAAGAATAACCTCGAGCATGACAGCAACCTGGGAATGTCATGAATTGTCAAGCATTCCTGGTTTTCTGCCAAAGTAGATCGACGCACATCGTTCACGATGCTTTTCCCCCGTTCACTCATTTGTTTTCACTCGTATTCAAGCCGATTTAGATTTGCTATCGTACGATATCATGCGTGAACGGCACTAATCAATACGTATCGATAATAATAAAGTTTGACGCCGGTGCAATGACGCCTGCGAGTTTCTCAGGGTTAACCTAAATTCCTGATTCTCACGATAACTCGTGCGAGTGCAATACCCGCGCGCAAGAAGCATCATTTTGGTTCAACTTTTCCTACATACAACTCAAGTGATCAAAGAAACGGCTTGGGGACAGAATAACGAGAACAGCCCGCGACCTCCGTCGCTCTGTTGGCCATTTTGACTGATTTTTTCCTTTTAACCACGGTCGATGAATTTATAGATCCGCAAAGAGCCATTAACTATGAAAGCATAGACTGCCAGTTCCTAAAATTATAAATGCTACCAAGATCTCAGCTCCATCGTCTACCAAAAATTACCTATCTACCATCCGGTTCCTATTTGCGTATATTTTCCAGGGAGTTTGACGCCAGTGCCATCCAGTGCTCGAAAAATCCCTCGTGTAATAATTAATAACATTTCGATCGAGGGACTTTCACTCAAGTAAACGAATGAATTTCCTTCCACCTTAGCTTAAATTTACACAAAACGAGGCAGCGAATAAGGGACCACTACTGCTTAGGAATCGCGGCGAGCGGTAGAGAGATTCGAATCTCGCGCGCTCCGTCTAGGGAGTCGCTCGTAGTCGGCAAGGCAGTTCTCGTGCCCGTCGACTCAGTCGCGAGACAGCTTCTCCGATTGGTCGCCAGAGGGACGCGATCGAGAAGGGGGGTCCGGGTCACGTGACCGAGCTGCGTTTTGAGCGCACTAACCAGGTACGGGGTAATTCGTTGTTTTTCTCGTGGTATTTCGCGCGCCTTGGCCGAGGAAGCCGAGACGCTCGGAATTCGGCGGTCACCGGCCTCACCGCGCCATAACTCGGACTCGCGAGCTGCGCCCGGAGAGCCCGTGAGTTAGCCCGTCGCTCGCCTCGCGAGTCGCGTTCCCGTGTCTCTCTCTTGGCCTCTGTCTTGCTCTCTCTCTCTTTCTCTCCGTCCTTCTTTCTCTCTCTCCGGCGGTGGCTTCGGACGGTCCTAAGCGAGAGGCGATGCTTGACAATCCGAGTTCGCCGCCCGTTCGCGCAAATGGCGTCTGCGAGTGCACCCACCTCCTGGCCGAGGCTCTGACCGCGCCCGGGAACCGCCAGGACGAGCCGACCGCCGCGTAACGCCGTCCGCCTGGCTGCTCGGCCGCGAGCGGCTGCCATCGAGAGGCCAACGGCCACGAGTGTGTCTTTTGTGCGCGCGAGCCAAGCGGCCCGATAGAACCGCGCGCCGAACCGGGCCCAAGAGTCCACGCGGGATCTCTCGGGAACCATCTTCCGAGACCGCGTCGCGTCGAAATCCTCCGCGAGTCCTTCGCTCTCGCACCTATCGACGCGGTTCGAGCGGCACGCCAGGTTCCTTATTTTCGAGAATTCGCACACGCAGGGCGGCCTCAGGGAGCCGGAGAGTCCGGGATACTCGCGGCCGCGTAGCACTCGGCGGGCCGGGCTAACCTCTTTGCCGTGGTGCTCATTTTCTCAAGGTCTGCTTTTTACTACTGCTTCCTTCGGAGGGGTTCCGAGGTACCTTAGCTTTAGGACACCTTAATACTTGTTAGGACTCGTTAGGGCCACCCTGTGATCTAGGAGCCCCGATGGCTCTTTTCCTGCTTCAGGTTTCGGAGAGACTAGGGATGGCGAGACGGCGTGGCACAGGTTGTCGTTAGGGCGGACGTAAGGAAGCGTGCATTGCTTCTTATTTGTGGGAAGTCTGTACTTATGCAATCGATGCTTAGGAACTTATATTGTCGATGGGTCGAGGGTTGTATGGAATATTGAGGGAGGCGGAGTTATTTTATTTGTTGTTCTTTAGTTCGGGTTAGCTTCAAATCGGAGTTCATTTGAAGGAAGAATAGCGTTCGGATCGTGATAATTGTCGGATACCTTTAGTTTCCTTTACGTGCATTATATTTTATTGCATTCCATCAATTTATCTATTTATGATTAACGTTGATAGGAAGTTTTTCTTTGTTTAGTTATATAATAATGATATAGCGTAAAATATTTGTGGATCATTTATCAAAATAGAAATGATTGTACGGATTATTGGAGTTGCTATTTTTCTTGTAATCTTCATGATTCTTGTCATGGTTTGTGGCACTATTTTGTTTGACTTAATTTCCCATCATTCTTGGAGTGAATTTAAAGATGTGGTTATAAACGATAGTTTCACACATAGTTTGATAACTACGGAGCAATATTAATTCTTTAGTCGAAAGATAGAAGTCAAATCAAAAGAGATGAAGAGTTTCTGAAAATTTACATTAAAAGTAAGTTAAAAATGAGCTCTTGGGATATAAAGAAATTAAGCCTCAAGGGATATAAGAGTTTCATTGTAATTTTGTTTTTTCCTGTCCCTTGTGAGCAGATCAGCTTTAAAATAAATATCTATTTTCTGTTTCAGATTGTAAATAGCGAGTGTATATAGTGTAATAGGTGAGCGTGATAGGAGAGGTGTTTTAGTTGGCAATGAGTTCGAGTAACAAATCGTCGGTGTCATCCGGCGGCAGAGGCACCAACAAGAGCAAGTCGTCACAGCAACATGGCAAGTCGGACCACCATCAGTCTAAATCGTCGGATTCAGGGAAACACGACAAAACACAGGTCAGTCGTTGGTTCACGTTTTTGCCATTCTTGTACCTTTGAGTTAACACTTTATTGACAACTGCGGCGTTGCAGCCGAAAACGGATCAGATGCGACACGCACAAATAATTGACACTCGAATGGGCGGAGGCGAGGATCCCGTCATGAAGGAACGCATCAAGCACATGATGGACGTGACACGCCGGACCGAAGACGAAGTCATCATGGCTCTGCATGACAGCGACTTCGACTTCGATCGTGCTGTCAACGACCTTCTGGAAGGGGTCTCGCCAGAGTGGGAAGTGATGAAGAAGAAGGCTCGTCAACCCAGTGGCTCGAAGCAGACCGCCGATCAGTCAGCTGGTCAGGATGACAGTGGGGACTACGAAGAAAGACGTCATCAGCGCGTCGGTGGGCCTCCTCGTATGCGTGGTCGTGCCAACCACGATAATCGTGGATGTGAGTCGACCTTGAAGTTTTTCTCAAAAAAAGGTGAGCCGATTCTCTGTTGGGCAAATATTTTAACATCGCGTACCCTGATCCAGGGCGCGGACGGGAGAACAAGGAGAATGAGAGAAACATGGAGGACAACGTGCGAGAAGGTGGCTACGGTGGGAATAGGCGAGGCAGAGGAGGTCCCGGAAAATCGGGTCGTGGAGGAAGAGGCGGTGGTCGAGGCCTCGGTCCGCGCACCTTTGCCAACCGCGGGGACATGGCCTCCGCGTCCTCGACTCATAGCTTTAATCGGCCCATCGACACGTGGACAGGCAGCGAGGAACAGCAGCAGAGCATTCAAGAGCCAAAAATGGGTAAGGTCATTAAAAAATTCGGTGTTATTCGTGGCCGTTAAAAAAAAAAAAAAAAAAATTTGTCCCGTGCCGATACTCACGCGGGTTTGCACGGCAGATGCCTGGAATAATATGGAACCTTCGGAAGAGTGGGACAACGAGGAGTACACGGGCTCATTGGCGGATACCAAAGTCTTTACACCAAGTACCATTGTAAACGAGCCATCAGCTACGGAAGAGCCAAAGTCCCAGGACCTACAGTCGGTTGTGCAATCGGTTCAGTCTTGCAGTTTATCGCCACTCCAACAGGAGGTAGCTAGGAAGCTTTAATTTCTATACTCTTTCATCTATTAATACTAGAAATACGAATAATTTTCGGGTACTTCCTGTGGCTAGGAATTACCTAAAATGTCGGAAGTACCGGTGATGCAGCAGTCGCCGCAACAACCTCCGACGCAGCAGCAGGCTCAGCAACAAGTGCAGCAGCAGCAACAGCAGCCCGTTCTGAGCATGCCGACGATTCAGCTCTCTCAACAGCCGAATGCCGTCAGCGGCGGAGTCCTGACTGCCGCTCAAACGCAATACCTGACGCAACTCACCCAGCAAACGAGCGAAAGTCTGAAGGGCCCCAGCCAGGCTGCATTTTCATCCCCGATGTCGAGCCAGGTACTTTGAAACACGAAAGTTCGTCCGAAGGAACTCCTCCTTTTTTATTCAACTATCAAATTTTATATTAATAGTTTTTCCTACTCTCTGTCACTTGTATTTTAAATCCGACGAATTGTCAGCCTCAGAGGCAACCGAAGCAACGGCCCAGGGTACCACCTCCCTCGAAGATCCCCTCAAGCGCCGTGGAGATGCCCGGCGACGCCGTCAACAGCGGAATCGGGTTCCTGGACGTACAATTCGGCGCCCTGGAGTTCGGGAGCGACTCGGCCTCCCTGGACGGCTCGGCCACGGAAAAGTACAACTCGGCGAACTCGTCGATGACGGGTATCGACGTCTCCTCGACGGTAAACGCCACGAGCGCCGGGACCACGTCGAATTCCCTGGACATCGAGTCGTCGAAGACGTCGAGCAGTCAGTACAACGCCACCAGCCAAATGGTAAACACTCGTCAACTATTGACCGCTTAACCGTATACATGCGGGGAAAAAAAGAAGAAAATAACGTGATTTTGTTTCCAGTTGTCCAACAGCGACAGCTTGCCCGTGTCCAGCGAGCACTCGTTGAACTCGCAGGGCGGCTTCGCGGGTCGCACCGGCACGGCGGGTCAGACCCTGGACATCAAGCAGGACTTCGGCTCCCAGGTCTCGCCCGGGAACGCCCCGAGCTATGCCGCCGGGTCCACCTATCAGTCGCAGAAGAGCTCCTACCAGCAGCCCTCGGCCGCGACGCCGAGCAGCTACAATCCTTACTCGAGCGTCACGCAGTCCGCGCAGTCCTTCCCTACGGCGACGGGCGGGAACGCGAACAGCTACTCGGCGACCACCGCCGTATCTCAGGCAGGTTACAACACCTCGTCCTCGTACCCGCAGTCCAACGCTTCCACCTTCAGCCAAGCTTCCCCGTCCGCGTCCGCGTCCTCCGGATATAATCAGACCACCACGGCCAACCAGGTAAACTAGGCACCGACTAATCTCACGTCGCACGTGCCAACCCCAAACGTCACTTCTGAAAGCTTAAGAGCCAGCGTATAGGTTCAGAGTCGTTATCGAATGTCTATTATCATTAAAAAGAAATTTTTGCGAACCCGAGTCTGGGAAGAGGTCCGACCTTGTCACATGGAGCTCTTCCGTTCCAGGCGTACCAGTCGGCGAGCGGATACGCGCCTACCACCACGTCGCAATACCAGGCACCCTCGGCGGCGACGAACACCACCTCGAATGCCAGCTCCGGGTACCAGTCAACGGGGTATCAAGGTTCCTCGTCTTTCCAGACGACTCCCCAGGCCTACCAACCGTCCGTCACCACCTTCACCTCCCCGATGACGCAGACGACCGGCGCTTATCAGAGCACGGCTCAATCCGTAAGGAGGAATCGTTTGGATTACCTCTCGGAGATGGCTTTCAACGATGTCACATCTTTCACGTTAAATTTGCAGGTTTATGCGAGCACCTACGGGAGCTACGGCAACCAACCTCAGAGCGGCTCCCACAATCATAAGCTGAACAGCAGCTCAGGCAAGGACTCCCAGTACGAGAGCAGCACGACGACGAGCAGCGGATCCCTGGCGACGACGACCGCCCCCGCGTTGGGCCTCTCCTCGACGACCGTAAACAGCTCTCAGACCAAAGTTACGAGTTCCAATGGTAATTGCTTCCGCTGTCCTTACTTTCGTTCTTGGCATCGTTAAACCGCTCACGAGTATCCACTCGAGGGCGGGGATCATAGGATATCCGAGCCGAGATTTCTTTCTGTAAAGTAATACCTTCCCCGTTTCGTGTTTACGTAACTTGACCTAATCTCGAGTCCGGAGTACTGTAATGTCTATATCGACCGATGTTGCGAAACAGCAGTGCCGAAGAGCACCTCCAGCGGCGTGGTGAGCGGCACCAGCGGAGGCACCGGCAGCATGACCGGAGGTGCGGCCGGTAGCATGACTCCCATGCTCAGCCACCAGTACATCATGGGCCAGGGTGTTCCCTATGCCTTCCAGCAGCCGATGTACAGCTACGAGGACCTCCAGATCATGCAGCAGAGAATACCGCACATGGTCAGTCTGCCTGGATCTATGGTCGCACTTTAAATTTCTCTCCAGCACGTGGTCGGCTCAAGTAGTAGGAAGTTTGGATGAATGGAGGCCGGGTCACGCTCGTGGTGCACTTACTTTAACGGACCTTGCCATCTTCACGGTTAGAGTAACCGCACTCTGGCTGGTTGAAGTCAAATCAATCGGCCGTACTCGACTGCTGACTTTTTTCGACGTCGAGGGGATGCAATGGTACCCCGTAAATTGGAGACTCGCGGTGACTTCTCGGTCGAGGAAAAGAGTGGGTTGCTCTAAGCCAGAGATGGGGAAACTGTACCCGGGTGTCTTGTTACCGTGTCGACGTTGATGACGTTCTCGCGGGTGGGTCGATTTTAAGAATTGAGCCGGTTTGAACTTCACTCGAGCTCATGCGACTGTTTCCCCATCGCTGTCCGCTGCCATGACGTACACGATCTCTCACGTATTTATAGATTTATTTGGAAGAATGCTGACACGATTATACTCTCTCTCTTTCTACTTGGTGCTTGGTAGCTGCTCGATCCGGTATTTTTGTCCTCCTCGTTCGGTATCCTGTTCGAAGTCTTGTTTACGGTGTAGCACCGTGGCCCTCGTTTGTTTGGTCTCTGTCACGACGCCTCCTGTAAGCGCACACGTTTTTTCCCGTAGAGTTCTCATCGGGGACTCACTCGGAACTCTAGACTATGTTGGAAGTAGATCACGAAGGGAACGATCACGTCTACGATCAATGAATAGGCCTCGAGGTAACTCGAAACTACGCGAGGGTTGACACTTCTCGAACGCCGACCGGTTGATCGTAGACTCGAATGACGTAGCTTGGTCTTCCACTTCTCCTCCTTTGGTTCTTCATTTTGTCCCGAAGGGCGGACCTCGTGTTGAATCGGGACTCTCCTACGAATTTAAGGCGTCTCTCGGGTAAAGGTATCCCTTTTCAACATCGGTCCGGCCCTCCGTTATGTCTTACGTTCGATGCACAGGGTGCCGCACGGTAGTCCGATTGACCGGCGTCTCCGTGAATGTCCATCTCGAAGAGAGTTCCTGAAAACCGAGTCGGCTAATTGTACCGTTTACAACAATTTCACCATTACCCGCGAGCCCGGGGATGGATTGGAAACGCCGTACGATCGAGCTACCGCATCTTTGTCCGGCAGTTTAAATACCGGCCACCTCCGTTTCAACCTTGTACATGTATGAATTACGATCTCGTGGAGGTGGCCGGTCTTCGAACGGGGCGACTCGCTTGGAAGTGTACGGAAATAGAACATCTTGTACCCTCTAAGCAGAAGAGCTGTGTCTCGCCCGACGAAGCGAGCGGTCAGGGAGCGAAAGTTCCCCAGCGGGAGTTGCGTCGAGGTCAATTCGCGATCTCGTCGTTTACGGGGTTCCATGTATTATTTTATTTAATTTTCAATGATCATCTACATCGGCTGGAACCTCTCGCTCGCCCTGGTCGCTCGCCCTGGTCCGGTGCGCGTAGAAAATTAGACGATTAGCTAGCCTCCTCGTATCTGGAGTACACAGTGTATGCATGTAGTTTTGTGTTTGGCCTCCCTGACTAACCTGCAGCCAACTACTGGTTACTATGACGCGGCTCTGGGCTATCAGACGACGGGGCCAGCAACCAGTCTCGGAGGCGGTCGAGGAGACGCCTTGACCGGTGTACAGGGTGTTCAGGGAGTACAGGGTGTACAGGGAGCCTATACCAGTATTAGCGACGCCAGGTTCGCCAGGAACGACAGCAACGCCTCGCCGGTCCCCTCGACGATGTCGCAGCAGGTGAGGACGCCGAGAAGCGTCGGCAGAAGTTCGTAGAAAGTTAGATCGTCGCGGGACACGGGGAGAGAAATTTAACGAAACCGGGCTCGACCTTTCAGACGGCGACGCAGCATCAGCAGCCGATGATGAACCCGACGCTGCCCCCGGGATACGCGTACTTTGCCTACGGGGGAGGCCTCATGCCGGGTAGCTTCCAGTACGGGACGCCGGCGATCTATCCCGTAAGTGACGAGGGTTGATCCTCCTTATCGCAATCCGGGAGGTCTCCTAGGGGTTCGAGATATCTTCAAGTGGTCTCGTTGCAGCAGATCGCGACCGCCGGCAACGCCGGGACGAACAGCGGGGCGTACAGCGCGAAGCCCGGGAACTACGGGTCCGGGTACGGGGGCGGCGCCAGCTACGACACCCTGGCGAGCGCCGGGCCCCAGGCGGAGTACAAGGGCGCCGGCAGCGGCTACACCGGCACGCAGGCCGGCAAGACCGGGACCTCCGCCACAGGGAACACCAACTCCGCCGGGTCGTCGGGCGCCGACATAAGCGCGACCATGTACGCCAAGAGCCACGTGGCCCTCGGCAAGGTTAACGTGAGTACGCGTTAACGGTGATCGAGGAGGCGGCACCCCGGATTCCCTTCACCGTCGTTATTCCCGTTGCAGTCGTACGACAAGCAGACCTTCCACTCGGCGACTCCGCCGCCCTTCGGGCTGACCGGGAGCCAGAGCGCGGGCCTGCCGGGCGGCTACGGGACGCCGCACCTCTTCATCCCGACGATGCCGCACCAGCTGCACCAGCCGCTGCATCAGGACGGCGGCAGCACCACGGGCCAGAGGTCCAACGCGAGCTCCCAGAACAAGGCCCAGGCCAAGCCGGGCTACAGCCCCAGCTACTGGACCGGCGGCAACTAAGGGCCGGGGCCGCCCTTTCGACCAGGAGGACACGGCGTCGGGAGTACACGGACCTAGCCGACGACCACCCGGAGGGCAGAGGACGCGCGCGCGATGAGCGCGCCGCAGCGAGACCGGGAGGCGACCGAGGTGGTGCCCCCTTGATCTTACACACACATACACGCGCCGCGGACCTGTACGGCCAGCCTGGACCAAGGACGACTTTGGTACACGGCCCCGGGGAGGTGTTTTCGACGGATGGAGGCCGAATCGGCGATTTCTCTGTCTCTATCTATCTATGTACTCCCCTCTCTCTCTTTCGTTCAAGTTGACTCGCTCCGTCTCCCCCTTCTCTCTCTCTCTCTCTCTCTCTCTCTCTCTTGTTCTCCGATTCTCTCTCTGACTCTTGTTTCCTAGCGTCAGCGGGTGCACCCGCGAGACCTAGTAACTACCCCCTCAGCGCGCGAGGTCGCTGCGGCGGGACTCTCATCCTCCTCGCCCTGGAGGTGACACCGGTGGCGACCCTGGTCGCGGACCCTCCCGCACGGCGAGAGTTTATAAATTTACATACATCCATATACATATATAAATATATATATATACATATACATATATATACATATATGTATATGTATATGTATGTATATGTATATGTATGTATATATACATATACATACATATACATATATACANCACGGCGAGAGTTTATAAATTTACATACATCCATATACATATATAAATATATATATATACATATACATACATATACATATATACATACACTCACGCAGGTTCAATGTACTTTACTTACGCCCTCGTCCGAGCGGCGAGCCGATCGTAACGAGCGACTATGTAACGTGTAAGATATAATCGACGTACTCTCGAGGCGAGGCGAGACGACTAATCGTGTCTTAAGCGACTAGTACCCGCTGGTTTTTTTACAATGATAGCTGTGCCAGATCCTAGATCGGACACCTCGCACCTCGCGATCCCCCAGCGGCGTGCATGGTTTTGTAAAGAGAAAATGGAAGCGAGAGGGTGGAGGAGAGTCTGGCTCTTCCTCGTGGATGCTCGGCTTTGAAATATCCGCCCGGGGGTGGCGGCACTCGTGCTCGGTTTCGAACTCTCGACGGATCGTCGGTTACGGGGAGGTAGTTAGTAGATTTTATCGGGACTCTTGTCGGGGGCCTTGTATTATCGGACGCGTCCAAATCTAGGGATCCGCGAGGAGGGATCTAATTTTAAACTGTGTCGGTTCTCCGTTTCTTGGACTCTGCGTTTGTGAACGTGGAGGCACTCCCAGAGGACCTCGGCGGGGCTTTGGATTTTGGATGGGTGTACTCGGGGACGTTTCGATGATTCTTTTTTTTTTTTTGCTGACTGATAGATTGAGTAGAAATTTGGAGAACGGTTGGAATTGATTCTTCTGGAATTCTGGGAGTTGTTCCAGGGTCTGGGGATTTATTGCCGATGTTCTTGGCGAGTGCCTCCTCGTACCTTCCTGGTTTTAAGAGCCGATTGGAATGGACTTAATCGCGGACTAGCGAAGGGCTTCGTAAAGTGTATTAAGTCCCCGAATTTATAACTGGCGCGGTACACAGAATTTTTCCAAGTCGCGGACGATGCCACCAGGAGTTCACCCTTGTACGTGACAATCGCGAGGCCGTCGAACGGTGCGCATCCTTCGAGAGAGAGAGAGACTCTCTTCGCCAGAAATTTTCTACCGAAATCCCAAGAGAAACTGTTCATCCGCTCGGACCCGTGTGTTTTGGAACCTTCGACCTGGGGTAAAAAGAAAGCTTCCGACTAACGTGGACTCTTCGGGATATCCAGTTCTCTATTTAAGGTCTATCGGTTTCTATAGAAAATTTCGCGGCGAGCCATCTATGCCCACGAAGAGGACGTCGTCCAGAGAGAGCAGTGCCTTCGGGAGATCCGGGAGCACTACTCTCGAAGGGCACCCTGAAGAGAACCCTGAAGAGAATCTAGAAGACCCAGAGAGAGGTTCCGCAAAGTCCGCGACTACTCTCTTCGGTCGGTGGTGTATATTAGTGCAATTTCGCCGACACGTTGCGTCGACTGCGAACGAAATGCGATAAAACAAGAGGGAAGCTAAAGAAGACGGAGAAAAAGAAAACATAAACGGCGAACTGCGAAAAGTGGTAGTTTTATATTCGAAGTTGGTGTCGCCGCGGGTCGACCCACCCTTGAAAGTGTTTAAAATGTTAAATGGGAGAACCGCGCTCTCGGGAGACGACGCTGTATGTCGACTTATTTAGGCGTAGGGTGAGGGACGTTTTTTTAGGACAAACCGTACTCGAGTAGATCGCAAACGTGTCTAGTTAAATGTGAGAGAGAAGGAGGCGCCATCGAGGTGGACACGTCCGGGCGTAGGACTCTTCGTGTCTCCTTGTTTCTTATTTCGGCCGCGACTTCGATCGCGCCCTCGACCGGGGATAGAGAGAGCCTTCATCGAGCGGACTTCTTTAGCATTTTCCCTAGAAACCGATAGAGAATAAGTGGAAACCATATGCGAAGAACTCGGGCAGGGATTTGGGAAGCGTTCAAGCTCGCGGCGAATCTACTAAATTCGACACGCGAGATCCACCTTCCGTGGGCCCCTGCTCGATTAATTCTTTTTTCCTTCCTTATTGTTTTTTTAAACCGTTTTGTTTATGTAATATCGGTTGAGATAGAACGTTTTAAGCTGGGTTATATCGTGTCGTTCTTTGAGTCAGGAGGTAAAAGTGTAGTTGGAATTGACATTATTCGTTTTGATACGAAGCTCGTCTGTTTTTCGACCGAGATATCGGGCACATCCGAACTCGACGTGAAGTGGATTATCCTGTCGTTAAATTAATCTGATATCGTATTCGGTAAATAGTTTCGGAGACTCCTCGATGAGATAAGTACTCGGCGTGACTCGGGAATGTATTCCTGATCTCTCCCTACATTTTCTAAAACGTTCCAACTCTTAGGCTTTTGACTAGTGCACCGTAGATTATTGAACCAATTGTCCGATAATTTATTAAGCCTTCGGCTGAAGGAAAAATCACGGGCGTAACGATTGATCGGTCAACGAGATGTGCTTATTACATTGTACCACGCGCTCACTGTAAAGCTATTTAAATACACGTGTAACTGTCGACCCTGATTTATTTCTTTGCATCGCAACCGGCATCAGTGAGAGGGGACAAACGTCAAAATTGTTCTTCATTTAAATTGTCGTTCCCATGGGTCGTTCGTCAATTTTTCTTTTTTTCTCACTTTTTGCAAAACCCTCCAGACTGCAATAATTTCTCGTGGAAAATTGATATACCCCGTGAATGAAGTCCACGTCGTTTCCGGACCTGGGTCGATCTGCTCGTTCCTAAAAATCATAATCGACGTTTATTACGCGACTGTTATTTTTAATCTATCAATGGGTAAATTAAAAAAAAAGGGGATAGGAAATTACGCGCACTTTGTTTCAAGGTAACTGGCGAAAGCGTCTTATTTTAAACGTGGAGATCCGTTGTTTTGACGTTTCTTCATTACCAAAGGAATAAAATAACGCGAGACAGTTATATATGTGTATGGATATGGATATGTGTGTATGTATATGTATATGTATATATATATATATATATATTAATTTCATTTCGTGAATTTTCTCTGGGCCCGTTTCTCGTCGGTTCCGTGTTCTCCGTTAAGCTTTTATCGCGCCTGATATTTTCCTTTCTTATTATCGGCTCGTTAAAAGTCGGTACGTCGAGAGACTGAACGGCTCGTGTAACTTTTTACCGTTAAGTCAATTCATTCTTTTTCCTCCATGTATCGGCTCGTGTCTGGGCCTTCGTTTCTCCCGGTTTTACCTGAAGTTAGATTAAAGACGGGCTCGGGTTAAACGAAGTAGCTTTCGTGCAAGGACTGATCTCTCTTCGCCGATTAATATTCAAGTGATTTTTTTCTTTTTTTTTTTTCTCACACGTTTCGACGCGTGATTTATCCACCCGACTCGTTGATTCGTCGTTTTTCGTTCCTTCGTTCGTTCCATTTAATCTCACGCATGTCTTTTCTTTTTTTTTTCTTTTTTTTTTTCTTTACGGGAGATCCCTCGTTGAAATTGCAGTTTTTTGATTTTAGTCCGAGGCTCCGGGAGAGAGTGAATTTGCGGAAAGCGAGGAAGGGATATCCTTAAAAGTAGTTAACGTCGCGGATTAAATCGCATTATCGTGAGAGGTACAATGGCGGACATGAATGCCTCCCCTGCAGATACGGCATCCCCTGTGTAGGATGGGAGGGCATTGATGTTTCCCAGTGTACAATGGCGGACATGAATGCCTCCCCTGCAGATACGGCATCGCCTGTGCAGGATGGGAGGGCATTGATGTCTCCCAGTGTACGAAGTGTTAAGAGGAGAGAAAAACGATTGAGCGAAAATTGTCGGCCCTCTCGTGTATTCGGTGTAGGACTCTTAATTTACGCGATCATCCTTTTCCTTTATCGGAGCCCTGGAGAGCCCGGCAAGGAGTGTTAAAAAAAATTAAGCGAAAGGAGAATCCGACTCCTCTTGAGTTTTCGTGTAAATATCCGGCTATGTGCGGAAGAAGGGAGAAATTCTGACTCCTTGGTGCGGCCTCTCGGGGCTCCGAATTTTAGACTACGACCGTAACATCGGATTTTTTTTCGCCCGTAGAAAAAGAAGCACGGTTGACACTTTAGACGTAAACTGCGGGATTCGCCGTAAAATGGGAAAAATAGGGGGAAGAAAAGTAGCGACTTAGCGATGCGGTAAAAAATTTGGAAAAGAACGTTTAAAGCGATGTCCAGGGAGATACGTGTTCAAGTTTGATTTTAGAGATGTACTTTAGTTTGTCCTGTCCTCTCTTTTTCTCTCTCTCGTCACGTATAAAGAAGAGACACACACACACTCCCCTACACTCCGCATATATACACACCGTACACACACCGATGATCTTAAGAAGTATATTAAGTGTATTGTACGAGATGGGAGGATTAACGAAGAAAAGAATTAAAAGGGGAAAAAATACTAAGTAGGGAGATTACGGCGTAAAGGAAAAAAAAAAAACGGTACACTGCAAGAAGATGATTATATAGAGTTTAAAAGCAGAGAAGTGTCCAAGAGCAGGCACGTTCGTTCTTATGATAATTATTATACCTTAATAATTTTTGTATTTTTGTCAAATATTAACCGATCGATCGGAAATGCAGGATGCATTACGCCACTACTGCTAATTACTATATAATTATTAATAATAGCTACTACTGTGTATAAATATGGATATCTAAGAATAAATGTATTGAAACGATAGTGTTAGGAAAGGCAACGTGTCGGTGCGGTCTTCCCATTGTTTCACTTTTGGATATGCAGTTAACGTCTTTCGTAATTTACTTCGTTATGACGCCATTGGAAACTGTCCGTGGCGCCATCTATCAAACCCTCCGTAAATCGGTGAGGAGTTGTCGAGTAATCTCACGTGAAGTATCCGACATTTTCACCCTAGTGAAAATAAAATCGCGTCGCTCCCTTTTAGCATTTTCACTAGATTCGACCGCGAAGTCGACGCTAGTGCCACCTGACAGCGGAATGTGTCATTTTTGGCTTAGCGAAGGACAGCGTTAATGTACCAACTCATCTCTGTAATGTATAATATCAGGTTATTTATTCGTACACTGTTAAACGCACCGATACGTTGAGTGAATTCCCCTGGTGACGTCATCGAGGGTCGCGCATGCCCTCGGCCCGTCTTCGGAGAATCGCGCGGAGGGGCGTCCCGAGGTTCTGCCAGGCTCGGACGCGTATCTGCGCGCGCGTGCATTGCATTCGATGGTCCTGTCGTGGAGTCGCGCGAGGTCGAAGAAGGTTGACACCTTGTTGACAGATTACGGAGCATCCTCGAGCAAGAGTCTGCGGAGCCGGGAGCGCGGCTCCAGGACGTCGCCCAGGACGCGTCGGAGAGGGTGAGGCTGCTCCTGCAACGCGAAACGGACATCAACTCTCAAAGGGTCGTCCAGGAGGTGTCCAGCTCCTCGCTGAAGGTCAACAGAGGCTAGCCAGGTCCATGTCGATGAGATGAGATGACTCTGAGGCGCGGCACGCATGGCGCCGCGCGTCTTCCACGCGACAAGCTCGCCCTGGCTCCGACTCTCCACGGAGTGACGATCAATGGCTATATTCGAGAGGAGGCGCACGAACAAGGTCCTGCTAGACGACACCGAGGTTCTCAGCGCCGTCATTGAGAATGCTCGGACCGTCGACGGGCACACGGTACGTAGGGATCGAAAGAATAATCCTGCGTCAGGAAACATCGGGGGTGTCATTTGCGAACAACGATTAAAATGATCTGAGCTCGGCATGTCAATTTTTATGGATAATTTGTTGACGGCTCGGTTTGTTTATGTCACCTATCGAGGCATGTTTTGTTCGGAACGAGGATAGTTAGATTCGACGTGGCCCTTGTTTCTGGTTTCAGGAGTACGTAATCAAGACACAGAGGGGACCATTGCCTGAAAAGTCGTGGCGAGTCGGCAGAAGATACAATGACTTCGTACAGCTCGATGGAGCCCTGTCCATATCGGGCATCAAGCTGCCTCTACCTCCAAAGAAAATCGTCGGTAATATGGCCCCGGACTTTGTAGCTCGACGGCAAATAGCTCTGCAGGTCCGTCGCGCTTGGACGCTTCTTCCGAAGCGCGTACAGCTTTGATACCGCTTGCGGACGATCTAAGTTGCAAACATCTCGCTTTCAGAATTATCTAAACGTAGCACTAATGAATCCCATACTGGCGTCGTCGTTGCCTATGAAAAAGTTTCTGGACCCTGACAACTACGCCGCACCGTTACATGGTATGTCGCCGTTAGGTCTACATTCCATAGTCGGAGAGAACTTTCCAAAACTTTGCTGGAACGGACTGAACTTCTCCTTATGCAATTTTCAGAACACAATATCGAGAAGCTCTTCAGTGGGATTTCAGTAAAATTTTTTAATCAGGCATCGCCATACGCTTCCTTTCCATGATTCACTCGATTTATTTCTTTCGTAGAAATAGCACTGCAGCAAGTCTCATTGGCTCTACGCAGTGATGCCAATTTCGAGGTCTGCACGGCCATACCCGATATGGGGTGGCGACTGAGGAAGCATTACTACAACGTCAAAAATCGTCAGAACCCGAAACAAGAATTGTTACTCGCATGGGTGGAATTTGGACCCGATAAGCATTTGCAGGACAAAGATATACAGAGTGCGTTGAAGAGTCTGGGTACCTTGCGACATGAGTTCGTCGAGCCCATTATTCATCAGCATGCAATGGAAAACGGTGCTCTTACGATTCGAGCCTTTTATCCGGAAGGCACGCTACGAGACGTGCTCTGTAACAGTAAACCTAAGCAGCCTTTCATTAAGAAATATGGGAATCCAAAACATATTAAGCCATTGACCATACCAGAAATTGCTACTCATGGATATCAGGTGAGCAGGATGGAGTTTTGGATATATGCGATGAGATTGAAAAAGTAGCAACAGTTTAGGTTATGGAAACACTGTACAGCTAAGATAAGATAAGAGATTACAAAGGGTGTTAATTTCAGATACTCGAAGCTCTGCGTTTTCTTCATGAGAAGGGCTTGCCCTACGGCCACTTGCACACCGGAAATGTTCTTCTAACACCAACAGGTGCTAAGTTATTAGACATAGAGAACGGTCTCCTAGGATTACCTGCATTTTATCGTCCTTACGTAGTGCAAAGGCGTAAGCTGCACGCAACAGTAAGTAGAGCTGTGTATTCGTGCGTCAGAAATTCTGAGAACTCGAATTTAGAACACGTACCGCTGTCCGTGAATATTAACAAATTGTCAATTGACAGACTCAAGTGGACGTCTATTCATTCGGTCATGTTCTCTACGAAATGGCGTTTGGGAGACCTCTGTTAGAGGCTACGTGTTCGGAGTTGCCTCGCTGCGATTCTGGACTGAAGAATCTGCTGGAAGTGATTCTCTTTCCGGAAGCCCTTAAACAAGACCTGCCTACAGTTCCTCGTCTTTTAGAGCATCCCTTTTTCGAGGGGATCGCTCGAGCTGTGAGATCCTCTAATACACCGGAGAGACCGTATCTAAAATTAAGTAACCACTTGAAGGATGCCCTGCTGGAGGCTACGAACAAAGCTGAATTACGACTTAAGGACGAGCAGAAGGTAGCGAGGCATCAAAAAAGACTGGTCAGGGTGCAAGAGATGATGAGCTCCGAAGAAGAGATGAAGAAGCGCAAGCACAAGCTGGTGAGTTAATATTGCCCCGGAGTCGTTTCTCTATGGAAAAAATATGTATCATTGTTAGATTATGTTAATCGTAATAATTGTCCGAAAGGCACCGATCATAGAGGTCAGGCTCGATATGCTAAGCGTTAAGAAATGATTTAAGCAATGCAAATGTATTATCACGCGTCGCGAGGTGATTGACTCGAAATACTGATTTCCCCGGTAGAAAAAGGAGCAGAAGTTGGCCCAGGAGCAGCGCACCGCGAGCCATTTGGGAGCGGACGTAAAACAAACTAACGGCAAAAGTCCAGAGAGATCGGACAGCCCGACCAGCGCCTCGACAGCGACAAGCGTGGGAACACTGACTCCACCATCTCACGGTAAGTTTTTCCTCTTTATCTCCTCTGAGCTGAGTTAACGTTTGACAAACTCGGTTACGTCTTTTCAACGTCTGTTCCGCCTCAGCTGGACACAAGAGTTGATGGCGCGCTCTACGTGCCTTAATATCACGTAGGTCATATCCATTGATAAGCACGTTTAATCGTGACCGATCGCTCTCGTGATCTCTATCCATTGATCTATTATTACTTAACGACAAACTAACGATTAGACGCTTCTTGGTTCATTTGTTCCTGCATTTAGCTATTTTGCTCCATTGATTCCATACTGACTTAATTTAGCACCCGACCCAGAGCCTTGCCGCAGCCTGCTTAGTAGTGTCAACCTGGTGCTTTCCCTTCGGATCGACTGCAGCGTTAGAAAATCATTCCTTTCATGCTTGCCTTACTCTCTTCATCGAGGCTTGAAAGATATCCAAAGCGTTAGTGGTGTCTCTCTTAATAATCTAATACAACCTTCTAACCTATACACTTCGCTCTAATCTCAAACACCGTAGAGGAATTCTTGTAGTACTCTTTCTTTCCGGTCTGAGTCAGTCCTAGGTTCTGCAAGACGACGAAAAAGGACGCGTTGCCTGCGAATACTTAGCACTTTGATCTCTTCGACTACTTCTGTCGGTGGCACAGAAAATCTAAGGTGATCGAGTGTTGTAATAGTCTCCCATGTTAACCTTTAAGGCTCCACCGAGTCGCAATGTGGCAAAAGCACGCCGGTACCTCCGCCTCTTCCAATTCTGAGGCAAGCATCGGTGTCCTCGGTGATGGTGCACGTGCCGACCGTAAAGACTCCAGGTCTGAAGGGACCGCCCGTGGAACGGGCCGCTCTTCTGGGCAGCATCTGCGCCTTCAACAAGGCCAACCTCCGCAAGGTCGTCAACGGGAATCCCTGAAATTCCTCCTCGGCTTCCTCGGGAACGATTCTCATCGACGATCGGTCGTCCTCGGTCGCGGCGAGGATTTTATCTAGATAACTATCTGACGGGGAATCTGCGTCGTTCTCGATTCTGCGTAACACGTCTTCCACTTCGTGGACTCTACGAACAAGACCCTGCTGTCGCGGGTGCTGCGCATCGAGGGAGTTCGGGAAACTCCTCGAGGATGTCTCTTCGGGGCAGTGGTAACCCTTGACTCCGACTCGACGGTGCGGGACGGTATAACGCATGTGCTGTATATCTCGTTTGTGAATATTTAATAAAAGTGCAATATATCATTGACCTCGGCCTTCTGTGGTTCTCGCTACTTCAGGGAAAAATTAGTTCACTCGTCTTGGAGGATTCTCCTAAAGAAATGCTCCTGCATGATTCTCCTTTGTTTCATGTGAGTTTAATTCTGAAAGTGGTCGTATAAAATGTTGACTGGTATCGGACGTTGAATGTTACATTTTTTTTTTTTTTAAGAGTTTATCGGATCGGAGGGAGAGGAAATTTGGATGTATTTTAATTGCAGCGTTCGTTGTAGCTACGTTTTTATTATCAGCGTTCTCGATACATTCTCAGGCGATTAAAATCAATCGTCTTATCGTTGTCAAAGCGAGTGACGTCATTTGATAGAAGCGATTTCAAGAACTTGTAATAACAAGGAACATATCTCTCACTCTATATATATATATATTTCTCTCTTTTCATTGTTTAGAACAAATTGCTTTAGGAGACCCTGACTCTAGAACCGTCCTAGATATCTGACGTTGGACGGTAAAGGGAAATCTCAAAAAAGAGCTTGGCATGTGTCGTAACATCTTATTTCTAAATATCTCGCAAAAGTGCAATACGACGAAACGGCGTCATGTTTTTAACGTTGTGCAAAATTGTAACAAAGAGCATAAAGCTTTAGGAGTATCGAGACGATACCGTGCGCTCATATCGGTTTCCTCACTCCGATAGGATTATCGGGATGATAAGTTACTTTCCAACATGTACATATACTATAAAGATAATTGTAATTACAATAAATATACAAAGTGTTCGTTATTCGACTTTATCTCTTGGTTAGTCCGATTCAACGTTATCGATAACAAATTTCCGGTAAAATTACTTGAATCTGTGATACGTGCTAAATGGGATTTCTTTTATATGTACAATACTGCTATGTGCATTCTGCCTAGATTCTATTAATTAGAGTTAACTTCGCTCGGCGACTATGCATCCTGTATAAGTACAGTATTTTCTTTTTTTTTTTTCTTATACTAACAAGACTGAGAGTATTGCAACGAATTGGCATGTTTTTTTTTTCTGCCACCTGGTTATTCCCAAGTTGTTTAAGAGCGGCAATTAATATTACATCAAATTAAAAAATTTGGAAGTTGAATGACCAAAACTTTGTCTAAGTTCTAATCGTTATGCCTAAGTCCTTACTACGTAACGTGAGTAAATCGTGAACATACTGTTATAATGCTGCGTGTGTATTTGAAGCTGCAGTGAAAGCGTCATTTAATTTGTTCTCGATTACACGCGTGGAAGACTAATATTCACTTTAAATATACACGCAGTGTTGAGAAAACTCACTTTCATCGGAGAATCATCCGATGATCTCTTGAATCAGATTTCACGTGATATAAATCGTACATATCCTAACAGTATTATACCGTGCTGAGTTTAAAATTAAGACTTTAAATTCGAGTCGTGGAATTTGATCTATAGAAAGCGGATATGCTAATAGAATTAGTAATTCTCGCTACGAGAGACTATCGTGCGTGTGCAGACGCATCACGTATGTTAAGACCGAGTTGATGGATTAATTTGGCATTTTCCACTCGATCAACATTTTGTAAAACGATTAATCAATAGGTTGATTGCACGAACACCGCCGCACTCCTTTAGAATGCCCGGCTAAGGCAAAGGGCTGCCACTAACAGTGTCACTGTGCATACTGCACTTTGGACAAATTTGTGCTATATCGAGTGGCGGTGTTTACCGCCACGCCGTCGTCAAAGGCGAGAATGCAGCTCTTCCGTTACCGTCTTTAACCTGAGGTTATAAAAAGGAAATGATTATTCAACAGTTTTTTTTTTTAACATATGCAAGGTGGCAAGCATTACACAGCATAATTTTCCATTACGTTAGAAATCACTGCATTCATATAAGAACGTTTCCTGTTCTGCATTCTGATAATAGAATTCTAAGTCTCATTAAATTACCTAAGTAACTCCTCTTGTATACGATCTGTAATGGCTTTCCTAGCATCCACCTCGTTTGTCTTGGTTGCTCTAAGATCGGTTAGCATCTGACTGAAGTCGATGGGCTCTCCATAGTTCATTGTCACTTTCCGCTTTATCTTAATCAGGTATGGTGGCTCATTCGGAAGCACGTCATCCATACCGAGGTGATAAATGGGTATGACGAGTGGTGTGACAGGTGACTCCAGTATTAATCTTCCAATGCCCCATTTTAACCTGTCGATAGCGTCGTGATGGTCACCAAGGAAATAATTGTGCAATGCTTTGTCGTGCCCGTGAAACCAACCTCATGTTTTCTTTCAGCATGTTCACTTTTCCTTCTGGAAAAACGTGCACCCAATCCCCGGAGGCTAGTTTCTCGATACAGAAGTCGATCGCTTCTTGGTATACTCCTTTCCCTCTTACGATGGGTATGCATTTGCCTGACATGAAGAAATATGAGTGCCAGGCATTTGTAAAGCAGATGTCATGAGCTGCGAGTGACCATCTCATTACCCTCCGATTACAGAGATGGCGTAGGTCCAATGTCCCTAAATAGATTTGAAAATCACTTCCTTACGAAAATTTATAAGCCTTGGGTGCAGTTAATAATAAAATTCTTTAAGATCAATCGATTATGCTCCTCGATCGTAACTTGCAATCGTATATCAATTACCTCTGCTATTATTCCAGCAGGCAGTAAATCGTTAAACTCACCCCAAGTACCGGGGTCATCAAAGCAGCTATGGTGGTTAGATACAGTGATCAGTGGAACATTTTTTGGCCGGTTGTCCAGAGCCTTTGTGATGATGTATTTGTTGTATACCTTTGTCTTATTCAGCCATTCTACGATCGATATCAAACGATTTATGTTAAAAAAAATAATTAGACATCTTGTATGACCATAAATTTTAAACGTCATCTTTATCAATATCCTTACAATTGTAAACTATTTTTTACTAATAATTACAAAAATTCAATAGGAACCATTTAGCTCCTTCACCAGTCAAGCACCCACGTTACGCACACCGACTAATTGACGTCAATGACCTCTCCACTACCGTTCGCCATTGACACTTGCATTAATAGCATCGTCACGTTAATTTACAACGAATCCCCCGGTCTTGGACTTTGTCCGGGCTGACCTCGTGGAACTAAAGGTCAGTCCTGCCGACGAGCACCAATTCCTTCTAATTCTACGGCAGACCTCCTGCACGGATTCCTCGACGTTAGGACAGCACAAATTAACACTTCACACCACCTGTATCCAATGTTCCTGCTCTAACGTTACCCATATTTGGTGCTCATTACCTGAAATAATCATGTCAGTCAAGATAAGTCGAAAAAAGGCGATCAAAGCAGAAGACAGTGGCCGCAGGTTCAGGGAGGAATCCGCGAGCGTTACCTATGATGATCTTGGAGAAGATGCCGACGGCGACGAAGGTTATGGTGCTCGCAAAGTTCCAGAGCCTGGTCGACTCTCTCAGCTTGGGGATGATCCACTTGATGTCGTACGCCATCGGCCCGACAGAACGGCCCGGGGAAGACGTCGCGCCGCTCTGGACGCTCTCCCGAGCGCGAGGAACAAGCGGCGTGAACGCTCCCGCCTAAAAGGCCCGTCCGGTCTTTCGCAACCCGAGGCGACCGCGGCAGCCATGTCGATATCGATACGTGCCCCCTCGACGCGAATGGACGCGGGAGACACGCGAGCGCCGGCAACGTGTCGCGAGCCCACGGACGATCGAGGCACGTGACGCTCCTCGGCTATTTCAAGCAATACTGCACCGGACTGCACCGACTGCACGGGCCACGAACATCGACCCGCAGGTTATGCGGAGTTATGCGTGAGGTTATGTCAGAGCGCTTCCAAGAACGGTCTTCTGTACGCGCTCACAGGTGGTCGAATATAACCTGCCGTAACCTGGGATAACCCGTTTACCGACAACTTACGTAACGGGAACAACTTGCACTTGCGAAATTCCTGGATTTTCAAATGAGAGGAGGGGATTTCTTTTTTTTCGAGTTCGAGAGGAATTTTAAATTAAATGGCGGCAAGGCTCGGAGACTCATTCGGGATGTTTCGTCTCCTTGCTCGTAATGACGTGATTTTTTGCCTTCGCTTCTGCTTGGCCGTGCGTGCCCGTGTCAAGCGGTGTCAACCTCGCCGCCAGGTTGCCGCGTTTATTGCGGCTGACCTCGTGACGCCAGCGAAGACCAAAAGCAAACACGAGCGCCAACAGCGCCGTCGCGCCGATGCGGCGGGGAAGGGAATTAACTCGGCCACGCGCCAACCTGTCCGAACCAGCTCCAGATTTGCGTCGCTTTGCGTTAAACCGCATTTAACTTTACTTATGCACCCAAGGAACGGGGACACCTGCGCGCAGGTTAAACTCTAATGACAAATGGACGGAGTATTATAACCTCTGGCTGCCGCTACCGGAGTTTAATGTCAGGTTATGCGACATGCCATCGTATGCGCCTTTCTTATTCATAAAGTGCCTGTTGAAAATTCGGTTACACGTAAGTACACGCTATTACGATTTGCTCTTCGCAATTGTGCATCGAGTGGATTGATTTTCGAGTCAAATTCTCCCGTGGCATTGTGCACGTAATTAAGCTTCAGGATTTATTAATCACCGGAAGTCTTAGCAATACCGTCAAGGTCTTCCGCGTAGGTTGAAGGCTTTCTCGCGAATATTAAAACCGTTGCATTGCAACTATTAAAATTCATGTATTTATATGAAATATATATTAATGTATACATATATCGCGTTACCGGAACTAATGGTAATCAATAATTATGTGGTGGATTAATAATTAAGACGCTTGCGGTACGCGAGCAACAAAAATGGCGCATTCCCCCGAGTTCCCTTGTAAGACGCCCGGAGGAATTCGCAATTTCCGCGGATACCTGCAGACGTCGATAGGGATTTATATCCAAGATCTAGATATTTTTAACGGTGTCGAACGTGACTCCGATTAACGATCTTTGGAACCAGTTTAAGCTACGACTAAGGTTCCGCTCCGGCCACAGGTTTTGCGACTTTGCGCCTCATTATTTTCGAATTAACAAGTGAAACCTGTTCCCGCCTCTTTCCACCTCCATCCGATCTTAATTCGATTTCAGTCGAGAAAATGTCCCAAGGGCGTCCCGGGGTTCTGGAACGAGGCCCGAATACGGGAAATCAGAAAAATTGTTGCGATTTAAACAGCCACTTACAGATACGACTGGCAATTAATTTTCATTTCATTTTAGGTTGAACGGAGGTTCAAGGCCAGACCGAGTCCGAGGTTCGAATGCTGCCGTCCGTAGCTCGGCCTGCAAAATGCAAAGGGCTCATCAACGGCCTAATCACACAGGTAAACTCGTATCAGCCTAATGAAACCCAACCAAATGAGAGGAAAAAAGCCCCGACGAGATAACATTGAATAACTCTGCGTTCGATGGCTCCTTCTCCCTCTAGGCCCCCCGACACCTGGGAGAAAGAAGGAGACGGAGAATTCCAGACGAAGAGGCTGCGGCAGGTGGAACGCAAAACGGCGCGGTGGCGTGTACCTCCTTCATGAGAGATGCTGCGAGAGTGGGAGCGAGACGGAGAGGAAGAAGGCACGATAAGGTGCACACGTAGAGGGAGAGCGAGAGAAAGAGGCGGCAGACGCGGCGGCGGGAAAGAGAGGGTACGAGAGAAGAGCTCGCCGGTGGGAGATGCCGAAGAGGAGGCCGAAGACGGCGAAACGAACGCGAACGGAAGGACCTGCCGGTCGGCAGGAGAAGGGAGCTCTAGGTTCCTCCGACCCATGGAGGAGGAAAAGATGGTGGAGGCGCTCGAGGAGGAGGTCAGGGAGGTGGGAGAAGCCGAAGAGATGGGCCCGAGAGTGGTCTCCTCCAGGAGAGCTACAGTTCGACCACGAGTCCGACTCGGGCTTTATCCCGGTTCGCGGAGAGAACGCGCGACGCGTCCTCGTCGGCCGCGGATTTTGTGACGGTTTCGGCCTAGGATCCCTCCCCTCCTGCCGGATGGATGTAGATTTAAGTGGTGATTAGGATAAGTCACGGTACACGAGCTACGATGCTCGCTCGTCGGGCAGGTCCGGTTGTGTGGTACCGGTTTAGTGACTAGCGATCGTGGATGCGGATCTTCCCGGGTTTGCGCCCGCACAGTGCCCTCTTCTGGGTCCCCGGCTCTGGGAGACCTCTTCGGGCTCGATGCCGGGAACGGCGAATCGCGAGATGATGCCGGTACACCCTTGAGCCGGCGACTTCGATCGGAGTCGGTGTCTAGAGCCTCCAGACCGCGGACGTCTGGTCGTTCTCGTAAACATCGGGCAGGAGGAATCCCCGCGACGAGGGCTCGACTCGGAGATCCGAAGAGTCCGTCGAGTGCCGCCATTAGGTAGCTGCCTATCGGGCCGGCGTCGCCATAATTGGCATCCTAGACGTCACTTGAACGACGACTAGTTATAACTTCGTCCCGCATTCTGGACCTCTCGACTCCCCCCGAGAAGCGCCATCCATCACCGCGGTTTTACCTGCAGGTCCGTTGATCGTTCCTTGGTTTCTCTGCAGGGGCTTTAATGGTCCACGATGTGCATCCGCCGGACCGGTGAATCCCGAGATCCCGAAGAACTGTCCTGCCGACTTGGACGAGGTCATCGAGGTCCTCCAGGGACCCCCAGCTGAGAAACGGGGGGAGTCTCGTCCTGAACGGCCCACCTTCCGATTCACCGACACTGGCATCACCGTGACGACTCTACAGCTCATTTATCTTTGCGGTTTTACCACAAGGTTCTCCAATATTCCGTGGTTCCGCCGAACCCATCATTTCTGATCCGGGTGGTCCCCACTGACCCAGGGTCTCGCTTAACCCGACGCCCACCGTCGTTGGGTTAAGTCGCCCGGTTCTGGGAGAGCTACCACGCGGGACCGATGAAAAGACACCGGGGGAAGATAAGAGCGCCGCCAGTCTTGCCCTGAGGAGCAAAGCCGGCGAGTTTCTACTTTCACCAGGACTTACACGACCTCCAAATTTAGCAGGTCCTGCACGTCGCGGTCGCCGTGCCTCAGACCTTCCCGAAGAGACCAGTGAACGAAAAATTGACCCAATGGAGCCTGTCGCAGGTGGACCGAGTCAACCTCTATTTTCTCTCCGTACCCTAGGAAGTGCCGGCACGGTTCGACCTCGTCTTCCGTTGGACGTCTCTTCGACGATCGACATTCAGTGATTCGCCTACCGGCATCGGGTCTTAGAAGAGGTAGTAGAGGAAAATGGACCCACCAGGACCCCTCGTCCGAGACCCTCCGCAAGCTCCCAGGGTGGAGAACCGAATAACACTCGTATTGCCTGCCCTACCTCAACAAGTGCCGCCATCATTCATCCACGTTCACCGGCCAGCACCTCTTCAACACTCGGCGGCTTGCAATCCGTTATCGCTGCACCGGACCTCGTCCTAACTCACCTCGAGGAAACGATGCTGTTACCGTTTCCAGCGACCTCGTTGATGCAGTTGTCGTCGACCTCGCCGTGGTCGACGAGGGCCGTTCCCAGGTTTGGAGGCGCTGCGATCGGAAAGGACCCTCGACGTGGAGTGGAGGATACCAGAGGAAATCGAAAGTCACCTTTTGGGACTACTCGTCAAGGGGAATCGAGATCGGCGAGAGACTCTTCACCGAGGGACGTTTCTCGTTCCGGGGGAGGTCGCCTCGGACGCCACTTTGGTCCCGCCAGAAGATCGCTACCGGTGCCTCCTGGACCAGGATGCTCCAGGGCTCTTTCGACTTCGTGAGAGAGGTCCCTTGACTCCTGGGACGTCCTCGTAGAGGAAGGCTTCCCTGAAGAGTCGAGGTGGTTTCGCCTGGGAGAGGGGAGCCGGCCAAGACGGAAGGAGGGAAAACCTGAAAGAACGAGACAGGAGTGCGGGCTACCTTCGCGCGACAAGGACGGGAGCTTCGAGAGAGCACCGAGATCTCCTTCCAGGGAGCAACTTCTTCGAGGCGCGGGAAGGGGAACAGGTATGGAGGTATTCCGTGGATGCCCTCCTTACGAAGGGACTGTACTTGGTACACTCGCTCTTGCGGGGATCTTGCCCTGCGCCTTTATCGTTTCTTTATTTACTTATCCACCCTTGAATTATTTTACCCCCTATTGTTCACTCTATCGTTAATATTCCCGCGCGTAACAAAAATTCCCATTTTTCAAATTGCACGGAGAATATTTTCCAACCATTTTCATTTTCTGAAGGATTCAAGAACTCCCTCGGAGACTCATTTCATGGATTTACCTGCTGAAATTATCCCCTAATTTTCATCATATTAATATTAGGAATATAATTGTATATAGGAGTTTTATTTTATTTCGCTGAATGCGGAATTTTTTCACCGTCTATCTCTTTCCACGATATTCTAAGGGTGATAGCATCTGGTCGAATAGCGACGCTTTAATTTCTTGACCTCTGCCCTCGAAGGTTTTTTTTTCACCCCTTGGTGGCCTCGCCTTGCATCCCAGACCGTTCGGGACGACGATCGAGTTCTGGGAGTTGCACCGCCTCGGTGCCGGTCATTATGGCTCGTTAATCTTGGCCGGTGTGCCTTAACAAGCACCCTCGGGGTGCTTTTCCCTTCAGCTCGTTCTTCGATTCGAGCCAAACCGAAGTCGGAGGTCGGGTCGAACTTCCGGCGAATTTGCCGTGGGTTTTCCTCTCGAAGAAATGCCCAAGCGAAATTCCGTAATCGCCCTAAAAATCCGGAATTAATTTAAACCTGGCTTTTAATCGGATGTTTAGCATAAAAAAATAATTTATATTCGTCTGGAATATTATACCGAGGGTAAAAAAATATGTAACGCGGTATATCGATTATTATCATCCGTATGTTAACGTTGAGGTAGGTCGTTTGAAATGTTAATGAGTTTTTCTTTAATTTTCAGGATGCTGTCGAACAGCCAGACCGCTTCCGGGACCAGCGTTGCATTTCAGGGTGCACCTTGCAGCCAGTGCAGAGATCTTTGTCCTGGCGGCTATGTTCCTCACTTCTGGAGGTGAGTCAGATCTATCCCGAGAAAAAGGGCCTCCCTCGATTTAACGTCAGGTTGGGATTTTCTTCGGCGGCATTTTTGCGCCGTCGAAGACCGACATCGGCCACGAAGAATCGCACGAACGACACATCGGCTAAATGGCGACGCGTACTTACCATAAGTACATCATCCTGCATTGCAAAACCCTCCCGAGATTTACGTAGAAATATATTAAGCGCTCGTAGAAACATTTTAAGACGAGCGCGAAATCTCTGCGTACGCGCTTGGGAGGAATTACGCGGAAGTAAGGTGTCACCTAGGGGAAGCATGAATCAACCATTGCAGGCATTGCGACATGCACTGACCGTGCATGTACCACTTGGTGGTTGGAAACTTTCACTGGATTTACGTAGAAATATTTTCAACGTTTAATCGAATGTCCGCGGGTCAAAGGAAACCGTAAGGTAGCCTTGCGCGTCCTTATCGCGTGAATGGGAAACGAGAGGCGATATCACCGGTTGGAGTCGCCATTATCTGGCGTTCTCTTTCCCCAGCTCCCACATCGGGGACACCTCCAGGTATCGTTAAAGTCATAATACAGGATTTCTTCTCACCTGGGAATTTGGTAAAAAAAAAAAGAAAAAAAAGAAGAAGAAATTCTTCCGAAGAGGATAAAAGACCTCTGGAAATCGTCCCTAGGTGCATCGGCCCGTCGAATGCACTTTCGGCGCGATGCACCGGGGGGTGGCCTACCTTCGTATTTATCCGAAATTTACGTCCACATTTAGGCACGAGGCAGCATCGCCGGAATACGGAGTATAAAATACGAAAGGGAGGCACTCGCCGAAAGAAGGCTGAGGGGTTCTCCTTTCCCAGCGGGTCGAAGGTCGACTCGTTCGGCTCACGCGAGCCGGTTGGGCGTCGAGGAGGAACCGGAGGACCGACCAACCAGGGAACCGGCGAACCAGAAGAACCAGCCAGGGATCGGGCTGCGTCGAATCGGCTCTCGGGCCCAGGAGAGACGAATGCACGCTGCTCTGTAATTAACATACCAAACCGTCCCGTAAGGTACGAACGTGCGTTCGACCGTTCCCTGGTTCCCTCGAATCGGGCGAGCAGGGCCTGAAATCATCCTTCGGGCCCCGGAGATTCCCCAGACCGGCGCCGTTTCTTCATCGGGGGACTGCGGGAGATCCCACGGGAGATCTTCGACCTAGCCGCCACATGGCGTTTCCTGGATTACCGGGCACCATCGAGATTACGGCATCGCCTGGATTAACGAATCTACCTCGTCGAAACGGGTCTCCGAGGCATCTCCGGACTCGTCTACGAACCTGGTGGAGAGACGGTCTCAATTATGTTATCCATCAATTGAGATAAAAATTGATACCGTGGAACTCATGCCAATGAAACCTCCCGAGGGGGGATTAAAACGATTAATCGCGGCTATTTGTAATCCGCGCTAGTCCAGCTCCTCTTCGGCGTCCTCTCGGTCTGCGCAGATTTAACGCAACGATGTATCGTTATGGCGGTAGCCACCCTTAGTCTCGACTTCCTCGTACTTGAATTATACCGCGTTAGGAGGGAACCTTGGATCGTTTTGGACGTTTTACATGTCGCTTAGGTTTATGATCGCCATCGTAAACTTCCTCCAGGACCACCTCGTGGTCGGGTGTCATTTTCCATACGTGGAGGCCGGATTTTACAGTGAAGCTCCTAAGAGGATTTCGGTCGAGGCGTTATTAGATGTTATTGGCGTATTAAGCTGGCGGCCTGGGAAGAGGCTCGAAGCGAGAGTTCTTCGCGTCGGCGAGTACCTTGATTACAGCTTGTGCATGGATTAATGAACGAGTCTCATCTCTGGGCAATTACGGAGGGTTTCCCTCGTCCTTCGAATTCCTGGATAGGTTCTGCCTCGAAGACGATTTCGGCGCACGCTAGGTTCTTCGCGTGCCCTCAAACGGAAATCGTATCGGCTCTTAAGGGCCTTATCATTTCTGGATCGACTCTCATGGGTCCTTTTTGGTGGTAAGAGCGAAATCGGCAGACTTCAACCGCACTGGATGCCGATCGGGCTTCGCAGGGTGGGCTCGTCGCGCGCAACGACGGACTCTGATGTTCCCTATCCATTGTTCCAGTTTAGTATTCCAACGATGGCTGCGTCCTTTGCGAGAGTGCCGAGAGCGAAGACCGGAAAGCGAGCAGCTTCAAACAACGGGCGGAGGGCGTATTGTATACGAAATCCATCCGTGAATGATCCTCGGATAAGAGCGCCGAGAAGTCACCTAGGCATTTCCTTACAATCAAGTAATACCTCTCCGTGCCTCCATACTTCCTTTTTCTTCGGTCCATAACCCCTCTCGGTTAGAAATTTATTCCTGCCTTGCGTAAACTCGTAAAGATTTTCAACATTTTTTTCTTTTCTTTTTCTTTCTCATTTCTTTTGTATCCACTTCCAGAGGACGTGATCCTGGAGACTGCTCCCATTCCTGGACGGGTAGCCGTTCGATCCGCAGTTGTCGGTAAAAAGGACGTGGGGGCATTTGTCAGGTGAAGGCAGGCGGTAAACCGCGACCAGTGGTACCTCCGGAGGGTCGTCCTCGGCACCGATTATCTCGCGGGATGGCCATCGAGAGACGTCGTCCAGATTCAGGACGCGATCCTCGTTATCCTTGATGAGGTCAATTGACTCCGGTGATAATAGACGGAGCCGATCGGGGCCCTGGATAGGGCCGAGTGTCCATATGCCGGTCGGCCCGTCGAGAAAGCGTGTCCAGTTGTCCGGTTGTCCGGTTGTCCGGTCGGCCGGTCGTCCAGCTACCGGCCTGGATTCTCTCCTCGGCCTGGAGGAAAGAAAGAATGTCGCCTCTGCGTTTGGAGTGACAAAAACTTGCACCTTCTCACCCTGGAACCGGCGTTCCAGATCTCTCCCCTCTTCTGTCTCTCTTCCCCTCCCCTCTAATGACGAGGCTCGGACGTCGGATTTCGTTATTTCCCCCGACGGCTCCTCGGACCTCCGAGAGAATCGTCATCGGGTGATTCTGACCTCCCGGGAGGTCGGGGCTATTTCTTTTTTCCGATTTTTTAAAAATTTCTTTTACCCTCTCCTTTTTTATCCTCGCGGTTTATTCGCTCCAATTATTTCTCCTCGATCATTTTCTACATCGGCATCCACGCGGACGTCCACCGTGTCTCGCTACCTCGCGGATTAACCACGGACACGCGTCTTTATTAACCTTCGCGACCGCAGGAGATTTATTCCTCGTGCTCGGCGAGAGAGGTGAGCATCGACACCGAAGGAAAGCGAGGCCGCGTCGTCCATCTTGTCCCCGCGCGGTCCCCCGGTTTCCTACGAAAGGCGGACTCCCTTTTCCTCGGGAAAATAAATTCCAGCCACTCGAGAATTTCTAATCACGATATTTAATCATGCGCCCGGTTGATTTACGCTCGTCTGTGCCGAAGCGCACCGTGAAAGTCCCGTTCGCCGAAGACTGGGCGTATCGCTGCTCTTGAAAAAATCTCATTTATTCCAATCAATCCGATAAAAGATAAGGGCATCTCTCGTCTTACATTATCACACGTCCGACGAAATTTCCCATCGCGAAATTCTGGAATTAACTAGAGTTCTATTAAGGGATCGTGTTATTTTTCTTATAATTGCAAAATAAGCGTAAACGTCTTATTTCTCTCCTTCCTCCCCCTTATATGTTTATAAACAATGTTCGTTTCGGTAAAGTGACATTTTTATTAGTTAGTGATTTGCATACGAGCTTTAACTGAGAACGGCAGGCTGAGGTGACGGCGTGAAATTCTTACTGCCAAATCGTCGAAAAAGTTGGAGTACGGTAATGCCGGAAAAGCGTGGAATAACGCCAAGGAGGGGAAGCTCGGCCGCTTAATGGGGAGATTTACGATTTTTTTTTTTCGAATTCGGGAACTGTCAAAGGGGTGGGCCTTCGTAGTCGCCGCGCGACACCATGTTTACGCGGCGTACCTCTCTCCGGTCGTTTGTCAACGCCGTTAAACATTGCCCTTCCTCCAACCTCCCGTAGGCGATAGTGACTCCCTTGATTAACGAGCCACCCCCTGCGTATTTCGCGTTACACGTTGCACCCCGACGTTATGCGGTGCACGCGCCCTTTCGCGCCGAAAGGGGCTGCATTGTTGCACCCGTGGTTTACTGCATATTGCAACCCGCCTGGCGTTTCCCCGTCGTCGCTGCAAACTGACCCTTTAATCTGGCCTGACTTATGCCACTTCCGCTAATCACCCTCCCGGGCAAAGAGTTTCCGCCGAACGTCAGTTTCTTTCTATTTCTTTCTCTCTCAAACTCGCCAGAATCTCCAACCCCTTTAATTTTCGACGTCTACGAAAATCCATAGCAACGAGCAGGGGTGAAAGTAGATGCAGATAGAGTTTCCCTTGTTGTAGGATTTTTTTCTGTTAAGGGAATTCCGAGGGATGAATCTCGAATTGCGCCGGGAACCAAGATGGCGGCGGAGAACCAAGAAGCTAACTTGGTACCCATTCGGGGAGGAATGGAGGAGTATCTCTACGTCGCATTGGAAAATGCCCCATACGAAAATTGTAGAAAACGTTGCGTTGAGGAATTTTTGTCTGAAGGAATTTTTTGTACCGCGGATAGGTTAGGCTGGAGATGCTTCCGAGGATGGGTGTACTTTTCGGAGTAGTCGGGAAAATTTAGTAGATAGTCTGTTGTTTTCCCGGAGGCATCGACTAAA
This sequence comes from Orussus abietinus, assembly GCF_000612105.2. Taxonomy (NCBI): domain Eukaryota; kingdom Metazoa; phylum Arthropoda; class Insecta; order Hymenoptera; family Orussidae; genus Orussus; species Orussus abietinus. Next base: position 1,368,650 of record NW_019394437.1, read on the forward strand.
ATCGATGCCCGATAATTCCGATACACTATCGATTGGCGCCCGGACGCTGTCTGGTATTTCCATGTCTCTTTTTTACCACGGCCCTCTCATTTTTTTCCTAGTCGGCCGGTTTACCTCGTTCGGGGTTTATTCCACTCCCTCGTTCTTTCTCTCTGTCCTGGTGTGCGCCGTATCAGTGGGCGAGCATTTCATTGTCCATTCCAGATATCAGCGATCGGGCCGAGGGAAAAACGCCGCTCCCCATTTTCCACGAGCAATCGCGATCCTTCCTGCAATGCGTCATCTACCGTCGTTAATGAAAAATCCAAACGACCTAAGCTTTCCGCCGCCATAGATTACCAAGGGACTCGGAAAATTCGCGAAAAAAAAAAAATTCTCATTTCCAGCATTACCGCAAAATCTGCGAAATTGAATGAAAAACTAAATTACCAAATGATTCGGAAAATCCAATGTGACGAGTGCCGGAGACGGAAAGAAAGGATAAAATTGAGAAAATGGAGAAAATGAAGGAAATCTGCGTCGAGCATTTCCGCAGACCCTGAACCACTGAATTCCCGAATTATTCCAAGAGTCCCCAATGAGGAATTTCTGAAGCAGATAAAAGAAAAATATTTCTTCGGGTATTTAGTACGTAGAAGACCATCTTACGTCCTCTCGGGAACGTTCCAGCCAATTTCTTGCCCACCTCGAGGAGGCAGGGAGACTGCGATGTCGGTAAACGTCAGACCGGAGTAGAAAACAGTCAACAGACGTCGGCTTTCTAGAGCCGGTCGGCAGAAAACGTCCCTTGGCTCTAAATGGCACTTCCTGCTCCTAGTGGTCCGAAAATCTAATTACTCCCGCGAGTTAAGCGCCCCTCTTCGGGGTAAACGTCCCGAGGAGAGGACGTATGTCGACGCTCCCCGAGGAAGCAGAGACGTCGAAGAGAAGTCCCAGGAAGCTGGGACAACCGGGGGCCTCATCTGCGAAAAACAAGCCCCTCCTCGAGGGTGCTGACCGAGGGGATCCCCCTTACCTCGAAGGGGTGGCCTCATTTCGACGAGAATGTACGCGGGAATTAAATGGGCAGGCCTCTCGATTACTTTGACGAGTCTGACCCAACTGGCCCTGTGTGCTCAGATGCCAGCCTCGAAAATCCGAGCTACACGAGCAAACACCGTTAAACGAACGATATATACACGGTAATTAATCACGGAGTCCACGTGGGTAAACGTCGTTAATCGAATGAAACCTAGGCACACAATGATCGATCATCCAGTGGAGAAAATTGATCTAGCCGGTCCTCGTCTTCTTCCTACGGATTATTAAATATCAAATGTATTTCTTTCGATCGTTCCGTTGTTTTAAGCAGTTCTCGATTTCTTTAGCGAGATGGGAAGAACGAGGAAACGGAGAAGAACACGGTCCGAAGAGCGGACCGAGAAAGGGGCGTTGCAGCATCCGCAGCATCCGTGGAGGTCGAGGTCCTCATCTCCTCGGGCGGGTGATCTTTATTTGCCGGAGGCAGGGGGAATTAGAAGCGGAGGCAGCCCCAATCACGAGGGAAGAAGGTGGGAGACGGAAAAGGGACGTTTATGACGGCTCTGGCCCTGAGTTACGGTCACAATAGTGCAATATGTGTTCTTAGCGCGGCCATGTTTTTTTTCTTCTTCTCTCTTTCCGAGTCGCGGCCTTACCTACCCCTGGCTTTCCGCCTCCCTCGGACCTCGAGAAATATTATTTAATTAACGGTCCTACGAGCCCATGTCGGACGGGATCTTCTCCCGTAAATAATCCTGCTCGGTATCTATATATCCTGGAAACGCGGAAAGAAATGCCCCTGCCCATAACCCAGAAATCCGCGTCGATGCCGATCTCCGTTTAAATACCTTTACCCCTGAAAATACTAAAAGAAATTCGGGAACAGATTCATTTAATCCATTTTCAATTTAACATGCCGGTTTAACGTCTGCTAAGGGAGCATTTAATAATTTCACGGAATTTCTAAATCTTAGTAATACGTTTAAATACCTTTACCTCTGAAAATACTAAAAGAAATTCAGGAACGGATTCATTTGATCCATGCTTTTAAATTTAACGTGCCGGTTTAACGTCTCCAAAGGGAGCATTTAATAATTTCACGGAATTTCTAAATTTGAGTAATACCGAATGTATAATGTGATACCTGTTGGCGGGGCCTTCTATACGGATGATGTAGAGTAATCCTCCACGTCGTTCGCTAATGCATATGCTAATACGGTAACCGGCCGATCAATAATTCCCGGGGACCGCCACTTGATGCAACAAATCTGTTATGGATTATAGTTAATGGATACTTTGTCAGCGGTAATCTCGGGCCATCGAGCCGGCACTCCCTTCGAAATAACTGATTATTCGGTTTCCGCGTTAGGGCGCATCGCCGGAAGAGAGATCGATCGAGTGAATCGATCGATGTCCGACTCGTGGATTTGACGATCTTCTTCGATCCCGGATTTTTCCAAGGAATTTTTTTTTTAAGAGGGTCGTCAACTTTAATAGGGGAAAATCTTTAAGCGAGTCTCTTAACTGGAGTTTATCTTAACTGGCTCCTCATACCTTGCCAGCTCTCCATAGTTCCATCCTCGTCTCTTCGTTCTTCCATTAAAACTACCGTCCCTTTTATAGATAATCCTTGAAATCACGTCGCGAGTACGGCTCGGATTGATTTCTATCGATGAGATATTCTGTGAAATGTCGAAAATATGAATTTTATTCTCACGATTAGGGGGATAGGTTCGGACCTCGAAGAGGTGTAGGTTGGATCGGACGAGGTTCCTCCTGTCCAGTTTCACGGTCGCCGGCGTGGAACGGTCGGAAATGTTGAAAAAGGCACCTGTTCCGTGGTCTCCGCCTCTTTTCACCTGCCTTTACTCCGGAACCCGTTCCCGAAGGACAACGGCCGCTTCCCGGTGGGCCGAGTCGTGCGGGGCACACGCCCCGCTATCACCGAAGGTGCACACTATCAACGCCGGGGCTCGTGATAATAAGTGTACCAGAACCCGAAGAGACCTTCGGCAAGGAATGCACTTTTCGCTCGATTAGCGGGGCCGCGGTGAATTTAAGGTTTATTCGAATTACCCGGACGAGTCGCTAAGAATGGCCTCCTTTAATTGCTCCCCCTCTTCGAGACCCTCGGTACATCCCTCGACGTTGACGAGGAATTTCTCGAAAAATTCGACACGCTCCCGAATAATCTTTATCTCTTTATCGCAAGTACTTCGTCTCCTCGGTATTTAATTCCCGGGATATTCCCACGGTTGTGCGAAATGACGCGAAGGGGGCTCGGGCGTTTCTGCTCCGAAATGGGGCCGTAAAAAAAATCCTCCGCCTAAAAGTGTCATTACTCCCTTTCGGCCCATTACGAGCAGTCGTAACGCCCCGTGTATTTAAGTCATGAAAGCTTTATCCTCGAGGACAGTTCTGCAATTAAGCGCGCCGATACGAGGCCCGTAAATCCGGATTTTCGATAAGATATCGAAATTCGTTAACCGGCCCTCAGGAATCATTAAACGGCCCCGAGAATATTCCCCTAAAATCGGACATTAAGGCATCATTTCTCCGGATGGATCGTAATCCTATTTTTTATATCGGGTCCTCTCGAAATCTGTCTCTCAGGGATGATGATGATTGTCCAGCCGATTACCGCCGGGACGGTACTTACCCGCAATGACAGAAATCCTTGCCGGGAACCGCTTAAAAAATGACGGTAATTTAAAATTTAAAATCGACGCAACGCGTCTCTTCTGCCGGATTTCGAGAGGCCTTAATGTCCCGTGTACTTACGTCGTTAACTCTTTACCCGTACAATTAGGCCCGATTCGCGTTATGTGCACGCACTTGCCCGGTGGTAAAAAAAATCTAATTACACGATTTAAACAAGCCTTCTACGACGTGCGTGCACCCGACGTGAATCGGGTCATTTAAACAGGCTCGTTACATTTTTGTTTGTGGTTTTACACGCCTCTACGCGGTTGAACATGTTCTTTAGAGTCGCAGGATTAACAGAACGAGGAGGGCATCTTATTTGATTCGTGTTTTGCATCCACCGCACATGTCCTCGGGCGAATTAAATAATAAATTAAAACCCGGCATTAACGGATCTTCGTTATGACGATTATTAAAATGTTAATTCTTAAAATATGAAACGTGGAGGGTTCTATTCTTTAATGTCATGTTATTAGGACGATTGGAGGAGTCGATGGGAAATTTTTAGGGGTGAATTTTTCGCTTTCTAATTAATCGGAGCATCGAGTTATCTTCAACGAGGCTAACTGTACACCAACACTGATATTTCAGCATCCACCTCGGTATATCGAGCATACCACGAGGACCTATCCGGCCAATCCGAGGTGCCTTCGACTCGGTTGGAGTAAGCTCGGGGTTTAAATGACTCCGGAAAGTAATCTGCCTAATTACCCAAAGAGAGATTCATTTCGGTAGCTCGGAAAAGAGGGATTCCGCCGAAGGGCGTCTTCGAGGGCCGAGGTGGAGGTCGTGAAAATTCCCTAGACATTCCTCCCGACCACCTAGACATGAGAAACCGTCCCCCAGAATTCTTTCCCCGGGGTATCTACGTTTCCACTTCGATCTGCAGCCTCCCAAAACCGAAAAGGAGAAAAAGAAGGAAATATCAAGTGGAATTTCTTTCCCACGATTAAGAGCGAAATAAATTCCTAATCACGGGGGAAGGAAGTCGGGAAATTCCAAAATGGCTACCATCCGTTTTAATACGTACTCGGAGAGACTTTAACGCGGGGTGGAAAAATGCCTGATTGGATTCCTCGGATTTTTGTCGATTTTCGGTAGACCCCCTTTTTATTCGGCGCTTTGGTTCGGCATTTTATTGGTAATAAATGGAGGGAGGAATTCCACACGTCGGTATTACACGGGTCTGTACTTAAAGCAAGCGATCATAAAAATTCCTGGGGAACTTCCGAGGACCGCCTAATCGTAGGTAACGGTAGCCCGGCTTTTTTTACAGTCCTAGTGATTTAGAGCTCCTCGGATTCAGGCCTGGAATGGAAAGAAATACGGAGCAACGGATTTACCCCTCGAATATTGCGGGGAAACACCTGCCGAGAGGCGGGGAACTTCAAAAGGTCTCGATATCGAGTTCTACCTTTTCCCTTTATACGTCAAACAATGGAAATAAATTGATTTACTCGGAATTTTGTAATGACACGAGCGATTAGTGGCGCGGAGAAAAATTGCCGGAAGAAAATGCGTGCCCTGGCAGTAATTAAATATATCATTAAAGGATCCGTCCCTTTTGCTCCGTTTAATAGGGGATGAAATAATATCCAGGACACCGCGTCGTCCAAAGTTTAATTGCTATCGATAATGATAAACGGCGAGTATCTTTTCGAGTACGAGCACTTAAAGGAGGCGCTTAATACCACCGGTACGTCAATAACGCGAGGCGGGGAAAAAGTGTAATAAATGCGAACCCCTCCCCGACCTCGATATATCTCGGAGCCATTTCGAAAAATAAGAGAGCCTGCAAGAGGCGCACCGACCACCTGACAGGATAAATTCCTTCGATTAATAAATTCTACGATATTTATTACGGCGTCCTGTTTGCAGAACTCCATTATAACGCGCCTTCCTTTTTGCCGCGGTTTCCAGGTTCGGAAATGCCGAAGCCGCTCTTCGTCGAGATTCGGGGGAAAAAAAACGGGGATAAAAAATGAGGCCTCTCGAAGGGCACTCCGAGAGCATAACGAGGAAAACCACGCGGCGTGATATTAGCCTGTCATCGCCTTTATCCTCCCCCGCCGTTTCTCTTAGGCGTTATTACTTTTATAAGGCGAGCCGCCTTTTTCGCCTTACGAATTTTTCTCTTTACGAATTTTTCTTTTTACGAATTTTTCTCTTTACGAATTTGTACGTATTAAAATTTGTACATTTCTTTTTGGATTTACGAACGGTCGCCAGGAACCGATTAATTCCTGATAACCGAAACTGCCCGTCCCCGCGAAAGAAACTCACACTATCGGCTATCCATATAGAACGGACGTGGCTCCACTTTGCCGCAGAGTTCCACGTTCGAAGTACTTTCCCCCTGGGCGTCTGGAAAATTTCTGGGGGGGTTTTATGCATTCCTCGGAGACGGAAGCTGGATCGAAGCATCCTCGTCCTCCGTCCTGACTCCATGTTTTCGCGAAGCGGTTATATATCCCGAGTGCACTCGGCATCCGGCCCGGGGCATTGTCCTGGCCGTCTAGGACGCCCGGCGCCCTGGCGTCCCGACGTCGCTGCCGTCGGCTGTCCCGGCGCCAGGCGTCTCTTGGATCCCCCCAAACGGGAGACAAATTGGCACCATCCTAGGGATTTCTCCCACGGAGACGCAACATGGCGCCGCCGGCCAGACGACCTTCCGCCTCGCCTCTTTCCCCGCTCCTCTTCCGTTCCCTGGCGATGCAAGGAGGAGAGAAATGCTCGCGGGAACGAGAACTCGTCCGAACGTCCCGAAATCGACTCGAATTACGCGGCTCCCTGGCCATTAAGGAGCTAAAACTCCATTTTTAGCTCACGCTATAATCGCGGATTACGTGGGACCAAGATGGCGGCCGGCGCGGCTGCCCCTCGCCGCGGCCGATTCGTCGCGCGACGCGCTCAATTTTCCACCGATTATAAAAAGGTAATAAAGCTCGAACGAACGCTTACCGTACAGAAAATTAATCCCGGAATTTCTTCAATATTCATTCCGGACACTTTTTAATGTAGAAATATAGGAACGAGGAGTTTAATCAAGCTTTTTGACCGGACGTTTTGGGGACGCTGCGCGGTCGCAGCCGGGGTCAGACCGGGAACCGGAAGTGGCGCTTAATCCTTGCTCCTCCTCGGTTTCTCCTCTCGCTATCGACCCGGCGGGATTTAAGGGCGGCCGTAGGTAAGGGTATCGGGGCAGTAAATTAATTACAGCTTAAAACATCGTTAGCTTCGACCATGGCCGGTTTGGGTTCGGTTATTAGCGCCGTACATCATACTCGAGCCCGGCACATACGCGCCCCTCTCCCTCTTCCGCTTTTTCATCCCCTCGGCCCTCTCACTCGCACCCGGCTCGTTAAATATATATTATCTCTCTCGCGGCCGTGGGGTCAAAATTGTGAAATACTGCCAAAAGTAGTCGCAATTACAGATATTGGGACAGGAGGCGCCACCCCTTTCCGCGATAAACCCGCGACGATCGATATAATGGCCGCCATATCGATTCGGAGTAATCGCGTTACCCCTTCCAATTTCCGCAAGTGCCGATTGCTCGATTAGCGATTGGACGTTCCTTCGATATTGTTGAATTTTTTTAACTATCATTTTATTTAAGAGCCTTAGTTTCTAGTCTGACATTACACGTTTATATTTTATTATTCACGCATTTTAGGGCGTTTCCGCTCGTCGGGTAGAAATTCCCTATCAAGGGAATTTAATTTTCCTTTCTTCTTTGGATATTGCGGGAGAAAATATGACGGGGTAAAAAACCCCATCGATACCGGTGCGTCGGTATCGATGGGGTATTCCTATATCTCTTGGGGCCTGCGGATCGATCAGGGTCCCGTTTTCGATCGGGTCGAATCGATTCGGCGCGGATCGACGGAATTGCCTGAGAAATTCCTGCGGCACCGGAAGTGGAGAACGAGCTGAGAATAGGGACCTAGGGAAAGCGTCGCGCGAGAGATTCCAGGTGTACGCTGTGCCTACCGTAGTTGCTGTACTCACAGGAAGTGCCCTAAGCGCCGATACCACATACTATATATATATATTCCTGTACCATTCCCTTCGTGTCCGTGCGAATACTTGCTACTCACACATATACAAGGATACACCGCTTAACAAATCCTGAACGGTAAAATTAAGAACCGCGTAAAATTCCGAGACTATCGTATAAACTTCGAAAATGGCCGTTCGCTTATGTTTAAAAAATACTTGCAATTATCCGGACGCGGCAAACGATATTCTTGGTTATCGGATATACGCGCAGCTTTGATTTTTAGGTGTCGCAGTTTTGTTGGCGAATGGGTGTGTGCACGAGTGTGTGAAAAAAAAAAAAGTAAGAACTTACCCGCGGCCTCACGATACGATTTCTATGGCCGCGTGCCTCCGCCCTTGCCTCGCGAGCCAGTATCCCGCACACGTATATCGAATTTCAAGAATACACTTTAGGAATGCGGACTATAGTGTCTGTAACTTTATACTTCGGTCACGCACGGCCAATACGAATCGAGGGATATGCTCCTCGCCCGGATACAGGGCGCACCAAGGGAAGCGGCCAGAAGGCACCGCCCAGTCGGCCCTTCACTTTTTCCTTCGAGTTTCTAGACTAAGTCGCTCCAATTCTCCGTGATTTAACGGCACGCCTGTACAGGGTGGTCCTGGAGTGGCCATGCCATATTTTAAAGCCCATCGAAAGGTCCTCTCGTTAAGAATATAAACGGGGATAACGAATGGCCACTAAGAGCGCTGGCGGCCATCTTGCTTTTTCCACGCTCCGAAACGAGAAATCCAAGTTTCCTCGCTTTTTCGATCGACACCGACGTTTTAGTTTATACGGTACTGTAAAAGGGAGTCAAGGGGCAGGAACAAGGTGCACTATAACTGGAGTTTCCATAAATTTAACAGGAAAAGCGAGTGAATCCCAGAGATGAACCCCCAAAGGTGGATACTGCGAGTAAATTCCTGCGGAATTTTCCTCCCCCTTTTATTTCTCGAAATAGGGGATATCTCGGAATCTATTTATTTATTTAATCTTAAATTGTCAGTCGTGGGGAGGTTTTATCAATCTTCGGGTTCTCTGGGTCTCTCGCCGGTGCGAAATCGTGTTTTTTTAGGGGGGCACGAGGGTGGACAGGGAGGACTCCGAAGAGGCGGAGGAGCTCTTCGCCTCGGGATTGCAAAAACCTGATTTCTCGATCGACTCTCCCTCTGCCTAGAGAGGAAGAAACCGCGAGTAAGTACGTACTCGAATTAAACTCCCGGGGAGGGTCGTGTTTTGCGGCCGAGCACCTATATCGACGCGGCCGATCGCCGGCCCTATTCCTCAGCATCCGCGATATTCGAGATATACCCCTGATATATATGATATATAAGATATATAAGACGTATACCCGCGAGACGTAATACCCTCGAGCCTTTTCTCTCTATTTTAGCGGATTCCTGCGGCTAGGAGGGACGACGAAAGTGGATTCCCTTTCCCTTTCGGCCCTTCCCCTGGAAGAGGTAACTCCGTTAGCCCTCCACTGTTCGTCTCTTTGTCCCGTACCCGCGACAGGTATTTCCGTCGCGTTTACGGGTACATACCTATACTCGGTAGTTCTCGCGAAACCTATCCCCGAAGGCAGCCCAGGGTTACGACCGCGTCTAGAATCGTAACGGAGAGTCCACGTGGAGACTATTTATCATGAAATCCTAACCTAAAATACCTATTGAATTTCTAATAAGAAAATAAATAAAAGGGAATTACAATTTTTCACGGGGAGTCTTTGCAGGTGTAGAGGTATTACGTGGAGTTTTTACGGGGACACTTGGCTAGCAGCGGAACTTATCGCCTTGATAACCACATTTTCCCGAAAATGCGGTTTCGGTAACTCCTCTCGGGCGCCTCCGCGAACCTCTCGGGGGCGGTGTAAACGGCTTTAATAAAGCCCGGGATTTCTCGCGGCGAATACGACAGTGGAAGCCACTCGACTTAAACTTTTCCAAAGTGGTTATACATACACCGGGTCTTGGAGGAAGAGAGAGAGGGATTTCTTTCCTTTTACAGGGTATACCACGTGCGACGACACTCTCTACCCCCGATGGTCCGATCGCTCCCTGCGCTCGTTTTTCATCGGGAGAATTTATTTATTTATTTTTTTTTATCAGGGGTGCCAATCGATACCCGGAAAATGTTTTAGCATCCAGAGACGTCCTAAGGGGTTGGACTTTGCCGTGAAAATCTCTACAACGCGAAGTCTCGTATATACAACTCGAGGGACATGTTTCCACCTTCCGAATATTTGATTGAATTTTTTTTATTACTTAAAAATCCAAGGAAAAAAAAAATAACCGAGTAATTATATCCAGGTACTTGAGATATTCCTTGGAAATTGACTTCATAATTCCGAGGTGGACGAAATTTTGAGAAAAGGGGAAAAAATTGAACCGACCCTCCGGTTCTCTCCGTCGATTTCGGGACCGCCCTCCGGTCGTTATCGCCATTACGAGTACTCGGGGTATTACGGTGTTGCAGGCGCACGTGCCTCTCTAGAAAGTGTGAATTCCCTCTCGGTCGATCCGAGGGCAGACCACGTATGCAACTACCACGTCTTCGAGTTTACCTACAGGTTCACCTCCGGAGAATCCTCCAACCTGCTCTCGCTATTCTCGGGTGAGCAGGGATCGTTATGTAGGCGCAAGGTAAATACCGTTACCGGCACAATGGGATCGAATCGAACGCGAAATAAATCGGATAGAAGCACGTACGGAAAGTGGAATTATCCGATAAACTTGGAGAACATAAATATCCCTGATCACCTTGCCAAAGAAAATGTTCAATTGGAATTTTTTTCCCTTCCACGGCATTTTGGGGTGCTTCCATCGATCGACGGTGCTCGGTTGATAACGTAGTATTTTTTATGTTTTTTTTTTCCCCAATTAAAAGTGAGTAGCCATATTTTTTTTATATCCAGAATAATGCGATGGACTCCCAGGAATCATTTTTGTATTTAGTTTTCGTTGCAACGAAGAGTTTCTGGATTTTCCTGTTTCCAGGACCAAGGGCAGAGGAAAGTGAATTTCCGCCAGGTCGAGAATTCGCCTCGAGATTCCCGCCAGGGCGAGGAGTAACTTCGTTAGACCCCCGGCCTCTATCTCGGAGGTAACTCCGGAGGTTTCGGGGATCGAGGAGCCTCCTCGAGAAGGTGAGGACCTCCGAGGGTCGCTCCTGAGGAGCTCTCTTCGCCCTCCCGGGATGCGTCCCTTTGAGGGTCCGAAATACGAGATTAAGGGAAAAACTGGATCCAAAGTAGACGTCGGCACGAGGAAAAGGCGTTCCAAGGATCCCGAGGAAATTCCCCGATTCCTTTTCGGCGGCCTCTTTAAAAAGTCATCCCTCAAAGGCGCCGTGGGAATTTTTAGAAACGAGGAGATTGGATTTTTTAGAGCTCTCTCATGTCGGGCCCGGAGGTGACCCGGCAATTTTGCCGACCTTGGAATCATGACAGTGTCATGGCCGTCGAGGTGGGATTTTCCGAATTTCGGAAACCTTGGAACGTCCCTGGGACGTCGAACAAGGGGCGAACCCAATAACGTCCGGCTCTCCTGGAGGAAAATCCCGGGCACAGGGAGGGACGATAATGGCTGACGGGAATAGCGACAGGATAGAAATGGAAAGTGGTATCCGCGGTGAATATCAATGCACGCGAACGTGCGTTCGTGCCCGGAAAACAACCTCATCGGCCTCGAAAGTCGGTCTTGGATCGAAGTCTTGCCTCCGACATCCCCAGCGAGGTCGCCGAAGGGTTCGCGGGTCCTCGAAGGTCCTGGCGCGAATATTAAGAACTTTGAAAAAACGGGAGAACATTTTTCTAGACCCATGGGAATTAGAAATTAAAAAAAAAAAATCAGACAAATTTTTGTATACCCATGGGAGATTAGGGAAATGGGGGAAAAAAATTGGAAATGGGAAAAAAAAAATTGTAAATGGGAAAAATCCTGGTATCTTCGTATAATCCGGGAGAACGGATTGACGAGGGTCAGGACTAATGATCCTCCTTTTGACCCCTTCGGGTCATCCCTCTTGATCTCTGCGTCTCATTTTCTCCGACTGGTCTACCTTGGCGTCCGGCAGGTGCGGAAAAGGTGTGAAACCACTTTCCATTTTCCTCGGATTCCGTTTCCCTTTCCGCCGCCTTTATCACCGGGGCTCCCAGAAATGTCGTCAATCCTCCTCTGGGAGATTTTCCTTGGCTACCACTTCGAGATATTCCCGCCGATAAGCGTACGAGGCAATCATCGGAGAAGCGGATGCAAGGGAAAGAGCAACCGGTGAAAATAACATTTGCCTTCTATCAAGTCTCCCGCCGGTCATTATCCATCCCTCGAGGAGTCACCTTTTGCCGATAGTCAAGTAGACACGAATATCGGCGAGTAGAGAATTCCTGACTATAAACGAACGATATTGAATTTATTTATAATTGAGGGCCGCAAACATTCGTATCTTCATTTCTGGGCCTTATAAAAAATTCTCTGCCCCTTTCGCTCTATTTGAAATCGGAAAAATCAGGGAAACTCGGGTGGGTCCAAATAATTCAGGGACGTGGATTTAATCGCGAACCTCGATATCGTCCGCATCCCGGGAATTTGATCCTTCTCTCCCCTTATTCTTCTTCCAATAAAGACGCGGATTCCTGTCGGGTAGTTCCCTGGGAGTAGCGCCGCGGTCGCGGAGGATTCCCTCCAGGAATCGAGGGGGTTCGATCAGCCCGGCGGAGATTTTAGCATGAGAATGGCGCGTTATCCCGAGATCCTCGGGAAGTAGATATCCGGTCCTGAAAATGGCCGAAGCTCGCTAAAGGGGCCCGGTGACAGATGCTCTGTATGCAAATAAGGAGCAGCCGCGTTAAGCCCGCTCTTCTCGCGCGGTACATATCGAGCCCCTCGTCCCTGGTTCGTTCCCTTGCCGGCGATAAAGACTTTTCGTCTCGTCGCGGGGTTGAACAAAGGAAATAACAGCCGGAAAACCGTTCCCGCTTCCGCCTTTACCATGGGAAGTACCAAGCTCGTCTTGAAAGGACTCCTTCCCCCAAAAGATTCAAAATTAAATGCTCCAAAATACGTAATTCCGCGATACAATCGTGGAATTCCTCCTCTCCGTTTATTTCTCCAATTTCTCTCGTGAATTATAGTTGTTGGGAATTTTTTTTTTCTTTTTTTCCCGGATTAATTGCAGGCGCGACGAGTCCCGAGAGTAATGGCCGATTCATCGAGGACGAAAATTTAATCAGAGGGAGGTGTCAGAATGCGGCTCCCCCGAAAAGTCGACCGTCCACCTGCACCCCTAAACGATGAAAGTTCCTGCATTAATTTATGGCAAACTGCGACACTGATCGCGGTGTCGTTTCGACAGAATTTCTCTCAAGGCGCAGGACTCGTGTCGGCGAACGACGAGGGACGGGATGGCCGGAATTAATTTAATTAGCGGTTCTAGACTGGAACTACAGTTAAATACTCGTTAATAACACCCGTCGACGTGGAGAACACCCGAGAGAGAGGGAGATTCGATTTGGGAGTATCCACCGTGAGACCTGCCTTATATACTACGCGAATGGCCATTTCCCGTGGCAATATATATATTTCTACTTACCCGTTTATTTTTTATTTTATACCTAGGGATTTAATTAGACATTTTCCCTCGAAGATAAAGACGCGAAGAATTTGGAGAACGGGCTTCGCTTCCGCGGGATCCTTGAGACCTCCTCCTTGTCCTCGAGAAACTCCGCAAATGGCCGGCGATCTGCCCCGTAAAAACGGTATTTAATTCGAGGGAAGGTCCCAAATGCGACCCTTTCGAAGTTTCTTCTTCGCGAGGTTCCCCCCTCGTTGTAAAAATTCCAGCCTTTCGGGTGGAACTTCTTTCCGCGTACGAGGCTCTCATCGGCGAACGAGGGTTTCCGATGGTCCGAATTAATTCTACGAGCCGCTCTGCCCTCTAATTATCGTAATAATAAGGCTTGATAAAAAGGCGAAGAATTCCTAAGGCGGCTTCTCCCTCTCTCTCTGGCGAATTTACGGTAAAAAAAAATACGGCGAAATCTCAAGTCCTCCATATTTAGGTTCTACAATTAATATACAATTAAGAAATTCCGAAACACGTGGAATTTTGACTTCGATCGCATTTGGTTTAATCTTTGCATCTCGAATTTGTCAGATTGTCAAGGGAAAGAAAATCGAGATTTTTAGAGGCGTAGGATTTAAAGATGGCGGCGAATCAGGGGACCCGGCGTTTCGACGTTCTTGCGAGCGTTCGAGATGATTTTCCCGGTGAGATTGCAGAGCTTCTCGGTTTTTTCTTTCCCTGAAACGGTGGGGAAGAAAATGCGCGGATAACGTCCCTGCACTCGCGGGGGTGACATTTGCGTAGACATCGCACGGGACATCCCTTAACCCCGTGGGGTTCATTTCGGATTCCGGGGTCTGGCTCGTCGCGGCGAGATACACCCCGGAATACGGTGTTGTTCCAATAAAAATATGCACTACCTCGCAGGGGTAGCATGTGCGGATTACAGCCTAAGGGGCGGTAAAATATTCTTCGACAAAACCTCCTCCGGAGGCGCATAAAACGGTCGCCTCGTATAACCCTGCCCTACCCCTTCGCGAAGATCCTCCGGGGGTGGCGGAAAATGTGCAGAACATGTTAGAAATTAACAACAGCCCCAAAAATATTCTAACACGTTCCAACGAACTGTAAGAAAAAAATGAAATTCAGAGAACGAGGAATTATTAATTATACCAAGTGTTAATAAGAGAAATGCGCGAATCGTGGACGAATCGCGACAGACGGGTCGGGACGTTAATTAGAACGGGCGAGTGTTATTGCGGGCGTTTTCCACGGTGCATTTAGTTAAAACATTAATTAAACTAACGCAAGGCCAGCGGTATTCTTCCCTCGTCCCGGCTGGGAGAAAATTCAGAAGCGCCATTGTCAGTCCCGCCGGAGGAGGGGTCGCTGGAGATCAAATGAGATTTCATCAGAGGAATTCAATTAAAAGTAATACCGAAGGGCTTTGCAATGCCTTAGGTTAAACGTTGCCGCGCCATCCTCCCCGTTACCTCGAGAAAAGTTTCCTTCGGATCACCCGTGTAAAAAGTCCCGATTTCTTTTGGAGCAACCCCTCAAAATGTCGAGAAAAGCGAGAGGAAAAATTATTCCTTTCGGTAGAGGAAGGTGGAAAAAAATTCGGTCATCTTGGAGGTGGAATCGAGATCGGCTTGAAATTCCGCGGTCTCACCGCGGGACCATTTTTGGGGTGGAAGAAAAATTCGAGGAGACAAATTTCCGGCGCATTCCCAGGAGTCGAGGTGGAGGGACCACCCTTGGAGGTCCTCCGAGCCTCGACGGAGAATACCAAGACGGCGGTTCGATTCCCCGTAAATATCTCGCGGTTTGTCAAGCACGGGGTAGGGGGAAAATTCGGCGGAAAAAGTTCGAACTTCTCTCGTCGGCCCCGGGAGACGAATAGTCGGGACCACTCCGGAATACTAATGCGCACTCGGAGGGCTCGTTTCTTTATTCGTTCTACTCGGCTAGACGCGGTGCAAAGGGGTGCCTCCAAGCTGGGACACTTTAAAACGCCCTCCTCGAATTTATGGACCGCCGGCTCTCTAGACTCCGAGCCTCGAAGACGTCCTCCCACGATTGAGATTTTTCCTCCTCCCTTATCCCGTGAAAAGAGGAGAAAAGAGCAAAAAGATCAAAGCGGGCTATCAAGGAGTCGGAAAAAAATTTCTATCGCGGATCTAAGCATGGAATAAGAAATGCAATCGAAGTCTACTCGTGCCACGTGTCTGGAGATTTCTCCCGCAGTCCCGGATTCGGTTTTACGACGGGTCGCCCAAGGGGCAGTATCGTCCACCCGACGTGGCCACTTTACATGCGAATCGCTCATCAGGGACTCCAGATTTCCTCCTGGCTAAAAGCGGCTTCCGTGCCCGGATTTATTTAGCCGTCAATCCACTCCTGGAAATCCCTCTAAGCGATTCCTCTTCCCTCCTCCGACTCGGTGAAGATCCACCGATAATACCCCTGCTCCGTTTCGCGCCCGACCTGAAACTTTCTTACTTGAGAACATTTCGACAAAATTTTCCAACGAGCGCAGCTATTTTTATTAACGGTCCTAGGTACGGTTTTCACGGTGGAGGTGGAATGAGGAACGTCGAATTGTGGAAATTACGCGAACTGCAGACCGGAGGTGTGGGTGGGTCGGGGGAGGGCCTGATACATCAGGTCGAGCTCATCAGCCGAGCGACTATTCGCTGTGAATACCAATGGGATTGCCGCGCCCTGTTCGCGGGAGGTCGGTTCCACGTCTGGCAGAAGCAACCCCTCGTTACGAGGAAGCCTCCCCTCTCGCCCCTCGGCCTCCTCCGCTTCGTGCCCGGTGGTTCCTAGTTTCCTTCTAATCTCCCACCAATCATCCGACTCGGCCTCAGTAAGTCGCCCCTGTCGACGAGCTTATCAAATTATTACTCGCTGGTAATTAAATTCTCCCTTTTGGGTGGGCACGTTTAGAGGGAAATTCATTTTTGCTCTCTTATGGAGGAGTTCTCTTGGGTTCTCTTTGATTCCTCTTCGGTTATCGCCGAGAACCTCGGAGTTCGAGTGCCCGAGAGCATCTGTCAACTCTGGAGGTTAGTTCGCGGGGGTTGGTCCCTCGAGCACGTGGCCCGCGCCGAGCGCGGCCGAAGTTTCCCGATGACGCTCGAGCGCCGGCGAGCGAGTCCACCCCGCTGGCAGTGGCGGAATGCTTTCAGTTCTCGGGCGGCGCGCGACGGGGACGCCCGCTCTTCTCTTCTCCTCTGACCTGCGCAAAAATTTTCAAACTATCGGAATGCTCGCGAGACTCGAACTCATCGTTACATCCCGTCACAAGTCGAAACGTTTCACTTTTCACCCTCAATGAAATATATCCAGGGAAGAGAGAAAGCGCCTCGCCCACGTGGCATCGGGACACGTGCCTAGGAACTGTCAAACCGACACCCCCGTCAAACTCGGTGCAAGATATCACCGCCGCGTAATTAATTTCCATGTGAATCCCAATGACATTTCCGGAAGAAACAAAGTGCGGACACGTCGAGATTTCAATTAAAACCCACGCTGACCGGTCCGCGGTCGGATGTCGCTGAAGACCGAGAACTCCTTGATTCGAGCCTCGATAAAATCTGAGGTAACTTTCATAATTAATATTTAACACTTCTAATTAATACTCGCAAACCATGAACATTCTCGCCGACAGGGCATTAACCATTTTATCCCATTCAATTCTAATTAATTCACGTGCTATTTCTTTGAGGTAAGTATTTTATTTTTTTTTTCCTTTCAAAAGTGTACCCAAGTGGGGTTAGAAAAAAGGGAGAGGAAGGTCTCTCTTGTTCTTCGAGCTTTGGTCGCAACCCTCGCGACCAAATCTCGCGAATTTCCTTTCGGTTCCTCTGGCGCGGATTTTGAAGGACCGGCTCTCCGCTAATTACGTTAATTTATTAAACGTTACATGGGAGCGAAATCCGAGGGCGCAAAAAGCGACGAGGGTGCGACACTCATCGAAGCGTTCACGCTCGACGTGGAATCGAACTTCGGGGTGGTTTTTCGAAAGGGTCTAATTAGCGAGGAAAAAGGGGAGAAAGCCCTTTCGCCTCTTCCTTTTCCTCCTTTTCCACCTTTTTCCGCGTTTCGGGTCCTTCTTCGCTGCGTCGTCCACTCCTCCCTTTCTCGAGAGAAGAGTGCCTTTCGGGTGCGCCACGAATCACACGTTAAGGATTTTAATTAGCAAGAAACCCTTTTCACCCCCTACCAGGGTGTAAGGCAAGTCCGGCTCATTTTCCTGTCAAAGGAGTATTACCCCCGAAATTTTTTTACTTGTATATTTATTTATATACAGAGAGACGGTTTTATGTTAAATAAAACGAGGCTCGCCCTCTCCAGGTCGTTTCTAGTAATTTTGATAACAATTATCCTCGCGTCGTCGCGCTCTCCTCTTCCTCCGTCGACCCTCTATTTTCCTCCCCCCTCACCTGGAGGGCTCCTCAGGTACACTAGGAATTGCAAGTTCCGGGTTTTAATTAGCAGCCTCCTCTTCTTCCCGCGGGTGTTTCGCAATTTTTATTAGAGAATTCCGTCGTTTGTCCGAAGGTACTTATTTTTAGGCCCCCGGACCGAAGAGACGCTTCTTATTCGTCGTCCTTAAGTGCTCGAAACGTCTCCGGAACGCGTGACGCCTGAAGAGTGCATGAAATGTAAAATTTACCCCTTAATTTTCAATTTTTATTCAAGTAATATTTATAGCAAAAATTGTTATCGGAGGTCCTTGATTTCACAGCGAAGGAGTTAATTCCTTTGCAGGGGTCATATGTACGGATTTCGGGAATTCCCCCCTTGGGTCTTTCGAGAGAAAAAGACGTTTCTCTGGACAGGTGCGACGATATCGCGAGGGACGATCCTCGGCGTTATCTGAAGGCACGAGAGAGACGGAGCGAGGCGGTCCGGCGGGAGAGCGAGAGAGAGGTCCGAGCCGCACCGTAGGGACACCGCAACCCCGGTTATCCGTCGAGACGTGTCGCCTCCTACATATGTACATCGAGGTACATACCTATTACCTACCGACATACCTAACTACCCGCCCCAGGCCGCGCCGGGAATTCCGCGGCGGAACCGCCGCAACGCGCGACCCGTAAGGGATTACTTTCCCATTAGGATCTTGTCTCTTGGCCGGACAAATCTCCGAGATACCGGCCAATCGAAGGGATTCTTCCCGACCCCTCTTACCCCTTATCAACCCCCCGATAACGCCTCTCTTCGCCCTGATTCCTGGCTCAACCGACTCCCCTGATAAGAGGGACCGATATCAAACCTTCTACCTTCTCCATGATGCCGACCTTCTCCTGCACTTCAAAGAATGCGACCCGGCCATTTGTGTGTGCACTTTGATAAGTCTTATCAACCGGCCGGGTACTTAAACGCCGTTTTTTAGGGGGCCTCAAGCGACCCTATAAACCGGAGGCTTATCAGTGTCGGTTTTTATTCCCGGGAATTAGTGACCGCTTCATTTATAGACGCTCGACGTGGGGAGGATTCGTAGAAAGGTAATTAAATGCGAGAATAATTACTGAAATGAACTAGAGATGGTTAAAATAATTTTTTAAGGCATTCTCTACCGGGAGACTTTATATCTGTCAAGGGGTTTCGGAGAATTATATTTAATGGTTTATGTAAAAAGTAGATCGTGTGCGGATTTAGAGCATGCTCTGCAGGTTCTTTCTCCGAGACAATGCCTTACCTGGGACTCACCTGGGGTAATCGATTCACGACAGTTGGACCTATCCGTGTCGACCGGAGAACGAGGTCTAGATACGCGTGTTCGGAGTCGAGACGTAGGCGAGTTATGAATATTAAATGCCCCGGTCTCGCTCGAGGACGAAACGTGCTTTATTCTCATGATCTCCGTAACGAGGGTTCGCGCAACTCCCAAAGGTGACGAACACTCCCGGAAGTCGACGGGAGAAATCGAAACCCTGGGCTTAAGGGACCTCGGCCATTAATTCGACACGACGGCGACGAGGAAATTTGGGATTTTGTAGTCTCCCCTGTGAAAAAAAAAAACAAAAATTAAATTATGCCTATTCCGAGCGATTTTTCGGCCTTTTCGGTAAAGCAGCTCCGGGGGACTTTGATTTGGTCCTGGTTCTTCCATCGGGCATGGTTCCTGTGGGTGGCACTTTAAAAATAGACACCTCGCCTTGCCTGCTAGCCATGTGTCGCAAACGGAGTCCGGGCAAAAATATACGGTCATGAACATTTGCAAGGGGCGCCTTAAATAAATCGCCCCTCTGTCCAGAGCGCCCGACGGTGCGACCCTGGAACGCGATTTTCTATTCCTCTCGAGATGCCTCGATCGTCAAACTATTTCCTTATCCTGCCGATTCAATTTTCCGTACACCCTCTATGTTCGTTCTCGAATTTCCTAGAGAGATCGTCCTGTCGGTGAGAGTGAAAAATTTCGAGGGGATGGGGTAGCAATTTGCAGGGTGACTCGGCAGGGGGTTGAACATGGATTGACAGGGTTCCTCTCCCCTTTTCGAGATTCCTTCGCTCCTCCTCGTGGGAGGACGAGATAGTTGAAGGAACTTCTTCCCAGGCAAGGTTAAAAGAATTTTTCTCCTTGGAATTGTCGTGAAGGGAATTTTTTAATCGATTAACAAGTGACGTAGGAATATTAAATATATTATATATATATATGTTAAATACATGAAATATATGAAGAGTGGCGCGGTCGCTCGTGCAAAGGAAAGAGTTCCACATCCCCCTACGTCGCTTTCCGTCGTATCTTTTTTCCTCCCCCGTAGGGCACCCCTTGGGGGTGGCGGCCGATCGAGAGGGTGGGATTCCTTCTTCTATTCGATCGGAACGAGGCATCGAGTGATCGAAAGACCCCCGAAACACCTGCTCCACGGTTCTCGGATGACATTCGTCCGGGAACCACTGGGGGTGGTTTCCACCCCTACGTTTTATTTTTCTTTTTTTTTTCTCTTCCTTCCTTTACTTCGGTCCCCTGTCTTCCCGCTCGCGTGCTCGAAAGCGGAGAACATCCTGAGGGAGGAGCCGGGAAAATTAACGGCGGAACGGTCGATGGTCGCCGAAAGCCCATTTGCATGCGAAAAGGGTTACATCGACACCCCCTGGTCTCGCGAGCCGGGAGAGGCATGTTTACGAAATTAAATTCTGCCTCGACAGGTCTTTTGGGATCGGGAATCCGGACTCGAAAATGTCGGGGATGATCGACGCCGGTCCTCCAGGGGCTCGTACGAGGGTGGAAGGGTTGTCCACCTGGAGGGGAGGGCGAGGAAAGCATTTCGAAATAATTGTTCCTCGTTATACGTGACTTTTACACCCCCTGCCCAGGGGTACTCCACCTAACGCTTATTTGGCCGATGGATAAATTTTCGAGAAGGAAAATCCAGAATTATTTATTTATTTTAATGGGGCTCGAATAGGATTGATATCGTTTTTAATAAATTCGCCGAAAAGGGGGAGGGCATATTCCTTCCGATATTTCCCCCATTTTGAGGAGGACTTTTTCCAATTTCTGTTCTCTCCTTAATTATCAGGACGTAATCGCGAGGCAATTTGGAAAGTCCTACCACGACGTACATCCTCGCGTACTCGAGCCGGCTCATAGGGTAAGCGCCAATTACGCTAAACTACGGCTAATTTTCTCATTTTCCCCGGAGAGGTGGCTGCACACATTGCATCCTGAATGAAAAAAAAAGAAAAAGAAAATAGACAAGGGGGAGGCGAAAGTACGGAGTACCTCGACATATCCCTATACTTTGACCCTGCAGTTGCATCGCCGCGTCTATGCAAATCCATGCATCATGGCGCCTACCGAGAAAAATCGGGATTCAAGTTTCCCACCTGCCTAAGCACCCCCTGCGACTTGAACGGGAAAGAAAAGAGAGAAATCCTCACCACCCGGACGTCAGTTTTTCTTATCCCGGGAAATTACACTGATCGTCCCAAAGCGAGTCCTATGCACAATTATTTGCGAAAATTGCGAGGGGAGGTCATTGAAACCTGGAATTCGTGAAAATTTACGCTCACGTATAAACATTATCTCAATGAAGCCTGGAACTATATGTGTGCAGTTTTGACATAAAAAAAAAAAAAAGGGAAAGAATTAGTAAGGTCCAACGCACGCTCGATTACCCAATGACGTGCGATTCGTTAAAATGAAAAACCCGGTTTGTGATCATAATTGAATTCTAATTGAATTCTAATTTAATTCCAATTTAATTAGTTTTATTTTTTAACGCCCATTTATACGTACGCATTTTATGAGTCGCATCGTTTTACTTGGACTCGATGGGGGTTTCAGGGGTGGCGGCATCGGGTAACGCGGACGCTCTTAGTCATAGACCAAGGGGTAGTCTCTCATCCAACGAGAGCGAGAGAGAGGGAGAGACCGATCCGACCATGTGGGCCGGACTAGGAGAAAGGAACCAGAGAGAGACGGGGGATGGCGCACGAGGGGAACGGAAGAGAACCCCCTGTCGTATCGGATCGAATGTATACGAGGATGGGGGGCTCTGCTGCCTGCGGGGTGCACCCCTTCGTAGTTAGACTAACCAACGCTAGTACACCGCTCGCTCTTTAACCGCTAGCCACGGCACTCTTTCGACGCCCCTTGTTCTCGCAATTCCTCCGAATCCAGGAAACCATCGCGCTCGGTTACTAGAATAAATACCAGTGCGCGTTACCGAAGAGTTCCCCCGAGCGGGAGCCGCCATTTTGAGGCGAGGAAAATCCACGTGGGCGGCCTTTGAAAATCCGGGGATAAAATTCGGAAATTCGCTACACCGGGTATTTTACTCCTAAAAATTACCTAGGATGGCTCGTTTAATTTCAATTGTCAAGGAGAAAATCAAGGGGGGGTGATCCCGCCTTCTCTGGAATTATTTGAAGATGCTTCGGTGGGGGTGGGTGGATTTTTCCGTCTTTTTCTTGGGTTTGCGCTCTGAAAATCTCGGGATAAAATTCGGAAATTCGATGCACCGGGTATTTTACTCCTATAAAGTACCGAGGATGGTTCGTTTAATTTCTATTGTCGAGGAGAAAATCAAGGGGGGGTGATCCCGCCTTCTCTGGAATTATTTGAAGATGCTTCGGTGGGGGTGGGTGGATTTTTCCTTCTTATTGCTTTTGGATGTTTCGAATTTATTCGGCGTAATGGGTGAATCGGGGAATTAAGGAGGCGGGGAGGAAAGAGTGCACAGGAGGTCCAAGCGATCCGGGGAACAAAGGAAGTCGAGTTCTTCGGACCCAGGAATCCGAAGGGGCGGTGGGGATTTTCTTTGGGGTGGCTCGCCGAATCCGCGGGCGCCGATCGGGGATTATGGGGTGCGATGTGCACGAGTTTCGGAATCGCGGCGTCGACGGATTTCAACGAGGCTCCTTCCTTCCTGGGGGATCTCGAGGAAACTCTTCGCCGAGCAGCTGATATCCCGAGGGTGGGAAAAATGCGTCTCTCCCCTTCCCAGTATTTCTCGGGGAGCGTGCGATGGCAGATGCCGAACGTGCACTATCCGCGCCTCGGATTCGCCGCTGTCAGGTAATTAGATAATTAGCGGCCCGTAATTGCCCTCGAGAAGAGATACTCTCTCGGTGTAAAATTTCCCTTGGGTGGGGAGAAAAAGAAAAAAAATATATATATTCCTCTTCCCTGGGAATTTTTTTAATCCTTCAAGACTCGAAGCCGTGGTTCCAAAAGTCGCAACCCTCGATACGTAATCCAGAATTCCTGAAATTCTCCCCGATGTATAATCTTATAGTTCGGATAAAAAATTCCGCCAATTTGGGGGAATTTACCGAAACTCGATCGTAGGTCTCGCAGGGTGCAGGACCTTCCCGGGACGAGGATACCCAAAGCCCTCGCCTCGGGATTCGGAACGCGTTAGTCAGGATTACCCGCAAAGATATCGCGTCGTGCTAATCCTTCGCCAGGATAATGCTCGGCCCTCCTTGTAGGTACATACATAGAGGTACAACGGATACCTTGTACGTGGTGGGAATATCATCTCCTTTCGGCAGCATCCCTTGCTCCTGGGTCCTACTAATAATTCCGGATTCCAGGATTTCCGACGTCCATCCTTGGATATTACCCAAAGACCGCATTTCGGGCATAAGGATCATCGAAACGGCCACCTCTACTCTAAGAAGGAAAAAGAGGAAAAAGTCTCGTTATCCTTGGCAGATACACGAGTCGATATATACCTAGGGGACGTGTCTCCGTTCATCTCAAATTCGAGAAAGGGTTCTGTTCGTCATTCGGAGTGAAGAAGAAAAGGAAAAAAGCGGATAGATGGACCCTCTTTATTTTCCGAGCGGATGTAACCCCTGCAGGGGACATTTCCAGGGGGGGTTTCTTTGCCCCTTGGGGGGGATCGCGTTTGGTATTCACCGAGCAAGCTCCCATCAAAACTCCGAAGCTTTTCGGGGCTGGTTTTTATTGGATTCTCACCGCAAGCCTCGCCGGTGCAATATAACCTTCCCCGGGAAATATCGCGACACTTTTTCGCGATGGTCACCTGATTCTCATATTTTTTTTCCCCTTTTTTTTAGCGGGCTCTCTTTTCATCCCAGCTACGTGCTGGCGATATCATTTTTATAAATATTATCTCACGCGGGGGTTAGATAGTAATTCCGGGGAAAATGGGGGAAAAAAAAACGGGCGAGAGGGCGCGTCGGAAATGGTAACGACGTGTAGCGATCGATTTCTACGGGTGCCAAAGAAATTGCCTCGTCGGTGGTGTCAAAGAAAGACGAGGGTCCGAAGATTCGAAATAAACGCCGGGACGTAATTTCTCGGCTCGTGGAACACGTCGGGGGCTGTCGAAAAATCCTGCAGGATATATCGGGGATCATTTCTCCTCGCTCCTAATGGCCCCCCTCCCGAGAAACTTCTGCCTTTGCCAATTTAAGCCCGGCTTGATCTCCTCGCGGTCGAACTTCCGGAACTCCCGGGGAAAAAGTCGGAAAGACGGGAAAAAAAGTCGGAAAGACGGGGAAAACTCGAACGGCGGCGGAAGGCCGAAAGGAAGATGAAAAAGGAAAAATCCAGCGTTGCTTTTACGAGCCTCGAAGAGGGATTTACTCTCTATTATGTATATTTAATATTTCCATGTCTTCGTATATTTAATATTTCCATGTCTTCGCATATTTAAAAAATGAACATATGAGGTCAAATGATTTTTTTTTTCTCCTTTTTTACTTCGCGTTGATTCTTGGGGGATGTCCGAGGACGAAGGAGACTCGAAAGGAGATCCTGTCGTTTTGGGTCCGCCCACTGTGGCCGTAATAAAACTATTTGGGCGAAGAGAGGGTCCGAAAAAGCGGATATAAATGCCAGGAAGCGTTTCCTCGCCACGTAGACTGACCCGAAGATTCAATCACGACCCCCGAACCGCCTTTACTTCCCCTTTCGTCAAATTCGCCCCCGGAATACCAAGCAGGACTTCTTCTCCCTCTGGCCCTCGTCCTCGAGAAGGAGGCGATAAAAAGAATAACCCCGGCCAAGGTGTAAAAGTCAATTCGGATAGTTAATTACCTCTCCTCCTGTTTAGAAAAATAAGACACGGGTAAAAGGGATAAAAGCGCGGGGTTCTTATATTTTTTTTTTATCTCGGCGGATTTTTTCCCACCCACAAATTCGTCTCCTGTCTTTGGTTATTGGCATTTTTTGTCTATCCAGCGCTTATTAATGGGATTATGCACCGGGGCCAAAATCGAGTCAGGGGCTCCCTTAAGTCGCTGCGTGCGGTTTTTGTAATTCGAGAGGAAGCCCTCGGCGTCTGGCCGATCGAATCCTCGGATCCCCTTTATATTCCCCATTTTAGCCCATACTAAACCCGTTCCACCATCGCCGGCATACGGAATGTGGGATCATACGCGTCACGCGATAATGTAATATGCTGACGTAAGGGCGGAGGGCGAGGAGCTTCTTCCAGAAAACTCCCCATTCTTCTTGACATGGCTTCGGGCATCGATTTCCATATATCGAGTCGATCCATATCCTTGCCTCGATAATTCCACTCCATTATTCGGAACACCCTCGAGCTACCGTTTATCCAATAAAATATAGAGAAATTAAACGTGTCGCCAGAATTTCGACGTCCATCGAGGAACGACCTCTCGCTCCCGTTCATGGGCACGCGTCGTTGTCCGCGGATATCTCGGAAACCACTGGATTCACGGAAAAATCCCTGGAATAAAACTCGTTCCTCCCGGTCTGACACAACTTCTTCCACTCTACGCGTTTTCCCGAGAAACGAAGGAATCTCGAGATAATCGAGGAAACGTGCGGTGGAAATCGGGGGCAGGCTTGGGGGAGAGGACTTCATCGCCGGGGGGCCTCTCGTTTCCATGGGGGTTGGTTTACTGGTTTCGGTTCATTCCGGTCTATCAAGTTAGCCGATTCCACCCTTAGTTCCCCTTGGAATTTCGGCGAAAAGTAAGAAAGCCGGGATTTAAGTAGCGACGCGCGAAGGGGTGCCCTCTCTCGGTCGGGGCTTTACGGGGCTGTGAAATTCATTCATAGAGCCTTCCGGTTCTCCTTCTGGCTGGCATACGGGATCGGGCGAATCTAATTGCGACGGTGTAATTAAGCCCAGGAGCCGCGATGTCGGACGAGGGCCAGGACGACGACAATGGGGACGGCGAGGGGAAGAAACCACCCCCGAGCTGCTGACCGAGCCGCTTCTTTGCAGTCTTCCTCGTCTCCGCTGCTACCCTTAATCGAAAAACGCTGCATCCACCCCTCTCTTGCCATTCAATCTTCTTCCTTGCCGGAATACTCGGCTCCTCGTTAAATGCGACGCTCCGAGAAAGCACTCCACCCCGAGATAAAGAAAAGGAAGGGATGACGATTACCACCGGGAAGTACGACCGACGAGATGTACTTTGTCCCTCGGCGTTTGCTGACCTCCGTAAAAATTCCAGACGAATTATCCACCCCTTAGAAAAATATCATACATGTATTTACTTTCCGGAGACCTAATAAGAGCCGTGAAATTAATTCTTCTCGCGTAGCGCCCCTCCACCTTTATCGTTAATATATCTCCAGCGGTGAGAAAGGAGATAAAAAGAATTTTCGCCAGACTCGTCCCTTCGCCCTTAGAACAAACATCTCTCCTCGAGTGGAATCGCCAGGGTGTAATCGAATCAGACTCGGGTCTTCCCTCTCCTTTCTTGTACGCTTTTCATCAAAACCTTTGCATTCTACCTAACCTAACGTGCGAAGTGAATTTTCGATTCACTTAGGAGAAGGACCCTTAGAAGGATCCGCCATATACCTTTCTCCCCTTCTCTCGTTTTCCTCTCTAAAACGAATCATCTTGAAGAAAAAAAAAGAAAAAATTCTAAACCATCGACTGCCTTCTTCTCCTTCGTCGGAATTCTTTTTTTTTTCTTGTCATTCTCAAATTACGTCGACACTCGGGAACGGGGCAGAGGTATTGTTATTAAATCCGTCGCGTGGAGTGTAATTAATTCCTATGGCGCGGGTGAGACCGCGTCGCGGTTGTCATTAATAATTTTAAAGGGGAGAAATAAGGGAGGGAAGAAATATAAAAACGAGGGAAACCGAGGACAGTAGTGGCAGTCCCTCGGCCCTTAGAACAAACGTTTCTTCCCGAGTGAATCAGTAAAATGTAATTGAATCAGCCTCGGCCGCTCCTCTGGATGCCGGGGAATGGAAGAACCGTTTCCAGGCGACACGTTTCATTCCGCTGGGCGTTATTGACATCCGGAAAGGGAACCTCGGGGTCCTTTTTATTATCGACACCCCGTAGATACGACACAGCCGGTATTTCGACGGTGCTGTTTGGCCAGGGCGTTAAACCGAACTGACTTTTAGAGAATTACAATTTTTGCCCGTCCCCCTTTTTCAGATAAAATTTTCTTTAGACACAGGGGTGGGGGGATGAAGTCTTAAGAGATGTCACGTAAAAATACCGAATTTGGAAATTGGGAAGGACCAGGCCTTGGGTTCGTGAGAGGACTTGGTGTTTGTAAAAGACCCGATCCGATGTTTCTCGCGCCTCCACCGATTCCGGTTCAAGGGAATCACCCCAGAAAAGTGATGGAAGGGCCGATGCCAGGGGTGAATTTCCGTTTACGACAGGAACGTGAGATACGTTACCCCATGAGGGAGGGAAGAGGCGCGGTGGAAGCCAATTAATTTAGGAGATGCTTAGCGGCCGATCGTAAACCTTAGGCACTGACATCTTTACGCCGCGCCGCCAAACGCCGACAGATAGCTACCCTTAGGCGTTTGTTCATCCCTTTCGTTCTGTAGACCCTAGACTCGGGTCCTGGGTCTTTATTCCCATCGTTACCGAGATCCTTCGATCCAATAAGGCGCGTCAAAGCGCCCCAAGAACCTTGGCGCCGCGCGAAGGTGCGACCTCGAGCAGCCGCTTTCGCCTCGCTTTTCCGGCCGATCCTCCGTTGATAAGGAAAAACTCCTCGGACAAAAGTTCCTCCCGCTCTTAATTCCAACATCTTTCGTTTGAGGCGTTTTTCTCCAAATCGAGAATTACGGCGTCTAGGAGCGTTAAACCGAGGGGATGCTCCGGGACGTCGTCCCCGCTCGACGAGTTATGGCGGAAAGTTTGTAATTAAGTTTTTCGGTAATCGCGGACTTGGAGGAATGACGGCTCGAGACGAGACGTCTAAGATATCGCGGCCCCGTTTTTTTAATCCCGAAGGACAGTTTGGGAGGAACTCTCGGCTCTTAATCGCCCTGCTAAATGTCCCTCTAAAAGAGGCTCACCCCCTCCTTGTCGAGGGGGGAGGATTTTTCTCGCGCAAATCGCCAACGAGGGATCCCCGAATTATGGGTTCCGGGATTACGAAGAGGCGGGTCCGTTTCTCTCTTTTTTTTTTCCGCGGGTCGTTTTCCGCTCCTCGAGGAAAACTCCGCGCGAGCGGAGCCCTCCGGATGCCGGATAAACGACCGCGGATTTTTCCCCGGACGTTTTCCGCGGATGCGGTGTTTAATTCACCTGGCGTATGATGCGGCGATTTCGGTGCATCTCGTCGACGCGGGACGAAAGCGGCGGCGAAAACCCTCTCGAGACGGGGAAGAGTTATGTATTCCTGTCATCGTTCTCATCATTTCTATTCAATCGCTCCCAGATTTTCTATCCATTTCTTTCTTTAGAATTTCAGGGGAAATTAATGTTTCCCCTAATTCTATATTTCTGGGGAAGGCAAAATTTCGCTGCCGGTTTAGCGCCACCTCGGGAGGCTCGACTTCCCTCGGGGCTGTCGGCTCGAGGTGGAGGATCGGTAAATCAGTGAATTAGTAAATCCGTAAATCCGTGAATCCGAGGGCGACACCACCGTTACCGGAAAACGGATAACGGATATCCTTGAGCGAGATCGTCCCGAGCGGCACCCGGAATCGCGTCTCCGCGCGATTTCCGCCGGCGGTATCCACCCCGTGTGTATGTATATATCTGCATATACGCGTTCGTTATATACGGTCGCACATATACGCGGGCGATAGTCGGGGCACTTTGGGTTTAAATTTAACCAGACGCCGCGGGCTGTGGTCTGATTTAGAGCTCCGACTTCGGCGGACGCAATTCCGCACGAGGGGTTGAAAGCCCTCCGGTGTCACTCCCTCCACTGCCACTGCCATCATGGCAGCGGCATCGCCGCGATAGCGCCCCGTGATAACGATAAGCTAAATGCCCCGGGTAAATGCACCGTAGCCGGTGGTCGCGATAAGCCACGGGGGAGAAAAACGCTCGCGATTAGGTCTGCCGACCCAAATCGAATTGCGTCCTCGTTTTTCATTAATAAAAGTCAGGGGAATAATCCTGACAAATTAGAAACTTTGTTGCAGGAACAGGGACCTTGTTTTTTTTTTTTGGTCTCATCGCTCCGGTGTACGTGCTGTACGTGCAACATCTTGCACAGAAATTATATTCCGACTTCGTGGGGCCACAAAATCCGGGGGGAAGGGGAAGAAAGTGAAAAACCACGACTTTCGCGCTTTATTCTTAGAAGACCCATACAATGGCGGTTCTTTTCGCCATCCTGGGGCTAGGAGCAGCTGGAGCGATGGGTGCGGAGGTGAATGTAGTCCAGTCGGCGCAGGATTCAAATTAATGCGTCGAGTGGTGCTCTCGGCGAGTCTTGAGCGTGGATCGATCGAAGGTTGACCCCGATCATCGATCCTGAGATCGCCGAGATTTATCCGAGCCGGTGGTCTGGAGCATCCGACGCCGTCCTCGGGACAATTTCCGTCCCCAGATACGAGATAGTCTCAACTTGTCCCTCGCTTCCTGTCGCTCCCTCGTCGGAGAAACTCGGGACACCCTGACGATACGTCAAGCCTCGTCAGACCTCGTCAAACCGGGATCTGGCTCCTGGAATATATCCCAGGGCGCGTTCCTTGGCGCTAAGCTGCCTCTCGTATCAGTTTACGTCGAGTAGTTTCGCTCCTCTGTCCCAAATCCAAGATGGCGTCTTCCCTCATTTCCTGCCGCCGTCTGATTACCTGGAAGTAGAAATGGAGAGAGCACAAACGGCACTAGTGGAGACTAACCTGTACCGCCGGCTCTATTCTGCATTTTCTTGACAAGACCATGACAACGGCACGTCTGGACGAAGTCTCGCGTCCTGGAAAAATAATATAAATTGTATGAACAATGTATACATAGATCGTGAAAATTGTACAACGCGTCGCAGTTCCTAATTACTACGAGCGAGATACCGATGGAGAATCTCTTTTTTGATACCCGAGCGGGCATATGTAATAATGCGCGGATATACTGAACGATTTCGCCATTTTCGCCGGCCCTTCGCCATGACGAGTTGCCATGCATTTTACGAGGACCCTCGCCCTCTTCTTCCCCTCGAGGACCACCTCCGGAAAGCCTCCTCCCCTCCGGACAGAACCAGGACTCGGGACCGTCTCCGGCCGAGGCGTTTACGCAGTTTATGGCCCCGTCAGATTTCATTTCAGTTAAGCGCCAACCATCTGCGAGCGGGACCATTCGATCCGATCGGGCGGCTGCTCTTACCCTCCGTCTTTTTATGCGACGCCGTGGAAATAAACCCTCCTTTACCTCCATCTCGAACTTTCCCAGGAGAGTCACGACTTGTGGAAATCTTTCCGCAGCCCCGTCACTCTAGCGACCCGTTCGCATTGTGCGCCGCTAAAACGACGCTATAAGGGGGAAAAAAGAAAAACGCGACCGTCGAGATTTTCGAGACCCTTGGCAGCGCCTCTCGCCGACGACGGAGGAAACTGCGCCGCCATTTTTCGATCTACATTTTAACCGATCGCTCCGAGTGATCCACAGTGGGTAAACTCTGTCGGTAATTCGCGAGATGTTTTACGCATCTAGATTTAACGTTTACACGCAGGATTAAGGCATACATCTGTTTATACATTGTTGAATAACAGAAATTAATAATGAAAAAGGGTAGTGGGGGAATTAAATACTCAAGTGCGTTCGCGTTTCGCGCCTGAGCAGAACGCGCGAGAGGTGGCGCCATGCGACGGCGAAGCTTGGAAACTACTGCCGAGAGGTTCCCGCGTGTAGTCGGTATAGTCGGTCTCCAGTTTCGCGAATCGGATAGAAATGATCCTGGGTTATTTCTCTCGTCTTTCAGATATGACCTCGTTAAACAACGTATACGGTATTAATGGAGATATTATAATAAATACAGACTTTTTTCACGAGTATTCCTCGATCGGTCTCCGATAGATAAGAGGTTACCGACGGTGCGTCAGACTTCCAGTTCCCTTCACGGAAAGGCCAAGGCCATTCCTCTTCACGGGTCAACGTCACCAATTTGATGCACGCAGACAATGGCTTAGTATCTAGATCTCCTCATTTTATCTAGATTAAAATAATATGCCTTCATGTTTAAAAATTG
The DNA here is from genome assembly GCF_000612105.2 of Orussus abietinus. NCBI lineage: Eukaryota > Metazoa > Arthropoda > Insecta > Hymenoptera > Orussidae > Orussus > Orussus abietinus. Next base: position 1,399,866 of record NW_019394437.1, read on the forward strand.
TATATCTCTTTATAACTGAGAACGGAAAGATTTCGAGGCGAGACCAGTCAAGGACGAAGCGCGGGGTCCTTTGGAGAGGCCAAGGTCGTCCTTCTTCGGTCGGCTTAGGGACGTATGCAAACGAGATGTTCTCTCCTAAATCCATCTGACGAGTCAGAATTAATATCCTTACGCGATATTAGCCCTTGGAGCCTCGGCGAAAACTTTTCGCACCGGGCCACCCCTTTCCGGATGGACGCGACCAACATGGCCGCCGCCTCCCGGGACTCGAGGGTACGACCGAGGCACGCTTAGAAATTCCATTATTCGACGAGATGACGCAGCCAACCCGCGGCCATAATTAATCAAGCAATTACATACGAAGATACACCTACTTAACGTTGGTCCCCGAAGAGACGCGTCGGTGGGGTGATTAGCGGTCATCCCGTTTCAAGATGGCCGCCGAAGCGGCGTCTCTTTCCGAAGGCCGAGGAGAAAGTCAAAATGGTAACATTGACCTAGATGAATACCTAGAAGCAAGCCATTGACCTGCGGGAGTCGATCGTGGAACGATTATCGTTGCGCCATCGAGGGCACGTAACAAATTGGTTAAGAAATACTTGACGCGCTTTATTTAATACGTATTATACGAAAGGTGTAAAATTCAATGGGGAGGTTTATAGATATTTTCTGGGACGTGCGGTTCGTTCCACTGAATCTGACTCGCAAGTTTTCACAATTTATGCCGCGCAGAAGGATCTTATTATAAAAAGAAGCCGCCTCGAGTCGTGAATTAAACATGAACTATCCAGAGGAGAGGAGAGGTCGCGCGACTCTTTCATGACGGGTCGTTTCTTCTCCGGTGAGTTTAATTTTGCCACGGTTTCCGGAATCCTCGCCGCATGGAGCGGAAAAAGCAACATGGCCGCCGCGTCCCGAAGTCGCGGAAACGCGGCGAGGACTCGCGGTTCGCCATAAATCTCGGCCTTTCCAGGGTCGCCGGGGAAAGGTTTAAAAGTAAAGACGCTAAATCAGGGTCGCCGACGGAAGCCCTCGTCGTTTTCGAGATCCTCCCCCGGGTTTCCTCCCCGACGACCCTTCCCACCCCTGCAGTTCCTTGCCCCCGGAGATATGATTTAGAATTTCTCGGCAGGATTAATGATTTCTCCCGAGGACCCGCCAGGGGTAGGCAGCAGATGTCGAGACATTTTCACTTACCCTCCTCAGGGGTTGCGCACTTCTGCCACCCCTTCTTCTTCTTGCAGCACCCACCTATGAATTCTCTTCAACTGCGAGAAATCGAGACTTAACCCCTCCCGCCCCTTTGAATCGCATCCCCTTAAAACGTGGCCAAAAAATATGGCACCCACCCCTGCGATGGGGCAAGGGAAGAAATCCATGGGGTATTTAAAAAGGGGTCTTGCTAATTCCATATTACATGAATTAACAAATTCCTATCTTCGATTTTAACTTCTCTGCACTTTTTGTGGAATTTTGATCTCCGTGCCGAGGAGATGGAAGAGGGATGACGCATCCCCGAAGGAAAACGCAGTAACAGGATTAATCCAGGGTGGCGAAGTTACCTCCGCGCATTGGAGGGCAATTTCCCGAGTTAAGGGCGTCCTGGATCGGCCTCGAAGCGAGGGTGGTTTTTCGCACCCTTCGACGGATGAGAGTGCCGCCCACGTCAGGTTCCGCGGGGGAAGTGCGAGAGGGAGGAAGGAAAGGGTGGTTCCAGGGGAAATGGCACCCCCTCGCCATAACTCACGCAGCCCCGGTTACGTGCACATGCGACACGTCGAGTGCTCCGGACACATGGCACACGATGGCACACGCCACATGGCACATGACAAAAATTGGCCAAGAAGCGCCAGGACAGGTGCCGGAAAAAAAGGACCTTCGTCCTCGAGCCTTCCGTGGAGGAATGTCGGTCCCTCCTCTCCGGATTAATCTCGGGTCCGCATTGAAGGCACGGTTACGTCTATTTGCATTCACTTAGACATTTCTGAGTCGATCGAAGCAGGGAAACGAGCCGGTCGGACGGCCTTTCCAAGATGGCCGCGCTCGAGGTTGCACGCACACCTCCGGAGAAGAGGCGCAATAAAGGGTAGCCACGAAAAGTGGGGTCCTTAGGGTCTCGGGGCCTCGGAGGGCCCGGGGGGACTTTTTTTTTCTCTCAATTTTCTCCTCCAAATTACAGGGCCTCCTCGTCCCTTCCGTTCGCCTCTCTCGCCGGTTAATTCTCCGGGGGCACCGTTCCAGGTCCCTGTCTTCGCGTCTTCGTTGCGCACCCGGGAGCCCCCCCACCCCCGGGGACCGACTCGCAAAAGGACGAGTCTAATTGCCGGCGCGTTATCTTTTATAAATAACGACCCGAACCAGGGGAACCGGTGCCGATTCCGAGAGGACGCCGCGTCCTGGGCTCCTTTCCGAGATCTAGGGATCTTCTAGGGTCCCACGGCTCCGGCCGCCTGGGAACCTCGAACCTTTAAGAAATATCTGTTACGTTGAAAAATCCAGAAACCATGCGTATCGGCCATCGAAGACTTCTCTCGAGGTGCGATTGATCTGCACTACTTTGTACCCACCGGTGTCCGCGCTTACCCGAGGAATAATACCCAAAGCGGAATATCGGCGACGTCGACGAGAGCGTATGCCCGGCACGTCGTGGTTGGATCACGTAGGCTCTCCGGGGTCCATCAGGCCCCATCAGGCCCAAGCCTGCAATCTACATAATTCCCTTCTGAATCTCATCCTTTTGCGCTTTACGGAACTCGGACCCTACCCAAGGGCCCCGGGGTTCGGGGCCTATTTCACTTCGAGACGCCATTACGAGCGTGATTTCGAGTTCGCCGATTCCTCGTCCTCCGGACTACCTACGAACTTGCCCAACTACCTCCCAACCTACCGTTTACGCGTCCTGCCCGCAAGCTTGCGGAGAACCTTCCCCCGGAATTCCTCGGCCGCCATTTTGGCGCCCGTTGTCGCCCTTCAGGGAAGCCGTAACTTTTAATGGAAAAATTCACTCCGGCGGGCGGTTTTCGCGAGGGCTTCTTATTCAGTGAAGAATTCTTCCTCTTTACCTGTCTGGACCTTCTCTATTACATATTTCATGAGATTATTATTTCTCGTATATTATATTAAAATTAAGTATCGTGCCCGGAATAAACGCGGAGTCGGGAAATATTTTCGGAACGGCCGGGGAGATTTGAATGCACGAGAGGCGAGGAGTGCTCCCCATGAAACCGGGACCCTGGAACGTGGAAAGCCGCTCCGAGGAGGGTTTCCTCGATTCCCACAAGTCACCACCCTGGTCACGGCTCGAAGGACACCGGGTAAATCCGTATGCGTGAGTATCGCGCGTGTCCTCGTCCAGGGAAAAAGAAGGAGCGCAATTCCGACGCGCGTTGTGCCGTCGAGCTGGAGAACCGCGCGACAGGAAGAGGCGGATGGGAGCCACTCGAGAGGGAGAGAGAGGGGAAAAAAAATAAGAGGAGCACGAAGACGAAGACGGAATCGGAGGCCGAGAAGAGGTCGTCGGTTAGTGTCAACACTCGTACAAAGACCAGGCAAGGGCCCGGTGCTTTGCCAGGCTTTGAGACACCCTGAAGAAGCCCTTCGAGAGCCCCCCACCTGTATCCGCACCTGCGGAACCAATATTTGAGTTTCTCTCGGGCATGCAGCTCCCACCGGGATTCCAGCCCGAGAGAAGACGAAGAAATTGCGTAAGAAGTCGACGAAGACCCGGTCCCAGCAGAAGAAGATGAAGATATTGCCCTGGAAACGCGACCGTTAATGGACGCCGTTGGGCAACGCTCAACGTGATTTCCTTGGCCTGGACCACCTAGTTATAATGGAGTGCTTTTTTGGGGCATGATCTCGAATCGTCTCGTGGGTCCGGACATCCAACCCCGAAGACGCTCTTTTATCCCCGCGGATTAGGTGCGCCGTATCATCCATCGGATTCGCGTCGACGTCTTCGAGGACGCTTTCGGAGGGACTCTTGGTTAGGACGCGCTAATGGCGTCTCGGGGCCCCAAGGTGTCATTAGCCGAGTGACGGTAAGAAGAGAAATGGGTCTCTCTCTATAAATCGTTGGTCCGGCTCCTCGGCTTCGGAGAGGAGTCGGGTCGTCGGGTTTTCGCGTCGATTTCTTGCCGGCACCGGAGCCGATGGGACCGCCATGTTCCCCTTTTCTTTCGGTGCCCCTCTGCGTTCTTCACCTTTATGACGTATGAGCAAAGCGCACGCGAGGCCCCTCGTCTCACCCTCGGGTCTCCTATGCCCAGGAAGTCGTAATGACTCCCGTCGTGGGAGTCTCCCGAGAGCCGCTCACGCATAAATGCGACCATTATCCGCGGTGCCCCGCTTATAGGCGTTTTAAGGCAGTTGGTTAAAGTCGGCTGATCGGCTTAAAACGCATCGGAAGAAGGTCGAGCACGCGAACGAGGAAACTTCCGCGCAAAAGAGACGCCATTCGTTGCGTCGCAATTGCAGCGATCTCGCCTATGCAGGTCGCGTCGGCGTTGAAGTCTCCGGGCTTCCACTGGGTACAAATATTTATTTAACCACGTTTTGGCTCCTTGGAAGTGGTTTCCACTTAGTTCCCCTAAAGCCTGGTGTTTCTTTTATCCGATGGGCTGCCAAGCACGAGGGGAACCATCGCACGGAGGAACTACTCCCATCGTGGGAGTCTCCCAAGACCTAGTCATGCATGCGCGCTCTTATTACTCGCGATAACCCGCTTACATGTCTAATACCGCTCGACTTCCCTTGAGCGGTCTACTTAAGTCCGAAAATAAGCAGGGGAGAGTCAGTGCTCGATCAAGGATGCTTCCAAGAGCGGAAGACGCCAACGGACGCCCGCCACCTGTTCGGCGATCCGTCCTGTGCAGGACACCGAGCGTCGAACTCTCCGCGACCCTGTGGGAGATTAGCTCCCTTTGAATGCTTTTTTCCAACGAATTCGAGAAATTCTCCCTCACTTCGAAGAACCACGAGTCACCAAACGCCCCGCAAGACATATTCGACCGACCAATAAATGAAAACCCTGCATTTAATCTCATATTCATGACAAATGGAACTCCGGTACCGACTTATTGTCAGTCACCGCAGTTTACACGCTGTACCGTCCAAAGGGAAATTATTTCCCGCACATCGAAGTACGGCCGCGGTATCAGATAAGCCTTTTTCAATCATGTCAACCGTTTGTCACGTCTTCGGCCCCCGCAGACGGTCTCGCCCGTGCGTGTCCCGGGCGTCGAAGTCTCCACCTCTCTCCCTTCGAGAGACGTCCCCGGCGAGAAGGAATGGCCGACGAGCACGTAAACCGACCCCAAAGTGCGGGATCCGAAATTATATACTCATGGATGTAGAAATAAAGGGAGGGAAAGAGGGGGATCGACCGCCGATGCATTTCGCCAAGCCGCTCGCACCTCCCGTCCTCTCGGTGTCCCCGCCACGGGGCCCGGGCGCTTTCGATTTCAGGTGGCCCCGCGGGCCCCAGGGTCCCATGGGCACCACTGGGTCGGCCGATTAGCGGAGATTCCTCGGATCGAGCCCGGTCCTGCGTCGGTCCCTCGTCCTGCGCCGAAGAGCCCGCGAGGCGTCGGGCCTTGTCACGCCACACGTACCTATTAGAAACGAATACAGATAGACACATCTCGGGGAGAGAAGGAGAGAGGTAGAGTGGACCGGCCGGGGGGAGGAGAGAGAGGGCCCTACATGCAGGCCCCGCGGAGGGAAGCCCGAGAGCGGCCCGACCGGAGCCGCCGGCCAGTCGGCCCCGAGCGCGCGCGTGTGCGTACGCGCACGCGCGTCTGCGCACACGGAGGGGCCCGCTCCTCGGCGCTACGTCCCCGAGGACGGGCCCGGTGTTGCTCAGTGTTCGCGCGGCCTCGGCCGAACTCGCGCCGCCTATCGCGCCGGACCTTCCGGAAGGGCCGCGAGTTTATCCCGCGTACGTATTCCCTTCCGGGACCCCGAAAATCCTTGCGTCCCCCCTTTGTCTTTGTTCTCGAGCCCCGTTCGAAATTCGAGGGGCCCTAAACCTCCTCCTCCTCGCCCTTCGCGATTCCTCTCCCGTTTCGGCTCCTAAAAATCCCTATACATGAATTTCACCTGGATAAGACCCTTGGCTCTTTTTTAATATTTTTAAGTTCCCTCGGGAAATAGAAAAAAGCCACTCGCGGTTCCTCTTCCATGGATGGCTCTTGATTTGTATTCCGCGGTAGAAGACTCGACGTCGCTCTTGACGGATTTACATACCGAAAGTACCGCCCGGGGGGAAGGGGAGGCCGCAGGAATTTTAACGTCCCAGTTCATATCGGGGACGAGATGACGAATGTCCAGGATCGATCTCCTCGCGGACGGGAGAGGTGGCGAGATGCCGAGGTCGTTCTCCAGGAGCTGAATTTCCAGGACGCGCAAAAGGATCGCGGCGACTCCCATCGTAAATCCGGACCTAACGCGCCGAAGCTGGAATCCGCGATTCCTCCGGGTCCCTCGGGATTTACGGGAGCCGTCCCGAAGGAGAGCCGCATAAATTTGTCTTATCGCGTCGCGAGTGTGGAAATAATCGCGGCGCGCGGTCCAGGATTTACCGGCCCCCGATTATGACTGCCGGGGGAAACGGCGCGGAATTTATGGAAGTCGCTGATGAGCCAGGAAGGCGCGTCCCGCGGGATGGACCCGTTTTGTCGGCGCGAACGAGGAGTTAATTGTGCCTCCTCCCTCGGACTAAGTGACTCGAGAGGAGCGCAAGAAGCCCTCTTGCGTGCGGCCGCCATCTTGTCCGGATAATCGCCCGCGAACGGAGAAAAACCGGCAAAGCACCGCGGCCGAGGAATCGCCACCGATCCCTCGAATAATAAGGAGGATTCGTTTATTTCCCGACGCGATCGCGAATTCCTGGGCCGAAACAATCGGGATTCCTTTACGGGGGGAAGGTCGAAGAGCCGACCTGGAGAACCGCGAGGAGATCCGAACCGATGAATAAATGCATAAACCGAGGGGGTTAATCTCGCCATTTCGAGAACCTAACGCTGGTCCGCGACGGTATCGAGTGAAAAATCACCCCTTTTACTCGCCAATTTAAACCGACTATCGATACCTCGAAAGTTAACGCCATTTCGCGGTATTAAACCCCAGTCCCCGACGCCATCGCCCGGAAAATCAAACTTCTTGGCTACTGTCGATAGGAATTAATTTCCCTCGAGAATTAAGGCTATCTGGAAATGAAATGATTACTCAATCGCGACGGACATATGACGGGAGAAATATTTCCCGGAGGCGACGCTCCTTCACGGCGGCCATTTTCCCGTTCTCCGGGAGCGCAGCTCGGCGTGGCGCGAAACCGGCAGCGATCCGGAAATGCCGAGCGAGATCGGGCATAGGTGGACGAATAAATCCAAACGATCCGTTATACTTTATTGCCCGGGCAGAGATTCCTCTTCTTGCGACTTCTCGAAAGCCCTTCTGCGCGTTTTATTCCCCCGCGTCCTCTTCGCTCGTTCTTCGGGTCTTCGAGTCTTCTCTAGAACGCCGTTTAGCCCACTTCCAGGGTTACTCTCGGGGTTACGGCGAGCCGCTCTCGAGTTTATTACGCCTCCGGAATAAATAAAGGAATAAAGAAGCGAACCGGCGCGAATCGAGCATTCCTCCTTGGCCGTGCAAGTGATCGGGGTTTCTCCTGCAGAGCCTGCTCTCGTTATTCCCTCGGAATGTCGTCTTGCTTAGGCTCTCGACGGGAATCCGGTATTCGGGAAGCGCCGAGAAACGCTAATGAAACGCTCGTCCCGCGATAAGCGCGAGGTAGAAATAAATCAACAAACGCATAATGGTCTCCGTTATGCCTAAGCCATCGCGAGCGATCCACGGTGTTCCTCTTCTTGCGTTGATCGATGGATCGATCGCGTAAACCGGGGCCAATTAATTAATCGATCCGCGCCGACTTAACGATGAATTATCGAGCAATGACCTCCTGGTTAACTCGAGACTCCTATCGTGGTCCCTTTTATCAGCTCCGTTGGTTATAAAAAAATTCACTCCTGGATATATCGGTACATCGACTTCCCGGTCGGGAGGAAAATCGTTCCCGTGGAAAGTCCTTACCGGTGGGGGCGTTAATTCCGGCAGTAAAGATTTCACGCGGAGACGGGAAGTCCTCTTCGAGGCGTCTCGCACCTGTTAAACCGCGTTAATTACGACGGCCGAATACGTCGGTCGGGATTATCCGGAGCTCCGCCTCGAGGAGACCCCCTCGAGGTATCTCGATCCCTGAGGATCGAGAAACGAATCCAATAAATCCATTATCCCCCGGCGACCGTAAGCCGTGGAGAATCCGCTCGAGGATCGCGTGCCACGACACCGGGGAACCAATTGCTTCCAAGGAATGCCGCCCGGGGCTGCGTTTCGCGGATCTCTCGATGGCAGCCCGATGATTCCCTCGGAGCACGAACGAAGAAACGACCGCTTTGGAAGTCCAGCCGAGACCGATCGACCGGGTCGTGCCAGGAACCCGTCATAGCTGCCACTTAAATCGGGAATTCCAAGGATGGAGATCGTTTAAAGGATCCGGAAGATCCGGAGCATCGGGGTCGCAGGCTTAGATCATCGATCTTGATCCGAAGGGTCTCCGAGATTTGGGGCACCTCGATGGCCTCGATCATCCCGGTGATCCCGATGAGACTCCCCAGGGTCGGATCGCCGAGCGGAAACCGCCCCAGGGCGGCGACTCCAGGGAAAGGACTCGGAGGAATCGAAAAACGAGAAGGAGAAAGACAGAAACGGGAACGAGGGACGCTCTTAATAACAGCTCTGGACCGCATAAGGCCCGAGATCCTATCTCCCGAGTGGCTGTCTTTAGGGCCGGCGATCCTGCGCGTATTAAAATGTTAATCCGCGCACCACCACCGGTTACGCGAGTCCGACCATCTAGCTACCAATTTACCTACACCTACCTTCGCGATCGTCTAATCGAGTGCCACCTCCACTTTATTTCTTCCTGATTTATCCCCTTCGATCCCTATCCCCTTCATCCCTTCATTTATCGCCGGCCTTTCTCCCAAGTCGATCGAAATCTAGAACCGATCATTTCATACCTTGATTACCTTTCCTTGAATTTTTTTTATTTGAGGGCTTTCCCGCGTTACCGCTAACTAGACGAAGAGTCATTTTCTGTTTGACTCTTTACTCCTTCTCCTCGACATCCCCGCCCAGCATCTCCAGTTTTCTTCCTCTAAATATGCACGTATATATATCCGGTTTTATCTCTCATCGACACTCCATTCCCGCGTTCGGTATTCACCGTCTTCGAGGCCTCTTTTGCGTTTATTTGCCCCACTATCGGTTTTCCGCATCCCTCGTATATTTCCCCGGGTCGTCCTTCCGTGTATAGAATTATCCGCGGTGAATATCCTTCGAATGTCGAGAAATATCCCGTGGGAAGTTCTCGACTGGCCTCTTGGATATTATTTTAAAAATCCATATTCCAGGGGTTACCCTTCTTTCCGGGCGTCGCATGTGCTCCCATGTTATATTGTACCTGTTCTCCGGTTCTCAGTGATCTACGGAGTGCAAGTGTCGCTTGGAAAACGGCGAAGAATCGGAAGGCTGAAAATCCATTTTCCAGGAATCGGCCGCGAAAATGGCGGATCCAGGGGATCGAGAAGAGCCCTCCGGGGAGGCCGCGGTCGGCGCGTCGCCGCGAGGCCGACACGCTCGATAGATCCTTCCCGGAAAGCGTCACCTGGGACAGGTGCACCTCCTTCCGGGGGCGTTCCCCGCGGGAAAGGGAGAAAAACTGGGAGACCATGTCCAGCCTGGCGAGGCGGAGGCGCACCGCCGTCTTCGGCTCCCGCAGGTGGTGGCAGGGAGGCTGCTGGGCCACCAGGTAGCGACGAGCAAAATCGGTCTTGGTCTTGCAAGAAAAAAAAAATATATATATATATGTATCGCAAGACTAAGATCAACAAAAATATAATCGCAAGACTAAGATCGAAAAAATATAATCGCAAGACCAAGACTATCGCGGTCTTCCATTTACTCGTCGATGACGAAGAAAGTCGGTCTCGGTCTTGCAACAAAAAGAAAAAAAAATGTGATCACGAGACCAAGAGCAAGACCACCCTGGTCTTGGTCTTGGTCTTGAATCCGCTCGTCGCCACCACCAGGAGCCACCAAGAGGCCTACCTGAGGAGGCTCTACGCCAGGAAGAACGTCCAGGGCAGGCAAGACCCGCCACCCTCCACCTGGTCCTCCCCTGCTGTCTACGATCTGCCCACCACCGACGAGCACTACCTGGACGCCTTCCTCAGGAGTCGACGTCCCGGCTCCGAAGGATGCGCCGCCCTTTCCACCCCCAGGGCCAGTCCCACCGAGAAGTGCGTCGAATTCCTCAACGGGGTCCGACCTGGAGAGGACTTCACCTGCCGGCAGGTTAATGCGACCGGCGAGCGTCCTGGTGGCGTCGCCGAGGACCTCGGGATCCTGCCCGAAGGGTTCGAGCACGCGGAGTAAGTCCTGCCGTGTGGGCATTGTCCTGGTAAAAAATCAGGACCCGGGTTGATATTCAAATTAATGAAATAAATTAATATCTGCCCCACTCTTCGTTCTTAAATTAAATTCACGGATAAATTCTGCTCTCTTTTTTTTTTAGACTTGCAATCAATTTCGACCTTTTAAGAGGAAGGGTCGGTTTGACGACTATTTCAGGACTCGCTGGTGGAGGCAGGATAAAAGTGAAGGGATGTTAATTCGTTTAACAATTGGACAACGAGACTAGATCGAGGCGGGGTATTGTCCCAATTAGCAGCCGGCCAATTAGCGCAGGTGGATAGAAATGCCCGTCGAAGGGGACGACGACGTCGGAATAGACGGAAAAACTGGAACGACCGCGTGTACCCTTGGATTTCTTTTTCTTCTCCTTATCGTCGTCTCTCCTTCGAAGCGTCCTGCGGTGATAATGCCGATAAAAAAGGGGAACGACGTTAATTCGACTCGATTATTGGCCGATAACTTGCGCGGAAATTAGGGCGTTCTTTCGTTCCCTAATCGAGGCGACAGTGAGGGGTTGTTTTTTTTTTTTCAGGATAGCCTCCTTCGTTCCGAAGAAGGGATCCTTTTGAAAAGGGAATCGCTCTATCGGCGTCCATTAATTTCCAAGTATATCGATAATATTTCCCGCCACCTGGGGGGGCGACACCCCGCGACTGAACAAATGAGCAGGAAGAGAAGGAGCCCTCGATTATTACCTAATAATTTCCATCGCGGTCCCGGGACTCGTTTTGGCCTCCTGTTAATTGGCCATCGCCCAAGGCGCGATCGGTTTGTAAAGAAGAGACGACGTTATAAAGCCATGAAGGAACGCGCAGAAATGCCGCCGCCACTCCGCTCCGGTTTTCCTTACGTCCAACGAAATAATCCGGCCCTCTCGCAGATGCACCTGCGGAGCCTGGAAAACATTTCAATTAACCGGGCGAATTAAATTAACGTTGTAACTCAACGTCGGGAATTTTCGCCTGAACTGTGCGAAGGTGAAAAAAAATAGATCCTGTATGTCGAGACTCGTATGGTAATAACGGGGACGTGGAAATATTTCCTAGGGGTGGGGGAGAGTCGAGGGGATTAAGTTGATCGAGTCCTTTCCCGGGATTTCGTCGGGATTATTAATTTTCGAATTTACAAGTCGGAATCCCGGGACTCCGCTAACGAGGCCGGTTCGAGGCTGGAGACTTCAACGCGTGTTATAATTTACCTCGGCGTACCCCGCGGCTCTCGAGTCGTTCCCTCGGGATCCTAGTGGTCCTTTCGGCATCTTCCTTCCTTCGGGACGTCTCGGGTGCAAGCCTATCGATTTCATTAAGCCCGATCGACACCGCTCGCTCCCTTTCCTCCGGCTTCGCCTCGGGTTTTGATTTACGAGCCGAGCATTCGCAGCCATTAGTCCGTGCTAAACCTAATTGGAATTCAAAGGCACATGCCCGGTTTACGACTAAGTACCCAGCTATTTATAAAGTGCCCCTTTCTGCCCTCCCTCGCCTCGGGAGCAAAAGTCGTCGAGGGGGAACCAACCCTTAAGGCCCTTTAAGGCCCTGTCGACGGACATCCTTGCCGGGTCTAGAAAGCAGGGGATATAAAAAGTACAATTACCTAATCCTCAGTATTTTCTGACCATCGTATAAAAATTCATACGAAGAGGTCTGATATCGACGGTAACGTTCTCTTAATGTTAAAAATCTTCAGCCCTGCTTCCTGAATTTATTACAATTATTTTTAATAGCACAGAGGATATTTGTTTTCTAAGCGATAGGGATAAGCTCGTTCGCGGAGCGCTTCAATGACGGGATCGGTGATAAGACTCCACAGGTGGTTCCGCATATATACTTTGGGATGTCATCGAGGTAGAATCGATCGATCTCCCTGGAACCGGTGCACCTTTTACCGCGATACCGGGGGATTAATTAATGAATAATCGAAACGGTAGGAAGCCCCTGGAAGATCGCGAAGGCGAGACGGATTTCTATATCCGCTCGCCTCCCCTTATCGGTTTCACGACGCTGCTCGAATGGGGATTTAAATGACAGGCCGGTGATAAAGCTCCACAGGTGGTATCGTAATCTGACGAGTGCTTCCCTTACGACGCCGTCGAGGATGCAGGATCAATTTTGCTCCTCGTTTCCTCCATCGTTAGGCCTTTCGCCCCCTTGTCCTAAAACGCCACCCTGAAGAAATACGCGGAACAATTACACGATTAATCTAGGATTCTTAAATGAAAAAAAAAAAAATTCCCAATTGTCTCACGGTTATTCTTGAGGTACTTAACATCGCCCTGACGTGGTTGCGAGTAAGGATCAATTTTGCTCCTCGTTAGGCCTTTCGCCCCCTCGTTCTAAAACGCCACCCTGAAGAAATACGCGGAACAATTACACGATTAATCTAGGATTCTTACAATTAGAAAAAAAAAAATTCCCAATTGTCTCACGGTTATTCTTGAGGTACTTAACATCGCCCTGACGTGGTTGCGAGTAAGGGGAATTCGAGAATCGGAGTCTAAGGGTCTCGATCTTTGCTTTCAGAAAAGTCTGCAGAAGCTGCAGGTGTCCGAGAGAGGACCACCGGAGGGTGCCATCGGACGCAGGCGCGGCTTCGAGCCTGGCCCTGAGCTCCAGCTCGCAAATGGCCATGGCGATGGCCTTCCAGAGCGGCGGGATAGGCCCTCACCAGGAGCCCTTCAAGAGCCCCGTGCAGGCGGCGGCACCCCCCGTGGCAGCTGCAGCTGCAGCGGTGCAGCCCCTTCAGGAAGCCCTGGTGCACCACCAGAGGCACTCCCAGAGCGACGACGACAGCGGATGCGCCCTCGAGGAGTACACCTGGGTACCTCCCGGCCTGAGGCCGGATCAGGTACTTTGCTATTTATTTCTTAATCTGAATTTAATTTCAAAAGAATGTACATACGTATCGCTCAAAAAGCGGGCATTTATTTCTTAAGATAGCGCTAATGGGATTAGCGGTATATCGATACCCTCCTCGCTGTGCATTTTTGCAAGTACGCGGTTTAAGCATTAAAAAGCCATAAACTCGAGGAATGCCCAGTAGTCATTTTGAGCGATACGTGGGAACCGCGAAATATCGTCGATGGCAACTCGAACCGTGAGATATCTCGTTATCCGGAACGTCTGGGAAATCAGCGCGTTAAACGTTCCTGTCGAGTCTGCTTAAATACGAGTCGAATCGAGGTGGCCTAACGAGAAGTACCGAGGAACTCGTTCCAGCTTGTGGTGACCGTTCGAATGACACCTTCCGGGTCCATTTTAACGTTCGCTTCTTCAAGGTCCATTTCATCCTCTGGTACTTCCAGGGCACTTAATCGTTGGTACTTCCAGGTCACTTAATCGTTGGTACTTCCAGGTCCACCTCTACTTCAGCGCCCTGCCGGAGGACAAGATCCCGTACGTGGGGAGCGCAGGTGAACGGGAGCGCGTGCGACAGCTGCTGCAACAGCTGCCACCCCACGACAACGAGGCTCGCTACTGCAGCGGCCTCTCCGAGGAGGAGAAACGCGAGCTCAGGGTGTTCGCCGGACAGAGGAAGAGGGAAGCCCTGGGCCGAGGACACGCCAGCCAGCTGGAGAACGCTCATGGGACGGGATGCAGGGAGTGCGGACGAGGGATAGCCGCGGGGGAGATGGTCGTCGGGGCCAGCAGAGCGGGTCCCTCGGCCCTCTGGCACCCTGGCTGCTTCGTCTGCTGCATCTGTCGGCAACTCCTCGTCGACCTGATCTACTTCTGGAGGGACGGTCGACTCTACTGCGGACGCCATCACGCCGAGACTCTCAAGCCCAGGTGCTGCGCCTGCGACGAGATCATCCTCGCCGACGAGTGCACCGAGGCCGAAGGAAGGGCCTGGCACATGAGGCACTTCGCCTGCCTCGAGTGCGATAGACAAGTGAGTCTTATCGACACGTCCGGAGGAAACTTCCTTAGAACAATTTTTTTATGTCTTGGATGATTAACTCTGGGGATAGATATTAATAAAACTCTCAGGGTTCATCGGGAAGGGAGTGACCGACGGGGGGGACGAGACTTACCACCGCGGGAGGCCATCGCAGAGGAAAATGCTTCCAATGAAAGTTCCCCGGGGTGAAGGGAGGAACAACTTTTGTAGGAAGCGTTTTCTTCCAGATAGATTCGTTTACTTGGAAATTGACTTTGCAATGGGCCGCGACCCGCGGGGGTACACTCGCGTGACCGACAGGTGGGCGCGCTCTCCGCGTAACCGGCTCTATCGGTGGGCGCGGGAAAGAAGTGCCCCGGACGAAAGTTGTCCGGTATAATATACGGAACAACTTTCGTAGGAGGAATCGTTTCGTACCTCGCTCCGGTCAGGCAGAAATTGCGTTTATCCGCCGCGCGGAAAGTGCGGTTACGAGCCGGCCGCGGAGTAAGTACACGTGAGTTGCGAGGGGTCTGACATTGATTATTCTATCGCAAATCTTCTCCGGTATTTATTGCCGGCACGGCGGGCAGAGCTCGGGAAGAATTCTACTAGTCACGCGGGCATACGTCCGGAATATCCGGCTGGATTTCTCCGGCAAACTCCGATACCTCTGCCAGGCACGCACCGAGAGAAATTAAATGTTACAGTTACCCGTTTAAACGTTAATCAACTGGTCGATCCTGTAATAGCTCCCTGGCTCCAATGGTCACCGAGATTATTAAGAGACTCCGTTAAGAGGATAACTGTAACTGTCCTTTTCGTCCTATCCTTCAGTGGGCATCGCAATTTACCCGGGATTTTTCTTGCACCGGGTTAGTTAGCCGACAACGCATCAAACTGGAAATTAACAATTAACCAAATTATACCGTACGGAGAAAATGTTTGCGGATGGCGCGTATCGAGCGTCCGACATCTGCGGAAAATTCTAGGTGGGGTTTAAGGATGTACCAAGATTTAAAAATATAAAAATGTAAAAAGTATGCAATACAAATGCAAGAATTTCACAAATATGTAGATACGAACCGTTTGTAGGTAGAGGGGGATTGAAAATTATTATATATTTTGCTTTTTACAGCTCGGAGGTCAACGATACGTCATGAGAGAGGGGCGGCCATATTGTCTGCACTGCTTCGACGCGTCCTTTGCCGAGTACTGCGACAGTTGCGGAGAACCGATTGGCGTCGACCAGGGCCAAATGTCTCACGAGGGCCAGCACTGGCATGCCACCGAATTGTGTTTCTGCTGTGCTACGTGTAGAACTTCCCTCCTGGGTCGGCCGTTTCTGCCCCGCAGAGGTGCGATCTACTGCAGCATAGCGTGCAGCAAAGGGGAACCCCCGACGACGCCGAGCGACTCTTCGGCGGGACTTCCACCCCCGCCTCCGCCTCCGTCATTTCCTAGGTAGATAGTATCGGTTTTATTCCTATTAAGATCGCATAGGATTATTTTATATCCAGTACTCAAGGGATATATTTCTTGGACGGCGTTTATTGAAGACCGATATTAATTTTTGTCAGAGCCGGCAGGAGGCAACCACCCCCCAGCGAAGGGTCCTCCAGTCCACCTCCTCCCCCGCCGTCGCTTGCCTCCTCGAGACACCCCATGGGGTCGCCGAGGAACTCCCCGAGGATGCCGAGGAAGCAGCAGCATCAGCATCAGCAGCATCGACAGCAGCAACAGCAACAGCGTCGGTTCCAAGACTCCCTCTCGCTCGCGACGACGCCGACCCAGGGAACGTCCACCGTCGATTTTCCTGGCGACGCCCTCGGCACTTCTGGGTCCAGGGCGAGTGGCCTCGACAGGGTCTTGCTCGAGAGGAACCTCGAGAGGCTGCTGCAAGAACGGAGCACCTTCACCGAAGAAGCCCACGGCGAGCTTGGGAGGTTCGCGCGAGTTGCAAATAAGATCTATAAAAAAATCGATTAACGGTAGAATTAGTTTTTTGATCGTATCGTAAAGTAGGAGGAGGATGTTGTTTTAATTTAATAAGGTGGAATTCTTTCTTCAGGTTGATGCAGGCGAGAGATCGGGAACCCCTGCGATGTGCGCCGACCTCCGTTCCAAGCCACGCATCGAGCATGCCGGAACTGCTCTCCGCGTCGATTCCAACGTCGGTTCCGGTTCCACCTTCGTCGCCCCCGCCACCTCCGCCCTCGCCACCTCCGCCTCCACCTCCGCCTCTTCCTGGACCGTCCCAGCAGCAGAACTTCGGCTCTTTCTCGGCACCTGGTACCAGCTCCTCCACGAGCAACCAGGCCGACCCGTCGACGCCGACGTCGAGACGCGTCCGATTTCAGGGCGACGACCCGACGCTGGCCGTGGCTTCCACGTCGTCCATGCCGACGGAGACGCGCCCTTCGCCTTCGTCACCTGCCGGAGCCAGGGTGCCTCGATCCTGGAGCCTGCAGCCGGAGGAAGTTCCTAGCACCTCGTCCTGGGGTCGGTGCAGATTCTCTTTATTAATTTAAATGCAATGTTAAGAATTAAAGTATTTCGTTGTAACGTTTGATCTGGAACTATCCGTAACGAGTTTATCGTTTCCCAGGTGGAGGCGCGTCGAGCAGGTGCAGGTCGAGGGCGGACGATCAGGAGAGCTGCTGCTCGACCTGCAGCACGTCGAGCAGCTCCGACGAGGCCACGGCGTACACCTTGCCACCTAGAAGAGCTTATGGAGGAGTCAGGATATCCTACGTGCCGAACGACGCGGTCGCCTGTGCTCGTCGAAGAGCTCCGTCGCAGTCCTCGCCCCAGTCGCACCAGAAGGACGAGAAGTGCGTCGTCTCCTGATCGTACCTGGCCGTCTCGACGCCTATTTATTGCACACCCCGCACTTCCTCGAGGGCGATGTCGCATCCGGAGACTACGAGCACCTCGGCACGGGACGTTCCTCAAAAAACCCCGTCGACGTGCCTTTTGCATACCTAGGGCTCACCGGACTTCGCTTTCCTCGAAGAAGACGAACCAGCCGTGCCTGTACATACTTTACACTGCAGCGGGACTGTTTATGACATTGCCAGTGATTTTTTTACGCCGGAAACTCATGTACAAACGTCATTGTATGCTGGTGAACGCGAACGTCTTCCCTGTCGGTATGATTTCTTCAGGGTACGAAGGGAAGGCGTACATAGCCATCGTTGTACCTGCGACCCTGTATCCTGTACATACGCGACGACGCCACCCTCGCCCAATTTCCTAGCGAGAAGGGACTTATTATTAATTTCCGACGCGACCTTGGCATCGTTGCTCCCATTATTATTGTTATTAATATTATTATCGATCCCATTGCCACCAGTACGACTGTTTTCATTTGCATCCCTCCGGAATCTCGGTACATTTTCCGCGGTTTCTGTAGATTAATTTACTGTCCGAGGGAGCCTGTCGGGCGTTGAAGTCTCCCGGCGGAGGAAACGACGTAACGTCTTGACCTTAAATAATTATTTAATTTTTCATTCTCTCAATGATGAAATTTATGGCCCAGGGAAGGATTACTTTCTTTCACTGAAACAGATCAAGTTGCGACTCATTGTTCGGCCTGGAATTAATTTGTAGTCACCGTAATGACGAGTGATTTCAACGCTTGGCAGGCGCCATTGGAACTGTAATAATGATCGTTAATGTAACGGCCGATAAGTGAAAGCCAACAATCAGAGCGAAGAAATCGCGAGGAAGAAATCCTACATTGTTTTAATTTAAATTATGGTGATCAACCTGCGTGTAGTTGTACTTCTTGAAATCCGCGAAACGCGATTTCGGAAAGTATCGAAATTTCTTCGGGAAGGAAAATAATCTCAAGTGGTCTGGATTTCTGGATTTCCGGATTCCTCTCGTTGAATCAATTTCTGAGTTTTTTAAAGGACAATATCTATAAATCGCTTCAACGGTCTGAAAATTTAACGGCGTCCGGTTTGTACAAGAGCGAGTAATGTAAATGGAGTAATGGTAATGGATAATGGCTTCACTCGGAATCCCCGAAGAATAAACGAAAACGTTCCCAGCCAAAGAAATCAAATCGCAATGATTAATTCCCTTTGTTCTCGGCAGATGGAAACACTCGAGGGAGGATGTACATCGATGCAACCCCTTTTTGGAAAAGCGTGTAATGAATAAAGATCGACTTTACATAAGCATTACGCACGTGAGTAATCTACGCCCAGTATTACCCTTATCTCCATAATAATGACACTTTCATTAATTTATTTCTGAACCAAAATAACTCCTGAGAATAATTTAAGCTAGACACTCATGTACAAATAAATTCTTATCGGAGTGAACTAATTTTTATTTTTGTCCGCCATTTCAGTTGCCGTCTCGCCGTTCTCTCCTCAGACTTTCCTCCTTCATTTCTCCCATCTTCGTAATTATCCAACCGAGATTGCAAACCTCACTCAATTTGCAGTCCCATTTCCGCTTTTTCGCAACTTGTATCGCCACTTCGCGGTACATTTCACGGTCAATTTGAGAGCGAATCTAAAGAGGACTACAAAAGTGTGCCGTGCACCTGCAATTGTGTGCACTTATAAATGCGCCTCTGTACGCTTACTTGCGAGGTTTCCGCTTTCTCCTGCAGAGTCGATACCTCCGTACGAGTTTGCGGTGGACATTCCTCGAGAACTCGGTCGTGACGAACAAGGTCTTCCCATACAAGTTCTTGTACCCCATACGACATCGAAGTTCCGCGAACATGGCGGAGAGAGTTCCCAGCGATCTGAGAATGCGGAAGAAAAATCCCCGCCATTTAATAAAGTCATTAAAGAGAAGAAGAAAAAAAAGGATTAAAAATACACGAACATTCACTCGAACGTGTACTTACAAGGGACGTACTCGATAAGGAGTATCTATTTTATACGAGAGACAACAACCTCTACTCGTGCCGTTTAAAAGGCATTAATATTTACTACGAGGTTAATCGAGCAATTAAAGTATTTCCTTTTTTATCCAGTCCCGTTTGACACGGTCGAGAAACCTCCCGGAGATCGATTCCGTCCCCCGGGTTTCTCTAAATCGGCGCTCCTTTATTTTCAAAAACGCGTCCAAATCGCAGGCCCTGAGCACGCATCCGCGTCTCCTCCGAGCGCGATTACTCGGCGTTTTCTCCGCTAGAAATGGGCCCGTAAAATCAGTAAATTATCGACGGTAGTTGGCCAGGTTTCCTCGACTTCATTTTCTGCCGAGACGGAGAAAATATCCACGGCGCCCGGCGGGCCGTTTTCTTTTTATTACCGCCATTATAATAAAATCCCCGGTATTCTTAGGAAGACGCTCGGCTAGGAAGGCGCATAAATCTGCGCCGGACGAGACGAAGACTCGACGCTCCTAAGTGCACGATCAATTCCCCAGGACGACAGCGTTACGGCAGAGTAAAATCCCACAATGGACTGCGAACCGTTCTTAATCCCGGGATTATTTACAATAATTACCGAGGTCCAAACTTCCCTGCTTCCATCCACGGGGGTTAAAGAAATCCCACCTGAAAGGGAAGGCCGCCATTTTGGTATCCCCTTTACCTCGACCGAATTTCCCGGTAATTCTTTTTCTTTTCACGGGTTGATATCGCCGAGACAAGGCCCTCGGGTGGGTGGAAAAGAGAGGAAAGAGGAGCGAGAAAAAAACGCACGCCTAGGCATGCCGCCATTGCGCACGGTCCCCCTGATTTCATGAACCGTGACGGGAATGCCAGGTACAGGTATCGCAGGTATTGGCGGGTACCGTGCCCCGAAGATGCCGGCGAGTGTTCCGAGGTGTTACATGGCGTTGCATGCCGATGTCGGTGCCGTTACACGAAATTCTGGGCGCGAGTCCAGCGGGTTTATTAACGGGCCCATCCCAGCTCGAGGCGGCGTCGGGGCATTACGGGGCATAGACGACGTAAGAGGCTTTCTCCGAGTTCGAGTTCGCCTGGAATGCGCCTCTCCCTGGAGCCCTCCCTGCCTCTCCACCAGGACTTGTCGAAGTCGAGCCTTCACCGCCAAAGTCAACGACATTGTCGCGCGCACTCCTGCACCGGTTACGAAGGCTAGAAAGTGCATCAATGAGCGGGATTACGCGTGAACATCGAAACATAAAAAATGATTACCTCTTCCAGATGAGATCCCGAGACCGCGCCTCCAAGAGTCGGCATTTTTCCCTGGCAACCCTCGGTCTCTGGAAGAGGAGTCAGGACCGACCACGCGTCGAAGTCTCCGCGCAAAACCCTGCAACGCAGACGGTGATTTATCATCGAAAGTTCCAAGGCAGGAAAATACCGTGTTTACGAACCGATCGGGTGAAGAAAAAAAAGGAGTCACACGTCGAGGCCTGCGGCGCATAATATCCTCGATGGGCCAGGTCTTCCGTAAGCAGGTGCACCGTGCAAAGAGGTCGACCCGTTTCTCGATTCGGATTCGCGGAGAGCTTCGACCTGCCTCGAGAAATACCCGTTCGGATGTTCACACGACTCGTTTACGATCTCTCCTCGAAGAGGTCATCTCTTCGTTGGAATGCCTCCACCTGGAAAGCATATTCGGGAGATTCCGATTCCTGTGAATTTTGAATCATTTAAATCATTTAAATCCCTACCTGCCGCGCGTCGAGGTCTCCGCCATCTTGCCTCGCGTGGGGCCGACGCGCCCCGAGTCGCCTTCATTTTTTAATCGCTAATTCAAACGAACAATTCCCTCCCGACGTTCGTCGCCTGTTAATGATCGCCGGATGACGTGTCGCTAATCGCTGCGGAAGAAAGTGTCACGATTATTGTCGCATTGATTATGAAAGGCGAGTTTGCAAAGCGTGCGGTGCCAGCCTGTACCAACCGTGCTGGGCAGGTGTAAGACGCAAGGGGGTCAATGCGTTTCTTGACTCGGATTCCCGCGTCGTTCCGACGTCCAGGAGCGTTTCCAGACGCATAGATACACCTTTCCATTTCCAGTACATCGACTCGCGAGAGGCGAGAGCCGATCCTCATCCTTGGAATTCCTCCACCCGATACTTAGACGCCGTTGGGAAATTCTCTTCTGGCCGCCCGCGACATGCGGAATCCTCCACGCGTCGAACTCTCCTAATGGCGACTCCATGGCCCGTCCTAAAAAATCAATCACGAGTATTATAAACATCCATCCCTGACAATCCGAAATTCTACAGATTCCGCGACTCTTTGCAAATGCGGGGAAATTCTCGCAACCGGTACCACGGGTATGACTCACGCGTTCAGCTCCGAAGTGTACATTGACTCCGCAATTGGTCCGCGGAGATGTAATAAGTGCGAACACGCGAATCGGCGATCCCTGAATAATGATTTCCTCTCGACTTATCTCGGCAAAAACCAAGTACGGTAAAATATCCCGCAAATAAAATGATACCCCAATGGCCGAGATTTTCCAGCTACCGAGGGATCTCCGGGTAACGGGTTCCTCGGCTAAAAATTCCGCATAACGGGAGGAGATCCATATCTTCGTTCCTTTAATTTTTCTGGGACGGACCGGAGGGGAGACGAGGTCTCGAATTAAATATCCGCGGTCTCGGTGGAAGAGGAATCCCAAAGAATCTCCCGCAAAATTACGCTCTGCTTGGGGCCTCCCGGTGATACGAGCCGTTGCTGGCCAATTATGCAAAGCACACTTGGGTGTAATCTATGAACCCTAACGTTCGCTCTCCTTTCCCTCTTTCTTGAAGCGTATACGTACATTGGTAGCTTCCGGTTCTCCAGGCGTTGCGGAAGAGTTCACCCGGCCGTTGGCGTCTTCGCTTCATTTTTCATCGCATTTCGCCTTCATTCCGAAATGTTTCATTCCAAGACTTCCCGAGCACTCCGACAATCGAGGAGACTTTCTACGCGGGAAAGTGACACCGTTCAGAACCTCTAGCAACGGTCCCGAGTAATTCCTTAGATATTTTTTAAATGCCAATTCTCACGATCCGGTGTCGTCGTTTTCAGATGCAACTGCAGCCGTGGAGACGCGAGGTCGTCACTTTTCCTGGGTGCATCTCCGCCATGAAAAGTGGTCTGCGGCGGGTCTTGTGGTTCCTCACCCAAACCATCAACTTGCTTCCGTGAGAAAATTCTTGGCCACCAATGTAAAAATAAATTGAAACGATCCTTCTTATCATTTATCGCCATATTACTGTGTCGCATCTGAGTCTAGACTCCCCACCAGGACTCCAAAGTCATCTCCCAAATCCTGAAGCTTCTGGAATGAAAGGAACCCTGGCGAAGAGGTCCCTTCGTGTCTGGATAGTTTCCATTCTGGAAAAGAAAAAATCAATAAATAAATAAAGGATGAGGAGAGCAACCAAACGGTGGATGGAAAGCCAAGTCGCGGTCGCGTCGGTGTCGCTAAAAGAGCGTCGGTAGTGGGTCCGGTTGGAAGAAGAGGGGAAAAGGAGCGAGAGCTGGCTCTCCGGGTTGGAAGGTGGGACTCGTCGTTCCTCCGTTCCTTAGCCGGTCGGAGGAACGAGGAGGAGGTCCGGGGGCGGAGGAGAGGTCAAGTTTTTCGCCCGTGGCTCGGCTCGGCTCGGCTCGACTCGGCTCGAGCCAAGAACGAGCCAAGGCGGACACCTTCGAGTCAGTCGGTGCTACGTTCTCCTCAGTGCCGCTCCTAAGCCTACCTCTCGTCTCTTCTCGTCGAGAAGAGTTTCCTCCGTACCGAGGAAACGCCCGACCTCGAGGAGCGATACCAAAATGGCGGCGCCGCGCGTCCCCCGCAGACCCTGACGAGGGAACCTCTTCCAAGAGCATCCCCGAAACCTGGGAAGGAAGTTAGAGATTTAGAAAATTAATTTAAGTAGTTAAGAAAGTGATCAAGAGGACCTCTTCAAGGCCAGATAAGAGGAAACGGGGTCGACCGGTAATTCCCGTAGGTCAGGGAACCACTCATAAGCGCGTCCTGGCCCAGGGAACGGCGATTTCATGGGAACGCGCGTTCCCTCTCCGACCTTGAAGAGCACCACGGTTGGATTTTTACAAAGGAGAGTCGAGGGTCGCCGAAGAGCGGACCTCTGCACTTTGCCCTGGACTTCGTACCTGGAACCGGTGGGACGATCCTGCAGGCGATGAGAGATCTCGAAGAGGTGGAGTGACGAACGCGAAACGGCGGTAGACGTGGACCTGGACGACTCGGCGAGGAAGGATTGGACTCGTATAAAAATATTCATACCGTTGGTAAAACATATTGACGGAATACCCGAATCGCAGCTAACCTAAATCAGAGGCCGATCTCTTTAGCCTTGGCGAGAAGAAAGTGAACGCTCGAGATGGGAGTCCCTGGGAGCCGCTGAGCTGAAACTTCCTCGAGAAAACGACTCCGTTCCCACGTCATCGTTTCGACGAGTGTTAGAAGCCGATCCGCAGGAGTGGAATTTCATCCGGGGCCATTTCGGTCAACGTCCCTGTTCCCGTTTGCTCTCTTCGAGTCCTGGTCCCACCTCGAGCTGGTTCCGATCCGCCGATAAAGGGTAACTAGGAGATACTACCGCCAAGATCGCGGCTCCGGAAGTGCCTGCCAGACGTCGAGGAGTGTCCTCGATAATTTCCGGAGAAAGGGGGAAGACTTGATGCGGAAATCGCCAAGAATCGCGATAGTGCCGACCAAGGAGAGGAACTCGAAGTGGCGGCGATCTCGATGAACGGACGGATTAATGGACTCCTGATGAAACGAGGCACGAGTTTACTTTAGAGTACCACTCCTCGTGGGGATATATATAATATAAGTGGGATACAGAGACCGGAAGTCGTGATTCGGTTACCTGGTACCTGAAGAGATGAGGCTCCTCGTGTTCTCCGCGATTCTGGGCGTGGTGGCGTGGAGGGCACCGGAAGTAGCTGGCCACGTGGCTTTGACGTTTCCTCGGGCCCGGAAGTTCGACCTGGACTTCCTCGACAATGCCAGGACGCCTGCGCCCTGCGGGATGCCGAGAGGTCAGTAAAGCTCCATATTTATTAAATGTCACTTCGTATAAATTAATTATCAAACCACCGTCCACCTTCCTAAGCCAACAAATTCTTCATCATAAATTACAAATTCATTCAACGTCGCTGGGAATATTTATATAAATAATTTCATAAATAAATATGGCTTTTGAAATTCTTGCACCCTCCCAGGTGGATTTTTCAACTTCCCAGAGCTTCCGTTATCCGTGCCATATCACCTGTCGTGTGATGCGTCATTCAAGATGGCGTCGCATTCCTCTCCGTCTGAAATTACACCCGGGTCGGCGCTTTTTTCTTTTCTTTTTTTCTTTTTTCAACGGTGACTACTCCGAAACGCATCGGCGGTTCGGATAACGGCTGAGGCGCAATTTAGATCCCGCAATCATTCTCAGGATTCCCATTTAGAAGTTATATA
Source organism: Orussus abietinus (assembly GCF_000612105.2). Classification (NCBI taxonomy): domain Eukaryota; kingdom Metazoa; phylum Arthropoda; class Insecta; order Hymenoptera; family Orussidae; genus Orussus; species Orussus abietinus. Next base: position 1,424,657 of record NW_019394437.1, read on the forward strand.
ATGGAACGTCGGGAGTAAATACCCTACTCGTGATTATAATCGTTAATCGCAGATGTAATGCCTCGGGTAATCGTTCCGCACCGCGCGTGCAGGGATGCGTCATTTAGGGATGTTAAAAACAATTACGCGCGTCCCAGTCATGCTTTCTAACAACGAGCAATCGCGATTAATTAACCATTCCGAAATTCTAATTTTTCCTATACATAAGAAACGAATTAAATTACTTCGCTGTTTAAAAGAGAACATCAAGCGGTCACGTAACGCAGTTATGTAAAATATTTAGAGACATTACGAACGATTATATATTTATTATCAGGATTTCTCGCAGTCAAGGACAGTCCGACCAGTTCACCGCCATTTGCCTAGTTTCTCTCGCCATGCCTTAACTGAACCTGAATTAAATATTCAAGAGGCGTTTGTTTACAATAACTGCAAGCCTTCACGCCAGGAGAACCTTAATTTTTACCTTAAATATCCCGCTGTCCCATTTACTCGCCTATTTATTATATTTTCACGAAACGTCGCCAACAATCTGCGATGTATAAGACCCTCTTAGAGCAGAAACGCCCGCGAATAGTGTTCGTGGAAAAGCGAATACCATTGTCCCGGCGAGAAAACCACTCTTGCAACAATGCGCCGTCGCTAATTTAAGAAAGGCAGCCGATGAATAGTCACCGCGCTCCGGATGCATCCTTTAAATGGGACTTGCAAAATCCCGCGTCGTCCTGCGAACGTGGAAATAAATTAAGGCATTATATCATCCCCAGGTCGCTAAAAAGAAAAAAAAGAGGTAAAGAAATAAGGGAAATTCACAACGCCGAAGGACCAGAGTTTCACGATGTCTCGCCGAATAATTTATACGTGTACACGTGAAAATGAATTTGGAAATTCCCGTGGGAAGAAAAAAGAAAAGTGACGAGGAAGAGCTAACGGGTGCAATCGGTCGTGTTATCGCGCGTCATCTCCAGGACGTCTTGCCGACACCACGCGCCCCGGTTCCTGAGGTTCTCTCGCCTACTATGAGAAACCGGCATTAAAGTCTCCTCCAGAGAGCGGGAGAATTCCGTTTCGAAGAGAAGCAACTTTCACTGTTGGGAGCGGGAGCTCTCGAGATATAGTCGGCTTGTGTACCTTAGGACTTACGTGGGCCTCCCCAGGACGTGTACGTCCAACTTCGACGTACCTCCCGGGTACCACGATCGTCAGGTCGGGCCATTTAACCGGGGAGCGTCAGAAAGGTTCTCCGCATGCTCCCATAATTAGCGGCCGCGGTTCCCCCTTTTTCTGTCTCCGTTTCTTCGAGATGCTTTACATAAATCTGCTCCACGTTTCATGCGGCGGGCTGAAATGCCACACTTTCTAATAATAAGACCCGGGCACGTGTTTCTTCCCGTAGCGTGCATTAAACGATGTGCCATTTTTCTTTTCTTATTTTTAAACCGACGCGCAAAGTGGCCATTACCTCGTTTTTTGACGCGCTAACACGGCAGGATTATGTCATGCGCATTGAATGGACGGGGGGACTATTTACCATGGTTTAGCGAAGGGATTAATAGGATGAGTTCCGTTTCATAATGGTCTGGAAAGGCCATTCGTTCAGGGTCTCTTCGAGGCCGCTTCTGGAGGTCTCTTCGGTACGTCATCGACATCTCTTCGACACCTCGGAATCAACGTCCGACCCTGTAAAAAAGGAATACGCGACAATGTCATCCCGTTATGCGTTTATACTGCACCCAGCTAATGTCACGCCGCGTCTTAAAAATGGCCGAACGGTATCCGCGAAAAGTCCCCTTGTCAAGCCTTCTAATAAGCGTTGAAAATTCCCCCGCTCCGGCATTACACGTCGGATAATAATTCACCGGGCCGTGGAAACCGTCCCATTTTTCTTTCGCCTCTTTTTAACGGGTTAAGCAAAGCTTCGGTGCTTTCTTCTCCCCTTTCCTCGAGAGAGAGAGCCTCCGCGATCTCTTCGGGACCTCCTCGGGATCAACGGCCGGGCCCGTAAAGATGGAAACAACGGCAAAGTTATCCCGTTATACATCCATGATTTACCTAGCAGATTCTCCGAACCGTGCAGAAGACATGTACGCAAGTAAATCGATTGCCCGGCGAGGAATGCAGTTTCGACATTTTACCCCATTTCCTTCGGAAGAGGACGCCTTGAATTACGCTTCGCGCGCTCTCGGGCGTTGAACTCTCCACGGAGACCGGGGATAGAAAAAAGAGGAAATCCACGGAAGGCGTTTTTCATCAATATTCTAGGTTCTCTCGGAACTCGCGCGATGACGCGAGACGGGCCACGAATTATTCTAGCTGTTCTCCGCATCGCGCATCGATTATCCATCGTGAACGCGGGAAGAAAGTGTGAACTTTCGGGGAAAGTAAAGCGAGGAGTGCGGAAAAAGTTACGTCGACTCCTAGTCCTTCCGACTTCCGGAACTTCTCTCGGCCCCGTCACGCTCGCCTCGCGATTAATCGCGACTCGTTCTTAAGGAATTGGCTTCCTCGGGGACGAGATAAAAAAAAGAACGATAATGCACCTGCAGGTGCAATGATTTTAGCGCTCCCAATTTTCCCCGGGGAGGCCATTATGCCCTTAACATGAACGGTGGAAAATATTAGCGGTAATCGTATTAAAAAAATCCCCTGGCTTAGTAATTATGTTCTCGACCACGCGTGTATGACGAGGCCGAAGAAAGACCGTTAAAAGCTATACCACTTGATTAACTAATAAACGTCGAAGCACTCGTTGCTGCAAACTTCGGAGAGGTCTGGAAGGGTTGGCAAAATCCTCCAGATGGACGTGGCGAAACAAAGATTCGCTCCGATTACCATTCCATCATGCGCGTGCACCTGAAAGGGTAAATAATTGTCAGTCGAGAGAGTAATCCCTCTCATTTCCTCCGACCGATGTAATTATTCCTCCCCGGCGGTGTTATTACGTCCCGCGGATGTAATGCCGCAAAATGCCCGGTCGTTCGAAAATGCCGGGGAATGATGCAGGGATAAAAAACTGCCAGCCTCTAAAGGGTTACTTCGGATAATTCAATTAACTTGCAGTTACCAGGAGAAAAGTAAAAAGGAAAGGGAGAAGAAGTCCGGTGCACTCGCGAGGGAGGATACCGCGAAGAGCAAGAAGCATAAAAATGGCCGCCGTGATTTTCAGCATCCGGGGATACATGGAAGGAAAGTACGATTTCGCCGTGAAAGTGGCAAAATCTGTGAAGGGAACTGCCGGCTTTTTCAGGCCCGTCGTGAATCCCCTAAGCGTTAATTACCGTGGTCATTTTTATGATCCTCTTTCTACCCGGTAGACATCACGGCGCACTGCAAGGTAACAATGGCGGCCAGGGTCCGGCAACTCGTCTGGGTATTCTTAAAAATTAGTACTTACTCGGCACACCCAATATGGTGTTCATTTTCATGGACGAAAGTGTGCTCCTCAAGGTAAACTCGGAACAAGGCCAAGAGGTACCGAGGAGAATTTCGGTGGCAACGTTTTACACGGCGAACCGACGTTCTTCTAGACGGAGAGAGAAATGAATATTTTCTCTCCTAGCTTTGATCATTTCTTTTACCCTACATTTTTTCTCACGCATCTCCTCTCGTTTGTTTCCAGGGGACGTCAAAACCTCCCTGCTTTCCGGCAGCAGCTTCAACGTCACTTGGCACCTCGCGTATCCGCATAAAGTAAGTGCTGAATATTTCTGTAATTACTCCTCGACCTGATCTCCACGTTAACGATCTCCCTCCTGTAAAAATAAAAAACGTGTAAAAGTCGGATCGACGCGTAAGGAGCTAATCACCTAATTCCAGTTCTCGCTCCCCTTCCCGTAGCTTTGATCCTTCGATCAAGAGCACTCTTCTCTGCTCTCCTCTCACCTGTAATTAGAGGAGCATGTAACGTAATCCGGACCCACCCACAGCCACCGGTGTTACCGGTGCATTTCCTCCGATGGCCACTTATCTCACCCTTACCCCTTTTCCCGACACCTTCACTCGCGTTATAATAAACCTTTACGATCCTTCGTCGAAGCCGCCTATGGCAGATTTTCCGAGAAAATGCGTGAAAATCGCGGTCTTTACCCGGCTAGAGCGCAAATTACGAAAAGTCCCACATCAGAGGGCGGACGCAGATATTCTCCATCATAAATTGCAAAACCTGACAATCCGCAAGGAAAGCAACGATAACGCCGACACCTCCCATTAACTTTTATAATTACATAATTAAGTAATTGCAAATCGTTTAAATGTCCCGCCGTTCGAGGGACGCGCGGCGCGGGCGATTTAAACGGACTCAAGCGCCTCCCCCGCGGCGTCCTTTGATAAAGATTAACTCGATAGCTAATCGGTGGATAAAAATTGTCTAATCTACCGTAGGTGGGTGATAGACCCAAGGTTTAAGTGGGCCCGCTACCGAGAACAATCGTCGGGTATGTAGGTAATACCGGCGACTAGGTGGGCAGTCGTAGGGTCGGGTTACGTACTCCCGTATGTACGTACATACGGGCACATAGGCGTGCTCGGTACATGGGCAGATGAGTGTATACCGTATCCTCGACTCTGTACCTCGGTGCATAGGCAAATAAGTGTGTGCCCGGTCTGCAGCGTACCGAGGTAAGGACGTAGGTACGCGGCAGAACCGGATGGCCTACGCGCGTACCGTTCAAGGCATGCGGCCCCTTGAATTATTCAGGAAAGAAGCCTTCGGCTCTTTAGCAACCCACTAGGTATGCCAGATACCGTACGCCGCGTCGGCCGCCAGAAAAATGCCGATGGCTTTCGAAATCGCGAGCTCGAGCCAAGGTCTCTCTCCTCGCCACGCTTCTTCGCCTGGAGAACATGGAGAACATGGAGAACGCTTCGGGCCCGCCGACCTTATTTCGCCCTCCTTTTATTTGTCACCGCTCTCCATGGCTATCTGAAATTAAAAAGAAAACCCATTCCATAACTCCGCGGTACTCCAAAAAATATACCATACATTGTTACGGTATGACTCGAGAAGTATAATTATTTAGGAACGAACGTCGAAGGTTTCCGCGGTGGAAATCCCGGACGTGCCTCGGAGTAGGAAAAAGAGGAGGCAAAAATCCGAAGGAAGATAAAACGACGACCGGATGATTCGGCGATGACGGCACCGTCGTTCGCATCCCCTTCCTTCCTCTATCGAATCCCCTCGACCTCCTCTTCCTCCTTTGACCGAACCGAGTCTCTGAATATTAATTGCGCGCTAGATATGAATGCCAATGAAGCGGAATAAACTGAAGTTATTACTTCCTACTCGCGTCCCGGCGACTAAAGCTTAACTTAATCTACGATTCCGTGACATCGATGGTAGCCGGTATAAAGGTTCCAGAACCGAAGATTTATAATCCAGGGAAATAAAATGGCCGAGCCAATCGTGGACGTCCGGGATTAATGGATTCTAGAGATTTCGTTACTTATTATTGGTAATATTTATCGACCTATTTGCATCTTTACGTTCTCAGGGAGGATTCAGGCTCCAAATCCTGGACTCCTTGGACCGGCCTCTGATCGACCTCACCCCGGTGACCCGGCAGAGCGAGTTCGTCGAAGAAGACGCAACGTGAGTCGTCGACCACTCCTTAAAAAAAGGACATTTCAGAGTCCTGCTCGCGGTACTGGGAAATATAATTACCCGCGAGCACTCTACCCCGCAATTACCCGGGTACCTGGGTACCTGGCGATTACCCTCGCCTGCCTGGCAATTACGCCGATAGAGTAACTTCTTGCCGAAAGAATTTCCTCGGACCCTGTCAAACGAGCGTCTGAATTTCAGGGCGCAGTGGTACCCGGTCGAGTTACCGCAGAACTTCACATGCACCGACTGCACTATCAGGCTTCTAAGGGAAGCCGAAGAGTGGGGCTCGAGTTACAGGTTCTGGTCCTGCGCCGACGTCGACGTAAGGGGATGGCCTCTCGACGATGCCTTAAAAATATTTCAGGAATTAAATCCATCCCTCCATTTTCTCCAATTTTCATTCATTATGCGTGCAGATTGTAGACAGGAAGGCGTACCGGGAGGCTTGCAACGGACATGGCAGATATCTCCTGGGGAGATGTAGATGCGACAGGTTCTACCATGGCTCGAAATGCGAGTTCAAGGAGGATTGCCTGGACGATTCGGACTGCGGTACCCAGGGAGTCTGCCAGGACAACGGAGGAACGACTTCTCCAACTAGGCAGTGTTACTGCAACATGGGCTGGTTCGGTCCTGGCTGCAACAAGAGTGAGTGTTTTAAAAAGTGACCTCACCCAAGGTAGAAGGAGAAATCGAGAAATCGAGCGTTTCGGTACTTCCCTCCAGAGTCCGTCATCAAGACCGCAGACATAGACTTCGATGCCTACACGATGAAGCGATTTTCGGACGACTTCGTCCTTTATTGGAGGATCCTGAGGGAGAGCAAAGAGCTGGAGGCCATCGCCGTGGCGAACGGAACTTCCTGGCTGGGCGTGGGGTGGAGGCCGAGCAGCTTGACTCCCTCTTGTAAGGCCTTCCCGGAGATCCGAGATCCCCCGGGAGAGCCTTTGCCAAGGCCGGAGCCAAAAGCGGAACCGGAGCCAGAATCGAAGCCTGAACCGGAACCGGAACCATCCGCGGAGCCGGAACCGAAATCGACTCCGAAGTCCGAGCCTGAATCCGAAAGAGAACCGAAATTCCGCACGAAGGTCTCTTCCTCGTCTGCCGTGGGGACGCCGGAACCGGAACCCGAGCCGACCGCGGAACCGGAACCGGAACCGGAGCCCGAGCCGGGACCCTCGAACTTCAAATCCACTGCCAAGAGGAGGTCGCCGAAGGCGGAAGTCTTCGTCCCCGTCACTCCTGCCAACACGGATGTCACCGTGCAGACCAGCGTCACCTACAGAGTCAGCACAAAACAAGGTGAGATTATTCTTTCATTTGACAAATACGAAGGATAAACCGGAAAGATTACGCCACGGCCCGCGAGATATAAATGTTTCTCCGGTAATAAAAAATGGTACGTCAAGCGACTCAATTTAAATGCAGCATAATACAGAGAAATTGTTGTGGAAATAACATATACCCGATACACAAAGCAAGTAGAATTAATTTTAGTGTCAAGGAAATGGGGTCGAAAGTGTCCTTCAATGTAAATCGAATAATTCGATATATTCTAAATAATTAATTTAACCACTTGTCGATTCCTGTAGTCATCTTGTATATATACATTTAACGTTAATTGACGTATCGTCTCTTCAGGTCGCAAGAGAAGGTCTCCGGAAGCTGCAACTCCAGAACCGACAGGTATGAGAACGAGGAGGCGAACCGAGCTCCATTCCTCGACATTCGTCCCGTAGATGTAAGGAGTACATCCCGAGGTCTTTGCACATGTACATACCAGTAGATAGATTCGCTTATTCACTCGCTGGCCGTAAATAATTCTCCAAGAACGGTAGTTGGTCTCGGTAGGGTAGTGCAACGGTTTCGAGAGCGGACTACTTGTACATGTACGATATTCCAGTATTATACAGGGTATACGTGCAAAGGTGTACGTGCATATATACGCGGACGTATATGCACGTATACCTATGTAAACCTGTCCCCGTTAAGTCCCTGGTACCTTGATCGGAGTAGCACGAGGTGACGGTAAAATGGTTGCACGCAATGGAGTCGTTGCTTTCTTGCACAGGGACACCAATCGACGACACTTTAGGAAGGCATGTTACGGCAGAACCGGAGCCCAAATCCGAGCCTGAACCCGTTTCCGAACCTGAGCCTGTTTCCGAACCTGAACCTATTTCTGAGCCTGAGCCTAAATCAGAGCCTGAGCCAATTTCTGAGCCTGAACCTAAATCAGAACCAGAACCTAAATCAGAGCCTGAACCTAAATCAGAACCAGAACCTAAGTCCGAGCCTGAGCCTATTTCTGAGCCTGAGCTTAAATCAGAGCCTGAACCTAAATCAGAGCCTGAACCTAAATCAGAACCAGAACCTAAATCAGAGCCTGAACCTAAATCAGAACCAGAACCAAGATCAGAGCCTGAACCTACATCCGAACCTGAACCTACATCCGAACCTGAACCTACATCCGAGCCAGAACCAAAATCCGAACCCGAACCGAAATCAGAACCGGAGCCAGAGCCTAGTTCCGAGCCGGTACCAAAACCCGAACCAGAACCTGAACCGGAACCAACTAGTACGAAGACGGGAGCCACCAAAGGTAATACTTAATACTCCAAAATGTACATAGTCGAGTGATCCACAACGAGCGATCACTGCCCGTAGAAACGTAAGAATCGTAAACCGTAGAGACCATACAGACATTAATCTGACGACCTGCGCGAAGCCGCAGGTCTCGCTTGCATGTACATAATTCCGGATTAATTACACATCGAGCTTCGACTGGGAGTAATTTCGCAATCGCGAGTAAGCAGCGACCGCAAAAGGTCAGCCTCGGCAATTATTTGGCGACTAGAAATTGATGCCCGTGTTAATAGCGATTCCCCGTAATCCTCGTAACGTAGCGATTAACAAGGTAACGAGTCCCCGGGATTGATAATATCGTTACAGCGAGGGAGTAGAAGTCGGCAAAAATCTTAGCGATTATCGCTTGATATCTTATCCCCCAGAAATTTGATTAACAACCCCTGATACCATTAGACCTAAGTACTAATAAAAATTCAGACACTATCGGTCGGCTGACGAAGGTGAACACCAGAGGATCCGCCGCGGTGGAGTTTCCCACATTTTCCTGGACCCTGGGGACCCGCCATCGCGGCGGATAATTTTTATTCCATTGACCGAGTACTTTAACTATCAGCTCCCGCCCCGCCAGCGGTGCACAAGTACACCCCGAAGCATGACTTCGTCGCCATGGACTGCACCGACATGGTGATCGGCAGTGCCAAAGGCAACAGCCACAAGATCGGAGACTACTACAGCCGAGACAGGTCGACTCCCAGGATAGACAGCTTCTGGGGGGGAAAGGACAGCTTGACAGCTGCCACGGGCTTCGAGAGGGACGGCGTGACGACGATAGCCTTCCGCAAAAAGCTGACCAGCGACGAGCTGACGGATCACGAGATCCTGGACGGAGACATGCTGGTCATCTGGGCCAAGGGTCAGGAGCCAGGAAAGTACGTCCACGTGCCTCCCAGTGGGGTCGACGAGGTTGGCAAGGCCTCCGTCAAGGACTTCTACAAGGCCGACGAGCTCAAGTACCACGGACATCGGTCTCAAAGAGGCTCCGTCACCTTCAACTTCTTCGGTGAGTATTCCTACGAGTCGTCGCAACGTTAAAATAAATATTATTAAATTATTTAAAAGAGTGCGCTCCTACTATTGATCATTGTACAAGCTGCAGGTGGGGTTGTAATTCTTCTTTCACGGTTCCAGAGGAGAAGAAGTCCGAACTCTTCGCCGGCGACCCCACTCTTCGCACCGGAGGCTGCGGAGGCGAATGGAAATATCCCAGACAGTGTTCTCCGGATGCTGGAAACTGCGAATATTCGATTAAGTGGACGTACAGGGCTAAGACGGTAATGCTCCACTGCCGGTTTCGTTAATTTCATTTGGCAACCTTTTTCAACGCACCTTCCTCTTCCAGGATCAGCTGACGTTCACTATAGTCACGACGAACACGGACACCTGGACAGGCGTAGGGTTCTCCAACGACGAGAAGATGGTGAGAACGGATCGCCGATTTTACAGGCTCCCTCTAAGAAACAAAGAAAAAAATAAATATAGATTGTTAATCATTCCTTTCGCATGTCCAGACCCAAACGGACGCGGTTTTGGGCTGGGTGGACCAGGGCACGGGTCGAGCCTTCGTGATGGATACCTGGATAAGCGGCTACAACGCTCCGCTTCTGGATCCTTCCCAGGACATCTTCAGCTACAGCGGTAGCATAAAGGACGGAGCAACCACGTTGAAGTTCTCCAGGAAACGCGCCACCAAGGACAACAGGGACCTGTCCTTCACGGATGATCAGTGCCTCTACATGATGTTCGCCGTCAAAGGAGGAGCCTTCAACCCCGTGAACAAAAAAATTCGGAAGCACGAGAGCGTGCCGATTGTCTCCTCCGAAAGGATCTGCATCAGATCCTGCGGAATCGACGGTTAGTCGGTGCCCTAAATTTAGTCATTTTCATTAATTCGCTATATTAACGCGAGGCTTCTTTTGCAGAAGATGTTGCAGACTCTACCCCAGCTCCCCCAAGACTGTACTACGACGTGGAAGTGAAGCTGGTGAACCTCGGCGATGGCTTCGTAGCTCCAGAGCCCTCCACTCCGGACTTCGAGATCATCTCCAACACGATATCCGATAGTTTCGGGCCCGTTCTTAACAAGGTCCCAGGTTACTACCAAATCCAGCTGAACGAGCTGCAAAGGTACCCTTGGCCACTTAAAAGACCCTGAAAAAAAATTCATCCCGGTGAATTAAGTCATCGTCGATTCCCTTCCAGCACGAACGAGGATGGAGTGATAGCGAAAATGAACCTCATCCTGGACAAAAACGAGGCCAAGGGCAGAGCTCTGCGACCTGGAGACACGGAGGCTCTTGCCGAAGTTGCGCTGAGAGAAGCTCTTGGGACTGGAAAGGTTGGATCTCTGACGGTGGATCCTCAGTATCTCGTCCTGCGAGCTCCTCAAGGTAGACGTCTTCTCGAGCCTGAAGAATTGTCCAATTTCCTGGATTTCCTTTGAACACCCTTTATCAAGGGAATTTATCCGAGCCGTACCTGATATCTATGTAATAATTATAATTTTTATACGCATCAGTGAACGACGTGGTGACCGAAGATGAGGAAAACGACAATTCCCTGGGTGGGTCCGGATTGCTCCTGGAAGCGACGAAGCTGTACATTGTTGCAGGGTGCGTAGCAGCCCTAGTCGCCCTGGCCTTGCTGCAAGCAACTTGCACTATTTACAGGGCATCCAGGAAGAGGACCACAAAGGTAAAAAAGTATTTCTTACCGCGTCCTCGTATACAGTAGTGTTGCATAAATAGATCGCGTGGGCGCCGCCATCTTGTTCTTGCACGCGCGGCGTCCCAGGATAATTTACAAATTAATTTCCATCTCGCCTCCCAGATTGTTCCCTACAAAACATCGCATGATGTAGCTAACAAACAAATTATCGAGGTATACCAAGTAAAGTAAATTTGTTAATTTCACCTCGCAAGGTGAACCGCCAAAAAAAAAAGAAAAGAAAGATCGATCGCGGCGAATCCTCGTAGTGTCCATCTTCCTCCTCCAAATGGTACTTCTCCGAGCATGTCTGGAATAAAAAATCAGCGAGTTAAAAACGTGCCTGTGTCTAATAAATAATAATTAACCGTACATCTACATCTCTAAAGCCTAATTCTACTTATTTTCTAATAAACTCTCAGCACCCTTTGACTGTCTACATTCCTGCGCGTTGCATCGCCAATGTTAACGATCTTCGCGTACGCTAATTTCGCAGTAAATCTCCGACTGCGGTTCTCTCGCGAGTTTTAATTCCAATGATCAAACGCAAGTAAGGATCAGCAATTAATATATTTCTTGGGAGGTCGTTCTTCCCGGACCTCTCCAACAGGGTTCTCGACTTAGACAATTAACTAAACCCTTGGCCTTTGCTTGTGTTGCATGACATCGCGCTCTATCCGACTGCCGTGGGCTTGTAGAGGGTGTACTCGCTGCCTTTGGTCTCTTCTCCTGCCTCAGCCAACCCGATTCATCACTCAAACGCGACCCGGTACCATCAACAACATCATCTACACCACCATCAACATCACATTCCACCCAACATGCATCGGCCCTCTTCGAACTGGTAGACCCCCGAATCGCCGGCTCCGACGATGGAAGGTATCCCGGAAATCGGCGCATGAATATCCGCACGAGTCATAAAAATCTATGCTTCTCGCCTCTACATTTCCACAAGGCTCGCTCGCATTTTACAAAATCCCATATTCCTAGCCGCAATACAGTGTTCACCCAGACATGGGAGGAGAATGTCCCTTTGCCCCAGAATAGGTATACCCTGATTAGCAGGTATCTCGCATTGCCCTGAAGGACCCTTTAAAAAGGATTCCAATAAAAATGTCTTCGGGGTCTCTCAAATTTAAGAGCATTAATAAAGACACCGTCCTTTTTTTATTTCCCCAGGAACGCCTGATAGCGAGTAACGCCTGGAAGGACTACTCGTCCGGGGCGAACACGAACTTCGCATTCGAGGGTTTCGAGACCGAGGAGAAGTCCCCTCCACCGGTGTCGAGTCTGCCGAGGCCTAGGGAAGTGGGGCCCACCGTGGAGCACCGTTCCCCAGGGCAAAGGGAGGTCCTGGGAGGTCCCAGGGCGACGTACAGCCTCCCTCGAGCCCCGGGTCCAAGGCAAGCTCCACCACCTCAGCAACTTGGTTACTTCACCCAGGATCGTAGGAACCAGCGGTTCAAGGGCTCCGGCACCCTGGGCAACAATCAGACTCAACCTGACTTCTATTTCATGCCCAGCCAAAGGAAGTACAGCGGGGAGGTGGTGCGCGTCTACGTGGACTATGGGAACCAGCCGAAGTAAATGTTCTTGGACAGCCTGGGAGGGACCTGGAAGCACCAGGAGTCAGGAGAAACCGGGAAATCCAGGGCGGACGAAGACCTCTTACCTACGAAGACAGAACCTTGTCAAATCTCTCGACGGCACCGACATGGGAATCCTAGGAAACATAGTCTGTCCTGGGCCTTCCTCGAGGAGGACATGAAATTCCGCCTGTCCGCCCGTGGTGAATTCGACGAATCAACGTCCCGCGTCTAGTGGGACCTGTAAATAGACATTACCGATTACAGCGGGCCCGAGAGCATTTACTTGGTGCTCCTCGCGATTTTGCCTTGGTACCGCATTCCAGCGAGCATTCCTCGCCACCAAAGAGCTATAGCACGTGTACCGCAGGGCGCAGCCGAAAACTGGGAACTGCGGGTCTAAAAAGGACAAGCGGTTAAAATTGAACTTTACAGAGATAATTACCAGTTAAACGGTCGAGAGTGGTCGCCTCTTTTACCAGAAAGCCGTTCGTTCGCCGGCGTCGCTCGGTAGAGTTAAGCGCCAAGTACACATCACGGCGCGACAGTCTCCGGGAAACGTCCCGGAGCGTGCTATCTATACGTCACTCATGCGTTAACGTACAATGTAGATATATCGCAGGCCCTAGGAGAGCCCTTTGCAAGATAGGCGCACAACCGCACGTGTATATATTAAAATCTGTACATAGTAACGCCTCGAGGAGTCCGCCGAACGTCGCGGAATACTCTGCGAAGGCAAAAGGCGCACCCTCGTGTGTATTTCCATTAGTGGTTAGCACCCTCTTCCACTTCGCCCTATTCCGCGTAGAGGTGGACAGAATAATCGACCAGATGGAAACCAAGTGTCGACAAGTTAACGGAGACGTGTAATAAAGTGTTTGTATATTTTTTAAAAGCTACCTCCTCACCTCAGAAATAACGGAGCCCCATTTCCTCCCTTCCCTAAGGTAGCCATAGGGCCCTGAAATAATTTTTAACCAACCAGTAAGTCGAAAGAAAATCCAGTAGAACGCTCTCGCTAACGTGTCAATAGATCTGGTCAATATAGTTTATTTCGAAAAAACCGCTTTTAAAGGCATAAAGTGCTCGCACCTCGCGATATTTCTTTCCTCGATTCGGCGCAACGGGCACGTTGCTTAAAGTGTAAGAAGGCTCACACGGTCACTCGCGTGACGCGGGGCTTTTAAATTCTCCATTAATATGCGTGTATATATATATATTAATTAATCATAATTCATCGGTAAGTCGCCTCGTAGCAGCCGGGTGCTCCTTATCCTATTACGTGGAGTGACGACTCGTACACGCGATCACGCAAAAGTCGTACGTCTCGGCCATTTTCGCCGATGTCGTGCTAACAATTCCCGACAAGGTCTCACTTTGCGCCTCGTAGATCCGAGTTACCTTCTACGTCCTAAGGATTAAATCACGATAAATGGCCGACTCAAGTAGACACGCAGGCTTCCTCAGAAAATCCGCCTCTCGAAACGGACAAGGAGAAAAAAAAAAATAATGACGCCGATAATCGAGCGAGGGCGACCTTACTGCTCTCGGAACAGATTCGTTGGCGTGGTGCTCTACATATCGAAGTTCTGGTCATTTCAAGGTATAGAGGTTCTCACGGCCGTCCTTCAGGTCGAGCATGATTCCCGGAGACCTGGGACAAGAGGAAGAGAATCGATGGGAAGGACCGTATCGAGCGTACAAATCGTTCCTTATAGGCGCGTCGCAATGGCGGAGGGGACGAAATTAAAAGGCGAGAAACGAAATGAAGGACGCGCAACTTGGCCCACGACACGGGGCGAGCAAACGATCGCTCGCAAGGATTTATTCGTTCTTCGGCGACTTCGTCGTCGGGTTCGATAACGCTCGTGAGATCGATTGGACCTAACGGACTACGCCGATAACGGGCAGCGATCTTTCCGAAATCAGCCCTCGAGGGGTCCGCGTGTCGCCGGTCGTCGCAACGGCAATATAACAACGATAACAACGTGATAAATCGCAGCTACGATAATGATAAACGCGGTAATAGTAGAATAATATTATTAATAATATATAGTCACATTTCAGCGATAATAATTAATTAATCCTCTCGAGAGCTCACTCGTTCTCGTTCCCTCCTCTGCCGCTGGCGCGCTCATTACACATCGCCGTCGCGACGCGTTAACGTTACGTTATAATAATAATAAAAATACTAATGGTAGTAGCTGTAGTAATAGTAATAGTAATATTATTAATGGTAATAGTAATGTCAAGGTAGTACCAATTGTTAACGGTAGTGGCGCTAATTACGATAACGATAGCAACGTCTCAATGTGATGTAACGACGAAACGTGTACGGTAAGGTACTCGCAAGGTGTCGAGTGGCTCTTCCTTCAACACTGAGAGACGGATAAAGGGGCTACAAGCATCAATGTGTGAACCATCATTACAGTGTCTTTTTGTCGCCGAGCCGAAGACCGGCCAGCAATGATCGGTTACGCCTTCGCGAGTGACTTCCTCTCCTCGCGGTCGACTTCCGGGACAAGGATAACCCAACATGGACGTTCTTCCTAATCCGGTCTCTTTCCGATCCAGCAAATGACTCGATGGCCGTGCGGCTGCTTTCTTTGGACTAGATGGTTGGCACGAAGACGATCTGCCACGGCGGTGAAGATTCGGCTTCGTTAAGGGCACTGTCCGACGCTGTTCTTCTGGTCCTTCTGGTTCTTCGTTGACTCCTTCAATACCTTCTTCTCTTACCGTGACCCTTATCTCCGTCTTCCGTCTCTTCGTCTCACTTTCTCTGCCTGACATCGGAGTCCTTGTTGGGCGTTGGCTTCCTGCAAACAGCGCGTTAAAAAATGAATCATCGGGTCCTCTTAATTTTAATTCCTCCCCACATCCCGATTTTTTTACTCAAAGGGGTATGCCTTCGCGATAAAGACCATATTCCCACGACCGCTCCCGCGAATACAGCCCTTACCGCCCAGGTGCCTCATGCAGTTTCCCCTTATTCTAGAAATCCGTCGTTCGCGGTACGTTCGGTCCAGGGGAGATTTCTTGAGAAGGGAGGTCTCGGTCCTCGATTCAGCCGAGTGGGTTCCTGGGAAAGGCAGAAGACGTGGGTGCCGATCGAAGGGGGCTCTTTCCACGAGGCTCTCTGGAAGAGAACTCGACGGCCCTGGAGGCGAGGCTTGGACTGGTCGGAGGGGTCACCGGAGGGTCGACGGGAAGTTTCGAAGGCGGAAGAGGACCTCGAAGAGGCACGAAGTATTCCGATTCTCCCTCCGGCGCGAGCGCACGGGAGGTTTCCCTGGAAGGAGGAGGGAAGAGGGTCCAGGAGTTACAGGAATCCCTCTTGATAAATCCTACGAGGTGATTCGGGGTGATTCCCTCCGCGACGATGAACCCAAGCTTACGTGTCGGGGCTCTGGTCGGTGTCGGACTCCTCGAGCTCGGCCTTGTTGCGTTTCTTCTCGTAGATCAGAATAATGGCGCAGAGCACGACGACCTCCGCACAGATGCCGAGGAAGGGCCAGAGGGCGGCGAGCTTGTCCTTCACCCGGAGGAGCGTCTGGGCTTCGGCGTAGTGGTCTTCGGTAGTGTCCGACCAGTTATACGAGACTCTGCAATAGATCTCTCCGCGATCGGCCATCCCGATGTTCTCCACGTTAAGAACGGCTCCATAGATCCCGCGGTCTTCATCCCTGGCCAACTTGACGCGACCCTCGCTCTGGGTGTAGTTCCTACCGCCGAAGCTCCAGGAGACCTTGATACCGGGACTCTGTTTTCCAAGACACACCAGGTGAAGCTTCTCGCCCTCGACGACGCTCAACGACTGGGGCATTATCGCAGTTGGCTTGGCTGCAACCATACATTCCAGATATGATTGTTCCTTTTTTTTCTCTCTCTCTCCACAAAATGAAGAAACTTGTCGAAATTAAATCCGTTCATAAGCAGAGGCATCCCTCCGTACTTACCGACGATCCTGTAATCGGTCGACGAGTTGCCCACCTTGCAGGAATAATTCCCGTATGCCTCCTCCTCCTCCTTCAGAATCTCCAGGTTACCGGTCTCGTTGTTGATCCTGAACACGCCCTCGGAGTCGGCCATGGCGACGGCGATCGGTTTCGAGTCCTTGATCCACTGGACCTTGTCGTTTGCGGTCCTGTTCGCGCATTCCATCACCATCGGCGTGTCGACTTGCGAGAGCACCCGGATGATGGTATCTGAAGAGAGGCAACATTCCGTCGTCAGTTTACGAGTAGATCCCTAAGTACCGGCTGCGAGTCTCGCCGATGGAAGTTAGAGCTAGACGAAGACCAACAGGGCTGGGAGCCAACGGGACGTCAAGAAGACCTTAGCAAAGTGGCATTGTAATAGAAAGTAGGTAGAGATGCATAAAAAGAGAATTACGATACGACCAGAAGCGTTAGACTACCCGAAGAGACCACGTTCCAGGAGAGGAGGAAGTTCGCCGACCCTATTGTTAAACGAGACCCGCTTCCAGCCCTGAAGAACGTTCAGCGTGTTAGGCAACAATGGCAGAAAACGCGAGCTCGAAAGAGCATCTATCGCGGGACGGTAAAATCACGCAGCTGTTTAGTATTAATAAACTAACTGATTCCTCTATTAATAACGCCTTACTATAAATAATCGCGGTAGTTTATATTCGGAGTGATTTTTTAAGAACGCCGGCCTATTATAGTTCTCTGCCGAGGAACTCTGCTTAACTACAATTGGAGCACGCCACCCCGACCGAGAATCGATCCGCCATTTCGAGGAGACATTCCTAATTTCAGGGGAAAAAAAAAAATATATATATATATACACAGATAACTAAGTACCATCGGCGAGCCTGGAAGAAAGCTCTTCGAGGTGTCTACTCCACCGGAAGTCTGAAAATCGAGGCAGCCATTTCCCAGGATTATCCTAGACGGAGCCAAAGAGCCAAGAAGAAGAGAAAGTGGATCCTGCGACCGCCCTTCCCCATCCTTGGAACATCCCATTCGACGCTTTCGCCGAAGAGCCATCGTGGATAAATCCCATAAACCCGAGGAACGCGACGTGGCTACGAGTTTCGGCGCCAGGATGGCGACAAGTCTTCAGGGTTTTTTTAATTTACGGCGTGATAAATCGGCGCATCAACCACGAGGACGTTAAACGTACGACGGCCCCAAAAGGATCTCCAGAGGATGTTTTCGCGCGACCCCGACCCACCGGGGGGAAATTCTATTCCCGTCGTTCTCCGTGACCGGCGACTCCTGGGTCTAAGATGGAGAGAACGACCGGGGATGAAGACTCGCCATCGCCGATGCCCCAGATATTCGACGATTCCCTACAAGCGAAACGTCTCGCCGAGGGCCTCGAGGAACGCCATTCCTGGGAAGGGCCATTAAGACGCGGAGATTTATCGCCGAGGATAAAAGGCCTTTAAGGACCAGAAGAGGGAGACGTTCTCCGGGTCCTCCGGGTCTCCCCGGGCCGTTCTGGTCAGGGTCTCGAGAGCGAGAGCCCGTAAAATCGCCATAAGAGCGTCTACTTGGAAGCGTAAATGGCGAGGCAACTTTTTGCCCCCTTAACGGCCGACCCGTGCCAGGTACCCTGGACCTTCTCCAGGAGACGGTCGTCCTACGAGCCCATCGACAGGAGAAAAGTCTATTCCCGGCACTGGCAAGGACCGGTCTCTGGTCGGTTTTATACGTGGTAGACTGACGTAGATCCACCGATGGCCTGCCGTTTAATTATAGCCCGGTACCGAGTTTTAACCACTGGTTAACGGGCTCCCTCTTTCTCTCTCTCTCTCCCGGTCGTTCCCACGTCGCCCTCTTCTCTCGGTCTCAAAAAAGTCCACCTCGCAAAATCGAATTTTTCGGAGTCGTTCCACGTCCTCGCCGCCAGCCTTGAAACAGAAAAGGAGGACCTGAAGAACTTGACGGTCATTTTTTCTTTTTTTTTTTATGTATATATAGCGCGATCCCAATCCCCGTCATCGTCCTCCAAAACAGAAGGAAAATAATATTCGAAGCCTGAACGTCTCTCAGCGATGTCACTCTCGGATATCGGAGAGCTCGTTTTGGCATTCTCCAATCCCGCGAAGGAATTAAACGAGACCGAGCCGGCCAGCCAAATGTTTATCAGCAATAAATGGACGAGCGAGGCAGCCTCGTTAATCCCATCAACGTTAATTCGGACCTTTTTCCTCTCTCCCTCTCTGGGCATTGACGTAGTCGGTTGACGTTACCAATTGGGAGCAAGATTCCTGGTCGACGATTAGCGAAAGTAACGCAGGCCCTTATCGTTCCCAGGATAACGAGCGCGTTATCACTCGAGAACGCTACCGACTGGTCGATTGTCGATCCAGGCCGATTGTCGAGTGGCTGATTACGGGCCGCTTTACAATTGGATTACAGGAATCACGTAAACTTGGCGACTGATTTATGAATAAGCGCACTTCGAGTAACCAAGTTATGCGCGTCGCCTTTTACCGCCGGTTTAAGTAAACAGAGATATGTTAATGGGCTCGCTGATAGCCCGGTGACGCACCGTCAAGGCCTCACCGCCGGGAACATACCTTTGCGAGAAGACAATTATTTCCCCCGAGTTTTCGAGACTTCTAACGAGGAAACGCTACCCTAAGCTACGTAACGACGATGCAACGCTTCCCGAGAATCCGTCCGAAAGCCGGCAGAAATTCTCTTACAAGCCTCTTATTAATAGACTAAAGTGCGCAAGATTAATATCGATAAAAATTTCAAGTACAACACTCGTACCTCCATTCTAGCGTTAAAAGATGTCCTCTAGGTATTTAAAATATATATGGATAAAAAGCGCTTTTAACGCTAAAAGTGAGCTACCAAAAAATCTGGATCCCAGAAAATGGCTGGAAAATCAGGCACTGTCATGTCGCCATTTTTTTTCTACGTTAACTAGGGTCTAATTTAACTTCCTTACTCCTACGATCAACAAAGAAAGGTAATGGTACGTAAAGGGAATACGATGCGAGCACAGGACCGACAAAGGGTAGAAGCAAACGAATAAGAGACGTGTAGCGAAACACTAAGGGTTGGTGGTAACGGTGTCAGTAGTAGTGACGGTAGCAGTGATAGTAGTGACAGCAGCAGCACCGATGTACAGGGACAAAACACTAGCACTAGCAGTAAATGGGACCGACAAACGCATAAACGCAGAAACACAGCGAGCACTGTCACTGCTCGATTTTGGAACAAACTATTGTCAATGACAGCGTCGATCTGCTCTGCCGGGTAGCGTGTTAGCGGCAACCAACTGCGCTCTACTACGAACCGACATAAATCGACAGATGGAAGGCATTGTCGCTCTCCGGTGTACACTTGTAGTCCCCGTCGTGGTTTTCCCTTGCCTCCAGTGCCGAGAGTTTGCTAGTGCCGCTGCCACTCTTCGACTGGACCACCAACTGTCCACTCGCTAGCTCCGGCTCGAGAGATTGACCATTCCTTGTCCATCTGACGGGATCGTCCTCTTCGAGGCCTCTGCATTCTACGACCCAAGGCTGTCCGTCGTGGACGACCGGTGGCCCGCTGTAGACCACTTTTTCATGCGGAAGAAGAATCGTAGAATAGGCTCGCAGGCGACGCTGCCAGAGGGCTAACTTCTAATTGTCTGCGTCTACGGTAACTGTCTCACCTCCCAGGTAAATTGACGCTAAGCTAAGAAAGAGGACTCGACTCTGCCGAACGGTCTTAAATTAAAACGAGCGGTCGACCCAGCAATTGGCGGAGATTGTCAAGATTGTCGCGTGCACGTGTACCCCCTTGTGTCGTGATTCAAAAAAATAAATGGATGGGTATGCAGATAAGTAGATAAAGAAATGGGCATGTGTACAGAAAGGCGGAAAGTGAAAGTGAGTGGACTCTGGGTGAAAGAGCACGGGTCAAGGATACCAGTCGGTTGGAAAAATAAATTTGTTCCCGATACTGCAAGATTTATAACGAACTAGATAATTATCTACATCCCGTGTATCCAAATTATCCGCAAAGACACGTTCGAAGTCGCACATCTTGACCTAACGCATGATACTTTCATCGTGCCAGATGTGATCGACCTTTCCTTTGTGCTCATCGAAAAAAATAATTAAACTCACGAACGATCTTATTAACCAAATCCAATATCAAAAGTAACGAAAGTCATCTCAAAAACAGTTAACACTCGATTGACACATATTTTTATTTATGCTTAGGTTTAAAAAGTTCCAGGAAATTATTTGCTCAACTGTATTCCACATGAATATGATTCATCCTTACATTCCATGTTCCCTCCTCTACATTCTACAACAAAAAGTGGTAACAAGAATAACAATGAACTAGACTGTCACTTATAGTGATTTTTTGCTGCAATTTATTAGCATGTACTTTAAAGACACGATATTTGAAACAACCCCTTCCAAAACATTATTTTGGAATACTCTCTTCCAATGAATTTATTTAAGCTTCGTGTTTCAATGAAAACTGAGCCGAGCACAACTTAGAACGCATCTCTGAAGAATTCTTCCGTCGTCAGTAAGGTACAATCTCAGGGCGGTTCGAAAGACGCGATACCCTCGTTCCATTGTAACGAAAAAAAAATTTGGGAGGTGCGAGGTCGTTTCCGTTTCCAAGGATTTTATTTTAAACGGGATCTTGCTTCAAACAAGTCGATTGACCGCGTGAATAAAATACTGATGCTTTGTTCTCACCTTCCCGGGCGGTTGCTTGCGTGCACGCGAGTAACAACAGTCCCAGCAATGATATTGTAGACCCTCGTCTTCGCTCCATTTCTCTAGGTGTCCCTGAAACTGTCCTCGGCGAGGTTCCCGTCGTTGGGTGTGACGAGAGAGACGAATCCGCGACGGAGAGTTGAATCGCTTTGTCAGCTGAAACCGACGCGCTTGCAGTGCCAGTAAAGTCTGCGAAGCTGTCCCCTTATCGTATCTCTAAACTGACTCGTGTTTCTTAATTCCGGTCGCTCGAACAAGCGAGAGAATCCTCGACGAGACGGAGATCACGAACGACCTGCGACACGCGGAAAATGGCCGCCGTCTTCTGCTCGACTTTTACCGCGTAGAGCTGTCTCTCTCTGGTCCATTTTCGAGCGTATCCAGTGTCCTTGTCTGACGCCTAGCTCGCCTGCGAGTTCTCCCACCATGGCGACTAGGGATGAAACAAGATGGCGGCCATTTGGAATATCTATCGAATCTCTACTCACGGAAAAGTCGGAATTTAAGCGCGTTGGGTGTCACATGGAGCGCAACGAGTCACGCGTAGAGAATGAACAGCCAATCAGAATCGCGCTTAACCTCGTGTGTCACTTCCGTCGCCGTTCTGATTGGTTCTTCGTCTTCGACGCGTTCATGCGCCGCGCCCCGTGTGACACCAGCGCGCTCGCTAACCTCTTTTCACACTAGACACTGTGGTTGTGCTGTTAAATACCTTTTAATTCTCCACGTAATTTTTAGAAAATATTTTAGACTAAATATGAAGAGTATGTCGACCGTCGTCATAACGTCAGATACAGAAATTCGAAAACTGAAACCTGCACACCTCTATCAACTTGGGCAAATTCTGAATGTCTCCGATGCCTGGAAAAAACTGATGGCAATAGTGCCAAAAAGTGGATTAGATTGTACGCCGAAATTTAATGGAGAGCACTTCACGTCTGTAGTTTTTGTAATTTGTCATTGATATGTATGAGGAAATCTATTTGCTTTACAATATGTTTATGTTTAGGATGATCGAGCAAGCAGTGCATCAGCAACGGCGCTGTGGTGCTGAAATCTTTTTAGAAGAATGGGGCACCATGGGAAGAATAAGACCGACAGTGAATTTACTCCTCAAACTACTCATCAAAGCACAATTATTTAGAGCTGCAGATTACATTGCAGTAGACATTCTTAAGGGTAAATTATTTTTTTCATTCTTACGAATTAAATTTGATGCATATTATCGTACAATGTTTTTCATTAATTACAGGAAATCCTCCACAAAGACCACAATATGGCCCAGCTGCTATGATAGATGTTTCCGAAGAAGCATTAATTGAATTATTAAGAAAACAAGAAATACTTAGTAGTGACAATGAGATTTGTTCAGCAAATCAGGAAGTCGCCACCTGTTTTGGAGCAACCTTTGAGCAAAATTTACATGACATGCAATATCCTTTTAGTAGTATCGAGAATAGAAATGATTCACCCAAAAGTTCTTCTGATAAACTGTCAGATTTAATACAGTTTAGCACAAGCAGTATTTCCGACAATGAAAATGTTGATGTACCTCCTGTAACACGTCCAAACAAAATTATCAATCTCGACGCTTTGTCAACAACTTCTAAACAAACAAATCTAATTGTATTTAGTGCACGTAATAGTTGTGACAATGAAGACACAAATTATGAGCAAAATGTTCATTCCGATCAGTTCATTCCAGTTGTGTTGGATTCATGTAATCGATCTAAATCTGTTTTAAACGATACTGATGGTGACACTCGTAATGAAATTAATGTGGTGCAAGAAATGAGTACGAATGAGCTTCCAATGTTCATAGCAGAATTTTCTCCCCCTGGTATTTCATTTGAACACCAATTGGAATCAACTGAGCTACCTCTTTGTATTAATGAAGTAACCAAATTTGAATCCTCCATGTCTAGTTCTGAAGAAAATGATTCATATGAAACATCTTCCAGTAGTGCTTCAGACACAAACAGCAATGTAATTATAAATAACGTTCAAAATGTTCCCGAAGCTCTCTTGCAAAATGATAAATTATATGATATTGTTGAAATGCATTCTGTTAAGTTGCCACAGTGTGTCATTGAATTTGAAAAGAGTGCCAAGACGTAGTGTGTTTTTTTAAATAGGGCTACTGTATATATTTCAATTGATATCAAAGTTTAATATGTTGTACATTTTTTACTGTTGACATATTTATACGTATTCTAATATTCAGGAGTAAACATATTTGTATAATACTTACAAATTAAATATATTTAACACGGTTAAACTAAAATTGAAAGTGGTACAAACAATTAAGACAAGTCTGAATTTGCAAAAAATAGGACAAGAATGTTATACATCTGAGTACGGAAACTTTTGTTTGGCTTATCCTTAGTATTAAGGAAATACTTAATGCTCTTCTTCCGTGCTGTTCCCCTGTTTTCTGGTGAAGTATTCACTTTGTAGCTCTCTTAAATTATTTTCCAACATCGCTACCTCATCAAATTTACATTCAGCTCGAGCTTGCTTGATGTAGGATTGAATGTTATTCATCTGTTCAATAATTGGGTCCATGGTAGATGACAGGGTGGCAGCTGCTCCCGATGGACCCCAGCCTTCGGACTGATAGGGCACTTGCAACTCCTGTCGCCTATCTTTTAACACTTCGTCAATTTTAAATTGTCTCTCGTAAGCATTCCTTGCTTCAATCTGTTTCTCTTGAAGGGCAGCATACTCCTCTTCCGTGGGCAGTGCTGGAACGTTCAATAAATCCTCCTTCAAGAACAACATTGCACTGGCTCTGACCATCTGCCGCAATCGAAGATCCTGTCCTTGAGGAGCACTGTCCACGTCTTTAGACCCTAACACCAAAATTCCTTTACTGATCCCATCGATGTTCTCACCAACTTTGGCTATCTTCACGCGAAGCACCTGAGCGTCTCGTAAATCGTACATGGATTCCCCTTCGCTGGAAGGAAAGAGTCATTAATTCCGAATTTAATATTTCATATTTCTATTAAGAGAACATCGCATGCAATTTAAATTCATACTTCAACGACTGGCACATTCTTCTGTACATATCCAGGTATCGATTAGCCTCTTCCATATAGCGACGCATTTTTTCGTAGAATTGGCAGATTATTGGCCTGTCAAACTGTCTGGCTTTGAGCCTCTCTCTGGCGTCGAGAACTTCTTTACAAGGAGAACAAAGTCGAAAATGCTGTTCACCCGTAGAAGGGTCATTCACCAAAGAGAGGACACTATTCAAACTTCCACTGGATGGCGAACGAGCCAACTTCGTCAGGCCAATACCTGCTCGTACTATGCGGCCTGAAATTGGTGAGCCAGAGGATGTAGGTGAAACCGCAGTATCATCCTGAATGGAGACGGGACTAGTCATTTTTCCTGTCATAAATTATAATGTGTAAAAATTTGTTATTAGAAATTTATTATATATTTGTTATTCAGATTTGATTTCCTTTAACTAAATATACTTACGTGCTTCGGATAATGGCAGAAATATGGTACAATCATGGCACATGACGGCTCCACAAAGTCGGCAGTGATGTTTCCTTCGAGCGACGTGAAAACTTCTGGCACAGGTTGGACATAACTTAACATCCTTGTCATCTATCCATGGTACAATAGTCTGCTCATGTACTGCGTACAAATGATCATTAGGTTGTCATTGAAATATATTTGTATGCTAGGATAATTAATATACCTTTCCTATCCACTGGATCGGAAGGCAAGTTGCAAAGCAATTTATCCATTCGAATGAGAAGCTTGTTAGTTTCAAGTGTGTATCTTGCTAATCGAATATTTCTCATTTCTTTAAAGTATTTTGTATGACTCTGTATTGCACCTGTAAAGATTGTCCATAAACATATTGACTTACATTATCCATTAAAGAATATTACATACCTATTTCCTGTGGACCCCAAACAATATCAGGGCTAGTTCTTCGATCGATAGGTATTACTGGATCATTAAATGCTTCCGGTATTTCATCTTGCTTCAAGATTTTCTTCTTTGCCTTATCAAATAAATCTGAAAAAAATCAACATCGAGACTTACTCCGGTTACAAGTAAAATTCTTGAGAATGGAATAATCAAGCGATTACTCTTAATAACGAAACTATTTACCAGCTGTAAATAATACTTTACCTTTTAATGACTTTAAGATCTCTGGATCATCGTGGTGAAACTCTTCAAAGTGTTTGGTTAATTGAGTCGGCGTTTTCAAATCTGACATACAAATAGGGCATAAAAATCCCTCGAGAACTTCCCCACTTCCAGCCATGATTAATAATTTTATGGACTTAAATTATCTCAATGAGGAATGTAAATATGTAGAATATAACATCACACACTCGCAAGCGAGGAATTAACTTTGACGTTTCAAAAGGAGAGGTGTCTTTAACAGACATGTGTTGAGAGATTGCTCGAGTGCAGGACGTGTGATCGCATCCTGTGCTGCCCTCTGGTTTCGTACGTTAGCTTTCACCGTTTTTTGCCCCCAAGGGCGGCGCAACGAATTTCTGGTAGGGGTAACGCTGCAAATACGGAGAAAGCGAATGAACAATGAATATTATAACAAACCCGGAATAAACGCACTTTGCACTTTTTCAAGTAATTTACATCGGGTATAGATCTTGAGATGTAAATTACCTAGGGTAGTTTATGTATCCAACCGTGTTCACAGATCACAGATGACGTTGTTCACAGAAATCAGCAAAAAATCAAGCAAGGAATCAACATTAATCAATTCCAATCGATAAGATGGCGGCGATGGAGGCTCAGACTATAAACACGCGAAGAAAAATAATAAATCACGTTGTTTGTAGTATACTAGTGGAGTCTGGATTTGAAACGTGCGAGAAACAAGCTCTAGAATGTCTGACAGAAATGATTCAGTCCTGTAAGTAGTCGTTAATGCCTTTTACTTTAATTTATTTTCACTTAACCTCAATTGCATATTTATTTCGAAGTGTATTTATAAACACCATTTCATTTCTGTCATTTTTAAAATGTAGATATAGTACAAAAGTGTCTCCCTTGTTATTTTTCTATTACGTCTAGATCGCACTTTTACATTTTCAGTTATCGTGGAAGTGGGCGAATCGGCACGTAACTACTGTGAGCTGTCTGGAAGGACGGAACCACTCATAGCAGATATAATACTAGCTCTAATAAATATGGGGATAAAGTTAGATGGAATGGAGAATTATGGGAAGCGACCAAATAGGACTATACTCCCGTTACTTCAGCAACAAACGCAATCGAAGCAGTTAAATATTCTTCAAGCTGGGGTCAAGCAAAATCATCCAGCGCACATTCCGAATCATTTGCCTCCTTTCCCAGACCCACATGCTTACATCAGGACACCGGTATGTTCGTTAATCTTTTCTTGAGTTTTTCAAAATTAATCGTTCAGATTACTAGCTGGCATACCAATTGATTTTTAATTTATGTTCTTGCATTTTCATCAGACACACAAACAACCGGTTACAGAATACGAAGCTATAAGAGAAAAGGCTGCATCCCAAAAGCGGGATATCGAGAGAGCGCTGACACGATTCATTGCAAAAACTGGAGACACGCATAGCCTCTTTCTTACAGATGATAACAGCATGTTCCCTTGTAAGCAAATACTTATTTAAAAATTTATCCATTTCACCAATTTTTGTAGAATTAATAATTAAAGACTCGTTTCCGTTTGCAGTGATAGCTTGTAAACCACAGTTCCCTAGTTACCTTTTGGCTCTTCTACCTCAGGATCAAATATTTGAGCCAGATCCAGAATTCCACTTTGAACCAAGTCCTGTTAAAAAGAAGAGGGAACTTAAAGTCGAAGATACAAATGAAACTACTCAGCGTAAGATATATTTTAATATACTCAATTTCATTTTTATATAAAATGATAACACCATTGTAATACGGTTATATAAATTTAAGTATGCACTTCTTCAACTCCACTTGCACTTTTTTTTAGCAAATAAAACACAGAGTGAAGACATTGAGCAAAGTGGAGAAACTATGACTCAGCAGGACGCGATAGACAATCCATATTTACGGCCAGGAAAGGTTCCTAAAAACAAATTACAGGGATCCTCTGCTCTTGGATCCCAAATGATAAAAAGGGATTTATTGGAAATGCCACAAGGAATGTCAAGTCATGTACCTCTTGAGAAAAATGTCCATTCGAAGTGTTAATATACAAAAACTTTAAATTTAGATAGATTGAATAATCTGTATTTGTAAGACGGTTTTGTTAATAAAAATTATTTTATTACGATATAAAGAAGGCATGGTACAATAGTGTAATAAATATAGAACCAAGTCTATAAACATTCCAGTTTCAAGCTATCATAATAGCTTGGACGTAGTCTAGTTAACGCTAGTTGTGTTAATAAAATATATGCCACGTCTCTTCCTAGGTTTATGCAGAAGTTACGACTATTCAATCTTTTTAAGAAAATTGTTATCTAGTATATTGCTCACACTTATATTGCACGTTACTATAGCACCATCTCGAGGAAGAATCGCATGTATGAAATGACACGAGAAGTGATTGACTCCTAAAGATCGCTCTTATTGCACAAAGAGGTTTTACAAAAATAGATCATACGTACATCCACAATTAATGAATGTATTCATATGAGGTTCTAGAGTTATTAGCAGCACTGTAAATTACATCATTAGGCCTGTAATTTTATCAAACACAAGGCAATCTAGTTTTCCATTGAAAAAAAAAATGTTTTCGTTGGAAAACTTAGTAGTTTCACCATTTGTAAATAAAATGGATATATTTAACATAAAATAGCTGCAATTAAAGGAAGTTTGACCTGAATATTCTGTGAACATTGCACAATCCAGTACCAAATTTGTTCGGACTCAAATAATTTTTGAGACCCATTAATTCTTAACTATGTGTTAAAATTATTCCCAATCTTTCCCCTGAGTGCCTTCATCATCAATCAATCCACTTACACAATTTCAATGCGAGATCCTGATCACAATGTTAACGCATATTGGCACTATTATCATTTTCTCCTCACCTATTGGTTTCCTACAGGCATTAGACATCATCAGATTTTTACGAGCGATCAATTTTACAGCATATCCTATTAATATCGTTTAGCTCTTTTAATTCTTGATTTACGAAAATAATTCAATACCTTGTTACTGCTACTGTCATTTAAAGGTATACATAACCTTTAAACGAGCTAAGCTACCCTGCGGTATACCTCCAGTAGAAACATAGAAAATAAGCGAAACCATTCGAAATAACTTAACAAGTGAATGCAAACCAATTCGATACACTTGACTAAAAACGAGGAAGATACAAAATATTAAAAAAGGAGAGGCACATGGGGAAGCTCGAAGAGTATTATGGAGTGTAGCGTAAACTATCGAGATAATAAGTTTCAATATTAGAGAAGAATGGAAAAATCCATATACTTTGTGAAGAACACTCGGACCTTCGCAAATGGTTTTGCTTACATTCGATGGGCTTCTACGGACAATGTTCGATCTGGAAGTTCGACGACTCTTCATCGATGAGGTAATTCGATAGGAATTACCAAATGGCTGCCTGTTACTCGAATAATTCGGTTTTCGTTTATCTTACGACTACCGGTATCCATTCTTGTGTAATATCTGCTTAATACTGGTACCAGGGTTGACGTCGAACCCATCTCAGCTTCATACCAGACGCAGTACGAATTTTAATGCTGGCACACTCAGCTGCTCGCACAGTTTCTTTGACACTCTGCATAAGGTTCTGCGCGTTTCCGACCAGCATGTCAGTAGCTTCTTGATCCTCTTCGGTACCTACATTAAATTCCGCATATTAAAAAAGAAATATCGATACAGACAAATAAAATAGAGGGTCGATTAATATTTTCACTATAATACGTGTACAATTGCTGATCATTACGTCAAAGTTTTAATTATATAAAATATTTAAAATATGAACAAATTCGAAAAGGAGGATTTATTAAAATTTCGATCGAAAATAAGGCACTTTAACATGCGAGTGGAATTTCATTAATGGTGCCCACCTTACAAACTGTATTATTTTAGATTCGGGAATAAAACATGCTTTAACAAAAATGCAAGCACTAAATTCGCAAAAGAATTATGGGCTTTAATTTTACGGATGACTTTTTTTTTTAGACTTTGGCAAGCACTTTGCAACCTGTAAGCGAAATTGTACGATTGATCTTTCACAACAAACAACAAGCTGACCAATGTGAATGCAAGTGTACGAGTAAACGTTAGGGTGTACGTCCGATGGTTTTCGGTGAAATAGAAAA
This sequence comes from Orussus abietinus, assembly GCF_000612105.2. Lineage (NCBI taxonomy): Eukaryota > Metazoa > Arthropoda > Insecta > Hymenoptera > Orussidae > Orussus > Orussus abietinus. The sequence continues at coordinate 1,454,222 of NW_019394437.1, forward strand.
AACGACAAAAATTTACCAATTTTTGGAATGTCATGAAATTTAACAAATCAAATGCCTTTTTACGTGAATATGATGATTCTAAAACAGTTGGAATATCAATTAGTTACGATCCAAGTCGGTCTAAATGAAACTGATCTAGCTAGGACTGCATTAACTGACTTACTGCACCCAATCAACAAATCTGCAAACGCCGCCACCGTACCAAGTGAAGTGCAACAAATAAACAAACGATAAGTCGGTTAATATAATTCGTAGATCTACGAGGGGAACAGACGTGTAAAGTTTCACAGCGAGAGATCTCACACACCAGATACACAGTGTAGCAATATACAAATCTCACGTAAAATTTCAATACATCAACATTAAGAGCCGTAAAAAGGAAACGAAGAAATCAGGAAACAGTCCCAGTAATTCGGAATAAATGTCAGTAATTAATACTCTGAAAAGTAGAAAGTATTCCCTAAGCATGCAGTAACGTGCATAGAAAAACGTGTGATGTTTGAGGTGTTGCTAATTGTAAATTGAACCACCGATTACTTTTCACTAGATGAACAACTCCGAAGTGAAGTTAGGCATGTTAAAAAGAAAAAAAAACTAGACGCAGTAATTGGAGGTTCAAGACCCTGTCGATACTAGAAGTGAGATGGAACGTGGTGCACAAGAAATGTGATGCATCTCATGAGGAACCAAGACTGAGTAAACAGATACAGCGAACAACAGCAAGCACGGTGTTTGTACAGTTCTTTTACCATACAGCATCAGCTCTTCCCAGGTGGGGAGCATCTCTATGCATAAAAAAATACAGATTCGTGTTAACGTTCGCAGAAATCGTAAGATCCACCCTATGCACTTGTAAACGCCGTTTCGATCCTCGAATCGACAAAGAAACTCCCGAGGAGCTCGCACCGAAGAGGTTAAAAATTTTCCTGAAGACCTTGAATAAATTTTAAATAAAATGCCAAATGACGGATGCTTAATGCTTTTTACAGATGACAAGGAGCCAATGAGCGGCGTATGATAATTAATGAGCCATCGAGTAACACGTGAGCTGAAGCTTCCACACGAGTCTGGAGTTCGAGGGAACAAGACTTACCCTGTGCTCCGAGCATAGTAGCCTTCACCGTAGACAGAATCTTCAACTGTGTCCCAATCGTCGGTATACGTTCGCAGACTTGAAGCAGATTCTGGACATAACAAAGAATGAATTAAATAATTCCACCATCCCGGAAGAAAGGCAAGGGACATAAATTAACTACGTCAGAAAGCTGCATTACCGTGCGTATACGTTTGTCGGTACACTCTCTGGCGAGCTCCTTGGCAAGGCGAGTAACTTCTTGAGAAGCTTCCGCGATGGCTTTTGCACATGCAATCAAGTCCCTCTTATTGCCTCCTTCGCCCCTGACCAACCCGGAGAGTCTGCCCATCAGGATCGCCATCTTCTTGGCAGCAGCGATGATCTCGTTGTCCTTGCTGGACCACTGCCGCACCTCTTGATGTAGACCATGAGCTGCCATCTACAATTTAATATTATTTAATTCAGTGTCACTTAATTTCAGGTCTTCTCACATCATTCAATATTAAGAATTGACAACTGATATATAACTAGAACCACATTACCATGATCGGTTGATTCGGCTGAGGAGCGTGCATGAACATTTCATCTTCGTCATCTGTTTCGGGTGGAGGTGGTCTCGGGGGAGGAACATCGCCTCCAGGCAAAGGCGGCCTTGGTGGTGCAACTTCTACCCAAAATTAAGAAAAAATTAAGAATTACTCTAGAATTAATCCATGTAAGTTCACCAAAAATAATCGCCCATTTCTATTAATGCCGGGCACTCAAGCAACGTGTACTCTGGCATTTAATAAGTTACATTAGTGGATTGAACGATACGTCACTTGTATCATACCATCATGCTGCAAAAATACATTTCAATGCACAACGCAGTCTCGAATTAACGCAGTTCATAATTAAGTAAGCGAACGTTCATCGGAAAGGATTTGTGATATAATTTGTTTTTCCCCACTTTCACAGACGGAGATAAGAATACGATCTGATATTAAGGGAAATCATACCATCGTCGTAGTCAAAATTCTGCCAATATCCTGACAACGGTCCGGGCAGCATTTAAAATTGCAAATGATCAGTTAAATGCGTTCAGGAGCCGTGCAACTTTTTACATGCAATAAGCGAGTCTCCTAATTGCGGCGGTGACAAGTTCATTCGTTATTAAATAAAAATCGATACACGAAAAGACATGTAGAGGAACATCAAAGAGGACTCGAACTGTCCATAAAAATGCACGCCGTACGATGCTGCGAAATTACCTCCGATTCGAGCCGACTTTTGCAACTCGTCCTCGGAAGCCAGTTCTTGGTACAAGAGATCTGGATTATCTCCTAACAGTTAAAAAAAAAAATGTTAAGCCTAAAAAAAAGTGATCGTAAATCCCGCCACGGTGAGGAACAAAAGCGCCATGCTGCGGAATATAATCGAAACAGAGCGAAAATAAAATACCAATCGTTTCAGATTGTAAGCTCAGAGAGAGGCTCTTAACAAAGTGGCGTGAAAGTTGCTGGGGAACGCAGCAAAATGGAATTTCCAGGCTCTTGGCTTGCCAGCCTAAAGTAAATTGGTAAGCGAGTGTCGGATTCTAATGTGCATTCTTGGCGGGTAAAACGATTAATCTGTTGCTGTACCTCCACGAGCCCACTTCGGTAAAGGACTGACCGATCGATGTTGGGATCTATTAACTCCCAAAACAGGACTAGTGACACGCAAATTGCTGGGTGAGGGCTGATTCCTCAATGGCTCACCGACTAACAGTGGAAATCATTTTAGAGTTACAAGCTCGGATCTTCGTGCTGCAGACTCAAGTACATTTCGACTGCAGTTATCAACCTCACCGATCGGTTAAATTTAGTCACAGTCTAGATTCTATACATGTGGTTAACAACAAAATTCTAAACATCCTCCGAAATGTACCTGAGTTCACAGGGGTCAATTCGACTACCATTAATCGATTAAAAATGTAGACACACTCGAGACAGAGAGAGTGAGAGCGGTTCAATGGGCAAATTTGAACCGCGGTATCTACTGCGACAACTACGATGAATGTAAATTATTCCGAGAGGCACGGAACATAGATGAGTGTCAAATTAATTGACATTCGCCTCGCAACTATCTACAAATGTAGCCTCGATCCAGAAATTACTAGGCAAAGTTCTCAAGAAAATGATCATGCACATCCGAGGTTTACATCCAAGCAAGTACCTTTGTCCGTGAAGTAAGTGTACGGTTGACTCAATAATAAGCCGTCTGAAAAAAAGATAGAGTTTCTGCATGTTTCCGTTGAAAGGTTCTTTTAGACACGAGGCTAACCCTTCCTATATTTTTAGAGAATCTGTGATCGCTGCTATACCAACAGTTACGACGTTAAGCGAAAAGCAAGTAACCAGCACTATCGGCTTACCATCTTTGAGATGCAACTGCGACATGTCCGGAGGAGCAGGTATCTCCGGGTGCACGGAAATGGCTTTCCTCACCAGTCCGACGTTAGCTAATAACTACACATATAGAAAGAATTAAATATCAGGACGATGTCAAGCTTAATAATCAACATTTTTAATATCAGTCACTTACGGCACGGTTACTTTCTCTCCAGCGCGAAACGGCCGGAGCGTCGTTAGTATTAATAGCTACAGCCTTTGCGTTTTGTACCATTGGTGCGACGCCTGTACAAATGAATTATTTTCCATTACGGAATAAAGTGACGCCTCTTCGGAGACATAACAGAATCGATCACGGCATGATACGTACTACTTTGCAGAACATCAGCCGAGTGGTTGACGCGCTGAATGAATGCCGGATCCTCGCTGTTGTCGCTCTCCTGTTTAGCCACGAGAATTACCCTGTTAGCCAATCTAGCTATGGCTGCGGTATTGTCGACCATTTTCTGAGGCTCGCCCTTGGCGATCGCGTCCTCGCAGAGGAACGAGTGCTTCTGTATCTGTTCCTCGGATAATCTGACAAAGTCGGAGCTGTCGGTCGCCTCGTCGCAGAGGGCCCTGGCCCTCTGCATAGTTTCCGCGTATTGTTGCCGAAGATTCTCGAAGTGCTCGTCAGCTGCCTTGCTCTCGGGATAGGTCATGCGAATGCGACCAGCGTTTACAAGCTGCGGAGTCAGAGACTCAACCTGAGAAGCGCTGGCCACCAAGGCTTCCGCCAGTTTTTTATTTCCTCCGCTTCCTGCAGAGATTAAAAAATCGCTGATGAAAAGTCACAAATGAGAAATAATTTCCATCGCTGCTTACCACCAGCTGCCACCATCCTGGCAGTTTTCGCAGCCCTGCTCGAGAAGCTCTGCAACGCGTTCGTTTTGTAATTGAATTTTTGCTCCCGTCCAGGTGTGCCTTCCGGAGCTAAGACTGCGTCGGTGAACTGCTTCAACGGCGTCGAAATGTCGATGAAATCCTCGACAACCCTGGATACGACCGCCTGCTGAATTCGGTTCTTCAGCTCGTACAGTTTCTGCGATAGCTGCCGTGCGACCTCCTGAGCTTGGGGGGTGCTCCCAAGGTGGTGGCTGCAAAGGTCGCTCAACTGGTGAGAGAGATTGTAGACCTCGTCGCACAACTGCAGGATCTCCGCCTTGTGTATTCCAGGCAATCCCTCGGCAACCTGTTCGCCAGCGGGTCGAAGAATTAAAACATTTCACGCAATAGGGAAAAAAAATAAAAAACAAATTTGACATCGACAAGCCTAGGAATTATATTTTTCTGTACCTTCTTTCCTTCGAGGATGACCAACGCGATCGCTCTCTTACCAAGGCCTTTGTCATCGTGCTGGGGATTTAAAAGCCATTTGTTAGCCTGCTCCAGTCTGCCAGCTACGGTGTGTGCTGTCTGTGCCACTCCGGACTTGTCAGCTTCCACGAGAGCAGAGGCAACCATGAACCGAAGGCTGTCCAATTTTTTTTTTATTCCACGAGAGAGAGCCTCCGCTTGTGGTGTGTTACCTGTGAAAACCATTTTTACCATTATCCAGTACGATTTAAAAAAAAAAACGATTCGCGATTAAAAAGAGAACTCAATTGAAATTAATACCTTTGCCATCCTGACGCAGCTCGCAGAGGGCATCGGTCATAGTTGTTATTTGGGAGGCCGTCTTCGACAAAGATTCTGCCTGAGAAGGTGGAAGATACCGATCCGCTAGTTTCACGGCTTGTTCAACTATTTGTCTCAGACTTTTCTCCCCTACGCCACCTCGCAATGCGTTCCCATCGTCCAGCCAATCGTGCGCCGTTCTTACTCGTGACTCTATTGCACTCTGTGCCTTCTTCAGCACCTAATTTCAATGAAAATTTTTTTAATAAGAAGGTCATGCCTATAATTGCAATAAAAGCAACTGACTTACCGTCAACTGATCAGCCTCCCATTCCTCCTCGTCGTATGTAGTCAACTGAAGAACACGAATTATTTCGTTCAATTCATCGGACATGCGACCTGACAGGTAGTTTCGATTTTCAGCAGCCTCGTCCGCACCTTTGCCTCCTTGAGAAATAATGTGAATGAAGATCTTCATGGAGCAAATAAGGATCGGTGCCAATGTCTTCACCTGTAATCATCGATTCCAGTAAAATATTTTCTGATATTCTTATTAGTAAATATACCTGTTTTTAATATATACTTTTTTTTTACTTATTATAAAATGTACAGAGCTAAGGAATTACCTGATCGAGGCAGCGTATCAAAATCTCTCGATGGACCTGATGGGTGAGCTCCTTTTCGCGAGCACTCACTTCCCGTGATACTTTGCTGAGACAAGGACTGAGATTTTTCAAAAAGTGCACCAAGTCCTCCATCGTCTCAATGACTTCTGCCACCGCTAAATAATCCAGAACGCGTTTACACTCGCGGATGATTTTTCGTACTTCGCTCTCGTCGAAGCATAACAAAAGCGAGCTAGTGCCTTGAAGAATACCCCGCGAGCCTTCTATAAGTTTCTTTCTGGAAGGGAAAAAAAATTATTGTAATAGAAACGGTCACCGTGGATCCTCTCTGAATGGTCAAAATAATTCTTACCTTGCCGGTCCAGAATATGGGTCTTGTTTCAACATATCTGAGGCCTCCTCCAAGAGCCTCGATGCACCTTCGACTCTCTGTAATGCAGAGGGCATGTCTTGCTTCAATAAGGCATCATCGGAGGAATTAATAGTTTCCTTTCCCACCTGTACAAAAAATATATTATGAAACACGTTATCGGTATCGAATAAATTATCTTTGAGAGAAGAAACAGGAAGAAAGGTATTAAAATTTATCCTCACTTTCACGAGATTCGCCACAGCCATGCTGACAGCCTGAACTGGCCTGCCCAGATCTGGCATAGCGTTCCCATCTTCAGCCTCTTCGTGTAAAATAACAAGTCTTGAAACCTGAGAAAAAAGTACATCTTGATTTAGCAGGTTTCAGTACAGATACTTGGAAGTAAATTAAAAATGTCCAACCTATCGTAAAACTGCTCCTGAATATATTCTAACCCTCGGAAAGAGCATAAAGTGATTCTAAATTTAAATATAAAAATACCCGGCTGCAAATAAATTCATACCTACTTCCTCCTATTTTTATCGGAATGCAGCATTTCATTATCACCCAGGAAGCTTTTCAATTAGATCCTTTCTGTAACTAATGACGTGACATGTGACTCAACAGCTCTCCCGCATTCTCGCGTAATATCTCGCAACTGCGGTAAACCCCTAATTTATTTTTATGAGCTGACTTCCGGGAAAAAAAATTCATATGTGTCATACAGTGCAACAGACACGAACTTCCTAATATCAGGTTTAACCATGATCTGAAATCGCTACTAATATCTCTTCGGTAGGTTGGAGGCAACGAGCAAGGTTCCATTCTAAAAGGTGAATGGTGCAATCCTTATTTAGTCGAATGGTATACTATGTTATTACCATAAAATGCGTGGGCTCTTTCTTAAGATCCAACGTCCCTACATATTTGAAGCAAGAGAGAGAAATCAAGTAAAGAGAAGAAATACAGAAAATACATTCTGGTTTTCTCCATTAAGATATACAAGGACGATTACAAATTCAAGATACAATGCAATAGATAAGGTATATTTTTAACATATGTACCGATAATGTCTGTGACATTTGTACTTTAATATCGTCATATATATCTATATCATCTCGCAATGAAACCTTGGAACTTGCCTGCTGCTACAGTATGGAAGGTGTTTTATTTTAGGCCTATATTTTTAGATCTCATATACGAACTGATTCCGGTGTGCCATTGGAGTAGTCTCAACGGGGAGAAACCGTGTTTCTCTTTTTTGACCTCTGCTACCGTTCTATGTAAAATGATAGACAGCTACTCTAATTATTCATAACGAAGGTTAAACCTTTCAGCAATTCCTGGTTCTTTCCACACTAGTTATACATACAGGGTCCTATAATTGTCAAATAGTGAAACGGTACAGGCAAGGCAGTAAGTAACAGAATTAGCCAGCCCGATGAGTCAGTGCTGAAACTAGTGCCGCCGCCTTACCATTATTACACCATTAGCTTAAAGCATTCCTCTTAATTACCCCACGGCAACCACCCCAGCAGTTAAACATGATTTCTATATTAACTCTTTGAGTGCCAAGAAGCGTAGTAGCGCTGCTTAATGATGAGCAATTATATTGACACTTAAATGGTTAACGTTAATATACTCGCCGACTACACCTTTACCAGTTCCAATATAAAAAAACGATAGACAAGTGACGATATGGGAAAAAAAATTCTATTAGCATATTCATTGTCTCCACATTCTTCACAATGCTTTTACATAGTTATAATCACAATTACAAAGCTCCGACAACTCCTTGAACGTCCCAGATAACCTCTTCTTTATCAAAGGAGTTCTGTGACGAGGTTGTCTCTGTTGCAAAATTGTTGATAAAACAAAAGTTCATTTCCTTGAAACATCCCATGCCGAGGAGCACTAAAAGAATACTCAGGGTAGACATAAAAGGAACTCGGCATCACCTAACCTACTTTTGACAAATTATGTCATGTCTATATATAACGAAACGATCTTTCCTGCCCACTCCCTTGGTTTCCACTTCCCCGGATTAGTAATACGCTTAATGATCACATTTAACCGCCTTTGAAAAATCGAGATGTGTTTCGATTACCTGTTAAACATTGGAAACGCCTTGACAGCGGAATATAACGTGCAGGAAGCCGCGGAGGACGCCGGATGATCCGGTGTTGAATTTCCTGATGACAGACTCCAGTGCGAAAGTGAGCGATTTCAGTAAACGGGCAAGTCACTTATTGGTTACATCTCGTGACTTAAAATATATGATAAAAATAGGACGGAGTACAACGGCTGTTCCGAAATTAACCGCGGACTCCGAGATGTCGCATCCTTGTCGGACACGCAGCGACAGACAGAGAGAGAGAGAGAGAGATAAGAAACTTGCATCGTTACTGACAGCTAAATTAAAACGTGAAACACATGTCGATAATTTAAAGGGACGGGGTTACGACTCCTTGCGGACGTTCGCCGACTTTTTCTCGAAGGAAGAGTGATATAGGGAATGTGAGCGGGGGAAAAAAAGCGAGAAGCATTGAGCATTAAGAAAGTTGCGAAGAAAGATTTGCGAAAGTCGTTGAGTACCTGCTGAGCCACTGGCTCGAGGATGCTTTCTATGGTTTTCGTGTGAAAGACCGGCATTTTTGCGGGCTTATGGCTCTCCAAATCAGTTACGGAACACACGAACTGGACACGCACACGCGAGGGAGTTTAAGCGAGCTGCGGCCAAGGAAAATATTGCAAACGGAACATGAAACGCGGAAATCATCGACACGCGACAGCAGACAAAAAACAACTGACACGAACAGGAGGACGGCACTCCCATGTATTGGAGTATAAAGCTTTCGAGAGCTGCGCCATTTAATTCTAACGGACGCGAGGTAAACTAAATCTCTTGGCGGGCTATTTGAACCCACATATTTTCCTTAGGCACGAGATGGGAGATTGCTCATGGGTAAAGTCGCGCGATGTCCTGTGCTGCCCCCGGTGGAGGATGTGGACAGCTGATGCACTTACCATCTGATACCCTCAATGATTAAATTTAAATATTCTCCTATCTCTGTCTCCCACACTCTGAAATTCATACCTTTTAGCCTTAAGTCTCGTTCTCTCTATACCAGAATTCTTCTACGTTGAATATTTTATTTACAGTCCTTCCGGGAATATTTCACCTCTCCGCCTGCCTAACGGAGTCAAGTTCACGTCTCTCTCCTCGTCGTTACGAATTTTAACCATGGTTTTGACTAGGGTTTTTTTTCCCGATTTGCGCGCGAATGGGTTGTTTCTCTTTCTATAGAGTGAATAATCCCGACACTAGCGCCGTGTTCGGTTGAAACGGGAAATGAACGCCAAGCGTAAGGCGGCTTTCACATTTTCACTTTTAGCGGACGCGATTATTGCGTACATTATTTTCTATATAACTTCCAATAGCACATAATTATACGGCAAGTCGCTAATATAGCTGCAGGGAATTACGTTGATACATATATACGACTGAGTCGGAATTTTGAAAGTCTCGGCATTCGGGGTGAAGGCCGCTTTACACCCCTCCCGTAAGAAGTGTCGTGCCCCTGGACACGAACCAGGATGAACTCAGTCGGCGAGCGCAAGCGGACGCGGGCGTGTCGTAGCATCTCACCGTGACGAGTGACGCGGGTGATCGTGCAAGCTTTCCGCGTGAAGAGTCCTCCCTAGGGAGTTTTCACGCGACCGGCGGCCATGGGCCGGTCGAGACTCAGATTCCGAGAAATCCGCCGGCGCGACAGGTGATCGCAAAAAAGGCGACCGGGAAGAGGCTTCGTCGAGACGTTACCTGCGGCTCCGAAATAATCCCACCTCGGATATTATGCTAAACGCGACGCTGCCAGAATGCGAGAGGAAGAGCTCGAGATATCACTGAAGGTAATTTAAACCTGGGATGTTTTGACTCTCCAACCATGAAATTCGAAATTCTAATGGTAAAACCCATCGGCTCCAAAACGATTCAAGAGATGCGTCCTTTATCAGGCATCGAGGTGAGCCCGAGGAATAACTCGGTTGGCGTCTAAAACAAAATATAACTAATCTGAAAAATGATAGAAATAACGGCGGGTCATCGAAACCTTCGAAAATTCTTTTAAACGATATTTGCCATCTCGAGACCACGTGACCGCGTAGGTGCCGCCCTCTGAGAAGGGTACGGGGGGGGGTTTAATTAATTTTTTTTCCTTACACCTCCACGCCAACGTAACGACGCCTTTCCTCTTGCCGTTAATTAATTCGAGAGGGGCTCGGCGAGTTTCTTTCCCGGAGAAAATCCAGATCTCAGGGAACTCATTCGCGAAAATGCTACATTTGCAGGTTGGAAATCCGCACTCGAGTTCCCTTGTAATTCGAGGGACATAAAAATGTCCTCGTACCCACGGTCCGGTTTACATACCCTGGCACTTCTTGCCCCTCTTCCCCGAGCTGAATACGACCAGGTGTTCTCGGAAAAGCGATCCGGCAAAAGGTGCACAAGAAATGACGCTATTTACAGCTCGCGACCATGTAGGCAAATCACGTGCCGCCTCTTCTGGGCAACCCGTGTGCTCGGAATTAATGCCTGGAATCGAAGATCGAAACTCAAAACGAAGAAGTACCGAGTTTCGTTGGGTCCCCTTCGTTACTTATACCTTCGCTGATAAATATGAAACAATTAGAAATGAACTAGGTAGCCTTGCCGGACGTTACGCTCGATCAATGGCACCGCGTCCGGCACATTCGGGCATTAATGCCGAGGTCCTGTAATCCGTCTTGTAATCGATCGACCGCTTATTTCCGTAACCCGGAGGTCACCTTTTATGTAGAGCCATTGAGCGTAGCGCCAGGGAAGGTTCATTGCCACTTTTCGAGTCACCTGGGTCACCTTGACGTCGCACGGCGCTGCCGTCGTTCCGGCACGTGCTCGCGCGGTGGAAAACCTAACCTGCCGGCCTCGCTGCCGGCAGGTAAGGCCTAACGGTCGCCGGAAATTATTTCCTGCGATAAATCGTCCCACGGGTGACACATCGTAGACCGCTCGACCGTGTAATCGGTGATAAAGGCGCGCAAGGACGTCACTTCCCGCAACATCGATAGGTTATGTCCTTTCGCGGGGCGGGTCGCTTGGTACGGCGCGGTGCCGCGGGGCGGCGCGGCGGGCGCGACACGGTAGCCGCCCCGCCGACAGGTGGACCCCGACACAGGTGCACCCCGGGCTCCTAAGGTGCGTTTCCTGATCCAGGGGACCGGTTTTTGACGGCAGGCGCATACCCAAGCCATTCCCGATTTAACCCACATCGACCGACACCGTTACGCGTACGTACCGACGCCCGGCCGAATTATTTAACGACGTCCCGAGGCGCGAACCGACGCCCCCCGTTCCGGTACAGGGGAAATGCCGGCATTCCGGTGGAACCGGTATCAGCCAATCAAGCCACGCGCCTCGGAGCCTTGACCGAGGTGCAAACCAACTCCCATTCGGATCTTCGGATCGATTTTTTATTAAATGCATGTTGGAGGAACACTTTTCTCTCGAATTCCCCAGGTCTTTAAGCCGAAGATCTCGTTCCTAGGGAGAAATTAATCCCCGTGAGATCTCGGGATTTCGCGAGGTACCCTGCGGACCGTTACTTGGATGTGGGGTGATTTATACACATGTTGTTCAGGTATATAAGCGCGTTAAGGACGGAACGACCCGCCGGGAGACAGGTGCATGCGATGGCGCGACGATAACGATAACGCGATAACGGGGGACCACGTGTGAAATATCTCTCTCTCTCCGTTTTATTGTCGCAGAAAAAGGCGACCCATTATCCGGGACACGGTTATCCGACATTAAGACGCTGGATTTTACCAGGCAGACAATTTACTCGGGTTTGTTCCCAGGGACTTTAATGCCGCGAGAGTTACTTACAATTAGAGAGCCACTTAAGTTCTCCCCTCTACCTCTAGCGGCGTAGTCGGGTGCGCGCTCTTCGCATAAATCTCTACGCGCCTCCGTACGGAAATCGCGCCTGCGAAACGAGTATTTATGATCTTCCCGTTAAGGTAGACCGAACCCTGCGACCCTTCAATCGGAACTAGACCTAGGGCTGGGCAATTATCAATTTTCGAGCAGCCGAGGGGAGGAAAAATTAACGCCCCTTGATTTTTCAGGTGGTGATAGTCGGGAACGGAGCGGTGGGGAAGTCCTCGATGATCCAGAGATTCTGCAAGGGCACCTACACCAGGGACTACAAGAAGACCATCGGCGTCGACTTCCTGGAGCGGCAGATCGAGTAGGTCCCGCGAATCTCCACGTCCGGCGCGGTGCAACGATCGGAGGCACGCCTCGCGTAATTAGGAATAATTACCCGGACCTGTACGCGAGCACTTAACGATACGTCGGCCCCTCGTCCCATTACGGGGCGGGCTAAAACCGCGGATAGGGTACTCGGGGCCCGGCGAGGTGCACCTAACCGTAATCGCCGGGTCGAAAAGGATCTCGCGAGAGCCCCGATTTGCATAAGCGTTCTCTCGCTCCCTCCCGGCCATGAGAACGCCGATCTATCCGACGTACGTACGATCGTGGGATCCTCCGGGCTCGTCCGGGTCGTCGCGTCGAGCCCTCGAGCCCTCGAGACACTCCACCGCGAGAGATATAATTTTCTTTTAATTTTTATAAGCCTTTTAAATTTCTTTTTATACGCGTAAGAATTGAATTTCACGGGCGATCGGACACGTAGATGGTCGCCAGGAGCTCGACTTTCGTTTGACCATTCTCTTTTCCAGGGTGGACGGTGAGGACGTAAGACTAATGCTTTGGGACACTGCAGGTCAGGAGGAATTCGACGCGATTACCGCGGCGTACTACAGGGGTGCCCACGCCTGCGTGTTGGCGTACTCTGCGACCGACCGGGACTCCTTCGACGCCATTCCCTCCTGGAAGCTGAAGGTATAGAGCCGGAGGAAAATCCGGCCACGCCTTGGACTATTAGGCTCACCTGCGCGCCTCCTCGTCGCCCACCTGGGGACAGGTGGGCTCGGGCGTTCTCCTCCGGGACCGGAACGGCGCGGTGCTCGCGGTCCCCGATGTACCGTACGGTATGCGAGCGATTCCCATACGGGAGAGATTCTTCTCGCGATCGCCGGCGCCGAGGACGTCGGGGATCGCGAGGTGCACGCGCCCGGTACCCGCGAGATAGAGGAAAAGAGAGAGAGGGAATTCCTCTGGGAATTTCGAGGAGCGAGAGAGGAACGAGATGATCTTTCGGCGCCACGCGGAGGGAACGCTGGATCGAATCGCTGCGGCGACCGCGGATCAAGTAGATCGTCGACGACCTGGGGAAAAAAGTCCACTCGAAGCTACCGAGAGAGATCAAATCGATGCGAACGGTTGTCGCTCGTAAATGTCTCGTCAATTTGAGGGGAAATCTTGGAAGAGGAGAGAGAGCTTAGAGTTTCTCCAATCTCGCCGGATTCGAGCCGGGGATAGAGAGCGACGAGGCTGGCCGTTTCTCTCCTCTTCTCCACGAATCGAAGAAACGGTATCGCCGGCTCGAGTCGTCTCGAGAAAAGCGGCGGAACTGACAGCCGCTCAACCCTGTTTCCAGCCGGAATCCCTTCTGTGGAAACTCGTTAAAGGATGCTTCCTTTTCTAGTCGCTTTAACGAGACGACTGCACCGACCTCGTCCAGGGGGAGAGGCGGTCGCCGGCCTGGGCTTATCCCTGTATCCGAGTTTATAGACTCGCGGGATTTCTTGCGGGCATGAGTCCCCTCCCCGAGGTCGTCTCAAGCGAGGCGATCCTTTCCCTTATCGTCTCGTTCCTCTCTCTCTCTCTCTCTCTTTCCGTTTTTCTCTACTCGGAAGGAAGGGGCGTCGTTGAACGACCACCCGCGAGGAACGGGGGAATTTCGACCCGGGACATTTAATTAATTCCTCCGCCGAGATATTTGGGTTTCTGGACCACGTTGAGTACCCCCGGGGCCTCTCACCGGCCCCCAAAATCCTGATTAACGGAATCGGGACATCTCGTTCCCTCTCCCAAAAATTGACAGGAGATTAACACCGCGGCCCCGAGCCGACCCCACTTTCGAAGCTACTTAAACGATCAACGTTTACCGTTAAAACGTTCCCCGATAGTCCTGGGACACCATGTTTGATCACGCGCATTATGTAGGCACGGTACCGTTTGATAGGAAACGAGTTTTTTTTTTCTTTTTTTTTTTTCACGCGTTTCAAGTGTCCTTAACGACTCCGTTATCGGCGAGTCTCGCCTGCGTCGAATTCCTATTCGCCATAATTTTATCTCGGAAAAAGGGGAATCCACTCGTGAGATAACCCTTCCCGTTTCATCCTGCGGACTTTGAAATTGAGACGTTGGAAAAAAAAACAGGGGATATCCATTAATCATCCACTAGCTAGGGAATTTATCGAACGTCCTGTTGGAGCGGGTAATTCAGTTCAATAATCACAGCTTTGGACTCGATAGTCGCACTCGTCGAGACTAGGATTAACCTCGTGTAATTGACGATCCTGTCGAGGACGAGAGTGACTCCTTATTCCCTCTGCCCCGCAGGTGGAGAACGAGTGCGGCGAGATCCCCACGGTGCTGGTGCAGAACAAAATGGACCTGATCGATCAGTGCGTCGTGGATCCGTGAGTATACCTAGGACATCGACTCGGCGATCAGTAGAAAAAGATCGATCAATGGTAAGAAGTATTTTCTTACCTTTTACTTATTTTAATGGAACGTTGAATTACTCAGGGAAGAGGCGGAGAGACTCGGCAGAGCGCTAGGGTGCAAGCTCCTGCGGACTTCCGTCAAGGAGGACGTCGGCGTCGTGGGCGTCTTCAGGCACCTGGCCTCGAGGTGCCTCCACGAGATGCGCCGCTGCGAGGACGACTTCCAGGAGGACCTGAGGCTGTATTCCTCCGGACCTAGGTCACCTTCCGTCATAAGTGAGTTTCTTTTTCCGTCTGAAAATATGCGTTTTCGCAGTAGTCGCGCCTCGGGAGCACGTAGGTCCACGGTGGTAAATCCTGTACTCGCGGGCCATCCTTTACTCCTCTTATTAGCATTACTTACCTTTATTCTTCTCACCTTAGCTCGTGTCGTCCTTCCCTTTTTCAAGATACCGTCCGGAGGAATCCTGCAGGTTCCTCGGTTCTGCTTCGGAACGAGCGTCGCTCCTTTCCATCCAACCAGGCCGACGTTACTTTCCTCCCCGTCCCCGACCCCGTCGACTCCAAGGATGTCTCCGTCTGGCCCGGGACGTTACGTCGCGGGTTTATCGCGCCATTGGGAGGGAAATTTACCTGCTCGTAAAGATTTACAGGGAATGTGACCGGAGTCCACCCTCGGACGGCGGGGCGGCACGAAGGCGAGCAGAGCGATAGGGTCGAGAGGTCCTTGATCCTGGGGCACTTAGCACGTGGGTGGGAGGCGCTAGATCGTCGGTTCCCCCGTGGCCTGCAACTCGGATCCAATGCGTTGATTATTCCTACGAGTCATCGGAACCGTTCCTCTCCGGTCCGAAGGAGGAGGGAACTGCGAATGGAGTCACGTCCTTGCGCATCTTCGTCCTTTTTGCGCCCACTTGGGGGGAAACGACGGTTTATTGGGCGTGACGATGATCTCTCCGCAAAGATCCGAAGGCTCGTACGCGAGGCGAGGATATCGAAGCCGTGATCGTTCCCTCGGAATGTATCGCGGACTCCTCTAGAGGATGCTCCTTGCACTCGATTCGCCCCTCCTAGGAGGTAACGATCACGTTTCTACGAGAAAGTCCAGGACGTCCGGTCCTGCGTGGCGCCTCGCTTCGTTGGGTTTATAGGAATTTCACCTTCGGGGCTACTAGAGGTTTAATCGCGTCGCGTAGAGGTGCGCGAGCGATATTCCTGGGGTTTTCTTTTCTTTGCCGACCCACCTTGGAATCCATAATGCCCACCGTCTCGCTCTATTACCGCGAGTTGTTTGACCAAGCCTTCCATTACCGACACTTTAGACCGGTATCGGCTGGACGAGTAAACGTTATCGATTGGGAATCGAGGGTGACACCCTAGCACGCGAGGCTATTTTTTAAGAAACAACCACCCAAGCTCGCCTCCAAGTGCCTAACGAGCACCTTCGACGGGTACTTAGATCATTCCATCCTGGTTAGCTCGAGCCACCTCGAAAGGCGTACTCGCCTGAAAGGAGAATTCGAGCCTTCCGGAAGGGGATGAAATCCTCCCCATGGAGGGTCGATTCCCCGGCTTCCGTTTTACACCCTGATTTAATGGATTACGTTTTAATCTGACTATTTTCCCCAAGGTCAAGAACGACAAGCCGATAAAAAGACCCCGATGGAGGCGTCCACCTTCGAGGCGACTCGGGCACGCGACGAGAACCGGAACGTGGGGAAAAAAATAAAAGAAAAGGAAAAGGACCTCCCCTAGGCGTGGAAAAATTATTAAACGGTTGCGCCTACGTTTACACGTACATTCCCGACAGGTGTAGACGTCGGGTCGCTAACGGAATGGTATATCGAAGTTCTCCTCGGAGCATGTCCGGCGACCGCCAGGGCGTCACGCGAGCCCGCGGCGATAACGCGCGTCCAGGGCCTCCAGACCGCACCTGGTCGGACGTAAACGTGCTCCATCGAGATCGATACCCTCCTGGCAGGAGTTGTGGTCAGCCGGTCACGCGAACCGAGCTGGGTTTGTAATTCGGAGCGCCCATCGGCCGCCTGCGAGGGGACGCGGTAGAAACCCGAGGCGATCCTCGAATCTGGGCCATCGAGATCGTCCAAAAGGCCGGCCGGACTCCTCCTTCTCGAGCGAATCCTCCGATAACCATGCGAGTGACCTCCTAGACTACGCAAACCCCGCGGGATGAGATTTAATTAAGCGTGACGTTTGTTTTCTGCGGGATCCGCTCGACCGCTCGGCGAGAGCACTTTCCTTTGAGATCGCGCGTCGATCTCTCCGCGTACGAGGGAGGAATTCCCAGGAATGTCTCGAGGATTCCGCGGATATCGACGTCGAGTCGCTCGAATGCCCCGTGAGATGCATGCCTAGGGCACTCGTGTGCTCTTCTCGCGAGCAGGGTCTTCCAACTTGAGGGATACCTCGAGAAATTCCAGGTCGCGATAGGAAATCCTCTCTTGGACGTGGAGCGTCTTCTGGCTCTATCTCGCGCATTTCCGCTGGATCTTTCTGGGTGGGTTCCAGGGGAAAGCGGTCCGCATCGACTGGCCGTTAATCCCGGTTTTTCTTTACCGCGCTTCCCCCGGATCCCCATGCGCCTTGGTATTGCGATTAATAATTATTAAAATTAACTACCCGGGGTACTAGATTTTACAATGCGTCCTCGGTCGGTTAATGCATTCCCGGGTGGCTAAAATAAGTTCCCTCGGTCGTTCCTAACTCTCGTGCGAGGAGTATTTATTGTTAAAACTCGAGTATGAATCTAGCACCGACTTTCTATAACGGCTACACGTGGTGGGGCAGGCTTTATACTCCTCGCATATCATCCTTTCCGAGTGAAACCAGGCGGGAGGGAGAAAGACTCGAACACCATTGCTTCTCGCTGCAACGACTCGTCCTTCTCCGTCGCCGTAACAAAAGCGAATGACCGGTAGAAAAATGCGCGATCCTAGCGAATCGCCGGGAATACTACACGTCCTGAAAACGTCCTGACCGGAGATTTCCCGGCTGTATTTTTTTCCCTTATCGGATGTCGTAGAAAATTGAGTGCCATAACGTGCCTTCGGGTTTCGCCAGGAAGCCGTCGTCGAATGTCCCCGTTTCAAGACTTTTGTAGACATCTGTGGAATTTTGATGTCTTCAATATANATATATATTTTTTTTTTCTTACAGGCGCATTTAGTCCCAATGGATCCACCGGTGGGCGCAGTGCGGGAAATGGAACGATAGTCTTGCGACCTGGAGGGAAAGCGAGGAGCCACAAGAGGATGAACTTCATGAAGAACGCTTGCAGAGTGTTGTAGTCGCAATCGTGGGTACTTTCGTTGCTCTTGACATTCTGGCGAGGATCACTGCGGGGAAAAAAAAAGGATTTTCGAAACCAGGGAAAGTCTTAAGAAAGCAATTTTTTTTTTTTTCGTCGGATTAGATCCAAACACGAGTCGCGTTACGAGACTCCTTGAATCGGGACGAGGGGAGACGTGAAAAGTCGACGGAGTACCAATGCTCGTAGTTTTAAGCAGCCAATTGTAAATATGTATGTACCTTATTTTCATACATCCTCGATTAAGAGCAACTAACGGTTCTCTTTTTATGGGTCTTATAATTTTATAACGATTATTGTAACGACGGCGAGAGAAACCTCTCGGTCCCCGACCATGAACAACCAAGATCCTCCAGTTTCCGGTCTTCGGGAAATGTTTCTCCCGTTCCCAGGATTACAAGTATTGAATAAATGCTTTAAAAGTGCAGCTCGCTGAACAAATATTCTTGAATAAATACTCATACGTTAAGGTGCGGGAGTGGCGGTTTATTTAATTTCATACAATAACGAGGCATCCTTTACTCCGCAAGCCGAACCTCTATATCTAAATTATTATGAAAAGTGGAGTTGACTTTAACGGTGGAGAAAATGCATGCGCCTTTTGTATTTGCTGTATTATCACCGATTGAATGTATCATACCTCGTGTGTCCAGTATTTTCCTGCAGTAATCCCTGATTGGTCCAAGCTTATCGCAGAAGTGATAGGAAGTGAATCTCGGTGTTCGTATGTACATTATATCTTAACGTAGAACATGAATGAAAGCTTACATCTATGGTTGGCAGCATCGGTATCACTGCTTCAAAAACTATATATTTTTTAAACTATTAAGAACAGAAATGTCAAAATATGTAATTTTAAGTTTAATCTTCTGCCAACTATTATGTTTACAATTATGCAAAATTACATGACGTGTGCAAAAATAGGAAATACAGAGTGCATTGCGGACAATTACAGAAGGTAAAATAAAACAAAAAATATACTGAGCCAAAGAATTTAAAAAAGAATCAATCGTTAAGTTCTTGTTGATTATGAAGAAATTATAACATATACACATATATATTTTGTTGATACTATGGTACATATGTGGACCGTTCTCCCAGTACTTCGATAGTCAACAGCTCGGTTCATTTGATTTCCATGTACTCTAAAAGAGAGAACCGTCTACCCCTTACCATTGATCTCGCAAATGCACATTTCAGTGAGTCCCCAAAAAATCATTTGATTAATTTCAATATCTTATTATCTTTTCTTACTAAAGAGAAACAGAAACGTTCTGAAGCTGTATACATTTAATGTTCCGTTCTGTAGTTGTCTACATTGATGAACATGAATTTCCATTCATTCCATCGAACAGAATTATTCAAATCTATCGGAGCGAGACTAACCGATGTTTCCAAATATCTACTTCTTATTATCGTTCTTCATTTTCCTTTTAAAACTCCTGATGTATAAGTTGCAGCTTGTAGCAGGAATGCATCCCTTTACCAAAAAAATTAAAATCTTCATATGAGGATTACATGTGGTACCGTGGTGTTACTTTGTATCCATTGTGACACAGCTTTCTTCCACTCTCTCTCTCTCTCTCCCTCTCCCTCTCTTGTTCTCCTGCTCCTTTGCACGGAATTCTTACGATGTCAAGTAATCATTCTTGAAACACAAACGCGATAAAGTCCTTTCCTTGAACTACTCTTGCGTTGTGACTTCACTGGTCAAACTGGATGGTATGCATTTTGTCAATGTAATCCAATAATCCCTGCAGTCGTTTCCTTACACGTTTCTGGTCGTCCAGAGTACAGCCAAGAATAGCAGTTTCAAAAGTCTTATCTGACTGACCAATGGCATGCGACGAGCATGCATTCATAAATGATGCACAGCGTAACCTGGTGCCACTTGGATCGCTACGCAGACCTATTACTAGACTGTCGATCAGGTCATTTACCTAATGTTGCAGGAAAAGAATCACTCAAACTCCCATCAACTGTGGAAAAGTAAATACAATGAAAAATGAAGGTATAATTTACATCACTTACCTGATGCAGTGCTTCTTGTTGGATTTGGTCTCGCTGGATTTTCACAAGAACATCTACAGTTAAGCAACGCATAGACAGCCTTTCAGCATATCTCAAGATATCATCTCTGTCATCTACAACAGATATTTTACATTTAAAATGTTTATTTCTTTTATCTAGTTCAGAATATCAGTGATAAATCATGAATATTCTCAAACGTTCTAGATGTTTCTATGTCAAACTCATATAAATGGTTATATAATTACTTTAAACATTGTAACTTAAAAACACTTTAGATTTGATCACAAACAGTAGATTACATACGATTGTAATTCTTGAATTCA
Organism: Orussus abietinus; assembly: GCF_000612105.2. Taxonomy (NCBI): domain Eukaryota; kingdom Metazoa; phylum Arthropoda; class Insecta; order Hymenoptera; family Orussidae; genus Orussus; species Orussus abietinus. The sequence goes on from NW_019394437.1 coordinate 1,474,664, forward strand.
ATAGAAACATGCTTTTTTTATTTACATTAGTCAATCTTAAATTCATAGCAGACATAACCTTCAAAGTACTCATGTGATAAGGGTATTAAGTTCAAATGATATTTTAAGCCTTTTCCTTAAATTTATACAAAACAATCAAGTATTGAAATGCTTTTGAATAGAAATAACATTAGTAAAACTTTAATCGCGCCAAAGATGAGCACACGACTTACGTTCTCCCAGTGAGCACATGAGCTCGTTGTTCCGCAGAGTGTCCAGTGTAGTAATTAAGGTATCCTTTTCTTCCTCCAGTCTCCAAGCATCCTTTCGAAGCTGCTCGACGTGTATTTCAATTTCATCGAGCAAACTGACTAGCCTATCCTTCGGTTTGATATCAAAATCCGTGTCGGCACTCTCCATGATTAGTGGTAATGGACTTTCCATTCCTTCAAAAACTATTCAAGCTCCGTTTTATTGAAATTACCTGAAAAAGAGTTAACAAAAAAATTGCGTTGTCATCCCTCATAAAAACGTTGAGCAAACGCATGCGAAACGTTTGCGTTTTAACCGCGACATACACATAGCAGCACGAGGAACCTTACCGAAATCAGCGTTAATTCCTTCCAACTCAATTATGCTCGTTTTTATTCGTAATTTTTGCCACGGGATACGCCGCAACGTAAAACGTCGGCCTCGTTCTCGAAAAGAATACTTTTCAGTAAGGTGGCGCGAACGCGACGTCCGCCTCGAGAATTCCAGCTCTTCGGGCCGAAAACGGACCGCGTCCGATCGACGACGCAACAGCGACGACCAGCGACGACGAACGACGATTAACAAACGACGATTCCCACGTCGAAAAAATTAAGAATCACCCCAAGAGAACACCTTTCTAGACCATTCACCACGGTTTGCCGGTTGCGTCTACATCTGTCGACAGCTGACCAGCGCAACGCACGGCAATTCTGAAAGACGCGACACTCGGTGGCGCGCAATGGAAATATTCCGCCCGGAAGTGACCTCCGCTTTCTTATATACCAGAGCCTTGGGTGGGGAGTTTCCGACTCTCCGGCGTTCCCATTGGTCGAGCGGGCTGCGGTCAGCCAATGGGAACGCGACTTGGACGCACTTCGGAGTGAAGGGAAATGGAGCGGCGCACCTTCGCGATCGCGCCTTCGTCGACCTTGGCTTATCTCACCCACGCATGGATATCTCCTCTGATATATATATTATGAAATCACGCAGAGCCATGAAAACTAATTTTCCACCTCGACGTTGATTAAACGAAGAAACCAAGAGAGGGCCGTTTAATAAAATTCGCAGTCGAGCACCGGTCAGTGCGCGCAACCCGATTCCAAGATGGCGCCACCCAAAGGAGCGAGATCGAGGGAGAGTCGTTCGTCTACGACGCGCTCGCCCCCTGACGGCAGGCAGGGCAGAGCGAATAGTTTCTCGGTTTCCTCCGTTGGGGGTGGACAACGGTTGGTCTTTGGACCTCTTGTCTAGCCTGGGGCCGAACGAATCGGGAGGCTCCCGAGTCCCGCTCTCAAAGGATGCGTCGGCGGAGCTAGTGGCGACCTCGGCTGCCCAGGGCCGTTCCCTGGCCGTTGCGGCGTCGCGGCGCCCCCCAACGAGTCCGGAGGCCCGCCTGCCCCAGTCTCGAGCCTGCTCGAGTCCGCTCGAGTCGCCGCCAGGAAAGCAGGAGCGGAATCCGCGGGACTCGCGCTCTCGCCGGGTCTTTGCCGTCTTTTCGGACAATTCCGGCCTCCCGGGTCGGCGGAAGGCCTCCCCCCTCAGGTACTCCGGCATCTCCATGACCAGCTGCGCCGTGAGGTCGAGCGGCGCCCCGCCGCCCAGGTAAGCCGACGCCTGGACGTCGGAGTCATCGAGGTACCGAGGGAAGCCCGAGGATTCAGCCCAGGAAACCACCCTGCCCGTCACCGCCCATATGTGATATGTGTGCCGTGCGCGTTCAGGCGAATGAGTAATCATGTACTGTCAGGACAAGGGCTCGGCCGCCTCCAAGAGCAAAGAGGGTATGCACCTGAATTTTTACCTTTTTCATGTATCCAAGCCTCGTGGACCCTGCATTGCTGTTGGGATTTTTTTTTACGGCACAACACTCCTGCTACGGAGCAGATCGGAACGGGAGATTTTTCTCTGGACTTAGAAAAATATGTGAAACCGTCTTCTTGACAGTGGACTCGATTTGCTATATTTAATTTGAGCGCGTGTTAGCTATGTTGTTGTTTAGATGCTTAGTGGGGTGGATTAAAGGAATGAAAAAAAAGATTGCCCCGAGAAGAGGCGATTCAATTCCTTTGTTGTATGTAAATGGTAGAATATTTTATCAATCAGGAATGAATCACGTTTTATCCTGCAGGAATTTCAAATCAAAGTGCAGGTGACAAGTGCCAGCATGTCTACATATAATGTTTTAGTAATGTCTAGTCTCGTCGATACCGATTTATAAAATGATGTTCCGGTATTATTATATTATAGTCTTTGGTAAGTGTTCCGTCAACTCCATAGATAGACAATTGTCCCAATATTTTTACCCTCAGGAGCGTGTCGAGTACATCCAGGTCAAGAGGGTGGAAGAAGTCTATTCAGAGATATGGCAGAGTATAAGTCTATTCAGAGATGTAGTAGAGATGCGAGATTTACATAAAAGAAAATTACCATTCATCCCGCTCCAATGGTTGAGAAACCAGAAGTTCCTTGGAGCCCCTTGTCAAGATTGTCATCGTTTCGCTATTCAGAGTCAAAGACTATGTTCTATTCATTTTAAGGAGACATTTGAGACAAGATGTACAGACCCATTCTCTCTTCATTTTTAAATTATTTTTTAACGCTGTCTGAGAATTCTTTAGAAATTGGCCACATTGTCGATAATATTTACTATTAGGAGTACGCGTTAAGTGCTTGGCTAAGGCTCTAAAGCATTTAGTTTTTAACATGCAAAACGTGAAGTTGAAGTCAATAAGTCCATTGAACGAAACAGCTGACAGGTTGTCGATCGATCGTCCAACTTACCTTTACGTTTCTACATAAGATCCAAGCGATTCGTGGTAACTCACCAATTCCCGTTATCACCGGAGTCCCAGGATGACTATTCATCGGGCTATTCATTTAGATATACGTATATCTCTACATTTGCATGCATGCTCGTCATTAATAATAAGTACAGGCATGCTCCGTTCGGTGATGTCATTGGCCATGTAATAACGAGTGATGTCTGTCAGAGTTCAATTCCTTTAACGTCGGATCGACAAATTCCTTTCTCTTAAAGGGAGGCTCGCTAAATTATTAATATCCATCGAGGCAACCATGCGATGAATTAAATTTCCATTGGTTCGTTCCAGGATCGGTTACAATGAGAGAAAAGAAAGGAGGTGCACTTAGCAGGGTGCAGAAACTAAAGAAGAGATTGAGTCACAGCTTCGGCCGGCTATGTAAGTCATTGAAAAATTCCTCGAAGCGTTCTACTCATACGGTTCGGATACTTTCGTCCTTAAGACGCGACGACAAGCGTCTAGGATAGATCCTGCTTTAACCGATCGCGGCATTATTTCCAGCGATATCGAAGGAAGAGGCCGACGAGGTAGCAAATCGAGAGCAGCTGCCGTACAACGGCTACTCGGAGGAGTTCCTAGACCGTTTGGAACCAAACGGCAATATACCCGCGGACAAGGACCGTGGCGTGAGGGACCGACGATATGGTGAGTTCGAAGATCAACCGTTGAAAGGTCGGAAGATTAATTCGTCTTAAAAAATTGTATCAAGGTGTCGAACCGTTTGCAGAGTGGTCAGGCGTCGGGGACCACGACATGGTGCATCGGCAGCTCTCGGTCTCCAGCGACTCAAAGCTCCTCGACGAGGACATCAGAGAGGAGACAAGGGTGATCCTACGACCGCGTCGTCCACCTCGACCCAAGTCGGAGGTCTGCCTCGGTCCGGATCCTCCGCCTAGAAGGACCAAGAGATTTTCGGCCTTCGGGGTGAGCCTGATTCTCGAGTCTCCGAGAGGAGCATCGGCCTCGGACGCGGCTTAGACGCCTCTTGTTTTCCAGGGTGACTCGCCTTTCGGCAAATCGGAGGCTTACGTTAAGCTGGAGCAACTGGGGGAAGGGTCTTACGCCACGGTGTTCAAAGGGTTCAGCCATCTGACCAACCAGGTGGTGGCGCTCAAGGAGATCAGACTACAGGAGGAGGAGGGTGCTCCGTTCACTGCCATCCGCGAGGCGAGTCTACTCAAGGAGCTGAAGCACAACAACATCGTCACGCTCCACGACATCATCCATACCAGGGAGACCCTGACCTTCGTCTTCGAGTTTGTCCATACGGATCTTTCCCAGTACATGGAGAGGTACGGCAGTGGAGGCGGCCTCGACCCGCGCAACGTCAAGCTGTTCCTCTTCCAACTTCTGCGAGGACTGGCATACTGTCATCGCAGGTAACGTGTAAAGAAATTCCTAAATCCTTCGTCTAGAGTTCCTCGCTGGACCGATCTACGTGGACGTGTTTCAGGATGGTGCTGCACCGAGACGTGAAGCCGCAGAATCTCCTGATAAGCGAGATCGGGGAGCTGAAGCTCGCGGACTTCGGGCTGGCGAGGGCCAAGTCGGTGCCCTCGCACACCTACTCCCACGAGGTGGTCACCCTGTGGTACAGGCCACCGGACGTGCTCCTAGGCTCGACCGAGTACTCCACCTCGTTGGACATGTGGGGGGTCGGGTGCATATTCGTGGAGATGCTGACGGGGCTGCCAACGTTTCCGGGGGTCCGGTGCACCTACGACCAGCTCGACAAGATCTTTAAGATCCTCGGCACTCCTACCGAGGAGACTTGGCCGGGGGTGACGCACCTACCTAGCTACAGGCCCCAACGACTGACCTTCTACCCGCCGAGGAAGCTGGGTCTCTCGTTCCCCAGGCTTTACGACATCGCCGAGGGCGACGGCATGGCTTCCTCGCTCCTTCAGTTGAATCCCGACCAGCGGATCGGCGCCGAGGAGGCGCTGCGGCACCCATACTTTGCCTCGCTTCCTAGAAAGTTGTACGAGTTGCCCGACGGTAAGCTTTTTGCCCCCTTTTACTCGCAGCTACGACCCCACCTCCCGGGTATCGCGTTTCACGAGAGCTTCCGTCGATTTCAGAGGTATCGATATTCAGCGTGGAGGGCTGCCAGCTCTACACGGAGTCACGGCAGAATTACGCGGATTCCCGTCACACGGCCCTGAAGACCTGAGGATAGGCGTTGCCAGGGTGCCGCAAGTAACTCGGACTCCTTCCCAACCGGAGTCTCGTCCCTTGCACCAGAGAAACCCTTAAGGCAACGCTCGCTCCCTCTCTCGGGACTGCTACGCGAGATCTTCCCTCATCCCCATCGCTCGTGGCCGACGCCGACGTCGCCGCTATCGTTCATGGCCATCGACACCGAATCCAGGACCACTAGCATCCACCGTCCCGGGATCCGTGGAACCCGTGGAACCCGTAGGAACCCCCCAACGGTGGACTTTCGACCCCCTTTCCCAAGGGACGACCGACCGACTTGGGAAGTCTCCCCGTGAAACTCGTAGTGCCCCTAATGGCCGATCTGGGAAACTTCCCCGCGAGTCCACCGTCGTCTCCGCTAGGCGATAAGAATTGGATTCCCCACTGGGCTATCCGTTACGGTCGGCATGAACAATACGCTTAAGTACGAGAACGTCTAATTAGCGAAGTTACAAATCCCGCGTACATCGAGTACGAGTTTAAGAGATACGCCGTTCCCGGCAGAGGCCGGGACGCCGCTCGGGAGGAACCACGAAAGTAAGCTGCTTAGGAAGACGAGAAGAGACGAGAGAGATGTATTTTTTTTTTATTTTTCAATTTTTTTTTTTTCTTCTCGAAAACGCATTTGCACGCTGATTCTAGAGAGCGAAAGCACGCACGACCCATCCTCGCACTTCGTCCAAATACTAGATTTAGACTGACACCAATCAAAAGGAAACGTTGAATTATTAACGGGAGGGAGTCAGGACGACCCGTCGTCCGCAGTCGAGAGGAGGAACAGGGACGGCGGATGTCGGCCGACTAGCGAAAATATATTAGGGTTATTACTGCAATTACTTAGGAAGAGATGACGAAAAGAGACCTTTGGAAGATCTGTACCGCTCCTAGGGAACTCTCCGCTATCCGGTGTCCCTATTTCGGAACCCCCCCTCGGATTTTCCTCGACGTCCCTTTCGCCCGGTCTTGGGCGACGCGTCGGTGTCCTTCCGGGTCTTCTTTCGGAATCGCTCGTTCTAGCGGCGGTCTCGCGATCTTGGCAAATAAATAGGATTACTGGGGCACCGACGCGTCATCTGGTGCTACGTGCCACCGGAATGGATTATAAGGAATGGCGAGGCATAATTCGATTATATTGGCGCCGTTCGTAGTCGCGACGGTAATAGTTTAAGAACCGGTTGATTCATTCTTCGGCTAAGTTAACCGGCTAATTAATTATTTATAAACGCCCGTCCGATCGCTGTTCGGACTTTTTTTAGGCTCCCGACGATGTTCCATTAGACGGATTTTGTACGCGGTTTGGGGTTTTTGTACGACGGTACATTGTTCTCTTTATTTTTTTTTTCTCTCTCTGTAAAAAATATGCGATTTCTGGAGTCGTGCCGAAGATGGGTCATCCGGTTTCGGTAATTGTAAGCAACCGCGGGTAGCTCCTCGGCGTCCTTCTGGACCCCGAGGGTAGGGAATTAATCGGTGGTAGTCGACCGAGATTTTGTAACTTCGTAATTCTAGCCCGAGCCGGGGATTCCGTTCTGCTATAAAGCGAACGGAAACCGTAGAAGCCCCGTAGACGTCCTCGACGCGGAGTCTCGCGTCGCCGGAGATCGACCGGGCCGTTCAACGCGGAAACTCGCCGGTTAGCTTCTCCCGTTTCTTTTTCTATCGTTTACGAGACGTAATCTTTCTCGACTAGCGGACGGTTCGGCGATAAATTACCGCCCCCCCTCGTAGATCCTTTATTCCGGCTTATAGTTATCGTTATACACGGCTCGAGGTAATGGTAGTCACGTGACCGTTTAAGTATTTTATCGAGCACAGGGCTGGTGGGGAGGAAGACGCTGATTCCGTTAGAAGAATGCTAGGGATATGGGTGGCGAAATTAGTAAATGTATCCTTGTAGTTAAGGGCGTTCGAGGGAACGCGAAACCGTCGCGGTGGAATATGTAACCGGCGTATCTTTATCGAAAGTCGCTCGGAGTGATACACATTTAGACTGTAAAACCGAGACTCGCGGAAACCGAAACTGGGCCTTAACGGCTGGATTTTCTTTTCTTAATCGCGCGATCGAGCCACGTAGACGATGTCTTTCCGGCGCGCCGATGTCCCTGTTCGTTTCGCTATTTTTTTTTTTCTTTTCTCTCTTTCTCCTCTCTTTCTTTTCTTTTTGGAGATTTATTAAAACGATCATTGGGTACCGGCGTCGCTCGGAACTCGGCGGCGAGATTAGCGAGTAACCTTCTAAGCTAGCGATTAACGACGTAAGCGGCGCTACAGGTCTTCCAAGATTTTGTTTAAGCCACGACGACTATTACGGTTAAATATTACTCCCTCGTAGGTTATATTTATACCAACTTTTTCAGCACACCACTCGTAGAGATATATCGGCGGGACTGTTTCGAGGAGGAGGGGTTTGGAGCGCGAGAGGAGTAGGCGGGGGAAGGGAGCGGGAGGGAGACAGAGATATCGATGAGGTTTTTCGTGGGAGCGTTCTTCTCCGAGATCGCGTCGTGGTCTCCGATGGTTCTTGTTTCGGATGAGACGCGCAGGTGGTAGAATTGTATATAGAACACCAGGTTCATAATTATCGATGACGCTGAGATAGCTGAGCTGAGACTAATAAATGTGACTTTGTAAGAAAGGGCGTTGCCACGGTGGAATCTTCGGCACCTTCACCCGCTCGACAACGCTTCCTTTCTTTTTTTCTTTCGCTTGGCCCGGTTTTTCGTTCGCGTACCGTACTCGTCGAGGAGATTTATTGTAATACGTACGTCACCTAAGTGTCAATTATTGTATGCCTTTGGTTCCGCTGTAATTATATTTTATTTGTACTTTTTCTAAGACGCCTGTCCATCCATCTTTTGCCGTTTCTCTCGACCGCTATAGTAGGACCGGATTCGCCCGAATTCCTCTAGTGGGTTCTTAATGCGATTTTGTTGTTAATTAATCCTTGCATGGTGTTCTATATTCTGCATGGTATTTCGTCCTCTTGAGTCGTAATCTTCGCGCTGACGTTTGAATTTTAGCGCGTAGGAGATTCGGAGGTTACGGGGCGCCATCTCTGGACGCGTTCCAGAACTTGTTACTCGATCGCGCCGTCGATAAAATTTTATTGCTGTGTCAGTTTTTAATGCAAAATGTATTTACAGCGATTCTGGGCGAAGCGTCAATTATTTTAGAATTAATTGGCTTCGTGGTTCGATTGCAGGTATGTCGACGTACCCTTAAACCGTTGCTGATTTTTTTTTTTTTTTCGTACTATTGCCGCGCGTTCTTTATAAAATCAATTCATGTAAATGGATCTCACTTGCGAATCCCGTTGCAAGGGAATTTCTGACAAGGTTTGAACTGTCGGAATATATGGAAAAACACGATTTTTTTAGTTGTGCGGCACGAAAAGTCCGCCATATTGCGGGGGACGCGAAGCGGTCCTAGGCAGAAGAGATATATTATTTTAGCATCGGGTTTACACAAAGGGTCCTTCGCTATGTTTATTTAACTTGGCCTCTTTTATCCGACTTACATTACCGCGGCCTTCCTCTTTTTTTCTGCAGGATGCCGGATATGTCAGGAACGAAGGGAAGCCGCCGAAGGAAAATTTGAAATCTTCCCCGAGCGACCTCAAGGTGACTCGAGCCCGCAATGAAAAGCACTGGAAAGACGTCTTCTGTAATATCATTCTTTTATTGGACTAGTACGCGCTTTGGTTACAGTGGTAATAATTGTTCTTAAGGCAGGATTTTTCTTTCTCAGGAAATGTCAATCTCTGGGGACCGTACGATTCCGATTTTCAAGGCGACGACCGCCTGCACGATGCCGGATAAATATCATACAACCGAATAAATATAAAGATCTAATTCTAGGTAATATACGTTTTATATATATATTTTTTTTTAGCACTTAATAGCCGCGTCGACTGATCGAGTGGACGACCGGAAATAGGACGTCGGAAGTCGAAATTTAGTTTGAGCAGAATGTGAAGAAGCGACCCACTTCGGGTGAAACTTAATAGTAGGAAAGCTGCGTCTCATGGTTATTCCTGATTGGCAGGTTTTGATGGCTCGTATGGTGGAGGTTTTGGATTTCCTGCGGTCCTTGCTGTCCCCGGTATTGCCCGGAACCGGACGACGTCGAGGAGGCCGAGGAATTGCAATTGTTGTTCAACAACATGGGACTGCCGGCACTCTGGATGGCGAAGGGCCACGACTGCAAGAAGTAACGTAGATTTTTATTTCTAAACGGCATCGAGCATTATTAAATTGCCAATCTTTCAGAGGGTGCTTGAAATTTGCACAATTTTGCCGGCTACTCGAGAGGAGGAATTTCGGTTCTTCAAACAACGGAACCAAGTTAGATTTAATGGGGAGGAGGGTTGCAAGTGATTCGGTCCACCTGGTCGGACGTAAACATAGAAAATGCCGCCGGCGATGGCGTTCCGCGGCTCGACAGCTCGATTGGACCCACCTGGGCTTCTTCCGATCCGCAAAACCAAGTTTCGTCTCTAACGGATAGGAAGGAAGACCGAGGAGCCAACGATATTTGTTTCCCTACCCAAAACCGTACGGTATTGTTTAGAAATTGTTAGTTTGAAATTATGCAGAGCGGTAGAAAATTTGTAGGGCGATAGAAAATTAATGAGGAATCCGATTAAAGGTTCCGGCCAACTTACGAGCGCCAAGGACAAGGATCTGGTGGTCTCTCGATGGGCATCCCCGTCGTCCCTGAGGACGGCCCTCAGGTGAGCGATGTACGTCGCCGCGAGGCGCAAAGTGTCCAGTTTGCTGAGTTTGGTGTCCGCGGGAACCCACGGGAGGGTGGTCTTCAACCTGCAGAAGGCTTTGCTGAGGACTCTCATCCTGGCCCTTTCCCTGGCGTTCGCGGCGTTCCTGGGAGCCCTGCTCTCTAAATCGTCCCTGCTGTACTTCTCCTCGGGGGCGAACTCGTCTTCCTCGATGTCCAGCGACGTGGAGGAAGCTCTTCGCTTTCGAGGCATCCTGAAATCGAGTCGTCCTCGCCGTCAGATTTTGGGATAGCATTTTTTTTCTCCCTTCGAGGAAGATTATACGTCCAAGAGGTCACGAGGAACTCTTCCGGATGATTTCGCATTTCGAGGGCCGAAGAGGAGGAGAAATTCAGCGTCCGCGGATTTTTCTTTTCACTCACCTGTCGATTCGGGCACTGCGCGAGGTTTTGGGGGCGATGAAAAATTCGGGGGACAATGGGGTTCCAAATTTCCGAAACGTTAGTCTTAGCCGAACTCGCGGAACTAATTGGTGACGGCGCTAAGCGGTCTTTGGGAAGGGTGGAAAAAGGAGGGGCGGAGGCGAGAGGAAAAGGAAGGAAAAAATGTTCGAGGCGAAGTCGAGCTTTCCTCAAATTGGGCGGAGCTTTCGGCTGCCACCTCCACGTCCTCCAGTTCCTCCTCTTTGCTTCGAGGAGATCCTTTTAGACGGGAACGTCTTCGTCTCTCTTCCGAGGATCCAATCCGAGAAGCTGCTCGGCATCTGCGCCCACCTGGACCATCCCCCGCGTCTCTTCGGGACCCTCCTAAAACCCTCAGGGGTCATCTCACTTAATTCCGGCTCCTCTTCCGGTTCCATCCTTTCCATTATCATTCCTGAGAAGGACTTGGATCGTGGAACCCTTTTCGGCGTTTCTTCTTTGCTTTTTGGAGATTCGTCAATTGAAAAAAAAAAAATGTTTGATAACAGAAGGCTCGGGCGCCTTGACGTATTAATCCCGTTAAATCCCTCGTCGAGTGGCCGTCGCTCGTTTCGACGAAACTGGGATTCGAAAAGATCCTGTAACACGAGGTGTCTTCCCGACCCCGGACACGTCTTTTTTAACATCCGAAGAAAGGTCCCGAGTCGCAGCCGAGAAATTCGAAAGAAGGGCTTTGCAACTCGACACCTTCCGAACCTTGTAGATCCTGAATAATCGCCCATCGCTCTTTCGGAATTAGAAGTGTCAATGATTCCTCGGACCTAAATTAATTTATCGTTTCCTCGTGGGAGAAAAATGTTAAGGCATACTTTCTCTGGTGTAAGATTGCATGAACTTCGATAGTTAGGAGCGAATGGCTTGTTGCATGTATATATATGTTTCTCTTCGATAATTTCAAAGAAAAAAGGGTTTGTCAAAATTAACTCAACTAATATATTAAATGTTAATGAACGATGTATTTACATATACATACTTGAGCGTAACTAAGATGATTAAACTAGAGACTTTTTTCAAAGATATCAAAATTAGTTTAAGATATCGAATACATGAAACAGAACATTTTTTACTTCGCTTAATCGTAATGACAGTGAATGGCAGCGTATTAAGATTTTCAAATTCATGAAACTGCTATGTCAGCTTTTTAAGTTTGTCTTCGTACATTGCGCCAAAGAGTGGATGCCTTGTTTTCAAATTTTTCGGGAACGGTACACTCGTTGTCTCCACAGATGGATACTTTATTTTTGCATTTCCACTAAGTTTTCGACGTACCGTTAGTGCTCCAGCAGGTTTCACGTTAACTATATAACAGAGTATAAATAATTAATGTGGATGAAGGAACTGTTCATTTTTCCAAGTAAACGGAATGTAAAATAGTGTACCTGTTCTATATTGTTTCTTCTGCTTCCCGGCATTGAAGACGCAAGTAATATTTTCTTTAATCCCTCGCTGAATAGCATAATAACTATCGTCTCCAATTTTTAATTTGCTTCTTTCACCCAGTTGCAACATATGTCCACGCAGCAGTTGAGGATTAACCTGTAATTTTGATAAATGCATGATCCCCATCTATATAACTTGATGTAGTATTTTTTGAGTCCAATTTACCGTTATTGGAATATCCACTATCCATACGTCTTCGCTATCGGAAATATCATCGAAACTGATCGATGGATCAGTAGAGGCAATGGCCAACTTCTGAGTTTCCACTAATTCTTGAAGCTGTGTAAATTAATTATCATACATTAATTTAATATTTAATTATAGTTTAATAAATATTCAATTACATGGCCAACAAAATATGCCAAAAATCGATGACTAACCGTTTGTGGTCTGGTTCCTTCATCCTCTGTTGCCGATGGCAATTTTTCTGCTGTAGATTGGGACTGTTGGACATCGGCATCCATTTGTTCAATACCGTTAACACCATTACAAGGTTCGGTCCTCTTCAAGATGCTCTTCCTAGATTTAACAGGTTTGACCGGTGTTGTACCAAGCGGTTCAACCGATGTGTTGATTTTAATTGACTTAGACCTTTTTACTGGTTCGGACGTTTCCGTAGTGCGTTCCATGAGAACCATTGATCTGTTAAGAGCGGTGTTTAACTTTGTCAAGGAATCTTCCTTCCCAGAATCCGACATCGTGCTAAATATCCAAGCTTTTCTTTTGGACTTGGGTACGTCGATCGAAGCAATCATACATGACAGTTTTTTTGTTATAGAAAATAATTCTGTTACACTACAGTCATCGAATCATACCTCTCTCAAAATTAATTTTAAGGTTAGATCCCGTTACATATTTTTCAAAAGTAAACATGTAAACCTCCACGTTTACATGGATCAGTTCAACCACATAAATGCGCCGCTGTGACGGTCGCCATATTTTTTTGCTAGAGGATTTATTGATTTTCAAAATGTTCTGCTAACGGTACGGATCCAACGGAATTAACCAATGAAAAGAAACGACGAAACCACAGGAAGTTAATTGTAAACTTGTTATAAAACCACCTTCATTAAATACTAATTTTACGGCTTGAAACTGGCTGATTAATAAAATAATTTTGCTATAAAGCTGTAATCAGGAAGTGCATTTTAATTGAATCCTTTCTTTTAAATACAATTTGCGCGGGTGGCTTATTGTTGTTGGTCACGATTGGACCAATCAGAAGCTGACACATTCTTCTATTCTTGTTTCTTTTGCTTATTGTAAAAGAAAAAAGCAATATTTCTTCTCTCTCACACTCACGGTATCTGATATCCTTTGTTCCTCCCTTATCTGACAGCTGTAACATTTTAAACATACCGCTCTCGCCTTTACAATCGGGCACTTTGGGGAGATCGGCATCGTGTACACTGGACTCCATCGATGGCTTGCACCTGGTTCGCACTGCCCTCTCCGGCCGCGCAGAGTACTAGCGGCGGGAGCAGCGCGGAATTCGAATCGCTCGAGGGGCAGAAAGGATTTCCTAAAGAAAATAAATATTTATAAACAAAAACAATTAATGAAAATTATTTTAGTATTACTGTGGAGCGTCCCTGACCCACCTAACGTAGTTTTCGTAAAATAATAATTTACAGAATTTTATAAAGAATATAATAGAACATGTTCTATTAAATGTTAACAAGTTTCTTAGTGATTCAATTGTTCCATTCACTGAACCGAAGTTAGAATATTATCTTAGCTTAAAAGAAATAGTTTCTAAATATATATACAGTGAAATACCGTCGGAAAATTTACGACGCATCAA